>NW_025964223.1:6425021-7625021 GCF_023055435.1 Haliotis rufescens
ACACCAAAAATGGGCTTCACACATTGTACCCATATAGGGAATCGAACCCGGGTCTTCCGCGTGACGAGCGAACGCTTTAACCAGTAGGCTACACCACCGCCCTCATAACAAAGTGAACTAGTCAATGTAGTACATTGTCTGAGTAGTTCATTGAAAGTGTATTTGGTCTGTTGATGCCGTTTGTATATTAGTGACAGCCAGTTGAACGTGATAGGGGTCCAAATGGACACAGAAATGGACACGGACGAGTATTGAATTAGAAAGCTTCACTATCAATATCACGACGGATGCCTCTAAGTACCGACCTCATGCGGAGTTGAAGCCAGACTTAATGTGCGACAAATGAAGGGTTATCCTCAAGGTTAAACAACTTCCCTGTGAAAAAGTAATCTAAATGTTAACTATACAGACCACAGTCCAATTAAGACGACTTTTATCTCATTGCCTTGATCTATCCATGTCGTGCCAGAAGGGAGCCAACCAAGACAAGCCACGGCTGCAGCACGCGATCCCTCAACGTGGCGAACAACGTACACTTGTACTCCACTTGGGGTGACTCACGAGCGAGCGATTCTGTTGCTGTAAAGAATTAGATCAGACACAAACAAACTTTTGATGGGGTGATTCTCGCACCTTAAATATCCTGTACCAAAGTTGCTGGCACCTAAAGATTACATGTGTGTTCTTTGATAGAAGTATACGTACGGCCATCGGGTGATGCGCCTGTAAACTTGCTGCTGCGGTGTGTGTGTGTGTGTGTGTGTGTGTGTGTGTGTGTGTGTGTGTCTTTTAGTGCGTTTCTTTCTGGCAAACCTAAATGACGAAATACTGTTGCTTCATACTGATGTCCACGTCCAAACTGTGTGATGCAAATATTTTGACAGTGTGATATGCTTTCACCAATTGTGGCCCCCACGCCTTAAATTACTAATAAAAGATAATTGGGGATTATAATGGAAACAATACTGAGATACGGCATACACATCTCTTACATTGTTTTCTATATATATCAATTAATGGATAATAGATGTTGAAAAAATCCCCAGCCGTCATATAGCTGGAATATTTTTGAGTGCGGCGTTAAACAACAAACAAGATAAAAAATCACAGAACGATAAACCCGATGATCAAGTCTCCCGTTGACATCGAGGCTTAAACGTTGACCTTGATATGGGGATGGTACACCGGAAGTATCACTGGAATAATCTAACACACAACATAAGCTACCCATTGTAACACCAATGACAATGGGTACCGCCTGATACCCGATATTTCATGTCTGATACATACAACATCCTTCTTGCAGCGTGATGCCGAGCTGGAGAAACAGGCCCTGGACTGGGTGGAGGCCAACCTCGGTGAGCCCATCGATAGGAAGAAGCCTTATGATGATGTACTTAAAGACGGAATCATCCTCTGCAAGTAGGTTTTACAATGATAACAATACTACACCCCGGTAGTTCCACATGTAGGTATTTCCTTGAATGATCAACTGAAACTATAAAAAAACCGTTGATATATTGTAGTATTCTGCTTTATAGTAATATCTAACACGTTCTTGTCCTCTGTAAAAAAGTGAATTAATAATAACTAACGCTGACCTTTTTAACAGAGCGTGATCTTGCTTTCTTGGGTAGAACGTCATATTTCCTCTCATATGATATACTCTGATTTTTCTTCTGTGATAGACGTCGGACTTTGTCGTCACTGATAGAGCCTGACCTGTCCTCTGTGGTAGAATGTGATCTTGCCTTCAGTGACAGAACATGGTCTTTCTTTCTCCACAGAATGATGAACAAACTGAACCCCGGGTGCATCAAGAAGATCGACACAAAGGGAGGTGGCTTTGCCCTGATGCAGAACATCGAGAGGTTTTCCAACGCTGCTACCAAGTTCGGTGTTCCTCCAAATGAAGTGTTCCAGACAGTTGACCTCTGGGAGAAGAAGAACATTCCCCAGGTCACGCTCTGTATCCATGCGCTCGGGAGAATTGTAAGTTTCCATTTTACGGCCTAGTTATAATCCTATAGGGGACAGGTGGGTGGGTGTTAACGCCATGTTGGGCAGTATCACAGCTGTATCATGGCGGTCTGATGTCCTTGAGCAAGGGGCAGATAACCCAGCAAAAGCTATGTTATCATGTTGCAGTGACACAAGCACAGGGTCACGGTTGGAAACTGTTCATCCACGTGCTTTCACTGCCACCAAAGGACAACCTATGAGCAAGCATGATGTACTTAGTATTCTGCCATATACAAAATGACTGAATTAGAAGAACTGCGGGAACGCTTATTAATTTATACAATTGTACATTTAAAATATGCTTAGAGTTACCCTTGGAAAACCTCAGCCACCTCCTTGTGTAAGGGGCGATTCCCCATTTGGAAACAATATGTGAAGCCATTTCTGGTGTCCCCTACTATTACTGGAATATTTCGAATGCGAAAACATACAACAGTTGTGTCTTCGGCAATACGTTTAGGATATGGTTCAGGTGATTATGTCTAATTCTATGGCAAATTATCTCAGAAGAACACCGTTATTAACAAGAAGTTTGGTTTTATTTCAGTGCCAAACGAAACCTGATTACACCGGCCCAACTCTCGGACCCAAGATGGCGGAAGAGAATAAACGAGAGTTCACCGAGGCACAGTTACTCGAGGCCAAGAACATCGTGAGCCTCCAGTATGGCAGCAACCAGGGAGCCTCCCAGGCCGGCATGAACATTGGCAAGATGAGGAACATTAACGACTAGATGGACAATGCAATAACACTTCATTTATTATATAAACCTGAAAGGCAGGTGATTACAGATAGATAAGTAATAGTTTAAAAGTCACAGAAATATTTAGCCCGAAAACTGATAGTTTTTGCGAATCTATTCATTAACTGGACATGTTTTACTTTTGACTTTTCTTGAACGTATTTATAAGTAGGTATTACTTAAAGGGGTCTGGGCTCGGGCTAATTGGCAGATGTTGCCACTTTGATCTAAATTCCAAAAAACCATTTGTGTCTGGTCGGTCAAATTGTTATAATGTATATTAATCGAACAGTTCGCGATTGCCCTTATTTCTCAGGTTCTATGTCACAGTTTCAAGTAACTCTAATAACATCTGGCATAGGGAAAGTGAGCATAGTCCCCTTTCAACATTTTCCTCTGTGAGCATCTGCCTTCTTGTGTATCAAGTGGCCTTATGGTACACTATGTATGACTAGGTGATTAATGTGTACGCTTGTGAGTGTATGGGTGTAGTTATATACAGGTAGACCTGTCACATATTTATAGGCGTAGTATACACAGGGCCATGTCATCTAAGCATGCCAAAAACATGATTTGTCACCTTAAAGGGGGTCTTTGAACATCGTTTACGAACATGGTCTGGCGCATTACGAACTGATTTCACCGCGAGACGACATACCTAATATCTTAGTTTGTTGTTTATTGGAAGTAGCCGAAGAATGGACTGGATTGTGTTGCATTAAACTGAAAAGTTCTGTGTAGCATAACTCGAAGTGCCCCTTTAAGACTTTGTCAGCTTTCCACGTTTGCTGTGTATATATATATACATATTCTCTTTAGCTTTGTGTGGTGTCTGGTATCAGTTCTTACTTTCAAATATCAACTACTTTATTGTTCTGCTTTGTCCAAGTTCTTATTCTTATGTTTCACGTGAAGTTCACATATCGAGCTTGCAGACAATTTCTTTGTTTCGAAGGTCTGTAAGGACGAATTATTGTTTGTCCAGCAACCATATTAAATGTTCTGTTAACTAGTTGTACAGATAGCATTATGTATGAAATTTTCGTTTAATTATTATGTCATCAGAATAGTGTTTTGTAATTTATTGCATTTTTTTCAAACATTCGAAAATTGAAATATTTTCTTCGATTAAACTTGAATATCACTAGAGTTACTTTTGTTCTTTGTTAATCCTACATCGTTTCAAATAGATATGGGGCTGTCGGGTAGCCTAGTGGTTTAAGCGTTCGCTTGTCACGCCGAAGACCCGGGTTCGACTCCCGACATGGGTACAACGTGTGAAGCCCATCGTCAACCTCAACAGGATGTGACGTTGTGATTTGGATAAAGTCCTCAACGCGTGACGTATTTCAAACTTTATGGATCAACCGAATATCGTATTAGCTTGGTTATTATGATCCAGCTTCTTCTAATTCTAATCCAGCTTCTTCGCTAGAAATGTGTACTTGTCCACGTGTTAGAGGCCTGTGTTCACCTGCTATAGGTGAGGTGAGGTGAGGTAAGGTGAGGTGAGGTGAGGTGAAATGGGGTTTAACGTCGCGTCCAAGAGTATTGCACTTATATAGCGACATGCATGCATGTGTGTGTGGCTGCTTGTACTAGTCTGGACTGATGCCGATTTTACAGTGCCAGCCCACTGAGATACCATCCCGCAGTTTTACATGAACACCCCACTCAGACACAGTATACTGACTCCGGGCCGGTCAGTCCTTGTTTTTTTTTAGCCCCTTTATTGCCGAGCGCCAGGCAGGGTAACGACAAGTACCATTTTTTAACGTATTTTGGTATTACGCGGCCGGGGATCGAACCCCGGACCTTTCGCACCCCGGGCGGTCGCTCCACCACCAGACCACGGAGGCAGTTTCCACAGAGACCTCAGCTCTGAGATAGTCATTGAACGCCAACATAGACTTGCAGCAGTCCCTGTCATCATTGGTTTCATCAGCGTCTCACCGGAAGACCTGCATCACTTCGGGATTTTCCCGTAAATACCCATCTTCCCGAAGCAAGAGAGTTAACTGACTATCAAAGTCAAAGTTCCACCCTTGCCGAACTAGGCTGATATTATGGAGTTACATTTTGGCTGGACTAACGAGTCTATGCATAGTCCAATCAAAATAGCGCAACCAAATCGAAATCCGGTTTGTAAACTGTCGTGCAGATTTCGGTCGACTGCAGGATTTGAAAAACATGTGCACCGATAACTCGTTGTCAACAGATATTTTCCAAATCTTTTCATGTTTTTAATCAAGGTTCTCATGTGATATGATGCATTTCGCGATGTAAGACCCGTTTTATCACAATATAGATCTTGATCTATCAGATCGTCCTAACTTTGATTGGAGCAAATGCAGGTGATACAAGAGGTCGAATCTGATTGGTCCATAGGAGAGGCTTATAAGGGACATAACTCGTAATAGGCACTAGTGTCGCTACGATCGAGCCCAGGAATTCCAGCCTAGATCGACAAGGGTGGAAACTGGACTTTTAAAGTAAGTTAACTCTCTTGCCTCGGGAAGATGATAAGGACCAGACACGTCATATAGAACTGAAACTCTCTTCAAAGCGGCGTTAACCGCAACTCACTCACTTACTAACTACAGCAGTCAATAGCTATGACCACTGGACGACGTCTGGAAACACTTTTAACTATCCCACACAAAGTCCTGCTGGTTTCAGTTCATCACGGT
The DNA here is from genome assembly GCF_023055435.1 of Haliotis rufescens. NCBI lineage: Eukaryota > Metazoa > Mollusca > Gastropoda > Lepetellida > Haliotidae > Haliotis > Haliotis rufescens. The sequence goes on from NW_025964223.1 coordinate 6,430,476, forward strand.
CTTGTGGTGGATCGGAGCTGCCTTGTTAACCGAACAACGAGAGAGGAGGAAACACATTAACAAATAATACGATTATCCCCGTTTTCTGTGTCTGTCCAATCTGTGTCTCCTGTTTAAAAATATACATAAAATCGTGCAATATGATGAATTAAAATTATTATTTAATTATAAAAACATGATAATGTACTATGCATAAGTTCAAGTGGACCGGTCTCCATTATTTATAGCCGGATATTGCTGACTGCGCTTCAAAACTCTCACTCACTCACCCATGGAACGATGAAGACTGGCAGAAACTGATCAAGGACCTTGGGTATCATCTCATGATCAGCACCGATATATCAATATATCTCACTTAACAGCCGACATAACCTATACACACATTACAGAACGTGCGGAATCCGGTGTCGCAGGAAATGTCCCTAGTACCTAATACTAAGTCTTGCACAAGAAAAGTGTGATCTGATTGGTGTAATTATGTTGGCATAGTAACACGATATCTACATCTATGTTCTGTGTCACCAGCACTATGTATCCACACACACACACACTCGCACACACACACACACACACACAAACACGCACACGCACGCACGCACGCACACACACACTTCCAGCAGTTCTTCAGCAACCAATGCTTGCCGTAAAAGTCCACTATGCTTAGGCCAGGCTTTTTTTATTATTAGGATTACGGACTTTTCAGCCAAAAGCCCCTCGTAACAATAAACATTCTACCACTTACAACACGGACAATTGTCAAGGGAGGCTATTCATGTTCGGCTTCGAGATCAACAAAGATCAATTATGTATCTCTTAACTAGTTTACAACGGTAAATTCATGGGTTATTAAAAGGTGATGATAACAAATAAAATAACCGACTACGCGGCTAACGGCGGAAAAAAAATGGGAATCAGATTATTTATTTTTACATTCTCTCAAAACTTAGAGTCGGCGGGTCTGTAATCCGAAAAATATAAAACGCCTGGCCTCACCGGAAGAGGCGGCTACGGGATCGACTGGTCAGGCTCGCTGACTTGGTTGATCGTATCTCAATTCCATGGATCGATGCTCATGATATCAATCATTTGATTGTGTGGTCCATACTCGATTATTTACAGGCCGCTGTCATATAGCTGGAATATTGCTGGGTGCGGCGTAAATCAACAATAAAGGAAACGAAAGACTTTAATCGAACTTGAACCACCTTCGTTAGGACGGTCAACGCATGAGCACGGTAACATGTAGAACGAAGCGGCAGTAAAATATCTACATCCACGGGGAAGTGGAACACCGCCGTGAGAAAAGCAAGCCTCTCGGCCAATAAAGATGCGCGCCAGAGTATGTGTTCCAACTGCCGTCACGGATCGGTCAATCTCCGCCTGATGAATTCTGGATTGCTGTGAAAAGTTATTTCAAGAGAAGACTTAAAGCATGGAATAATTATCTCATACTTTTCGGATATGTGAAATTAATTAACACTGATTAACAATTTATAAAAAAAGTGGGACTGTTTTGTTTTGTTTTAATCTCCTGTCCTGTTGTATTCATACTATCGACCACTCGTTTCCCTGGTCGAGGCCTCATAATTGTTATACGTGATGACTAAACCAACGTGACCACCATCTAGCCACGAACAGTGACATCCTACGGCATAGCTGCACATGCGCAATGTACCTCTCCAAGATTGTGCCTATGACGTCTTTATCTTGAAATGATTACGAAACCGTGGAAATTCCGAGTAAAAATACAACTTGGTCCCCACCCTCAACCTAGGCTGATCGTAATAGGCGACTTAACGGAATGGGTGGTCAGGTCAGACTCGGGGACTTGGTTGATGACGTTTCATCGCACTCCGACAAGGTGAGACGTTGCTCAGACCATCAATGAGTGGATTGTCTGGTCAAGCCTCGATTCTTTACAGGCCGTCGGCACATAGCTGAAATATTGCTTTACCACCTTATTGAATCCCTCGAATCCATTCACCAAGTTGTTTGTTTGTTGTTTAACCCCGCACTTAGCAATATTCTCGCTATATGACGACGTTCTGTAAATAACTGGGTCTGGACCAGACAATCCAGGGATCGACATCATGAGCTTCGATCTACGCAATTGCGGTACGATGACATGCATCAATCAAGTCACCGAGCCTGACCACCCGACCCCGTTAGTGCTCGTTTATACAAGCATGGGTTATTTAGGATTCTAGCCTGGATCTTCACGGGTCCATTCACCAAGGACATGGCCATGACGCTACATTATTCTTACCCCTGTCAAAGGATCAGTGTGCACGCAAACTTCTTTTTCAGCTCCCAGGGGTATTCAATCCAAGTTGCCTATGATGCAGTAGAAGGTGAACAGTATCGTAACCATCTCATCCTACCGGGTACCCATTCACTGCTGGGTGAACAGAGGCATCTTTCGAACCCATTCAGTTGCCAAAGGAGACGCCACGTGTTACATGTGTTTGAAAGTGGGGCAGGACCGAAGCCCTACAACCTCTCAGGAGTCATATTTGCTGAACAGTCAACAAGTGCGGACAGAGAGTCAGTGAGTGAGGTGAGGTGAGGTGGGGTGAGGTGAGGTGAGGTGAGGTGAAATGGTGTTTAACGTCGCGCCCAAGATTATTGCACTTATATATAGACGTGCATGCACGTGTATGTGTGGGTGTGTGTGTGTGGCTGCTTGCACTAGTCCGGACTGATGCCAATTTATAGTGCTAGCCCACTCAGATACCATGCCGCAGTTTAACATGAATACCCCACTCAGACACAGTATACTGACCTCGAGCCGACCTGTCCTTGTTTTATGCCCTTTTGTGCCGAACATCAGACAGGGTAACAACAAATACCATCTTTTAACGTCTTTTGGTATTGCGCGGCCGGGGATCGAACCCCGGACCTTCCGCTCTCCGGGCGGAGGCTCTACCTCTAGACCACGGAGGCGGTCAGTGAGTGCGTGAGCAAGAGTGAGTGAGTAAGCAAGAGTGAGTTAGTGAGTTTGATTTTTCGCCGCTTTTAGCAAAATTCGATTTAATGAGTTTCCACTCCATAACGATAGCTTTCTCCTGTGCTATACAGACGTACACGTGTCCCCTCGGAACCTATGCTCGTAGTGTCAGGCGATGTCGTGAGTCGGGTTCGGTGACATGGCTGACTGTAAACGTTTTACCCCGACGACGTAAGACGTTGCTCATAATATCAATCACTTGATCGTCTTGTCCAGGTCTGATTATTTAAAAAGCCGTCGTCACATAGATTGAATACAGTTCGAGTGCGGCGTTAAACAACACACACTCATATACTTACAAAATTCAGCAATGGGTTCGGTGTGACAATATTCCAGGATATTAACGTCGGAGGGACAAAGGACGACCTTCACACATTACACATACATATACCCAAGACAGGAATCAACCCCGGCGAATGCTCCTTCCTTACACGAGAGTTCAGGACAACCAGAGTTATGTCCCTTATACCATGCCCGTGCATACACTTCATCAATCATAAAATAAAATTGTTGCTCATGCGAGCAATCACTAGTTTGCTTGGTCCACATAAAACAATCCAAACGTACGTTTTCTGACGTATTTTTATTGACACATTTTGTACTTTGAATCAGTTGCGAAAATACCAAAAGAGCAAAACAAACAACTGCTAATATTTATGTGTGTATCAGAATTCTAGGTTTTATATTTGCACAAAAAGATTCTAACTTAAATTAGAACTCACCGTTTAGTTTTCTGCCCTATATTTGACTAAGGATACTAAATGTTATTTTCGTCAAAATTTAACCCAAAAAATATGTTACTTGATAAATGCCACATACTGTTTCCCCATTTCCTACAACTGTGCAACGCGAGTCACCCCCCCCCCCCCCCCCCCCCCCCGTAAGAAGTAGACACAAAACCAGATGAAATAAATCAAAAATAAAATAAACATGAAAAAGTGACGACTAAATTAAAAATTAGATATTCTGTTAAATTATTTGAGACGATTTATCGTTTTGCAGATCACACAACATTGAAGAAACCAAATCTCGAACACTGAATGTTAATAATTGATAATAATAATAATAATAATAACCAACAGTAACAACTTACTGCATTCAAAAACTTGTAAAATACAATGTATAATTAAGATGATAAAAATCTTATTCTCACAAATTGCATTATTGTTGCATTACCGGTTTAAATAATATTGCCATTTCAAAGTGTGTCGGTAAGAGTCGGCTGTTCTCGGCAGAACCGAAATATACCGAAACCTGCCGACTACTGTCGAAAGAATCAATCGTCGGGGTCGTTTTCTACTCGATGGTTGCATAGCTGGCGGTTGTAGCGTTGATAGTAGCCGTGGAAGTCCGCCTCGCCCAGACACTCGGCCAGCCGCAGATCACACCGACAGGTCGTGTAGGCGCAAGCATTGTGAACTGGCGAATCTGAAAACAGTTTTGCTCTTTACTGACCCGACAGTTACAAGTATGTTCTTTTACATAAAACACATCCTTCCTTTCTCTAACTTAAAACACATCCCTCCTTTTTCAAACTTAAAACACATTCCTCCTTTCTCAAACTTAAAACACATCCCTCTTTTTAAAACTTCAAACACATCCCTCCTTTTTCAAACGTCAAACACATCCCTCCTTTCTCAAACTTAAAACACATCCCTCCTTTCTCAAACTTAAAACTCATCCCTCCTTTTTCAAACTTAAAACACATCCCTCCTTTCTCAAACTTAAAACACACCCCTTCTTTCTCAAACTTAAAACACATTCCTCCTTTCTCAAACTTAAAACACATCCCTCTTTTTTAAACTTCAAACACATCCCTCCTTTTTCAAACTTAAAACACATCCCTCCTTTCTCAAACTTAAAACACATTCCTCCTTTCTCAAACTTAAAACTCATCCCTCCTTTCTCAAACTTAAAACACATCCCTCCTTTCTCAAAATTAAAACACATCCCTCCTTTCTCAAACTTAAAACTCATCCCTACTTTTTCAAACTTAAAACACATCCCTCCTTTCTCAAACTTAAAACACATCCCTCTTTTTTAAAACTTCAAACACATCCCTCCTTTTTCAAACGTCAAACACATCCCTCCTTTCTCAAACTTAAAACACATCCCTCCTTTCTCAAACTTAAAACTCATCCCTCCTTTTTCAAACTTAAAACACATCCCTCCTTTCTCAAACTTAAAACACACCCCTTCTTTCTCAAACTTAAAACACATTCCTCCTTTCTCAAACTTAAAACACATCCCTCTTTTTTAAAACTTCAAACACATCCCTCCTTTTTCAAACTTCAAACATCCCTCCTTTCTCAAACTTAAAACACATCCCTCCTTTCTCAAACTTAAAACTCATCCCTCCTTTCTCAAACTTAAAACACATCCCTCCTTTCTCAAAATTAAAACAGATCCCTCCTTTCTCAAACTTAAAACTCATCCCTCCTTTTTCAAACTTAAAACACATCCCTCATTTCTTAAACTTAAAACAAATCCCTCCTTTCTCAAACTTAAAACACATCCCTCCTTTCTCAAACTTAAAACACATCCCTCCTTTTTCAAACTTAAAACACATTCCTCCTTTCTCAAACTTAAAACACATCCCTCTTTTTTAAAACTTCAAACACGTCCCTCCCTTTTCAAACTTCAAACACATCCCTCCTTTCTCAAACTTCAAACACATCCCTCCTTTCTCAAACTTAAAACACATCCCTCCTTTCTCAAAATTAAAACTCATCCCTCCTTTTTCAAACTTCAAACACATCCCTCCTTTCTCAAACTTAAAACACAGCCCTCCTTTCTCAAACTTAAAAACACATTCCTTCTTTTTCAAACTAAAAACACATCCCTCATTTCTAAAACTTAAAACACATCCCTCCTTTTTCAAACTTAAAACACATCCCTCTTTTCTCAAACTTAAAACACATCCCTCCTTTCTCAAACTTAAAACACAGCCCTCCTTTCTCAAACTTAAAAACACATTCCTTCTTTTTCAAACTTAAAACACATCCCTCATTTCTAAAACTTAAAACACACCCCTCCTTTCTAAAACTTAAGATTTGGGTTTAAGGTGATGTAGGCATGGAAAACTGTCAACCAGTAGACCATTTATGAGGTGAGGTGAAATGGGGTTTAACGTCGCGTCCAAGATTATTGCACTTTTATAGCGACGTGCATGTACGTGTGTGTGTTTGTGTGGCTGCTTGTACTAGTCCAGCTGATGCCAATTTATAGTGCTAGCTCACTGAGATACCATGCCCAAGTTTAACATGAATATCCCACTCAGACACAGTATACTGACTCCGAGCCGACCCGTCCTTGTTTTAGCCCCCTAATGCCAAGCGCCAGACAGGGTAACAACAAGTACCATATTTTAACGTCTTTTGGTATGACGCGGTCGGGGATCGAACCCCGGACCTTCCGCTTTCCGGGCGGACGATCTACCTCTAGACCCCGGAGGCGGTCCCATTTATGAAACATAATGAATTGTTTAAACACAACATCAACAACGCGTTTAAGATGGTCTCTCCTCTCTCTTATCGCGAATAGCTGCAATATTACTGGTGCGGCTTCAAGCAATATGTACTCACTCACGCACTGTCTACTCTGAAACAAGTCCCTATTTCCAGAGTTTGAAGCTGACAGATGTTAATTCTTCACGTATCCATGTCTCCGTTCCTTGCTTAAATGTCACACCCTTGTCAAAAGGTGTTACCTGTGCAAGTACATGTTGCCATGGATTACAAAAACTTCATATTCCCTTCCCTTGAAAAAACTCTTTCACGCTGCGTCAGCAATTTTAGTGGCTACAGACGGCTACAACAAAACGAATCCAGACTGATATCTGGATGCAAAAGTTGGACAGTTATATAAAAAAACACAACGACAGTGTTGCCACGGCATTTCAGTGTCACTCGATGATGACCCTAGGTTTGTCATCACCACACCATGATCGTAGGCTTCATCAAAGTGGTAAACGTCTAACATTCCGGTCCCCCTCCCACATCAAGATGATACCGGCTGTGACATAACTGAAAACTGTAGCAAGCGGCCTTAAAACAAACTCACTCACGGTGTGGCGCTAATGCCCCAAATACATACTGGGTTTGGTGAAACATTGTTTGTCCATGTGAAGCAGTTTGACCTTCGGTCCACACACACTGACGTCAACGTTACCGTCGTGGAATGTGGCCTGCATGGCGGTGAAGGGTCAACTGCCTTTGATTGACATTACCGTCGCTTACTGGAATTCCTGTTCACACGTCTGGGTCATCCTGAGATCGTTGGAGGCCGCCACAGCGGTGTGTGGGTTTAGTTAAAGTGGTGGCTGACAACCCGCCCGTCTCTCTGTATAGGCACGAGTCTTGAGCCCGCCAATAATGTGAGTGAGTGAGTGAGTGAATGAATGAGTGAGTTGGTTAACGCCGCTTGGATACCTGTACAGCGGCAGTTTGATCCGTCACATTATACAACACCGACAACGACTCACCTGTACAGCGGCAGTTTGATCCGTCACATTATACAACACCGACAACGACTCACCTGTACAGCGGCAGTTTGATCCGTCACATTATACAACACCGACAACGACTCACCTGTACAACGGCAGTTTGATCCGTCACATTATACAACACCGACAACGACTCACCTGTACAACGGCAGTTTGATCCGTCACATTGTACAACACCGACAACGACTCACCTGTACAACGGCAGTTTGATCCGTCACATTTTACAACACCGACAACGACTCACCTGTACAGCGGGATTTTGATCCGTCATATTGTACAACACCGACAACGACTCACCTGTACAACGGCAGTTTGATCCGTCACATTATACAACACAAACAACGACTCACCTGTACAGCGGCAGTTTGATCCGTCATATTGTACAACACCGACAACGACTCACCTGTACAACGGCAGTTTGATCCGTCACATTGTACAACACCGACAACGACTCACCTGTACAACGGCAGTTTGATCCGTCACATTGTACAACACCGACAACGACTCACCTGTACAACGGCAGTTTGATCCGCCACATTGTAAAACACCGACAACGACTCACCTGTACAGCGGCAGTTTGATCCGTCACATTATACAACACAAACAACGACTCACCTGTACAGCTGCAGTTTGATCCGTCACATTGTACAACACCGACAACGACTCACCTGTACAGCTGCAGTTTGATCCGTCACATTATACAACACAAACAACGACTCACCACTACAGCGGCAGTTTGATCCGTCACATTGTACAACACCGACAACGACTCACCTGTACAGCGGCAGTTTGATCCGTCACATTGTACTCCGTATCCCACCCACTGGGGGTAAAACCAGAAACAGGACACCTCCCCGTAGCAGTTGTCGTGCTTCCGGCAGCATCTGACAGTAACAACAATACAACGTTCTATGGAGCTTCCTCTAGCCTAGTGGTTAAAGCGTTCGCTCGTCAAGCCGAAGAACCGGGTTCGATTCATGCTGAGGTCATAGGAACTGATACATGCTACTTTCCTTAGAACTGCACTTGTTCCTTTGACACCAATAAATATTAAACTTTAGGGCCCCTCATAAACAGCAAATGATTCCCTTTTATTAACCATGTAATTTAATTTACGCCACCAAAACAGGCTCAATTTATTGAGGAATAGTCAAGAAAGCTTGGTTTCCAATTAAAGCCGGCACATTATACAGTCCAAAGTGTGTTGGTGTTTATTAGGAGAACTACAGTATAACAGCAGGGTTAGTTGTTGAACTCACGTATCCACATCGTCTAACGGTTTCCTCCCTTGGTTCCCGAGGCCACAGAAACACCCGTATCCATTGTACTCAAGGCAGCTCCGATTGGTGTGGAGCGTGATCAGGCCGCACATTTGGAGGATGGTCCTTTTTTGGATTGAATGAGACTTGGCTCTGTCTAAGGGGCCGCAGTTTACATGGGATACTGAAATAAAAAGACGAGTGTTCAGGTGTGTAATGTGTCAGTTCACCGTTAAAAGAGGACCGTGTTGAATGGTTGGGTTCATAGTGAATAGTGACAAAAGGCATAAATATTGTTTCCTTTCTGAAATTAGCGTTGTTTTAATACATGTATTGCGTCTTCTCAGAATGAAGGCGGTTTGACAGCAGTGTGCATTTAGTGTAGTCAGCTCGCTGACTTGGTTGATGTATCCCAAATTGCGTAGATCGATGCTTATGATGCCAATGACTGGATTGTCTGGTCCAGACTCGATTATTTTCAGACCGTAGTCATATAGCTTGAATATTAAGTGCGGCTTAAACAACAAACAACCATACAAAGATGTTTTCAAAAATGTTTAAGGTTTATGAATCCTTTACTCGATACCTAGGTTATCTAAAGGCTTCACTGCACTTAACAATTCGGATCGCGACCTGGTCAGGGGTGGAGGCGAGGTTAAATAGGGTTTGACGTCGCGTTCAAGATCATTGCACTTATACAGCCACGTGCATCCGCAGTTGTCTGTGTTGGTCCAGATTTATGCCGGTTTTATAGTGCCAGCCTACTGAGATATTATGCGGAAAATAAATATATTGATACCCAATTCACCCACAGTGTCCTGACTCCTAGCAGACCAGTGCTTGTTTTATCCCCTTAATGCCGAACGTCAGGCAGGGTAACAACAAGTACCACCTTTTAACGTCATTTGGTATGACGCGGCCAGGGGATCGAACCACCGACCTTCCGCTCTCCAAGCAGACGCACTATCCCCTAGACCACGGAGGCGGTCCGGTCAGTGATCGAGGGATTGTTACTTTTCAAGTGCACTGTGTGTGCAGGGGGACTCTGTAGTCTCCACTGGGGCGATGGGGTAGCCTCGTGGTTAAAGCGTCAAAATTGATAGAAAACAGCTGTTCGATTTAGCGGAGGTTAATGTGTGCTATGTGATTCATTGATTCGAAAAAAGCGTGCGGCCTTTTGCTTCAGAGCGAGGTATATGGGATTTATTGTTCCGCTGAGAATTCCACGTGCAGCCTCTTTTCTTCGTGGTGGGGTAGAAGGGATTTATTCTCCCTCTCAGAAATGTATTTCCCTCGCAGGCGGGATACAGGGTACTTTATCAAGATCACGTGGACCAATCAGATTTCGTCTTTCTGACATAAAGGTGTGATAAAGGGTTTTGTCGCTTATATTTATGTCGCCACGCCGAGGAGCCAGGTTCGATTCCTCACATGGGTACAATGTGTGAAACACATTTCTGGTGTCCCCCGCCGTGATATTGCTGGAATATTGCTAAAAGTGGCGTAAAACCATACTCACTCACCCACTTTAATTTCCTATGTTAAAGTATGGACTACAACATTAAAGATGGCTTTACGGACAGAAGCTGCTCGGGACATTGGGCACTATGTCACTGGCACTATGTTAAAAGATCTCAGGTTTGTGTGTATTGATGAACGAATTAAGGACATCATCTTTCGCAAACACATTAGCCAGGTTTTGAACCCGAGGACTAAAGTGTGAAACGGTGCAGGGTTAATCGTGAATTATAGCACTGTTTTGTGACCGGAGGCGTTAACAAGCATCATTGAAATTATTCGTAATTTTGGGATTGACTTCAACGAGAGGAGAAAATTATTTATTTTTGGGAAAGTATTCAATGTACTGCATCAGCTAACTAAAGCGTTCACACAGATAGCCGGAAGTTGCTGTAAAACCAGTTTAAGCTATTAACTATGAGAGTCACCGGATCGAGCGAAACGGATGCTGCAGACCAATCAGTGTTAATAACTCCTTATTGGATGAGGCGTGAAGCCTTCAAGAATATCTTAAACAAATTTACTGGTAATTACGTTCTTGAAACTATTCATTGAATGTAACCTAAGAACGGCACAGAAATATCTAATATAAACTTATATCCGACAATGATTCAGATTCATTTAATAAATTGATTAATTCTAATTTTACTGCATACAATGAAACGGCCAACTTGTCAACAGCCTTACAACGGCTCTTCATTTGAGTATGCGTATGTGCGTGTGTTTCCTCGTGTCTCCTATTTTTCAAAAACATGAATGACGTATTGATTGAATTGACAAATGCGATATTCAATTACCTACATACAACAAATCAGGAGATATAGATATTACTTAAAACCAACATATACCAGGGAAAAGTGTAGCTGGCGATAAATATTGTGTATAAAAACATGTGCAACCGAAAGCAAATCAGGTGGGGAATAGGTAACACTCAAGACATCCACTGTTACTGCAGACCAGGCCAAACATTATCAACTAATATGCATTTAAGCGTATCTATTGGCCATGCATTAATTTACACGCACGCTATATAAAACGCATCAAGTGAAGTTGCAGATCAGGTCAAACATTATTAACTTACATGCATTTAAGCGTATCTATTGGACATGCATTAATTTTCACACAGGCTATATAAAACGCATCCAGTCAAACTGCAGATCAGGTCAAACATTATTAACTAACATGCATTTAAGCGTATCTATTGGCCATGCATTAATTTACACACACATGCTATATAAAACGCATACAGTCAAACTGTAGATCAGGCCAAACATTACTAACTAACATGCATATAAGCGTATCCATTGGCCGTTAATTAATTTCACACACATGCTATATAAAACGCATTCATTGGAGCTGCAGATCAGGCCAAACATTACTATCTAACATGCATATAAGCGTATCCATTGGCCGTGGATTAATTTACACGCACGCTATATAAAACGCATTCATTGGAGCTGCAGATCAGGCCAAACATTAATAACTGACATACATGTAAATACATCCACGGGCATGAAGATCATGTCAAGCATTAATTTTCACACAAGCCAAATGCACTCAGGCAGGTTGGGACATAAACTGCTGGGCAAAAGAAAGAATACATCGATGTTTGATGGTTGCTGAAAATAGAACAAGAAATGGATATTCGAAGTGATGTATTTGACACGGAACTCATAGTCGAGTTTCGGGCCTTAAGTTCGCAGTGTTTGGGCGACTGATTTCAGCCTAGTAACGTTTTGATGACGTAAGTTTTTGTCAAATCCACTTTTCAAGTGTATACTTTCTTTTTCTCGGCAGTTTAAATTAACGGAGTATAGCCCAATAAAACGCACCCAGTGGACCGTCAGGACAACATTATGATTGACACACATGTAAACGCAGCACATGACCTGAGGATACATCACAGTAAGGCACACATGCATACACGACAAGCCATGGCCGCCATTCAGAAAGTACAACCAGACAGAAGCACGTGACATGCCATTGATGGACGAGAAGTTACTTACCCACAAGGAAGGACACCATCGCGACAAGGGCGGCCATTGCTATCCCTCGAGTGTACTCCATGACTCTGTAGTGTACGGATGAAGATTCAGATGGCAATGCACATACAAGTGGTATGATGGTGCACTGATGGAATAACATCACTTAACACACATCGGTGATGTCACTCTATTGTTTGAGTGAAACCTTTTTTTCCACGAATGGACCCCTGGTTGTTAATTATTCCTCCCTATCCATGATATTGGAGATGTATGATACGCACCTTTAAAAGCGTGTTGCAAATGCAGAAATGTTTCAGAGGGGCAGACCAAATTTTTCGCTTAATACAAGACGTATCTATGACGTCACTCTATTTTATAATACGTGATTGGGGTTTTACGCCGCTTTTAACAGTATTCCAGTTGTATCATGCATGTCAGCTTATTGTGGAAGGAAAGCCTGACGTGATGCGGGTCTTATACGTTTACCGTATACGTTTGGTGAAACCAAGGACCACGGGTATGGTGCTGACAAACCGAGAAACATAATCGGGTCAAACCGGGATTCGAACCCACAACCATAGGTTTTTATCGTGCTCAAGGGACATACCTCTGAACAGCGAATTGCGCCGCCTTAGACGACTGAGCCACCCATGGCCTCCTATTGTTTAATGGTTTACTGACGTGCTTTGTTTGTTTTCGTTTTTTGTTGTTGTTTAACGCCACCCTCAGCAATATTTCGGCTATATGACGGCCGTCCATAAAAATCGAGTCTAGACCAGACAATCCAGTGATTTATAATGTGAGCAACGATCTACGCAATTGGGATACGATGACATGACCAACCAAATCAGCGAGCCTGACCACCCTATCCCGTTAGCTGCCTCTTACGACAAGCATAGTGGCCTCTTCAGGGATCTTCACGGGTCTATAGCTCAATGAGACGTATACACGTACATATGGAAAACACACAAACCTTTCTTCTGTAGATTACAATACGTTAAGTATCTTGCATACAGTGAATCCAGAACACGGACCCATGAATGTAACCATGGGGGTCAGTGCTCTCTGTCACCAAAGTGACCATATGCTAGGATTAACCCTACATCATTTACTGAGTATGAACCTCTTAAAGAAGGCATATACTAACAGACTGGCGCACTCACCACGACATTATCTTAACGTACCAGTCAGTCTGTGAACGTGGAGTGGGAGCCAGTTAAAGTAACTGAACTATGCATACAACTTAACGTGTGTATATTAATTGTATAAGACGTGCTCAACAGTGGTGGTCCTGGATGCAGAAATTGGGATGAGGCTAGGCTGGTTCCACTGTATCCCCTGTCATACTAGGAGTCCCGTAAAAATCCGGGTTAGAATAGGTCTTCAGCAACCCATGCTTGTCGTAAGAGGTGACAACCAGGAGCCTTTGGTCAGGCTCGGTGACTTGGTTGATTCATGTCATCGAATCCCAATTACGTAGATCGATGATCATGACGTCAATCACTAGATTGTCTGGTCCAGACTCGATTAATTACAGACCGCCGTCATATAGCTGGAATATTGGTGAGTGCGGCGTGAAACAACAAACGAACAAACAAACAAAAACGAACAAACAAGTAATACGAAGAATATTTCATGTCATGGAGTATTTCTTTCGCTGAACATTTACTATATACTATACGTGATTTGTTAACGTTAACATCATGCAAATTGGGGTCAGAAGCATCTATGTATACCGATTTCTAATCTTTAGGATACATTTAAAAGTTCTCTGTTTTAAGCATGAAACAACGCTACTTCTGTTGACCACTGGCAATGCAGTCGTATATCATTTATTACTAAAATGTATTCATCAAGTCAACATTGAATTCATTGATGACATATTATCACTCGCTAATTTCGATATATGTCTGAGTATCTTCCCACGACCAATACCTGACCAAACATACATGTTTTGGGTCTCGTTAGAAGATGCCTTTGGAAATTCAAGATAATGAAATTAGTGAGAGATAATCGATTCTCTTGAATCTGAATCAGAGTTTCTGTTAACACGTGTCACGTTCATCTATCATATGCCGGGCTATACGCGATGGGGTCATTCACACCAGCATCAACTCCCTCGTTCACCTCTCAGCAATAAACGCAGTTTTACAGTTGGTGGCAGTTTTACAACGAGGGTGAACATATTCCATCCTTGTGTTCTGTGGAATACATCAGTTGCATAACGCCGTCCTACTATGGGCTGGATAAGTTCTATATCTGGGATATACTAGTATGTAATTCAGATAAGAGCTTCAGAAGTTTGTATATTTATTATTAGGTTTGGAAAGTTTATGAATGATTTTTGTTTGTTTGTTGTTTAACGCTGCACTCAACAATATTCCAGCTATATGACGGCGGGTTTATATATGAAGGTGGACATAACTGACATACGGAGGTGATAGTAAAGTACGGTTATAACGAACTCAAAGGGACTACTAATTTTAGTTCGTTATAACCGTAGTTCGTTATAGGCATATATACAGCATAACTACAGCGAATAGTCGGGACCAAAAAGTAGTTCGTTAGATTCGTCAGTTCGTTATAAGCGTGTTCGTTTCAACCGTAGTCTACTGTATTTTACATGTTATATATGTTAATATATACATTTTGTACTGAATATATCGACTGTTTTGTTGAGAATATGGCAACGATTTTACCAATCATTAGTGAAGGTGATGAGGAATGTCTTAAACCACTGCAGGAACAATTATATATTGTCTTTTTTAAATGTCGAATTTGAAGTCAATATGTAAGTACTGGATACACGTGTTTCAGTTATATAATTTAACTTCCTGTAATGAAATGTTGACTTGATTTGACATCAAATGAAACTCGTGATTAATCGTTTCAGTTCGGCAAAGGTGATGTTCAGCCCAGTTTCACTGAATTGATTGTAAGGCATAAAACTTTGACTTTCTTGACATCGATTATGAACTATATTCGGACAATGAAATTTAAGAATGGGTTCAAAATACATCACACCTTAAATATGAAATCCAAGCACATACATACAAATACAGAATTTCCAAGTTGCACAGATAAGTTCAACTTGACGCATATATCACAAAGGAATGTTTACAGAGTACAACGGTGTTTGATTTCAGCAATCACTGCTGTTTCAATCTGTTCTCTGCTAATAAAGACATGGCTGAGGGTAATATACAAGCAGTTTCAGCTCTTGTTTCCCAGGAATCACTAAGCCTGATTCATGTAGCCTTTTTCAGGTGCTGATACTCTTAACCAGAACATTGAATAGCCTCTCTTACAGACTCCAGAGCATACAGAACAAGCACCCCATTAAATTCTCATCACCCTCTAAGTACCCTGTTCACACCACTTTTATACTCTGAAATTAAGAGACGTGAAGGTTTCTTAAATACTCGTACGTTTCCCTTGAAGAAGGATTTTTACTTAACCTTGCAAACAAATTCTTGTCAGGGCTATATGTTATGTAGTGAAGAACATTGATGAACCATTGCAGTCACGTTTCTCTGTTTCATACATGGTGACCATACACGAACACAACCACGAGTAAAGCTACCGGAGGAACTTTCATGTACCTCTCCTAAAACCACGCACGTTACGGTTGACATGAAATAGGAACACACAACACAGATGTAAAGCAGACAATTCTCAATAATCCTGGTTACCTAATCCTGCCGTCCAAGACAAAAATCTAGTGATGAGAAGAAGAAGACGACAGTGGGTACATACCTGTGTTACCGGGACGGTTGTATCGCCAAGCAGGGCTGAGAGGAGGGTATTGCCGCTAATTAGGGTTAAATGAAGTTCTTCTAATATGTATTGGTACGAGACGGGAGGCGGGAATTGGGCTGCACCAAATCCCACTCCTGGTTGTTGCGTTTTGGCGATGCACTCGTGTGAAAACATCCAGTGATTGTCTTGGTTTCGTATTGATACAGGAAAGGTTGATAAAACATTGTTTGGGGGACAACTGAAATACATTATTGCGGGAACTGACAGAAGTGTTCATATTGATAATACCTGGAATTTAAATGTCAATTAAATTGGACTTCTAAACACGAAACGATAGCTAAATATGTATGTACGTGCATATCTCGTGTTCAACAGATGTATGTAAACATGTTTAAGAAAGAGATTCCCATAAAGCTTTGTAAAATGTCTTGTCTTCGCATATGTTTAACCATATGTGATTGACGTTGTAGGTAAATAAAAACTGGGAATTGTGTATAATTACACAATCGGTTTAAATATATAACCAGATAAAAGTATGATATATATATTTCCCCAAAAGGTTGTACTTATTTCGGCTATAACTAGTCTTCAGTTATCAGCGTTTTTGCATGATGTGGAGCAGTTGGGTGGCCTACTGGTTAAAGCGTTCGCTCGTTACGCCAAAGACCCGGGTTCAATTCCCGACATATGTACAATGTGTGAAGCCCATTTCTAGTGTTCCCTGCCGTGATATTGCTAGAATATTGCTAAAAGCGGCGTAAAACCACACTCACTGTTGCATGATGTTGCGGTTTGATGATTCATTCAACGTATAATCATTATACAGTATCTTGTTTTATTAGGTTTAATGACGTTCAAATTGAGGCATTAACATATATATTTTTTATATAAAACACCACACTATTCGAACGAATATAATGTTTACAAAACTTAAATGAGGTATAAAACGCAACAGTCGTTACCAAAGTTCGGTATATGCTTCATATGAATCAGATCATTAACCTAATTTTATCACAAAAAACGTCGTCCAAACGCAGCATCTACAATCAAAACTTGGTTATCGTTAAGCGTGTGACGTCAGGTGTGTCTAGCACAGTAGGGATCGATTAGAAAACATGTGAAAACACCATTTTCCTCGGCAAATTAACCCAATCGCTGTGTCGGCCCACGAGTGCACTGTGTGCCTGAGGATGCGAGGAAACGGGATAGCATATCGCCTGTGTATTTTCATAAGAGGTTAAAACGGAGGCTGGTTTTACGAAACGCGGGGATATGAAAATACCAGATTGTACAATTTCCTCGCGGAATTTAATGAGTATCCCAGGCTTCCTGGTGTTGATGAAGATAGGATATATGACGTCACGGCACAGTACATTGACCTAGTAACTTTCGGTCTTATGTACTGTGTTTAGTGGTAGAGCGTCCGCCCGGAGAGCGGAAGGTCCGGGGTTCGATCCCCGATCGCGTCATACCAAAAGACGTTAAAAGATTGTACTTGTTGTTACCCTGTCTGGCGCTCGACATTAAGGGGATAAAACAAGGACTGGTCGGCTCGGAGTCAGTATACTGTGTCTGAGTGGGGTATTCATGTTAAACTGGGGCATGGTATCTCAGTGAGCTAGCACTATAAATCGGCATCAGTCCGGACTAGTACAAGCAGCCACACACACACACACACACACACACACACACACACACACACACACACACACACACACACACACACACACACACACACACACACACACACACACACACACACACACACACACACACACACACACACACACACACACGTGCATGCACAGTGTGGAGTGTATTGACAGTGTAGGGTATATTGACAATGTAGTGAGTGAGTGAGTATGGTTTTACTCCGCGTTTAGCAATATTCACGCAATAGCACGGCCGGGAACACCAGAAATGGGCTTCACACATTGTACCCATGTCGGGAATCGAACCCGGGTCTTCGGCGTGACGAGCGAACGCTTCAACCACCAGGCTACCCTATCGCCCCTTGACAGTGTAGGGTATATTGACAGTGTAGAGTATATTGACAGTGTAGAGTATATTGACAGTGTAGGGTATATTGACAGTGTAGGGTATATTGACAGTGTAGGGTATATTGACAGTGTAGAGTATATTGACAGTGTAGAGTATATTGACAGTGTAGTGTATACTGGCAGTGTAGAGTATATTGACAGTAAAGGGTATTTTGACAGTGTAGAGTATATTGACAATGTCTTGATATATTGACAGTGCAGATAGATTTGAAGACACACACATAGAGCGATGTATGTGAAGACACACACACACAGATAGATTGATGTGAAGACACACACAGATAGATGGCTATGAAGACACCCCACACACAAAGACAGATAGATGGATGTGAAGACACAGAGAGATAGAGAGAGATGGGTGTGAAGACACACAGATAGATTGATGTGAAGACACACAGATAGATTGATGTGAAGACACACAGATAGATTGATGTGAAGACACACACAGATAGATGGATGTGAAGACACAGAGAGAGATAGATGGATATGAAGACACAGAGAGATAGAGAGAGATGGATGTGAAGACACACACAGAGATAGATGCGTGTGAAGACACACAGATATATGGATGTGAAGACACAAACACAGATAGATGAATGTGAAGACACACACACAGATAGATGAATGTGAAGACACACACACACAGATAGATGAATGTGAAGACACACAGATAGATGGATGTGAAGACACAAACACAGATAGATGAATGTGAAGACACACACACAGATAGATGAATGTGAAGACACACACACACAGATAGATGAATGTGAAGACACACAGAGAGATAGATGAATGTGAAGACACACAGAGAGATAGATGAATGTGAAGACACACAGAGAGATAGATGATATGAAGACACACAGAGATAGATGGATGTGAAGACACACAGGGAGGTAGATGGATGTGAAGACACACACTCAGATATATGGATGTGCAACAGAATATTATCCGGATACAGTGTTAAGTGCGTCGCATACATACATGTTATACATACATTTCAAGCCAGTCATTTCATTCAAATATGGAGAAGACGAAAGAAATATTCATTGATATATGTCCATATAGGTAGCACGAGCTTGGGTGAAGGTAAAGTGATTGAAGGAATACGTTTTCATTGTTAAACGCCACTTTGGAATAGAAAGTTGGCGTCAGAAACAATCTACTTTCGTTTCCTTATATCTATGTGTATGTCTTCATATCCTCATATCTATGTGTGTGATTATATATCCTTATATCTTTGTGTGTGTCTTTATGTCCAAATATCTGTGTTTAGTGTAATATTGCTGACTGACTTTCAAATAAAAGGTCTCTGCATATGCTTATATCTACGTGTGTTGTCATATCAATATAGAATGTGTGTCTCTTCATATCGTTATATGTGTGTGTCTGCACATCTACTTATATCTATGTATTCATGTCCTTATGTCTACCTGTGTGTCTTCATAACTCTTACAAACTTCATATCTGTGTGCGTTTCTCCATATCACACATCCACAACGTGTGTATGTCTTCATATCGTCCATCAATCTGTCTATCTCACATCCATCAATAATTTGCTGGTATATCTATCTTTTTTTAATATACATCAATATTTATATTCGACAAAGTGAAAAGAAGATGTAACGATAGGTCACGCGAAAACTCAAATCTATATCTTCAACACTGGCATTTCGTCGTTAACCAATGTCAACATTACTTGACACTCGTCTTTATAAAACAGCAATTCAGCCGCTTACACATAAGTAGGTCTCCATTTGCATCATAACCTATTGTTTCCGTTTCAATTTTCCTCAGAAACATTAATTATTCTACATCGCTATCTGACTCCAACCTTGTCCAGAAACGACGTGTTCTTGAAAACATGAAGATTCAGGCACCATTCGAGACATCTGCATACGCTGTTGTATGTCAACCACTCGTCATCAGCTTACAAACCAAATTCTTCCACCAACATAATTTCATTATATTCATTCCTTTGAAGTACCAGCAGACATAATTATCTCGGTCAGGGGTTCAGCGTGCCGCTGACCGACTTGACACCAAGCAGTGCACCAGGTACACTACCCCCCAGCATCTCGACCCTGCACGTTCTTTATGGAGGTATTTCTTTCATCGTTTCTCAGCAAAATAAGGTTGGTCTCTCCAGTAGGGTCGGAACTAGCTATACACGCAGTGGCCCAGTGACAGAACTACCGAGCCTGCCCAGAAACGACCATTTGGAGAATGTCTTTAACATGCTCAGGTTGAAACGAACGTTTCTGATGCCAACTTTTTACTTCCAAAGTGGCGTTAAACCATGAAAACGTATTCCTTCAATCACTTTACCTTCACCCAAGCTGGTGCTACCTATATGGACATATATGAATGAATATTTCTTTCGTCTTCTCCATATTTGAGTAAAATGTCAGGCTTGAAATGTATGTATCAAAAGGAAGATTTTGCGACGCACTTAACACTGTATCCCACTGTGACGCCTATCTAACAGGATAATAATCTGTTGCACACAGTGAAACCCCGTTAGTCCGTAAATCTCGCTTTCCGTTCGATAAATGTATGGCATGTCTTTATATGCTGGTACTACCTACCTACGTGGGTTTACCAAACACATATCAAACGTTTTAACCTTAAATATATACGTATATGAATCCTAAGACTGTGACCTTGAATCGAATGAGCCTGTTTAAATTAAGCAATTTATATAACTTATTACTAATGAGTTCATTCTAGGGTAGATAAGACATTAATTAATAGTCAAAAAGTAAAGAAATATGTATTTCCATATCTTAAACGAATAATAATACCAAGGACAGTTGGAGCTATAAAAATACAAAACTACTTTATTTCCTGTATGTACACATAAATATTATGTACAACGTCACAATACTAGCACAGCTAGTTCTTCTGGGCACTGCTTGGCACACAGCACTGATACCGCCCACATACGTCCTTCAGCATCCAATCAGAGACGTCGTTGTCTGTGCATCGGAACCTGCACCAGCCGCCATCTTGCCCACAGTGATGGTCGTCTGAAGCTGACAAAAACAATACATTACAAACGATTGCGAGTGGTTGCAACATACTCGGGTCTACAGGGAAGGTGCGCACTTATGCCCCTTCTTTATCAATCCAAACATTTATATATTCGGCAATTTTACAACTGATCAGGTGTACTAAAACCAAACAATAATGCTCCTTCCCTTGCTACTGCCAAATGTTGGCAGCGGTGGTCAAGAAGGGGAGAGAGCCTCGAAGATGACCCCCAAAAACGACCCAAAAAAACCAACCTTCAGCTGGCACCACGAAGGCTTATGTTGATAAAATACAGGATATGATTTAGGATGATCGACGACTCACCACACGTCACATAGACAATACATCTATCATGAGAAATCCGGAGGAATGCACTGGCATTACATAGGTTTCAGCATGCTGGGTTACAAGGCTTCTGGCCTGATCGCAAACGTTCAGGCTCATCATCTTTCATGGGAATCTACGTCGTTAGGAAGCAAACTCAGTTGATTTTGTTGAGCGATTTGTACCCATGGATGAGTCTTAGGTTCACCACTATCAGGCAGGACTAAACAGCAGTCTACATACATATGTTATTCCACCACAACCTGTTTTATACTGCTATCTTGGAAAGCAACATATAATTCAAGTTGTAGGAATATTTACAAACAAACAGTGACGTAATATATTCCTCACCAAACTTTGTTTACTAACAGAATTCCTATTTTGATGTTGATTTTCAACGTGAACATCGATCCATGAAATGGGAAGGAGATTTTAACTATTATGCAAGTCCATGTAAAAACGGTACTGCTGTACCATGTGGGTCAGACTGCTGTACCATGTAGGTCAGACTGCTGTACCATGTGGGTCAGACTGCTGTTATGTACCATGTGGGTCAGACTGCTGTACCATGTGAGTCAGACTGCTGTACCATGTGGGTCAGGCTGCTGTACCATGTGAGTCAGACTGCTGTACCATGTGGGTCAGACTGCTGTACCATGTGGGTCAGACTGCTGTACCATGTGAGTCAGACTGCTGTACCATGTGGGTCAGACTGCTGTACCATGTGAGTCAGACTGCTGTACCATGTGGCTCAGACTGCTGTACCATGTGAGTCAGTCTGCTGTACCATGTGGTCAGACTGCTGTACCATGTGGGTCAGACTGCTGTACCATGTAGGTCAGACTGCTGTACCATGCGGGTCAGACTGCTGTACCATGTAGGTCAGACTGCTGTACCATGTGAGTCAGACTGCTGTACCATGTGGGTCAGACTGCATGCCTCGGGTGGTCCTTCGGAATGCAACTCCTACTTCAAAACGAAGATTCATTCACAAACATCACCAAACAATGTTCAGTAAAGTTGGAAGACCCATCACGAACCCATCTCCATGCATTATATCTTATCGTATTTTGATAATTGATCCTGAATTTTAATGTACCTTTACAGCTAATACATACAGCGCATGCTATCATGCCAAACTGAAAACGTCCTTAAAAAACCCTTTATGGATTGATTATTGTTGGAGAGATACAACAGAAACTATCGACACAAGTCAGCCAGCATAGATCGTGCATCAACAAAAATGTTTCCAATTGGTTCTACCAACATTTCTGAAAATCACTCCATTCTTTGCACGGAAATCTACCATCCATCTAATACCCCTTTATGCAGTCGACCTTATAGAATGTCCAGAGACTGCTGTGTACAGCAATGCAATATGGATGTAATGACAACATAAACGACTTGGCAGTCGAACAAGTCAAAATAGGAAATTGCATCGGACATCATTTTTGTAACTCATTTTGGAAATGTCCCCCACATGTCTACTGTAAATCCTTTCGAAAACATCACTGATGCCATGAATGCTGTAACACTGAGCAAACAACTTCTGAGCAAGAGTTGTATGACGCTATTTGAAATCTTGGTAGAAAGAGCATGCTCGATTATACCTCAAAAGTTGATAAATGTAAGCACCAAGGACTGGAGCTGCAGGAATAATTCTCGACATAAAGGGGAAGTTGACTGTTGGAAAGTTGAAATCCTCGCTCTTGTCATACCATCTTGCCGACAGTGTTTTGTCACTCTGAATCTCTATGCATATATCTAAATATGAAACAGATGAAACCGTCTAACTGGTCTCCTGTATGTCTAGTACAATTTGCTATTTGATGATTATTGAACGATATCGGATCATCGATATACCTGAAGCTTAGGTTTAAATTCTTGACCAAATTACCTTGTTCTGACCTTGCCACTCCGACCAGAATTCTGATTCATATGCATAAAGAAGCTGATCCGAAAGAAAGGAAGCACAATAGGTGCCCATGGGGATGCCTACTTCTTGCCTAAATCTCTTACCCCAAATAATACATAGATGTTATCAATGAGGAAGTCCAGCATTTCACATATTGTTTTCTCAGTGCGCTTCAGATGACATTTGCTTTCATTCTTGATAAATTGACCTGAAAACAAACTCCAGGATGTGTTGTCTGATGTCCAGCACGCCAACCTCACATGTGGTATTGTTCATTAGCGACTTAAGTAGATTGTGCCCCCATCATGCCTCTTTCTTCAGCTTGTTGTATCCGCCTCAGATTGCCTTCTACGACGTACTGTCATCACAGTTGAGAAATATATGCACCAACATTTTAAAGATATCTTTTGTCCGCTCCGGGAAAACCGGATGACTTCTTGTGTGTACGGATTGTAGTGAGTGGTGACGAATAGTACATGAACTAATCAAGGTCAGTCACCGTTGTGATGTGGTCACACGGAACCGATGAAGGACGTAACGTTATACAAACAAGAGATGAAAGGGTTACATCAGGATATTGCTGAACTACTGCCGATGTGTCTACATCTTAAATCATTCACACTCTAATATGGTTAACACTGAAATAGGATGACGAATGCTATCTTCACTTGCAATATTATACAAAGTCATATATTTTGTCAAAGCCACCTTACTTCTGCAATTTCAGGTGTTTTGATGTGGTCTGCAGCAACTACGTGAATCAACTACATCAACATCATTGATACTGCCCTTATTATGGTTCCATTCGCCGCTGTGGTCGATATCTGAGTAGTTATATTCTGAATGATCATTCCATCAAAGCTACGGTAATTGATAGGGTTCTCGTCTGATACATTAATTCTTTTATAACGATACCATTCAATATATTTACAGGCCGCTGCCTCTTATCTCGTCAGATCATCTCTAAAGGAGAAAGCTGCCCCTTTGAAATCATGATGCCCACGGAGCTTCAGTGTTCAAGGTTGAAAGTTCTTTCACTACTTCACGGATCAAATAAAATCGTTCATACGTTTGATAAGCTCGCACGGTATCTATATCATGTAAAGTTAAGGAGTGTGTGTGAGCGTGTGTGTGTGTGTAAATGTGAATGTGTATATGTGTGTGAGAGTGTGTGTATGTGTGTGCATGTGTGAGTATATGTGTGTGTCTGTGAGTGTGAGTGCGTGTGTATGTGTGTCTTTGTGAGTGAGCGTCTGTGTCTTTGTGAGTGTGAATGTGTGTGTCTATGTAAGTGCGTGTGTATGTGTGTGTCTGTGAGTGTGTGTGTGTGAGTGTTTGTGTGTGTCTGTGAGTGAGTGTGTGTGATTGTGTGTGTGTGTGTGTTTGGGTGTGTCTGTGAGTGTGTGTGTGTGTGATTGTGTGTGTGAGTGTATATGAGTGTATGTGTGTGTTTGTGAGTGAGTGTGTGTGTGAGTGTATATGAGGGTATGTGTGTGTGATTGTGTGTGTGAGTGTATGTGTGTGTCTGTGAGTGTGTATGTGTGTGTATGTGTGCGAGTGTGTATGTGTGTGCATGTGTGAGTGTATGTGTGTGTCTGTGAGTGTGTGAGTGATTGTGTGTGTGAGTGTTTGTGAGTGTATATGTGTGTCTGTGAGTGAGTGTGTGTGAGTGTGTATGTGTGTGCATGTGTTAGTGTATGTGTGTTAGTTAGTGAGTGTTTATGTATGTGTGTGTGTCTGTGTGTGCGAGTGTGCATGTGTGTGCATGTGTGAGTGTATGTGTGTGTCCGTGAATGTGTGTGTGTATGTTTGTGTGTGAGTGAGTGAGTGTGTGTCGCCTATTACGACCACCACAGCTAGCCGGTGACCAATTCTAACCTGGAATTCCCAGGCGTTAAATAGAGTGTCTGCTCCATGTTTTGGTGACCATTTCCAGTGAAGGTATTGAGGCTGTTACTTGAACATCGAGCAGACTCATCACTCATCACAGTAATCCTCACTTCACTGCCACGAATATTGAAACTCGTCTCGAACACGTGCATATCACATGACACAAACTGACGTCAGCTAATAATAACTTATCTATAACCGAAAATAACCTTCTGTTGGCATAGTTGCAAAACAAAGTATATGCCTTTTGGCTGTTATGCGGAGAGTAACCTGTCTTCAAAGCCGCCCGTTGGGATGTAACAAAACCTTATTATGAAGGTAACAGAATAAACCGAGCAGATGCGAGTTTCCCTATTGGCATATTGAATGTTTTGCACAGGAGAATGGCCTTGATTGACTTGTTGTACATATAATCATAATTTATTCCTACCAAATATCACCAATCAAGCTGAACCAAACGCACATACTTGAAACACGAGGAATTCTAATACAGAATTTGAAATATCGGGCAAAATGGGTGAGTCAATGTTGTTTACGCATTGCATACTACCAGTGTATGATAGCAGGAACAACATTCCACGCCGTCGTGTGCGATCACACACGATGTGACCGCCGGAGTAGGAGTGAGGTGCTTGTTATCTGTAATGTGAGGAGTGAGTGAGTGAGTGAGTGGGTGAGTGAGTGAGTGAGTGAGTGAGTGAGTGAGTGAGTGAGTGAGTGAGTGAGTGAGTGAGTGAGTGAGTGAGTGAGTGAGTGAGTGAGTGAGTGAGTGAGTGAGTGAGTGGGGTTGACACATTTTACTGATCGTTGAATGGAACCGGGACCATGACGTGAACAGGAAACACTAAAACCACAAAGTTTCGCTTCTTCCCTTTGTTCTGTGGGACATCTCGACGGTGACGGTGATCAAGCAACAAGTGTTTATTGACCTTTATGAATGCAAGAGAGTGAGTGAGTTTGGTTTTACGCCGCTTTTAGCAATATCCCAGCAATATCACGCCGGACACCAGATATGAGCTTCACACATTGTACCCATGTCGGGATTCGAACCCGGGTCTTCGGCGTGACGAGCGAACGCTTTAACCACTAGGCTACCCGACCGCCCGAATGCAATAGATTACACCTACATACACGTATAGTAGTAAGACATAACCCTTCCCATATCATACCTGCTGTTTCAAACGTTTAAGACTGTATCTTTCAGAATTATTTCCTAATTGTGATTGAAGTGATCGATAGTTAATCCTTTATAATATAAATTTAATGTATTTTAGATATAAGGGACAAAACCCTTTCCATAATCATAAAAATATATCTCGATGTACAATTCCAACTATACCATACGCATGTGTTTGTGAATCACTATCAAAATATGATGTGCTCCCGAAAAATGTGTGTATCCTGACCCACCGGTTGCTCCCGTCACAAATACATGCAAAAGCAAGTCACGTGTTCAGCTGAACAAACACAGGAATATGGCAAAATAAGGAAATGCTGTCAGAAACAGCCACCAAAAGCGACAAAACCCATTCGATGATGATAAAAAAGCTCTGATTGTCGATTGTACGATTCCGACTATATATGAATAGCTATCAAATAGTGATGCAAACATGTGTTCCTGAAACGATTTGCGTATCCTGACCCACCGGTGCCACCCGTGACAAACACATGCACAGGCGGGTCAACTGTTTACCTGAAAAGCACAAGAGAACATATGGTACAATATGGTAAACTAGGAATCGGACATCATTTTTGTCACTGATGCGTCAAATATGGAAATGCCTTTTACATGTCTACCGTAAAACGTTTCAAAAGCTTGACTGTCCAATAGGGAATTGCATAGGACATCAATTTTGAGAAGGAATACCCCCTGTAGGGATTACGGGTCAGAATAGGTCCCCAGTATCGCATGTTTATTGCAAGAGATGACAATGAAGATCGCTTAGTCAGGCGCTGTTAATTGGATGATTGCATTATGGCTTTAGCTTGTTTAGGAATATTATCTGTATCATACATTATCTTATGTATCATTTACAAGGAGTGTGTTACAGATACAACATCGACATCCCTATTTGTGTTGTGTGTGAAGCCAATTGCTGGTGTCTCTACGACATGTGATTGAAGGAATATTGCTACAAGCGGCGTGTAAATACAGTAAACTACGGTTATAACGAACACGCTTATAACGAACTGACGGATATAACGAACTTACTTTTTTGGTCCCGACTATTTGCTGTAATTATGCTGTATATATGCTTATAACGAACTACGGTTATAACGAACTAAAATTAGTAGTCCCTTTGAGTTCGTTATAACCGTACTTTACTGTAGTTGAATCTGGCCCACAAAAGCCAGTGTTTGATCTCAACTTTCCACGCCTTCGGGTGACGATGACCCATGGTCAGCTGGAATATACACTGTTACCACCAGAACCTGGTTTTAATTGGTTCTTAACATTAGTTACAAAGGCCCCACTCTGCCTCGCGATCCTCACGTGGTCCTCTGGGTGATGCCACGATCAGGTGAAACAAAAAACCAGGAATAATACACTGAATGCTGCTTAATCCTACAGTTACCCGTGATGCGACCCATAATCGAGTCTGAATCAGACAAACCAGTGACCAACTATCCAAGCCATGATGACACGCCATTCATCAGATCCCGAAAACTCGATCTAAAACACTCGCTTCTTAAGCCAATAGAGGTGAGGTGAAATTGGGATTTACTTCGCGTTCAATATTATTGCTTTTCTGTGGCGACTAGTCTGTCTTACAGACCCTAAAACAAATAAAAACAAATACAGCCCCTGCAAGTCTATAATGCTTGGCAAGTCTAGATTACTGCAGTATCTGAAAATGAAGAGAGTCACTGGGCTCCCTTTTATCATATTTTTATTAAGATAACTGAAAAACTGTTTTTTGCTGTACGATATGTTCATTTCAGAGACTAGATGTTAGTCTATGTAGCGACATACATGCGCGTTTGTGTGTGACTGCTTGTAGTCCTGATTAATGCCGATTTTATTGTGTAAGCCTACCGAGATACCATGCCGCAGTTAATATGGATACTCCACTCACGGAACAGTATACAGACTCCGAGCCGACCAGTCCTTGTTTTAGCCTCTTAATGCCGAGCGCCAGAGAGGGTAACAACAATCTCGCGGCGGGGGATAGAACCACCGACCTTCCGCTCTCCAGACACACGCTCTATTAAACACTACACCACGGAGGCAGCATCAGGCAAAAGAGTGCATTGGGCATATTGTATTCTAACCCCGCGGGACCCCGTAGGGGAATCCGACATACGAAACATACATTCATCTCTAACTTCAGCACATATGCACAGTACATGTGCTTTATCTAGTAGTATTCTCAGGCGACGTTGCACATCAATGATCGATGCTGCAAGCCAAATTATGGAAATTATATGAGTTTGAGTTTGACAAACGCTAAGCGTTAAACGCCCAAACGTGCAATCCTTAATAGTTGCCAAGAAGTAGTACAAATATCCTTTGGAAATATTGAGTGTTACAGTAAAGTTCATACATTGCCTTAAACATGACTGTATTAAAAAAGGTTGCCACTAATTATGAAAAGAACTCAGATAATTATCACCAAATTGGGTAGAAACATCAGTTTCAAATTATGATAATTTTAGGCCATTTTTACATTTGTTAAATTAACTGACTTGTGTCCAGTGTGTTTAATGCATCGGTTGAAACATTTTATATTTGTTCATTATTCTCTGTATCCTAAGGGCACTACAAACATGACAAACGATTTGTAATGATTACCTTATCATAAATAAGGTGTAATGTAATAATTTTGTTCGCCTACATTATATCCTGCCTTATCGTAAAATATTGGCAAATGAATAAAATAACTGGGTCAAAACAAACACTTTGCTAAAGTCTGGAAATTGAAAGAGACTAAAATTCCATACTATCTACCAGTTGGTATTCCTCCAGTTAATGAGATTGTACCTTCCGTCGAGGAACCATACTTCTGTCCCCACTGTGATCATTCCGTGCTCTTCTATTAGGAATGAAGCCCCGAAAGAACAAAGTTCAGCTAGTTCGATAAAAGAGATATTTAAATTTCTTCAGTTAGACTTGGTAAAAACTAATTTGGAATAATTTGAAGCCGGTTTTATCTATTATCCATACTCCATTTATATAACAATTCATGTTTTATGTCGATGTTAACATTTTCTTTAAGATAACAAAAAGCGACAAAACCCAAATTATAAGACATCTCAGCTGAAGGCCGAGTCCAGTGTACCATTCTGACTATCATTCCAAATAATGATACTACCACCTGTGTTTCCGAAACGATGAGCGTACCTCCAATCCATGTTTACTTTGGAACAGTTCTGGATAATCATATATATAAGCAATGATTGAACCAATCCATAATTGGAAACTGAGGGATCAATACGAATGACCAATGATCAGATATTTACATTATTGTAATCAATACAGTCAGTGAAGGTCAATCAAAAGTATTGACCTGGATTAACGCTCACGTCTTCAATAAAGCAAACATGGGCTCTGGTTCGTTAGGGAATTTAAACACGGGGACACCCAATAGGGTATTGGCGCTAATGATGAATGCTTCTAATCAGATTCTTGCTGTGGCCATTCCTTTCATCTTCTTCCCTGACAGGAAGTGTCTAATGCTACACATTATCCTTGTAGAAGAAGATGCTTGGGCATCCTTTGGACTAGAAAAAATTACCCTAACATGCAGGGTCTTATAACTACAATACAACTGTGCTTAGTCAGTGAGTCACTTTCTGAAGATGGTTGACAATAAAGGAACATACTTGACTTAATGAAAATCTTTAACACGAAACTCCTAGGCTTAACCCGCCGAGTTATTGTCACAGGTATCACGCCCAATGAAATCTGTGATGGCGGGTGATCGAGACTGACTGTTCTCTGGCCTTGACGTTATATAGTCCACTTTTGTAGCTTTGAACTTTGCAGACCTTCTGAAGCACACGTCAACACCAGAGAATTGCCAGTCTCGATTATTTGGATTCCAATTGACGTAAATTTTAAAATAGCGTGAAAATGATAGGAATGGATCACCAGATGTTCATGAAACTGGAAAGCATATCCTACAATGCCGGTAGCACCCGCAACTCACACACCCCGCCACTCACACACCCCGCCGCTCACACACCCCGCCACTCACACACCTCGCCACTCACACACCCCGCCACTCACATATCCCGCCACTCACTTACCCCGCCACTCACACACCCCGCCACTCACACACCCCGCCACTCACATATCCCGCCAATCACATATCCTGCCACTCACACAACCCGCCCCTCACATATCCTGCCACTCACACACCCCGCCACTCACATATCCCGCCAATCACACACCCCACCACTCACAAATCCCGCCACTCACACACCCCGCCTCTCACACACCCCGCCACTCACATATCCCGCCACTCACACACCCCGCCACTCACATATCCCGCCGCTCACACACCCCGCCACTCACATATCCCGCCACTCACACACCCCGCCTCTCACACACCCCGCCACTCACATATCCCGCCTCTCACACACCCCGCCGCTCACACACCCCGCCACTCACATATCCTGCCACTCACACACCCCGCCACTCACACACCCCGCCACTCACATATCCTGCCACTCACACACCCCGCCACTCACACACCCCGCCACTCACACACCCCGCCACTCACACACCTCGCCACTCACACACCCCGCCACTCACACACCCCGCCACTCACACACCCCGCCACTCACACACCTCGCCACTCACACACCCCGCCACTCACATATCCCGCCACTCACACACCCCGCCGCTCACATATCCCGCCACTCACACACCCCGACATTCACATAACCCGACACTCACATAGCCCGACGCTCACATAACCCGCCACTCACACAACCCGCCCCTCACACACCCCGACGCTCACATAACCCGACACTCAGATAGCCCGACACTAACATAGCCCGACACTCACATAGCCCGACACTCACATATCCCGCCACTCACTCAACCCTTCACTCATATAACCCGCCACTCACACACCCCGCCCCTCACACGCTCCGACGCTCACATAACCCGACACTCAGATAGCCCGACACTAACATAGCCCGACACTCACATAGCCCGACACTCACATATCCCACCACTCACACACCCCGCCTCTCACACACCCCGCCACTCACATATCCCGCCTCTCACACACCCCGCCGCTCACACACCCCGCCACTCACATATCCTGCCACTCACACACCCCGCCACTCACACACCCCGCCACTCACACACCCCGCCACTCACACACCTCGCCGCTCACACACCCCGCCACTCACACACCTCGCCACTCACACACCCCGCCGCTCACATATCCCGCCACTCACACACCCCGCCGCTCACATATCCCGCCACTCACACACCCCGACATTCACATAACCCGACACTCACATAGCCCGACGCTCACATAACCCGCCACTCACACAACCCGCCCCTCACACACCCCGACGCTCACATAACCCGACACTCAGATAGCCCGACACTAACATAGCCCGACACTCACATAGCCCGACACTCACATAGCCCGACACTCACATATCCCGCCACTCACTCAACCCTTCACTCATATAACCCGCCACTCACACACCCCGCCCCTCACACGCCCCGACGCTCACATAACCCGACACTCAGATAGCCCGACACTAACATAGCCCGACACTAACATAGCCCGACACTCACATATCCCACCACTCATATATCCCGCCACTCACATACCCCGACGCTCGCATATCCCGCCACTCACTCAACCCTTCACTCATATAACCCGCCACTCACACACCCCGCCACTCCCATAACCCGACGCTCACACAACCCGATACTCACACAACCCTTCGCTCGCATAACCCGACGCTCATATAACCCGCCACTCACACACCCCGCCACTCATATAACCCGCCACTCACATATCCCGCCACTCACACAACCCTTCACTCTCATAACCTGGTACTCACATAACCCGACACTCACAAAACCCGACACTAACATAACTCGACACTAACATAACCCGACACTCACACAACCCGACACTCACACAACCCAACGCTCACATAACCCGACACTCACATATCCCGCCACTCACACACCCCGACACTCACATAATCCGACACTCACATATCCCGCCGCTCACACAACCCTTCACTCGCATAACCCGACACTCACATAACCCGACACTCACACAACCCGACACTCACACAGCCCTTCACTCGCATAACCCGACACTCACATAACCCGACACTCACATAACCCGACACTCACACAACCCGACTATATTCTCCGTTCCACGCTTGTAGCCATACACTGATAGCCTGACATAACATTTGTACGTATTCCGTTTGTCTATTACACGTGATACCTTTCATGCACATACGCCGAGAGTGATACAGTGTGGCTTCCACTAAGCCATTATT
Organism: Haliotis rufescens; assembly: GCF_023055435.1. Lineage (NCBI taxonomy): Eukaryota > Metazoa > Mollusca > Gastropoda > Lepetellida > Haliotidae > Haliotis > Haliotis rufescens. Next base: position 6,463,221 of record NW_025964223.1, read on the forward strand.
CCAACAATAACCCCAAAAAATAAATTTCGCGAACAAACTACCAATACGTTATCACTTGAGAGACACAGAAACAGAAACACCCCAAGACAACTTGTAAACATACCCACGTAACAGCATAATCGCACTCAGCGTCACAAGCACATGCATTAATATAAACAGGCTGATATCCCTCCCTAAATATCATCTTTTGATGATAAATGATAATCAGTGCGTGATATGATGTTGTCATTGGTAGAATGCACAAACTGAAACAGAGGAAGCAGTAATGGAACAAACCCATTCGGCCCCAGTCAGATGTCATCCTAAGTCTGGCTGCCCTACATGAAAAGTGTTGTAGTTGTTACCACCAACAGATAACACAACCATTATATGTAAGCACCACTACATTGACTGTTTGATCAAAGAAATTGGTAAAAGTGACATTTCACATAATGCTTCATATAAGGTTAGTATGGTAACTGGGGGAGAAATCTGCCAAAACCATGCATCAGTACTGTCAACTTTTGACTTGACACTAAATCCCTATCTCAAAGATTAACCATACATTGTACTCCTTAATACAATCAAGAAAAGACTTTCAATAACCATCAAATAACCAATTCCCTTCTGCTGATTTACCCTTATGAGTCAGAAATAAAGGAGACCAGTGAGACCGCTCCATCTGTTTTATATTAAGCTTCATGCATAAAGATTCAGGGTGACAAAACACTCCCCACAAGACTGCATGGCAAGAGGGGTGACTTCAACTTTCCGAACGTCAACTTCCCCTTAATGTCGAGCAATATTCCTGCAGCTCACTAATGTGACCAATTATCAAATGTCCTCCACATGTCTACCGTGAAACTGTTTTGAGAGCTTTACGAAGGCCTTGAATGCCATAACCGTGATCGTCTAGCAGATAGAGCGTCTTCCCGGGGAGCGGAAGGTTGGCGGTTCGAGTCCCGGTCGCGTCATACCAAACGACGTTAAAAGATGGTGCTTGTTGTTACCCTGCCTGCGTCGGCGTTATGGGGATAAACCAAGGACTGTTCTGCTCGGAGTCAGTAAACTGTGTCTGAGAGGGGTATTCATGTTAAACTGCGGCATGGTATTTCAGTGGGCTAGTACTATAAACTAGCAGAACTCCGGAATATAAGTGCCGCATATAAGAGTTTTAATCTTGAACGCGACGAAGTACCATATTTCAAATCACTTTCTCAAACGGTCTTCGTGGAGGGAGCATGTTGGGTGAACTGCGGTACTCATGATTGCCACGACATTGCCTGTATTCATGTCACGCCAGTAAATGCTCTACGAAAATATCTGGAAAAATATATTTTCCATTAAAAGACTTTTTTCGATAAATCTAAAACCAAATTTTAGAAGTACATAAAACCCTTTGGGCTGTATCTCGTTCACGTGGGTTAACAATGTCCTGTCTGTAATAGACTTCCATGGCGCCTGTGGCCTAGAGAAGCAACAGATTACACCTCACACACAGCTTTAATGAAAGGATTAGGGAGGATGATAGGCCATGGTGAGAAGGTCTAGGGGGTAAACGGCTGAGAATAGTACTCTTACACTAGTGTGTTCCCCACACCCGAGACAAGCGGTAGAGCGACGTCAGAAAAATGAAAACCATGGGGTATGTGATCCTTATATAGAATGAGAGTGGGAGTTCCGAGAGTATGTGACTTACAGAATGAGGGAAACCATCTGGTAGAGAATATAAGGGTGAGATCACAGATTATGTGACTGTTACAGAATAAGAGAGGGAAATTCTAGAGTGGTTAAACGGTATATACACCTGGAAATTAATAAAGCACCACCCTTATTTTCATGAATGAGTCAATTTACTTGCGGCCTCGTGCAAAAAAAGTTCGAGCTAACATTATCCCATGTTTACTGCTAACAGAGTCAACAATCATGCAGAATACAAGGGTTTGAATTGGAACAATAATATTTGCTATCATGAATGATTCGCATTTTGAAAAAAACCACGTTATTTTCACCAAACACAAAGTGGGAATTACTATACTGAACAGCCCCAAACCAGTTTGTATTAACGGAACCCTAAACCAGTTTCAGCAGATACAAGAAATGCAGTTCTCGTCAATACACGATCGACTGCCGACAGATGCCTCCACACTCCATGAATCAGACGTTGTACTTGACATTGAGGTATTCTAGCCCACTCCGCATGCAGAGCAGCAGCAAGTTCACATAAGTTTGGAAAGGTGCACGGGTCTTTGTCGACCTGATGGCCTAAAATATCTCCAATATGTTCTATTGGATTAAGATCTGTACTTGTGGCTAAGGATGTGTCTCAATGGCATTCTGACGTAAGCATTCCAGAACAGCACGTGATCTATGAGGCGTAGCATTATCATCCATGAAGATGATATCGAGATACGTCAAGATTTCCATGCACAGTGATCAAGTCAAGTTAACAATTAAATGAAACACATACCAATACTATTATCGATTTCAACCAAATGATTGGGTCTCTATATGTTGTGTACAGTCACGACTGTATTTGCTTGCCTCCAGACACGTGTAACATGTGTAACAGAATCTGACTTTCATCAGAAAAATGGACTCCATATTTCAGTTTCGACGCTGATTAGATCAAACCAAACGAACCGATTTAGGGACCTGATTTAAAAAGGGACGTTGGATTGGTCTTCTAGCTTTGTATCAGGCAGTTTTTAGACGATTTCTGGTAGTTCTGGTTGAAATGGCTCTTTCTGGTATGAGAAAAGGGTCACTATCTAATACATAAATATCATATAATAAATATACATCTGTCTCATTGTCAAAACTTATCATTCTTTGACATTTTATTTAGGTAGCGTTTAATAAATTTCCAGGTGTATAAAGACAGAAGGGAGATTGTATAATGGTTGAACGTAAGACAATAAGAGAGGGGATTCTTGAGTGGATGGGCGTTAGAGAATGAGAAAGGAACTTCTAGAGTCTGTGGACGTAAGAGAATGAAAGAAAGGGGATTCAAGAGACGGTGGTCGTTAGAGAATGAGAAAGGAGATTCTAGAGTGGATGGACGTTAGAGAATGAGAGAAGGGGATTCTAGAGTGGATGGACGTTAGAGAATGAGAGAAGGGGATTCTAGAGTGGATGGACGTTAGAGAATGAGAGAAGGGGATTCTAGAGTGGATGGACGTTAGAGAATGAGAGAAGGGGATTCTAGAGTGGATGGACGTTAGAGAATGAGAGAAGGGGATTCTAGAGTGGATGGACGTTAGAGAATGAGAGAAGGGGATTCTAGAGTGGATGGACGTTAGAGAATGAGAGAAGGGGGATTCTTGAGTCGCTGGACGTTAGAGAATGAGAGAGAGGATTGTAGAGTCGGTGGACATGAGAGAATGAGACAGGGGATTCTAGAGTATGTGGACGTTAAAGAATGAGACAGGGGATTCCAGAGTGGATGGATGTAAGAGAATGAGAGAAGGGGGATTCTGGAGTCGGTGGACCTAAGAGAATGAGAGAAGGTGTTTCTAGAGTGGATGGACATTAAAGAATGAGAGAAGATGGATGGACGTTAGGGAATGAGAAAGGGGATTCTAGAGAATGAGAGAGGGTGATTCTAGAGTGGGTAGACGTAAGAGAGTGAGAGAGAGAATTTCTGGAGGGGGTGAACGTTAGAGAATGGGGGGGGGGGGGGGGGGGGGGGGTACCATAGTGTTTTTGCTCTTAATAAAGGGAGAGCGGGAATGGGAGATAAGAGAGGGCGGTTGTATTTAATCTTTTTCTGAGAAAGTTAGAAACATGAAAACATCTACATACTTAATCAGACAAGAATATTGTATGTTCAGGTAATTCGCAATGAGACTTTTATCGGTAAAAGTGAAATGTGGCGCCGTTTGCCAATGAGACGGAGTGAGTTGGGTTTAACGCCGCCTTTAACATCATTCCAGTTACTCGCGGCATGTTAGCTTAATGTGGGAGGAAAGCCCGAAGTGATGCAGGTCTCAGATGTTCACCACTTGCTGACAAACCTAGAAACATAATCGGGGCGAACCGGGATTCGAACCCACAATCATAGGTTTCTGGCGTGCCAAAGGGACTCAACTCTGCACAGCGAATGGCGGCGCCTTAAACTACTCGGCCACCCGTGCCCCCTCTGAGACGGAAGGGAACTAAATAAGGCAACTTACGTGCTGGGAGTATATTCGCCCTGTCCACTGTAGCTTGACCATACCTCCTGACCAGCCAGCCATATGTCTCTGGTCCAAGTGTAGAGTTGATGTAACGATTAGGAATAAGGAAGAGAAACAGCCCGTACCGGTCTCCTATATTCCGGTATCGCACCTGCCTACTGTCACACACGTGGCGTGCCAGGAAGAATATACAGACTAAGTTGCAGACCATGCGTATAGAGTTGGGCTCCTGCAAATAGAACATGTTTCAGGTTAATGTGTTTAAGCCACAGAATGAGTACGCTATTAGGCACGAAAGTCGAAGCCACACAATCATCCATGAGTGAGTGCGTGCGTGAGTGAGTGAGTGAGTGAGTGAGTGCGTGCGTGCGTGCGTGCGTGCGTGCGTGCGTGCGTGCGTGCGTGAGTGAGTGAGTGAGTGAGTGAGTGAATGAGTGAATTATTACTATATTACTGACTGTGTGTGACTGAGTATTGTATTACGCCGCTTTTAGCAATATTCCAGCAATATCACGGCGGGCCGACGGCGTGAGGAGCGAGCGCTTTAATTACTAGGCCACCCCACCGCGCAAGCTCCTGCGTTCATACACACTTTTGCCCCCAGTCTATGAAGGTTCAAACATCAATTGGACTTCAAACTATGTCTAAAATAATACATACGTTCATAGGCTGAAGCCAGTCGCCGAAACACTACAAACTAAAGGTCAAAAACACAGCTGTGATCAAATACATCGCCGTCGAATAACCATTTCATTTTAGCCATCATGAAACATGGAAGTATACTTTCTTTTGCCGACAGTTAACATAAGTTAAAGTTAGATACATATTTGCAAACAATTGATATTGAAAGCCAAATTGCGAACTATGTAACTAATGTGAGCGCGTGAGGCGTATAGATAACGCCGCTTTTAGTTATACCATAAGTAACGTAAAAGAATCGAGCCCGGGCCTTCGGCGAGACGAAAGTACCCTTTAAACACCAGCCTACCATATTTCGTTATAACGACACGTATTGATGTTTATTCGGACGAATATTGTTAATGCATCTCTGAAATATTTATATTGTCTGAGCTGAAACCAGTAATAACAATAATGCTTCCATGTGGCCAAGGCAAATAAATGACGTGATGCATCCTGCGTTTAAAACTACATAGTCTACAACTATAGAACGCCAGCGCCTGAGAACAACATATTCCACTGGGCGTATACGGCCAAAAAGCAGTTAAAAAATATATGAATGGAACACTGGAAATCAGTGATGACACCAGGTGTTCGCGCAAAGGGTGAGCATTTCCTGCTCGACTGGTAGCACCCGCCACTCACACAATTTGCATTTATTAACTCCCACCTCCTATACGCATACCATGACATAATGTGTCGAAAACATTAATGTTATAGGTATAGTTTAGTCCAATTACAAATGATAACATTTCTTGAAACTAAACACTGAATGATTCAAACCCTGCCTTCCTAACGCTGATTATAATGCGTATATGATGAAATACACCAGCGGTTGACCAGCCTCCGCAAATGCAAACAGTTTTTCGTGAACAGTTTAGTAAATCATACTATTAAAAGCTCGGGATTAGATTCTAACTCACCATTATAACTTGAGTGCAGAGACAAGGGTAAACGCACACCTGCTTCGCTAGTTTTTGCTCATTTGTGACATCACAGAAAAAATCACCCCGAAGATGCGTAAACCTCAGACATATCAGCACGCGGCTTTAGTTCAAAGGCTCAAGTGAGCTTATCTTACAAGAGAGGGGGATGTCACGGACTGGGAATAAAGGGGGGTCAAACAATGGGGTTGGTGGTTAACGCAGATGTAAGCAGTTGGATTGGGAGGATAATCCCCTGTGAGGAAGCATCGCCTACTTGTAGGTGTTTGCAAGGGGAAGTATGTATACTTATCCTTTAGAAACTCACGTCGTTGCAGGGGAAAATGTCAGTGGAGAGTTGGGGGCGAGCACCATTCAGTTTTTCATTATGCAGGAAGTAAGGGCAATTAGAAAAGATTTTAAATATTTGGGGAAATACACATTTTCGCTAGGTGTAAAATGGTGGCTACGGTTTGAAGGAAATGTTTGAATTCACTTTTAATCTTTTTTTAATTTTTTTTTATGTGTTTGACCTTTGGGGGTTCAAAGTTCTCAAAAAGTTCAAAAAGGCATTCGCTGAAATTGTCACGTGTTTGTGGGTTGAGGATGAGATGTAAAGTCTGGAGAAAAGGTTTCGAAAATTGGGCGAGGATTTTATAAAATTGCAATTTATTATTGTCTTAAAATTACAAATTAAAATTACATTACAAAATGCACTATATCTTCAACATAACCTTGTATATAATAGACCTTATGTAAAGTGTAAACTATGTTTTCAACATACCCTTGTTGTATGCAATACACTATACAATCATGCCCTGGTCATGTTATAGCATCTGTGTACATGTGTAAAATGTTATAGTCTCGGATATACCAGGTCAATCAACTAGATATGGTTGTAAAATCGATCTTGTTTATTCTGAGGGACACACATGGAGATTTGTATCATGTCCTCAAATGTACAAGGACGTGTGATAATAAAATTTATAGCTAAAATGGATAGAATTATCATTAAACCGCCCACCTGTTATCAGAAATGAGCGGGCCACTGTAACTTGATAATGCCCTCATATTGCTTGACGACGGGCCATTATCACGCCCGTTAACGTTGTTAGATGACGTCATAGGGATAGGGATAGGTGACGTCACGTCCAATAGTGACGTCTTCAGGTTTGTTCTATGACGTTTCCATATTTGTAAAAGTGGTTCAGTGACATTCGTGTTGATTGCATTAAATGTTTCAAAACCGATATTGGTGTTTATCTTTATTTGCTCACAAATTCTATCAATTTTAGCTATAATAACGATAACGCTATTTTCCAGGGCATTATCATTTGTAGAAGCCCTCGGTCTTTTCAACTGCCCTCCTTCGTCGTTACCCTTATAGTATTACAAGCGCGCGCACACATACTCACACACGGTCCTCGCGCGTGCATGCACAGTCTTTATCTTGAATAATCAGTCTCGATTGTCTGTCGAAACATATTCCATTGACGTAAAAGCCAAAATAGCTGCAAAAATTATGTGGATAGATCACTGCAAATCGGTGATGACGCCAGGTGTTCTCGAAATGCGAAGCATGGCTTGTCTTACCGGGAACACTCGCCATACACTTAATTTGCATAAAAAAGAACAGTGTTTGTCCTGACGTCGCACAGCAGTGTCCCGCCATACGACGGCGGCTTTTAAACAAGGGAGATCAATCTCGTGTCGCAAGTATACTTGTTTATCTGCCTTGAACACCTCGTCCATCTCAGCCAATACTTCGGAAGAACTAGGGGGCACGGGTGGCCCCGTCGTCTAAGGCGCTAGTTGCGTCCCTTGGGCACGCCAGAAACCCTTGATTGGGGGTTCGAATCCCTGTTCGCCCCGATTATGTTTCTAGGTTTGTCAGCACCATACCCGTGGTCGTTGGTTTCACCGAAGTGGTAAACGCCGGAGACATGCGTCACCTCGGGCTTTCCTCACACATTAAGCTGACACGCTGCGATTTAACTTGAATATTGTTCAAAGCGGCGTGAAAAACTCACTCACTCACTCTGACGTCCTGAATTCTCCTGGTCTTTATACCCCATATCCTTCTAGCAACAGCATGCTATCGGCGACGAATTTCATCCTGAAGTCATTCTCAGTAGTGCGTTTTGAAATTACGTAATTGATATTTTCCTTAAATCTAGAAGTCTGGTTGAATGAGTTCATATCATACATGAATTGCTTCGTCGTTTATAGCCGGAATTTTGCCTATTGACGTAACTCGGATCAAACGTTTTCCACGTGACCAATCATCCATAACGGAATGACATCATATATTCAAAGGGTGGTGTAACTTTGATCAGGTTCCCGTTAATGATATTGAGACTTGTTTAAGACCCACAAAACACAAAATTCCTTTTTTGAAGATCTAAGTGCGCAGTGTTGAAATGAACTGGACAAGGAAAACAAATGCTTTTTATTGGTTTTTAATACTTTAAACTACAAATTGACTACAAATTCACATTCTTCCTGGTTCTTTTGGTGTGTTACACCTTAAGGGACATTTCGAAAAGGAAATAATTTGAGATCTTGAGTTTTGACCCCAATATATTATGATTGCTTCCAACCAAACCAGTCTTGTATTGACAATTGGTTTTCGTGTGTACGCAGTTAGAATGAGTGAGTGAGTTAAAATGTAACGCCGCATCGGCATTATTTCAGCCATATAGCGACGAGCTGATATATATTATACATTTGAGTCCTGAAATCAAAATTATATTTAAGAACAAATTTGTCAAACATATTTTAGCATAACAATAATATTTGCAACTGTTTTAAAATAAGCCACCAGCAGCCAAAGCTGGGATACTTCGCTTGGTATCATGGGGACTTGTGGTGCCCCAGCTTCCTGCACGAAGCCCCCCGCAGGATTCACGACATCATTTAAGCTACTGGTGGTTATGGAAAATACTAGCCAATATTAAAAACTGCTCCGCGACGAGTTGGCTTTTTAAAACACTGGTGGATGATAGCAACATTGATTTATGATAGGAATTGCATGTCACACAGGTGGTGCAATCATCTTGCAGTACTTTAACCTCCTGGACAGAGCCTTCGATAAGAGCATCACCCCGAATATTAAAACGAGCAATTAGGTATTCATATACAGAATTAAAATTTATGACACAGATCAATTTCTTTCAATTAGCTTAGGATGAGATGCACGCACACACGGGAACAAAAGATATTTCAGGTTAACTCTTTGATAATGTGAATCTCTTGCGATTGCAAAGTCCACACTGTCAAACAAATTATGCTTGACTGTGAACCTTTCATCACAAGGGATGCACTTAGGAGGTTCGTCCTCATTTGTTTTAAGCAGATATTAGCGGGAAAACTGACTGTGCCCAATACGAAATCGTAGGAAAACAACCTCATCATGTCTTGACCCCAAAACTGACCCATCAACGCAGGTGTTCACCACTTTAGAGAGACTATCAATATTTATGCTAAATAGAGTGACATAGGATGCTGCCTTGAGTGACGCCCTTATCAGACAGGGTAGGTCCACTCGTACTTGAAATTGTCTGTTGTTTAATAACTGTGGTATGAAGTGAGGTAATCTGCCCCACAATCCAAATTCATGCAAATCTTTAAAAATACCATGTTTCCATCATATGCCTTCCCAGGATAAAAAAAAAGATTGATACAGTATGTTGTTTGGTGACGATGGAATGGATTTTTTTACGAATAATTCTAAACGTACCAAACGGTCAATGGTACTTTTATCTTTTCGTAAACCATACTGGATGCCACTTAGGAGGTTATTGATCTCCAAGTACGAGACTAAACGATTTTTGGCTGTGCACTCCATGGTTTTACAAACACAGCTCGTAGATACTATTGGAGGGTAATTGGACGGATCTGTGTGATCCCGTCCAGGCTTTGGTAACAGAATGATAATATCATTGTGAAACGAAGGAGGAAAATTTTGGATTGTCCATATTTCATCCAATATATTAGAAGAGTTACCAAACATTAATCGGGCAAGTGTTTCAAGATCTGATACTGAATGTTGTCGGCTCCTGCTGCAGTGTCATGAGCTTGCCCTAGAGCAGTGTGCAGTTCATGGAGTGAAAATGTTTCATTGTTGTCCACGCCATTATCAGAGTAAGAATTGACCTTTTTGTTTCCTTGCTGTTTTTGGTATCTTTGAAAGTGAAGGTTAGAGTTAGAAGATGAGGAATGGTTTGCCAAAGTTTCACCAAGTTTGTTGGCAATTTCTGATTTAGTGGTTAATAGTGTTTTACCATCTTTGAGATGGTGAACTCCAGATTTTGATTCTTTGCCCTTAATCTTTTGATTCAGAATCATGCTTCGCACCTTGGACATGGGTGTGCGAGAATTAATTTTAGATACATAGTTTCTCCTGGAGTGACGTTTATTGTGATTAAAGGACTGTCTCGCCTTGTGCTTGTGATTTTCACATCATTCAGATTGTGCACAGTAGGGTGTCGGCGGAAATATTTCTCAGTTTTCTTCCTATTTTTTCTAGCATGTTTACAATCATTATCACACCATGGTTTACATATATGAGGGTTTGCAGAGGACTCAGGAATGCTTTCGTCTCCAATAGCATTTAATTAATCTGGAAATAGTTGTATAGGATCAGGAACAACTGTCATGTTTTAGTTTTTCAGTACATAGTGTTGTGAATAAAGACCAACTGGCTTTGTAAAGTTCCACCTTGCTGTAAAATCGGCCTCAAATAATAGTTAGGGATATTCACTGCGTAAGGGTCTCACGCGCAGGTTTCATCAAAACGTTTCTATTTCCAACCTTGTTTTAAACATATTTTATTGACATATATGGTCAACGGGATTGGGCAAAAATGATCCAACTTAGGTGGCCCTTTCCCTTATGTATATATACAGACATTGATTATATATATTCAAACCCAAGTAAACATACATTGCAGGATAATGAAATATCACTTATGTATATACGGGATATACTGGGGTAGAGGTTTTTAAAGTAAAAAAGTCAGTAAATTTGAAGTCTTTGGGTTCGTACTCGAGATTTCTTATTTTGACCCTTGTCTGTCTTTTTTCGAACGCGATAAGGCTCCGTCCTGCGTCACTTTGGGCTTCCGTCTCACATGGGGACGACAGCCCGAGTGATGGTCCCGAGTTCATGAACTCACTTGCAGGAGGTGGTGGTGCTGACAAACTAAACACCAGAATTAGGACAAACATCGACATAATTATGGTGTTGTATAAGAGATTTAATAGGTGTCGTCTCGAAATGGGACAGGATGAAAAATGTATCCCAGACACGTAACCATTGGTATAACCAGACGCATTGTGTGCTAACAGGCTCTGGAGGCGTTCAAGGACATCTTGTCTTGCCTGGCATCAAGATCAGTGTCAACCTTTGTCAGTGCAATGAGTGCTTCCGGATGTCATTAGCCAATCTTCCCTGTTGTGCATTTCAAGACAGAATATGACCTTGACATATATCTAGACAAAATGTCATACCACTCTTGATGATTAGGATGAAACGTGGATAAAATTACAGCTGAAAGGCATGTTCACGGGGCCATTATCATTGACACGCGGAACACTACAGATCTGACTATTCTAAATGGGTAAACGTTTGACATTTTAAAACTTGTACATTTTCCTTAACTTCGTACAAGCTGATCAATTTGACAGAAAACCTATGTTATATAAAATATTGATTCACTTGAACGAACTGTGCCATTGCCTAATACTGAAGGACGTGGAAAGAACGATGGGGGTAATTACCTGAGTTTCCTTGATATCATGAACCCTAGATATTGGCAGCAAACAATGCAATTCGTTTATGAAACGTCTTCCTCAAGGTTGATTATCACACTAAGTCAAACGAGTCATTGTACAACGTAAGACACCTGTTATTAACTAACTTGAAGAATTGTATGCTGACTTCAAACTATATACACAAGTGCCACTTCAATCAAGATCAATTATACTCTATGTCGCTACCCCAACGGAAAGAAAACCTCAATCTTAAAACTTATGTCTACTGTAAACATTATGGAGGTTAGTTTCTAACAGTGAAAAATTCATGATGAACATAAAACATTTATCTATGTGTTTTTCACCTAACCATTCATTATTATTGTGGAAAATATCATAATGATTGTTTACAGGCCGCAGTCGTATGCCAGGAGTATTGCTGGGTACAGCGCCGGGCAACAAACAAACCCATCCTTCCTATTGCACCTTGTGTGAGTACTACCGGCATGCTTACCCTTCAAGCGAACACCTGGCGTCATCCTGATTTTCAGCGATCTCTTTGTATACTATTCATCCTGCCTTTTACGCCCGTTAGAAACTGTTTCGGCTGATACTCGAGGCAGATTATTCTCTGGCGTTGACGCTTAATAATACGATGACAAAGTTTATTTCTACTCAATACACACATACTCAACATCCCAACCAAAACGTAGGATACCAACTTAGTCGTCTAGAGATTGTACTCCAAGGTCGTTACAGTGACATCAATTAGCATAACGAATGTATAAAAAATAATGCTACATAATAGGCGTGCTATTAAAAGATCGATATTTGTCACATCTGCTCAAGTGAATCTATATATCTATTCTTTGGTAACAGCGTTTTCTTTTTGTTTTACTGATGATACCTTTGTACAGGATAAATTAATAAAAGCCATAAATTGTAGAAAAAATACCGTATTAACAATACAAATATAAAATCGAAGAATTATGACATTGAACCTTTCATGGCGCGTCCTACCACCTGTATGCCATGGTGCCGTATATTGCAAGGGCGGTTTATATTGTCATTTATCAAGTTCAATGTCAGCTGTTCTCCATGTGATCAATCTGTCTCGGTGCCATACGTTAATTCATTCTGTTTGGGCTGCTAATCCAGCCTGATTATTCCCTGGTGTTGAGGTTTTGTAGTCTGTTGCTACGATCGAACATACCCTTGACATATATCCTGGGAATGTGATGGCCACTCTTGGAGGTCGTTACGAAACATCTTACTGTTCCTAATGGTAAGCTGTCAAAGTGGTATTATGAGGGATTACCATATCGATCATGTTTCGTGTGAGTAAGGACTAAGAAATTGACAAACCCTAGTTACAACATTAAAGGGATGCTGTTTAGTTTACACAAACAGATCATATTATCGTATGACAATGTAGCCACGTCTGAGCAGTACAAACTGTTCAAGTAAAACATATTTCTTTACGTCAGTTGAAAGAAGACAACACTAACACACTAATTCAACCGGTAAGAACACGGGCACATTAGTCACATCAATCTTACTTAGTTTTTTTCTCTGATGTGAAAAAACATACGTTTTATGAATACCGGGTACATTGAGGCATTTGTGGATATTGAGTGTTTGTGAGAAATTATGTAAAAGATGAAGACAGCTGAATGCAAATCAGCTCCGAACGGTTTAATTTGAACTAAAACACAGAAACTGTTTACTTGAGATGCAAGCCAACATCAGAAAATAACAGTCTCGAAGCAGACTGAAAGTCTAACCAGAAAGGAACTCAAGCAGTGCATCAAGGAACCGTAGTGAATATAGGATTGAGAGAAATATCTGGTAAATGGGAAATAGTCTTCATCAAAAAGTTTATTCTTTGACTATGATCACATAGCGTACTCACCTACTACTGTGTGTGTGTGTGTGTGTGTGTGTGTGTGTGTGTGTGTGTGTGTGTGTGTGTGTGTGTGTGTGTAGTGTGTGTGTAGTGTGTGTGTGTGTGTGTGTGTTGTTGGTTTTTTGTGTGTGTGTGTGTGTGTGTGTGTGTGTGTAGTGTGTGTGTGTGTGTGCGTGCGTGCGTGCGTGCGTGTGTGTGTGTGTGTGTGTGTGTGTGTGTGTGTGTGTGTGTGTGTGTGTGTGTGTGTGAATGTCTGCACATATATACATTAGGGAAAGGGCCACCTAAGTTGGATAACTTTTGACCAATCCCGTTGACCATGTATGTCAATGAAATATGTTTAAAACAAACACCTACCAAACTATATATCTTTGGAAACATGTTCCATAAGACAACGGGCAGATATGACGTATACAGCAACGTTTGAGTAGTTTCAAAACTTGATACATCTATTGTTGTTTATGTTTCATTGACACGTTAAAGTTTTCTTGGCCATTTACGCTTTTAGGTGATATCGAACCGTACTAATTCAATATACGGTATTCAAAGTAATACGCGCCCGGGGCGCTCTCAAATAAAATTAGAAATATGGGGCTTTTATTAGAATATAAGTTGAAAGATCGTAAACTTCGTGGTTTATGCTGACAGCCTGAAATGATACAAAAGAAATGAATGTGCGTATCATACACGACAGATATATTTTCCAGAAATTAATTGCTCATAATTAACGGTGCATATTACACACGAGTGCGTATTATACACGAATAAATAAGTCTTGTGAACATTGATCAATCGGAAGGGGCGCTAATTGGGATTGTTCACGAGCCAATATATGAGCAGATATCGCCGTGGGCGCTTATTAGAGCGTAGTCGAATACGGAATATAAAATTTTCAAAATGGATGCTTCATAATTCATTCCATAATCATAAGTTATATCGCCTAGAAGTAGAGGCAAGCGAACAATGCTGACTCTGTCATCAGCAAAAGTTCAAATGAATGTAAAAAACGGATTAAGAATATCCGATAGCGTTTTCAGCGAGTCATAAAATTACGGTTATTATAACAAGTTGACAAAAGGGACACAGTGGAGCTTTTGAAAAGAAAACTATCTGATTATATACAGTCAGGGTTACATAAACCTTCAAGTAACCTTTGATGAGAAAACTAATCGTTTGAAAATTGCGAAGTTTGTGACAATTTCATCCAAAACGATATGAAACTTCCGTAGCATTCACATAAGAATTCTTAAAACGTTATTTCTTGTCAAAGAATAAGGTCAGAAAAAAGTCTCCTTTAAGCCTTATGTAACAGATTCTCAAGGAAGATGGACGTAGGAGACACATGTGTGTCATTATATGTGTCACGATGTCAAGAGTGCACACACACATGGTCACATGTCACCAGACCTACTCCAGGTGAAGAAGTCGTATATTTCAAGAGCATGCTTATGGATGGCAGCCGTCAAGTTCAATGTCATCTTATCAGAACTGACACTACTTTTTTCAGAGGCTAATGAAGCACTCGAAGTCGAGCAACCTTGACCTATTTCTTTGGCTGATAATAGGCAGTTCCACTCGGTCGTTATGAAACATCTGGAAGCATTAGTATTGAAGACATATACATGTAGGCTGATTGATTTAAACAGACGAATTAATAGTGGTGTGGATATCGATTTTGCCCAGAGCGCCGACAAAAAGGATTAAGACAAGATATACTGACAGCCATGTTGACTAATTTGGCATCTGTATCATACAACTTGCCTCAATCAACAGGCATAAGAGGATGAGTGCAAAATTCAGTATTTCAGCCACATAGAGTGAGTGAGTATGGTTTTACATCGCTTTTAGCAAAATCCCAGCAATATCACGGCGGGGAACACCGGAAAATGGGCTTCACACATTGCACCCATGTGGGGAATTGAACCCGTGTCTTCGGCGTGACGAGCCAACGCTTTAACCACCAGGCTACCTCACCGCCCCTCAGCCACATACAGACTAGACAAAGTAATGTATATATATTTTCTACAGGGTTTACTGATTCCCTCCAGTTCCCGGCGAATTTTTAGGTTACCCGAAATACACAAATATTCCACGATTATGTGGTGGATATACACCTTCTTTCAAATTTTAATCTGTTTCAACGGATGATCTAGACTGTTTTTCTCTTGTAGTGACAATTTATATTTAAGTGGCATTCTCTTAGGCTACCTTCTCAGGGGGACAATCATTTTACACTGCTTCAATCCCCCCCCCCCCCCCCCCCCCACTCGCGTTACCAAATATATACTAACAATTTACGAAATAACTATTTTTGTACATAAAACAATATACAATTCTACTTCCGACTAAATGAGAACTTATATTATCAGATAAAAGTGACAAAATTAGTACACCACACAGCAAATGCGGTGGCGACAGTGATCACATCTAATTGTAACTAGCCAATCAAAACATGCAAACATGAATGACGTAAAACGAAGTTGCCAGACATTTTAATGTTCAACAAAACACAATATCATCTCTTTGGAGACATTATCTACGGTAGTGCCATACTTATTACCTGCCACGGGCAGGCCGTCCACGTTTGACGACACGTCAAGACAACCATATTCTGTAGATGCAACCTTCACGTTAACAGCTCGGACAATTCCTGGGTTAAGAGCCGTACGCAACTGGCTGAGGGTCCCGACGTCCAGCGATCCGCTAAATTCTGCTTCCATATCACCGCTAGGATATAGTATTCCTGCTAGGAACGCCCAACTTGGTGTAGACAGCATCTGCGGTCCAGAAGACAAGACTGGAACAGTAGGCTGTTCACAGAGTCCAGCTTTCATCTTGACGGGTCTGATGGTCTTGCAAGGGTCTAAAGGCGACCAGGAGAACGCTTTAGCGCCGCTTGCTTCTGTGCGGCGTCATACAATAAATACCTTTTTATGCTAATTGTAAGAATGGGTGGTACTACCGGTAGGGAGGACATTACCTTTTTCACGAACACCTGGTGTCATTACTGATTTGCCATGGTCAGTTCATATTAGATTGACAGCTATTATTTTCCTTTACGCCCAATGAGATTGTTTCGGCGGATAATCTCTTTCATTGACGTTTTATATCACATTTACTCATAGTTTGGGGTCGGAAATGTAATGGTATGGGGTGGCATCACAGCTCATAGGAGAGTACAACTCTCTAGACCTCTCCCCCATAGAACATGTCTGGGATGAGATGGGACAAAACCTACGACAGGACCAGAACCAGCCGTTAACGCGACCTCAATTGGGCCAATCTTTGGTGGACATTTGGAACAATATCTCCCTGGCTGTTTTCAATCATCTGGTGTCTTCAATGTGTTGCTGGTTTAATCAGCGCAAATGGTGGTCACATCCGAAACTGACATTGTTAGTTGTGTTGTCTCCATATCCCCTGTTACTAGGTATGTGTTTTGTCAATTGGTTTATGACACAATATTGATCAGACGAATGACCTAATATTATGTTTCCTTTTTCCTTTAGTATACAGGGGCGGTGGGGTAGCCTAGAGGTTAAAGCGTTCGCTTGTCACGACGAAGACCCGGGTTCGATTCCCCACATGGGTACATTGTGTGAAGCCCATATCTGGTGTCCCCTGCCGTGATATTGCTAAAAGCGACTTAAAACCATACTTACTCACTCACGTAGTACACATATTATTCAAAAGTAGTAAAGCTTAAGTATTTTATATTTCAAGTCTTTTCAATATCAATTCAAACGAGACTAATTGACCTTTAATGCTGCCACGAATTCAGTAGGAATTGTTGCTTCGAGATCATATTTATCCACACATCTCAAAGATTATCGGGCGCTATAATCACACAGGGAAACATAAACACCATAAAAGGGTATGGATGCAATGTAAGTATTATAATTTCTATAATAATTTTTATGTTGAAATGTTGCACAGTTCTTGCTCAAAGAAGACGCGGAACTGTTCAGAACATGCGAAGAGGACCACTTGAATTATTATACTATACTCGAGGAAGTCAGCATAAAGATCAGTGACTCAATGATATAACTGCTCGTGGCTTTCATTTTCTGGACAATGTATTTTCCCCACTGATTTGTGATCCTCAGCTGTGAAATGTGTGTGTGTCGTGGGTTCCAATCGGAAACCTGAATCAGTTTCCTTGGTTTGCCAGCGTTGCAGTAAAAGCATATATTTGGTTGCAGTGTTTTGCAACCTAAAATATAAGTATACCGCAACGCTGACCAACCAAGGAAACTGATTCAGGTTTTCCTATTGGAACCCAGGAATCCACCTATTCGAGGCAAATATGTTTGAAGTAAAGTTAAAAATATTTTGTTTGATGTTTATTTGGTTAACGCCGCACTCAGCACAATTCCAGTTATATGACGGCGGTCTGTAAATAATCGAGTCCGGACCAGACAACCCAGTGATTGACATCATGAGCATCGATCCACACAATTGGGATACGAGACATGCATCAACCAAGTCAGCGAAGCTGACCACCCGATTCCGTTAGTCGTCTCTTGCAAACATATTTTGTATAATATGCGGTCAGCTGCTGATAGAGACATTAAGAATGTTGTTCTGCAGTGAGTGTAACCTCACACATCCTTGACAGGCTTACTGGTCGTGCGATCGAAGTCCAGATTCGACCCGATTATAATCCTCGTTTTGTGAACATCATACTCGATCTTGTGGGTTTCACAAAAGTGATTAACGTTTGGTAGTGAGGGGTCACCCTTAGGGCTTTCCTCCCACATTGTGCTGTAACGCTGTGATATAGGTAAAGGCGGCGTTTTGCCTCACTAACTCACTCCATAAAGCTTTCTGGTCGTGGCCATGTCATAAAGGACAGTCTTATAGAAGCCCAACCAACCGCTCGGCTAAATGCCTTGTAGAATTATTGAACACATAAACCTATTTGATGAAAGCCTGGGGACGAATGTCGTGTTCTGAGAATTCCTAGACAAATTCCTCATTTAGAGTGAGTGAGTGAGTGACTATGGTTTTACGCCGCTTTTAGCAATTTTCCAGCAATATCACAGCGGGGGACATCAGAATTGGGCTTCACACATTGTACCCATGTCGGGAATCGAACCCGGGTCTTCGGCGTGACGAGCTAACGCTTTAACCACTAGGCTACCCGACCGCCCCTCCTCATTTAGACACACCACAGGAAACAGAGAACGATACAAAGACTTTTTATTGACGATCGCATGTCCACAATAGTGTGTGCTACAGCTAGTTATAACCTTCACACTATTTGTGAATATTCGTAATACATCTTCACATGCCGTTGTAACAGCTATATGTATACAGTCCACATGAAGTGCATACATAAATATCTAAAATATGCAACTGCAAATAGAAATTGTACACCGTAAACTAGAAGAATCAATATTAGTTGGAGAGTTGTTTCACACCTTGGGTTCGTTTAACAGCGGCAGTTCGTTGAGCATCGAAACCTTGCTCTTTAGCTCGATATAACTACACCGATGAGCCTAAAATTATACTCTTAAAACTGGACATGGCAAGCAAAAAAATCACAAACGTAACGAGGCTAAAACAGTCGCCGCAATACTGCAAACTTAAGGTCCAAAACACAACTATGATACCCGTATCAAATACGTCACCATCGAATAACCATTTCTTGTTTGTTTCATTTTTAGCAACCATCATCATGGGTGTATACTTTCTTTTGCCCGTCAGTGTATGTGAGGTAGTGAGGTAGTGAGAGCACATGTTACACGCCTGTGTTGACACCATGTAAATGTTTGTTTGTTGTTTGACGCCACATTCAACAATATTCCAGTTATATGACGGCGATCTGTAAATAATCGAGTCTGAACCAGACAATCCAGTGATTGACATCATGAGCATCGATCCACACAATTGGAATACGATGACATGCATCAACCAAGTCAGCGATCTTGACCACCCCATCCCGTTAGTCGCCTCTTAAGACAAGCATAGTCGCCTTTTACGGTAAGAATGGGTTGATGGAGACCTATTCTATCCCGGATCTTCACGGGTCGCATGTCAATTATTTCCACAGAGAGGGGTGTTGGGTTGACATTTTCTTGACATGGCGTTTAGTATGATGGAGTGACAGATGTGAGATGGAGTTTAGTGATCGTTGGCGGCGAGTTGAACGCGGCGTGTGGAGGGAAACGTTTCCTGTTTGGGGCATGTGATGAATGGCGTGTGTCGTTCGTCACGTGTGGAGGTATGTATTTGTTGCGTGTGCTGATTGGCGTGTGGTGTTTAGCGTGTCGCATGTGGTGTATAGTGTGTGGCGTGTGGTGTATAGTGTGTGGCGTGTGGTGTGTAGTGTGTGGCGTGTGGTGTATAGTGTGTGGCGTGTGGTGTATAGTGTGTGGCGTGTGGTGTATAGTGTGTGGCGTGTTGTGTATAGTGTGTGGCGTGTGGTGTATAGTGTGTGGCGTGTGGTGTGTAGTGTTGTGTTTAGCGTGTGGCATGTGGTGTACAGTGTGTGGCGTGTGGTGTGTAGTGTGTGGCGTGTGGTGTGTAGTGTGTGGCGTGTGGTGTGTAGTGTGTGGCATGTGGTGTGTGGCATGTGGTGTATAGTGTGTGGCGTGTAGTGTGTGGTGTGTGGCATGTGGTGTTTAGTGTGTGGCGTGTGGTGTATAGTGTGTGGCATGTGGTGTGTAGTGTGTGGCATATGGTGTGTAGTGTGTGGCATGTGGTGTGTAGTGTGTGGCGTGTGGCGTGTGGCGTGTGGCGTGTGGTTATAATGGTTGTCAGATCGGCAATCATACCGTATAAAATTAATGGTTTTCCTCAACTTTCGAAATAGCCAGTTATATTTTAGCTCAGATGTTCGATAAGTCAGACAAGTTTAGACTCCATATATGTTAACAGCATTGCGGATGAAAGGAATCGGCCAGTTTCCGAACAAACATGCGGTTCTTATATACCAGCATATTATTCATGGTAAGGATTACAGTTAGGAATACATATTACATTTTTTATTAATGTATTCCATTATTTATATTAATTTAGCGAAGAATTGAACGTGTGTCAAATAAGCTCCAAAGAGGATCGCCATATGTTTGCATGTATATGTCCGTTAAAGCACATCACCCGTATTGGATACACAAATCGAGTGTTTATCCTCGAAAATGGACTTTGGAATGTAGGAAGGATATTTCATCAAAGGAAAGAGAAGATATATGATGTTGTAGGAAGCACACTAAATCAGTACCAAAACATCCCTCTGGGGACGAACATACGCCATTGTGGCTTTGTCGAACACAGGATCCTCACATTCGCGGAGCTCTCCATACTATCGCTGCCACCAGTGAAATCTCCCCACAGTGATAGGTCACCTAAGCCATGCTTGGAGTTGAACTCGCACCCAACCGAGCGTTAGTTTACAAACAAGTTATGACTCCCATGACGCCGAGTACTCTAACCCCTGCTACAGTATTTTCTTTGTTTGTCAATTCGAATTTCTGTTTCATTACAACTGTCGTCTAATTGGTATAGAAGTTAGTTCATTTTCCGTTCGTCTGCAACCTCGAACCAATCCGATCAAACAAACAAAACGGTAAATTCATCTTGGAAATATGGTTAGTCGTAAACCTTTTCAAAACTAAATGTGATGGCATTCCCAAAGACATAAACAAAAGTTTAAACGTTACTACATTTGGGGTTAGAGGGCCTGTAATGGCCGCGCCCACACTGGTGGCAGCGATGTTACCGAGAGTGTGACCGCTTGTGACGAACATGGTATTTATGCCTCAGTCACATATACAACGGTCGCCGGACGATGTGGGGGCATCGGTGGGTTTCACCGATGCCCCGGTGTGCCACAGATCTGCCCACATCTGTGACACATCGGTGCAGTAGTCATGAAACCAAAGATGATCGGTTGGAGGGTGTCCGAAGGATTTTTGAAAAAATGGTAGACTTATACCGTCCCGTGACTGACCGGTCATCTGGCGGGAATCGGCCGTGTATCTCCCGATACCCGAACGGTGCCCGTCCGATGTAAATCAAATCATGCAGTGCCCATCCGAGCACCGGCCGATGCCCGGATGAACACCGCCCGTTTCCTGCCCGCTATAAAAGGAGACCGCTCAGTGCCCGGCCAATCACAGTTCGTGTTCGCCGTCGAAATTGCTGCAATAACTGTATCCCATTTCAGTGGATTTTGTGAATCTGTGAAGTCTGAAACTTCGGACATGAAGAGTGGAAAGGCAAAGGGAGCTTCGGGCTCTAGCGTTCTGTATTCGGAGCCAGGCCAGTCTCAGTGTGTGTGGAGGGACAGGCATCCTGAAGACATTCTATGCTGCTCATCCTATTCAGCCCATTATACACTCCGGAACAGGCACGTCAACATTTCCGGTGTCCGATGAATGATACCCGCTCGGCGCCTGCTCGATGCTTTCCCTGACTCCGATTGGTCACCTAACGACTTGGCTTAATCATCCGGTCACCGGAGGGGAACATTCCGAGTATTGACCGATTCCCGGCAGATGGCCTTTCGGCTATCCTCCGATGACCATACCACACCCGCGCACTGCAAAAATTGTCCGATTCCCTCATGGTCTGGCAGGTGCCTGGAGGGTCACTGGTAGGCTTCCGGAAGATAGAGTCACAGATCCATTACCGATGGGGGTGTGGACCACCGGTCACCGCAAGAAAATAACTCAGAGATATTTTCTTCCGATGTGTCCACCGGGGTCTTCCCGATGTTAAAAACATGGCCAATGCTCACAGATGATCGTCCGGCGCCCCGTCGGGTGTCTCTTAATTTTGCCGATTTTCAGCCTTTTCCGGCATCGTAAACTAATCTTTATGTGATATGTGACCAGGCATTAGACCCGAAACAGAAAGGATTATGTCAAAATATCAGATAAAGGACAAAGGCACTGACATAAGAGCTGAGATTCAGTACAACGATATGAGATATTACTCGTGTCTCGATTATACCACGAACCATAAACTGATTATAAATGACAGATATATACTGACACACTTTGAAAACGCAAATTTGCATTTTTGTTGTACATGTATTTGACAAAGGGTCACACAAATCAAATAAGGTTGCTCTGTGTATTAAGGCATGAGGTAATCAAACACAACATTGTCATCGTTCGGGACAAAATCTCATTCGATATGCTTCGAAATGGAATGGAACTGAATCGAGAACAGAAAGACATCATGTCTGATTTTTGAAAACATGATTATGCGTTTTCATTGTGCGTCAGTATCTATATATATGATCGTTCATTTTGAAGTTTGGTAACGGTGAAACACACATATGTGATAAAGGACCACGTGAATATACTCATGGGAGAAAGTACACATAGTCCACATAGAAATGGATCGGTTTTTAATCGTTTTGCACAGGTGCTTCATATGAACAAGTGGCCAATTTTTTGTGAGTTACTTCCCTTAGTCGTCTCAGGATCCGCTGGTCGTAGTTTCAAAGATTCGGCCAGATTGAATACTTCAGCAACAACCAACAAAATCGGTAAACGTTTATGAAGGACGTAACTTTTGGCTTGCTTAACATATCGTTTTTATTTGTTTCAACAAAATCAATCACTGGACTTTCTGGTTCATCGAATACTTGATTGTCAGGTTTATTTACAGGCCGAGGTCGCATTAGCAGGAGTACTGCTGTGCGGCGTCAGGCAGCACATACTTAGTTTTTATGCAAATTGTATGAATGGAGAGTGCTACCGGTAGGGTACCCTTTCCGCGAACACTGACTTTCCATGGTCCATTCATATAATTTCCACAACTAGTTTGCCCTTTACGCCAAATGGAATCTGTTTCGGCAGAAGATCTAGGATGGCTATTCTCATGCATTGCCAATTTATATTAACAACGTTATATTTACAACCAAAATGCTGTTCAAACCGGCGTTAACTGAAACTAACATTAAGACAGTAAGACACAAAGTACGAGAACTTGGTTTTCCAGGAAGTCCATTCTTTGGTTGCCCCAAAGACGGTGTTCAAGACGGAATTAACCAATGTGTCTACCGAATGTTGGTACATATTATGATCCCCAGCGGGATGTCAAGACTTCCATAGATGGAGTGTTTGAGCATCAATTTTCAATATACAGAGATATGATCCACAGCCAGTGTTATATTGTCCATCTGAATAGAAATGTATATGATGAAGTGATTTTAAGGTACTTTGGTACAGACACTGTAAAGTGCAAGACTAATGGACGTGTACAATACTCTATGTGGACATTAGAGATATTGGATCACTCACATTCAAGACTTTTAGAAAACAAACAACGGACAGATACGATACGATAACAAATGAGAAAATGGACAGAAAATATGTCAAACTACCAGATAGGGGTATCCACTTAATATACAACAGTGATTGGTCTATAACATCACTTTTGCTTACTGACAGCTAAACTGACGTAGTTGGTCGGCGAAAACAACCAGACTTGGACGGTCGTACCATGCTTTTCTAGGCTAAAATGGTTATGACCTTGACCTTCACCCACGACAGATGCTACAGGTAGAGAAGAACATGTTCATCTGTTCACCGAGAACCTTTTGTCACCTTCGTAATTTCAAACAAAGTCTTAAATGTTGGTTTCTTTTGAATTTGTGCTTCTATCTTGTGACAGAGGTCGTAAATCATTTTTCTAGGGTCAAGGTTAGGCAACCGACCTTCACCAATGGCAGATGCTTCCAGTAAGGTAAGACACGAGCACCTGGTATCAACATCAGCTAATATATAAGAACACAATGTATAATGTGAACTATGGGTTGAACGGCGCACATTCTGAATACACAACTGAGTTTTGAAAAAACTAATTGGAAAGTGTATATTTCTTCCAATTTGTCCTTGTAGCTGTTTTCTTTCCATGTGACAGCGATACCAGTATTAATTCACACGAGGCTTCGTCGTTAGAATACAAGGCTCTTAAAGAGACTTTAATCGATCACATGTCACGTATTCTTTCTTCCATTTTGATTCAGGAACGTCGTGACTACTGAAAGGGCGTGCACACTTTTCTCGGTTCCGACCCGTGACACATCGTGCGCCTGTTCATTATCCTGAAACAATTCATTTCAGTCCTTAACGACTTTACCGCCGGGACAATAAATACCACGTGGTTTTATCCTGGAACCAATCATTTCAACCAGTATTGTCTTTTTAGTCATGGTAGTAACTCACCCTACTTGGTTTCCAAGTCTGAAACACCTCGAGCAAGATGCGTCCACTACAGATGTCAGTAACCTCATGACATTTGATACGCTCTTGGGGAATGCGTCACATGATAACTGAGATACTTCCCTCACCATACGTCACACTCTTCACTGGCTTCCCCCAGGTCCCCGAAAGCTTCATACATCTTCCCGTACAGGCACAGTGAGGCATCATAGGCTATATGTTTACGTCCATGAGTAACGTCAAAATATATTTTCTATTTTCGAAATCACATCCATGATGTTATTATATGGTTAATACAGAATACAATCTCCCGAAGGTTACTCTTTGTCTGTCTCTGTGTTTCGTGTTAAACACAGCACTCAGCAATAAACCAGCTATTTGATGGTGCTTGTAATTTATCTAGTCAGGATCAGACAATCCAGTGATTGTTATTATGAACAACGCCAGTCGGGGTACGATGACATGTTATCGACCCAGTCACCGTGCCTGACCACCTGATCCAATAGGTCACCTCTTGTGACCAACAAGGGATGCTTCATCTCTACGTGACGTTACACTGGATATCTGCCATGTAAATCGTGTTTGACTTTTGAAGTTCCACCGAAAGTCAACTTTGAATGTAAGGAATTGTTAAAAAGAACGAGCTTCTTGTACGTTCGTTTAGGCACTCGGAAAAACTGCGTTGGACCTTCGAATCCGCAGTTTATAAAATTAAATGCGCTTCTTTTGGAGGTCGGTATGACGTATAAAAGTAGGAATGTTGTCGTATGATCCATACTGCGAGGAAGCGAATCACATAAATATGTCTTTTGCAGTAGCAAAATAGTCCACCGTAAATATCTGAAGAAAACACTTCACACAACCAGTTCTGTTTGATTAAGATTCGTGGCAAGGATTGATGTTGCACTAATGCCCTGCCGTTTACTCGGTGCTGCGGAATCTTCTTGAAGTCTTTAAAAGGCGGATGACTGTGCCTCCAAGCATATGGATGCCGGGCCAATGTAAATGCCATTCTTTGTCATGTCTCCTCTGTACGTTTTCACATGTCTCACGGGAACCCTGAAATGATAAAAATCTATAATATGTAGGAGGATCTTAAACCCTGCAATAAACACTCATCATCACTATAACTTACGCCTCTACACATGAAGATTATTATTATTAATGTTATCTGAACCGCGCATCCCTACTATGTCGGGACATATATTAATGATAAAAAAAATTAATAAGGAAGAGATATATTATTTTATTCACCTGATGAAGAAGTAAATATATACTCAATAAATTCTCTTCTTTATGTGTATCACATCTAAATGCATTTCAAAGATTTAATAATAATTAATGTTATGTAAAATATCTAAAAGTCATACAACGTCACACAGGAAAGATAGATGTATCAAGTTGTGGCATAAAAAGGTTATGGCGAGCAGACAGTAACGTCACCGAGATACTCTTAAGGACATTTATTCATTCATACCTTACAATTTCTACAGTAGAACTACCTCCGTCCTTCAGGGGGACCGCACTTATCACCGTGTCACTGGCTATTAAAAGGGGGTAATATATGAAGTCAGTTTACAACATCGAAAGGGATACATATATATTTCTATTTTCAGTTTGAGGCTTAATGTTTCAAAATATGTACTTGATAAAAGTATAATTTTCGAATAATAGTATAACACCATACAACTACCGATTTAAGGATTTGGGTAGTAACTGAAAAATCCATTTCGACCATTATTGTTTTTAAACTTACTTTCTTTAAAAGGTATATCATATATTTTCTATATTGTTTAGAAAATGTTGTTCATTACACAAACATGTAGATTCATGTATATCTACATTAGCTACAGATACACTGTTATACATACTGGAGTTGAACTTATAGGTTTATTGTTAGCACTTTAGTTAAGTGTAATGATAAACAATGAATTTCAATAGCGCATCTCTTCCAGATGAAGTTCTGCTCAAAAAGCGTGTACAGTATATCCGGCACCGAACGTTTTGGTCCGGGAATCGCGTTCTATCATCAAAACATTTTTCCATCGCAAATGGCTGCAAGATTGCTGATGCGGTGTCATGCAATATTTACTCACAAACTCACATCATCCATCTATCACACACCTTCTCAACACAACACATATAAATTACTTGTTCCTGCCTGCAATACTTGTTCTGACTTGATCATGACCAACACAAGAATCGTTGGTGTTCACGATAGTGGTAAACCGTGTGTGTCTGTACTTGAGGGCTCCCGACCTGGTCCGTAGTCTGCTCGATGGTCTGCAGCACGGCACGACTGAGGCTAAGGCATGTCTGAATCTACTGGATCCGACTGTGTAGATGATGGGGTTCAAGGCACAACTGAGCTTAGCGAACATGGTTGGAAGACACGAGGCAGCGACTGGTACTTTTATCCTCAGCACAGACAGAAGGGAGAACAGTGCATAAGGAGTCCACACTGTGAGATAGGATGTCACCATCACAATACATATCTGAAATTCGAAAAAGGATTGTGGATATTAGTATATGATTATTATTATTAATAATAATAATAATAATAATAGCCTGAATAATAATAATAATAATAATAATAATAGCCTGAAAAGAGAAACAGAAGGCTTTCTGTTTGCTGCTCAGCACCAGTGACTTCCCACTCAAAACCGTCAATGTGTGATTTTGCATAAAAATATAAATATGAAATGGAAATTATGGAATGAATTTAATTGGACCGTCCAACATATTGTCAGTAGATGCCCAGCTTTGGCACAAAGACTTTATCTAAAGTGACATGATGGCGTGGCTCGATCCTTTTATTACCGTCTCCGCCATGCTTGTGGTTTTGACGCAGAGGTCCATCCATGGTACGATCCGGAATATGTAGAGGGCGTCATTGAAAATGAAATGAATTCTTTGGAATAGGCCCGTATACAGCCTAAGACCTATCCAGGCCAACAAACCTGATCTTGTCCTTTTTGATAAATCCAATGAAATCTCGCTTTCGAAATGTCACGCTTGCATCCCAAGTACCTAGTTGTTCGACTCCCCATTGTTCTCGGTGCCTTAGGTTTGGTACCTTCCAATCTGTTGACTGACATTGGGAGAGTACCCGGGTTTGCTACCAGGAATACAGCCCTTCTGACAACACACAAACAAACAACGTGTGCTATGTGGCCAAATTCCCTTGTTTTCAAGAGGAGAGCACACTTGGTGCCCATGGGTCAAGGAAGAGAGTGTTTCCTTAAGTTTGGAGTGCGGGATAGTTGTGTTAGAAAGTTGAACAAGCCAATGTTTTGACACAATTGATCTGGTTCTCTTCAAAGGTTGCAAATATTTACGGAAACCCTTTGAGGTTTTCAGAAGCCAGATTATTAATCCACCTTTACTTTAAGCTTCAGTTTGAAACAGCTAGAAAACCCCTCTTGTAAGGCTACTTGAGTTTGTATATTTCGTTGATGTTACATTTACAGAACATCATGGAAATTTGAAAAATGAACGCAACATGAACAATATTTAAATATCACAAAACATAAGGATACGGCGTGTAATAACTTTTTTTATCTTTGAGTATGTGCATTTTGGATACTTTATCATACATATACACATAGGTTCCTGTAGTTCCAGCCCTTGGCGCTACATTACACAAGTTTTGAGGTTCAATCGAGCATGCTCTTTATGCCAAGATTTCAAAGAGCGCCATACGAATAGTACTTAGATGTTGTTCGATCAAGATTTCAACATTCAAGGCCTCAGTAAAGCTTTAAAAAAACCGTATGGTTTACATATGGAGGAAATTTCTTATCGGATGCATCAGTGACAAATATTATGTCCGATGCAATTCCCTATTCTGACATATCATATGATCCCGTACTCTTTCTGGTGAACAATTGACTTGAATGTGCATGTGTTTATGACAGGTGCCACCGCAGGGTTAGGAAACGCTCACCTTTTCGCTATTTGATAGTGATTCATAAACACATGCTCATGATAAATTCGGAATCGTACAATCTGATGAATATGGAAAGGGTTTTTAGACAGATAACGATACTTGTACATGTACAAATAGATTGACTTCAGTGAAGAGTTGAAGTTAATCGTCTTAAACTCTCACGCTGATAAAGTAAGGTTTGGAATAAAAAATATTACGAAAGGATTCCAGGGCGCATTGCTGTCTAATACTCAAAACATACAAACGCGATAATATAAAAGACGTCTTAATGGACGTGAAGTGAGACTATGTAAGATGCATAGGAATTGTATTCCCTTGATGGGACAGGAGAGCACCAGCAATCAATAATGGCTTGGGGAAACCCTACAAGTGCTCAATCAGACTGGATGGCATTGACCGTGAAACCGTGAACATGTCTGAAGTAGAGCACTGCGAACAAGAACTTGTAGTGTGTCGTGGATTCAGTAGGTCATGCCCGGGTTATAAAGAAATAGGGCACCTTAATTAAAAGGAGTGCGGGTGTTATGCAACACTTTTATCTCATTCGGGAAGCACTGTAACCTACAACCCATACAAATGCTGCTTGGTTTAATGGTCTGTGATAACAGCCAGGGAAGGGTTTTTTACCTTTGCCGATGGAAATGTTTTTACTGGTTTACACTTTGCAGATGTAATTCGAATTTTCCATTTGAGAAATAGCAAATACAGATTAACTCACACTCGTTCACATTCTCATATTATGAAACACTTGTGATGAATGCTCTATGTATATAATTTTGTTGGCATTTTTCTAATTCGTTAAAGGATCCGGACATAAGTACATAAGTCAATATATACTGAACCACAAACGAAACGTCACCATGGATAGATATATGAGAAACCTTATTTGTCCAAACACTGTAAACATACTTTGAGACATATTAAAAAGATGAAACTTGGCAAAACTGATCATCAAGGTTGAAATTAAAGTGTCAAATGTTCTTAAAGTGAAACACAACATTAGTCTCCGAGAAAGTGGCATCACAAGTCAGTATCTCGTGTGTCCGCCATGTGCATTGATGACTGCCGTGCAACGTCGATGCATGGAATGGATGAGGCGGTTGATGAAGGTCATAGGCACTTGAGCCCACACTCTGAGGAACGCCTGACGCAGTTCATTTGCAGTTGTCGGCCTTGGTCGGACGTCATTCAGCCGTCTTTGAATCTCATTCCACAGGTGCTCAATGGGATTTAAATCGGCACTGAGGGCAGGCCACTGCATGGATCTGATGTCATTCTGCTGGAGGAAGTCTCTTGTTGCTCTCGCAGTGTGGGCACGGGCGTTATCATGCTGAAGCTCATGGTTGCGGCGTCGTGCCAAATGAGGTATGGCGTGTGGTCTCAATACTTGATCAATGTACCGAGCTGCTGTGACACCATTGCCTCTCTCTGTGCAAGACCAATTCCACCCCACGCCATGATGCTCGGACCACCCCAGAAGTCTCTCTCAACAACACAAGCATACGAATAACGTTCTCCGCGGCGTCGCCAGACTCTCTCTCCCTCTCTCTCTCTCTCTCTCTCTCTCTCTCTTTCTCTCTCTCTCTCTGCCATCTGCTGTAGAGATACAGTAACGGCGCTCGTCTGAGAAGAGGGCTCTTCTCCACTGCTGGTGGTGCCAATGCTGGTGCTGTGTTGCCCACTGAAGACCGTCCGGGCGATGACGTGGTGTCAGAATGGGTCCTCGGTGTGGCCTGTGACAGTGGAGGTGTCTGCTCGTCAATCGTCGACGCACGGTGTCCGCACTAATGTGTGGCTGGTGTGTCCCATTGGTCTGTCAAGCAGTTTCCGGAGCAGTAACAAAGCGATCTTGGAGATGCTGTCGCACAATCTGACGATCCTGACGTCGGGTGATGACCCTTGTTCTTCCACTACGTGGTCGGTCATCTGTAGTGTTGGTGGTCCGGTACCGTTGCTGGAGCCTGGATATGATCCTTACGTGGACTTTAAATGCATAGGCTACTTGCCGGGCGGTTTGTCCAGCTTGCAATGGTCCAGGGCTTGGTGTCGCTGATTTCTTGTCAATCTTGGCATGTGGTAGCAATTCAAAAACGAAAGAATGTTATCCGATCTGGCTGGATTTTTATAGGGCAAGAAATGGGGGAATGCATGTACATTTAAATTTGCACGGAACTCACGTGCATCGGGTTACCATGGCCTTTGCCGTGGTGCGTTTGGGCGATCGGTTTTATTGTCATTTGCTTTGGGGTTTTTATCATCAATTTTCATTTTTCCGGACAAGGTTATGTAAAATTTTAGAAACTTTGCAAGGATTACCCAGATATTTCAATGACAACTTTTCATGCATTGTTACTTGGGGTGACGTTTCTTTTGCGGTTCAGTATATATAAATTCCTTATTTACTCACTATTAATGCATGTAATTAGACAACCCATGACCACATCCTAACAGACGCCCGTCAATTTTTCAAAACTCTCCACCTGCCTTTCACGTGTTTATAACCTGTCAAGAAGACATATGAATATGACATTAATATTTACAAAAGGTATGTTCAAATTGTATCTGAATTAATTGTCTGTGTCAGTTTGTATGACTTTGCAAGATTGTGAAACACACACACACACGTACAAAAACACTACGTACATATGTCGGTTGACAGTCCATGGAACTAAAGAATATGTAACCAGATTGATCATGCGTTTGTGGACTTTTATAATAGACTTTTACTAGAGATTTCTTATGACCATGGGAATGTTTTTTGTCGCACATTTTTACACTTCCTTACCCACTGGCACACATCGTTTCAATGAAAACTGCATGAGTGGTGAGTGCTACCGGTGTAGCAGAAAGTGCGAACACCGTGTGTCGGTGATCTATTCACACAATTTTCATCACTAATTTGCCGTTTACGCCTTCGGGAATTTGTCTGGGCAGTTATTGAAAATAATTATTCTCCAGCGTTGACCTTTTGAATTTACACTTGAACCACAGATGAGGCACAGGGCGAGTTCCTTCATCTTGATTCATACAACATGAATGTTAAATAATGGCTTCATACAATAAACATTCCGACTGTTTTCGGTCTTCCTGGCTCCATATTCGTCTTTGATGTCCATGCAGCACATACTATTATTATCAGTTTCTTCACGTTATCAAATAAATGTGTCATACTTTTCCTTCCAGTGACATAGAAGTTATAAGTGGAACAATACCATGAAACCAATAGCTATGATCATCCCTTGTGTGGTTATCTGGATTCATGTTATTATGGTAAACCAGATTCAGCTGACATATTTCAAGGATTACAGGGCAACCACACCACCCGAATCGATCGGAAATGAATACGCCTCGTGGTAAGAGTGAATAAAAACATTTTCATTGACCACATTTATACTTCAAATGGAGTTGGTTCAATCATACGTCCTTTAGAACACGAAGAACCACAACAGCCAAGCAAAACAATCACAGAGACAAATTCTAGATGGTATGGCGAAGCAGGACTTCTTTTTAGGTTTGGACATCAGACCTTGGATTTCGCCACAGCAAAGTCATGTATGTTTCTTTGAGTTGCATTAAAAAAAGAAATAAGATATAAATTTAAAAAACCATTATAATTTTCTGATTGCAAACGGGATCTGAACAGAGTTAGATCATTTATGCTTGTAGTAAAACATCTTCGGCTCCACAAAACACATCGAGTGACAAAAATGATATCCGATGCAATTGCCTATTTGAATTATACTACGTGTATCTTATGTTTAGGGAAATGTTATGGGTCGTCGTATTTATTTCTGGAGATGAAGCGTCTATTAGAAGCCACCCTTATGGGCCTCCAGCGTCTATTTGACGAAATTCGGTAAGCAGAAGAGATCACCAAGAATTTGATACCAAACAATGTAATATAACAAATAACTTACTGTGTAAGGATGTAGACTATTTAAATTTAAATGCAATCATAAGAAAGTTGAATGTGATTTATAGATAAAATGACTCAGTTGTGTTTATTGAAACAGTAGCTGTTCCTATAGTTCAATGTAATTTATAGATTGGTCACTATATTCAAACTCGGCATAAACTTATATGCACATTCTGGTTCAATGAATCCAAGGGAAGATTATTTTGACATTGGAGACTATTTAAAATATGTCATTGGCCACGATATATTTGATTTGTGACGTTAATCTGAAAACGACATTTGTCTGAGAGTTCGCCGATTGTAAATGTTGATTGATTTTTTAATTTCTATTGACAGTTCGATGATTTTGCGATATTATCAATCTCTTACAACTAAATAAAGGCATCGCGACCTAACACCATAAGTTAAAGTACCTTTCAGTTGCAAAAAAATACTTTTATTCCGCAGCAAAGAAAACATAATCATGTAACTATCGTCCTGTCTCGGTTAAAGTTGTGTCTTAGTGGCTAAGGGAATTCGATAACTGGACAATTCCCACTGTCTAAATGGTGACGCGAGTGAGTGCATTGTGTTTAAAGTTATTTCTTAATGTAGATCCGAACCAACGATCATAGAATTCTGGCACATCGAACAGACGAACCTTTGCACAGCATTCTGTTTATCAGGTAGTAGTCGACAAATACACGCGTTCAGATTTTGTTTGTTTGTTTGTTTGTTGTTTAATGCCGCACTCAGCAATATTCCAGCTATATGACGGCGGTCTGTAAATAATCGAGTCTGGGCCAGACAATCCAGTGATTAATATCATCGGACCACGCAATTGGGATCGATGAGCTGCATCAACCAAGTCAGCGAGCCTGACCACCCGATCCCGTTAGTCGCCTCTTACGACAAGCATAGTCGCCTTTTATGGCAAGCATGGGTTGCTGTAGATCTATTCTACCCCGGATCTTCACGAGTCACGCGTTAAGAACGAACGAAACGAGAAAAGGCTAAACCCCAAGCTTAAAGAAAAGAAAGCGAAATAAACTAAAACATTGTCTGTGCTGTACACACGTCGCGAAAAAAACTTTTGTCATTGGTGTCCAATGCGGTACAATTTGTTATAAAGGGCTGAGTCCCTTAGCAGCCCTGGAATCTGATGATCGTTGGTTCCAAATTTGCATTAATAAAATTATCCGTGTTGTGTTAGCACAGCAACCGTTGCCGTGGGATTCACTAATAGATTAAATGACAAAACACATACAGCACTTTGGTCTTCCCCCTCCCGTGTAGCTGGCCCACGGGGATATAACTGTATAATGTTCCCTAAATGATCCTCATTTAGACCGGATTGATTTTACAAGTATTCCCTCGCGTCGAAAAGATTTAACAAGAGTTTCCACTGACTTAGAAGATGAACAATCAACATACAGCTACCCTTGACAAGGGGTCGTGCGGCAACACACAAGTCATGCCCTACATGATCTTACCAATATGCACCAAAGTACGTAAATACACTTATAAGCAAACAAGTCTTTAAATAGTTTGCCTTCAAATAAGCTACAAAACGTCAAAGCTTTAGAATAACCATTTTCGATTATCCGCTGAAACATATTTCATTGGGCGTAAAAGGTAAAATAGCGGTGAAAATTTTATGAATGATCACTGAAAATCAGTGATGACACCAGGTGTTAAGGCATATGTGGTCCAGATAAAACGAGTCATATGTCACTTAACGAATGGTTACCAGTCCACATTCGCAGACCACTTCGTGTATTGTCACCTGGTTTTATACATGTTCTTAATAGTGGATTTAACACATCCCGTGCCTCTGTGCAAAATAAGATTAGTGTCCAGTTATAGACATATTTCACGTCTAGACTGTGCTGGTAAAAAGGTGCCGATAATTTCCTTGACACATATTTCTACTTACTGTCTGGACAATGGATTGCTATATCAGAGAAGTGCACGGCTTCCAAGTTGGTAAAAAGGTCATTTCACTTTCCATCAGAAGAAACATACGGGCAATGATCTAAGGTGTCACCTATAGTAGTACTAAATTTACTTCCAACCACAAAAGCATATATCTTATTGAATAGTTAGAAATATACAAAAAATATTTATAAGGATATCCTTTACTGATCAAAGTCACTCACTCACTCTAAATATCGATCGCCTTCGTGGTCTACTGGGTACAACGTCTGCCCAGAGAGCGGAAGGTCTGTGGTTCGATCCCCGGCGCCCCGGCCCTCGCCGCTTCATACCAAGAGATGTTAAAAGATGGCAGGAAACAAGGACTGGTAGGCGCAGGATCAGTATACTGTATCTGAGTGTGGTATCTATATATGTAAAATTGCGGCATTGTATCTCTGTGGGCTGGCACTATGAAACCTGACAAGTACGCACACCTGCTCGCGCATATGCGTACGCACGCACGCACGCACGCACGCACACACACAGAGAAACACTCACTCACACGCACAAACATAACACACACACACACACCACTGTATAAGTGCAATAAGCTTGAACATTGAACATCAGCAAGGCTTCGTTCAACGTACACGCACATTTAATATAACTTCGAAATGGAAACTGTTAACATCGGGTATCTATCATGGTTCTGTATTCAGTCCGCTTGGCTCCAAATGAGAGCGATGAATTGGAAGATAAAATCAAACTCGGGAATAGTCTATTAAATGTCAATACGGCACACGGCAATGAATATCCTTTACCCAACAACATCTGTTGTTTTTTCTTTTTATTCCTATCTCTGAAAAAAGTTGTTTTAGAAACTATCAGGTTGTTATGTGAACAAGATGGACGGAAGGGGGCACAACGGTAGGAGGGACAGCGCAAACACGTACTGCACATGCTACACAGTATACGTCGTTTTTGACTGACAAGGTGCGCTATTCAGCTGATGTTGGATACTATTATTCTGTCAGATTAAAATAAATAAATGCAGCAAAGAGGGTTTGGGTGACCCTGGCACAGTCAGGCTGGTTAGGCTCATCATCAGCTCAGGGTCCTTGCCCCCTCTACACGCAGCCCAGACAGCGAAGGGGACTTCTCCCAGGAAGTGCTGCCAAGTCAAACCCAGCCAGAACTTTTCGGATAATATAAAGACTCCCCAACACTGCAGCCTTCTGCATTACCCAATTGCCAGAAGAGATGTATTCCTGGTGGCAAACCCGGGCACTCTCCCAATGTCAGTCAACAGATTGGGAGGTACCCAACCTAAGGCCCAGTAAGCCGACAGCCTCCCGCCTTACCAAACTGCCAGAAGGGCTGTATTCTTGGCAACAAACAGGGGTACTCTCCCAATATCAATCAACAGATATGGAGGTGCCAAACCTAAGGCACCGAGAACAATGGTGAGTCGGACAACTTGGTACTTGGGATGCAAGCGAGACATATAAGCGAGGTCTACATATTTGCCATTTTCGCGAATCTTGTCAACCGCATCGGTGTAAAAGGGGACAGAGTATTCAATGACATAAATGATTTCATTGGATGTATCAAAAAGGAAAAGGGAGGGTTTGTTGGCCTGGATACGTCTGAGGCTGTATACGGGCCCCCTACATATTCAGGGTCGTACCACGGACGAACCTCTCAGTCAAAATCACAAGGATAACGGTGACAGTAATAAAAGTATCGAACCACGGCATTAAGTCGCATAAGATACAGTTTGTGACGAAGCGGGGCAACGGGGCAATGTGTTGGACAGTCCTATTAAATTCCAGTCATGTTTACATTTTAATGCAAGATTACACAGCCGACTTCATCCATGCGAAAGACTCTGCAGTGTTGCTGATCATCTCAACACACTGCACATCAGAGAGCCTTCCCTTGAAAAACCGAAGCTGTGTTGACAGTCAATTCTGCACCGTCCAGCACTACAGAACCATCATCCAAATCAACGCTGACATTGAGATAATTATTAGCAACAGTCAATCATTACTCGTTACTTGTTGGACCGCAAACGGCTAACCATGGATCTCTAATGGCATTTGTACAGATGAACAAACATATTTCCATCTCTGAAGGAAATGTTCAATATAACCTTTCAGATAATAATTATACAAGATATATAACCCCGTCCTGTTTCATGACATCAATCTGTTCAAAATGTGTCGGACTATAATTGTTGATTTACGCCCCTCAATTCGATCTCATAATGGACATGTTTAGCCTCCAACAGTAACTCAACCAATGATTCATATATAAAATTTACAAAATTATCATCACTTGAAAAATCAGTTCAGGAGTCATCGAGTTTCTGCAGAGCTTGGTTTACCCGTGAAAACTCATATTTGTTTGTCTGAAACCGTCATACAACAGAAGACTGACAGTATCGCATGATGTCAATCACTGGATTGTCTGGTCCAGACTCGATTATTTACAGAACATCGTCATATAGCTGGAATATTGCTGAGTGCGGCGTTAAACAACAAACAAACAAACAAAAACAAATATAATTGGTATTCAGCAGCCCATGCTTGTCGTAAGAGGCGACTAACGGGATCGGGTGGTCAGGCTCGCTGACTTGCTTGATGCATGTCATCATATCTCAGTTGCGTAGATCGATGTTCATGATGTCAATCACTGGACTGTCTGTTCCAGATTCGACCATTTACAGACCGCCGTCATATAGCTGGGATATTGCTGGGTTCGGCGTTAAACAACAAACAAACAAATAATTCACGTACTAAATCTGGATGCCTGAGAGCTCATGTCATTTGGACGTACAACAATAGGAAAGAGGGGCCAACTTACCATAGTGACGTTTCGTTCAACTTGCATCTTCTGGAACACCAGTAGCTTTTCCATCTCTAGAAACCTTTCATTTGATGTGAGTCCAAAACGCAGGGACCTTGCCTTAAACGTTATCTTAACGTAACAGAAGGTGATGATGACAATGTGAATAATGTAACACGTCACCAGTGATGATATTGAATAGGAGAAATCTGAGAGCGAAGTCCCCTGCCAGTTTAAGGTGCAGGAAGTTCCGTAGGGTTCCAATGTATAGCTGCTCCAACCAACTAGAGGCAACGACGTCCAGATGAGGGCATGGCCCCAAATTCCACCAATGACGAATTTCATATATTCGACGTTTGTAAGGTAGTCTGAAAAGCAAATATTGCCAGAGAGCAAATATAAGAATGTATGTAATTCCAAATGTATATTATCATTGAAATGAATATGGAAACACGTAAACTAAATTATTGAATAAGAAATCTTAAAATGCACATTATAGTGAGTGAGTATGGTTTTACGCCGCTTTAGTCATATTCCAGCAATATCACGGCGGGGCGACACCTGAGGTTGGCTTCGCACATTGTATCCATGTGGGGAATCGAACCCGGGTCATCGGCGTGACGAGCAAACGCTTTAACCACTGGGCTACCCTACAGCCCCCTGCACATTATAAGATATAGGGTGGCATGTGAGTCTCTTCTGTGTCACTGGGGGGCACGGGTGACCGCGTCGTCTGAGGCACCGCGATTCGGTGTGCAGAGTTGCGTCCCGTTGGCACGCCAGGAATCTGAGATTGTGGGTTCGCCCCGATTATGTTTCTAGGTTTGTCAGCCCTGATTATGTTTCTAGGTTTGTCAGCACCATACACGTGGGTTTCACCGAAGTGGTAAACGTCTGAGACCTGTATCACTTCGGGCTTTCCTCCCACAATGAGCTGACATTACGTGATATAACTGGAATACTGTTAAAAGCGGCGTTAAACACAACTCACTCACCCTGTCACTTCTGTGTAACTGAATTGTCAAACAATTTCAGGTTACCTTAATTTACCTTTATACGTAATGACTTGATTGATATTTGGAATCTTCACATTTTCCTGTATGTATGTCTTACCATCTACTTAATATGTTTTATTGTATATAAAGATATTGATTTTTTAATTAAATGTAAATAAAGATTTCGCTCGTTTTCTAAGTTGTTCAGTTTCAGATTCACAAAATATCTTCAGAATACACACACATGTATGTGTCACGCAAACTAGAACTTGTTTCACGTTAAAAGAGATTGAACGGGTTTATGTTGCTAAGCCGTGAATCATCATTAATTCAGAACCGCCTGTGGATATCAGGTGTAGTCGAGTGTTTTCTTCTATTACTTTGGTTATTATAACAATATCCAATAAAGTGATACGGATACCGTTTGCAAATTAACCGTACATAAACCGACTTAATAGGTCATAAGAATGATACACATTTAAGCGAAGATAGATAAAGGTCATACGACACCAAACAAAATAAAATATACAGTTCGGTCGGGGTACATATGAAGACATGAATGTACGATCAGATGTCAAGAAATTTCATTTTCAAATATATTACTCAAACGGAGTTAGGGAACATCCGATTATTTCGTATTATTATAGTGAATGTCTCATTGAATGACATGGAATAAGTAGTTATATTGTATTAACTGAAATGAACGAACGTTCATTTGTTGAATGTATGCCACTTGTTGATTGTCTGTAGGTTTAACACGAAGTTCTTTTACGTACATGTTTCTGGATTAACATATTGTTTCAATTTGGGGATCGACATGTAACAAGTTTTCTCAGTTGGTGATTTTGTAACATGCAATAGATAGTTTAGAGAGTCTTTAGCGGGAACATTTTTTACCCTTTGAACTATGTAATGTGCAGCATGTCGATATTGGTCCATTTTGCAGGAAATATACTATGCAAACAAAGTAGGGGATAGTTGGAACATATCTTCTGATCTTTATTGTATTGGCAAAAGGAAATGATATGTTCCTTTCTGCTGGGGGGTATGCGATCAGCTCTAAGGGTTGATGTGATGGGGTGGTGGTGCAGAGGTCGGGGATCAGCCAAAGTCACACTTTTCGAGTAAAACTACCTCTGTTGGCCAGACAATCGCCTCTGCTTTATGCAGAGATTTCTATTGGATATGGAAAGGGTTTCTGTCGATTTATTTTTGTTGGAGGAATCTGGTCACAATCCTTGCACGATGAGCCCGTGCATTATCTTCTTGAAAGATGGCACCAAGAGTGGTGCAATGGTGTTGTCCCGATAATATTGCTCTTTGACTCTACCATGGACAACATGGAGCAGTTCGTCAAGTCATTGTGATACCACCCCATACCATTATTGCCCCAGGCCAAAAACGATCATTCTGTGCGACGTTAACGTCCAGATGACGCTCAAGAGGACGTCCCCAAACTCGATTCCTTTGGTCATGAAAGTGTGAACATCGATTCGTCAGAAAACATGACACTAGCCCAACACCACTGACGCCTCTGATTCAAAAGAAGTGCAGTAAGTTGTGGGGTGACATCTGACGGATTAAGAAACATGCAGTGCTCTGGCAACACTATTCTGATGTGTGCCCACCTGCAACATGCGTATGACACGTGAACGTTCAGCACATTACAACGTCGCACGTTCAGTGCTGTTTTTTCCTTATATGTTTATGTTGTAATCATATTACATGTGTTTTATAACGCGTATTCCAAAAACAATATGCGTCTGCTCACAACTAAGTGTGAATGACAATGGTAAATCTGGCATACCAATCGCCCGGGCTGTCCGAGGGTACGTGCTTAATGACTGTCACAATGTTGTGTTCGGGAGCTTGATTTCTTCGGAAATGTTCTTATTGGTGTATTGTGAGCAGTTTCAGCTCAAAACAAAATATCCCCTACTTTTTTGGCATACTATAAGTTTCTCCTTCGTTGTTCACATATACAACAAGTCTTAAGTGGCATACTGGCGGCATCAAATGACAAATGATCAAATAACCATTTCCAAATCGAAATATTGCTGGTGGGCACAATTTCCTGATGAGATAAGCAGGGTTGTGACGAAAACATGTTCCAGTTCAAGATTGATAAAGATATTTAGTGGAATTGAACTTCAAATGGTAAACATGCTCTTTGAATGTCTTGGTTCAACTTGCGAAGCTAGGATCCAGTTTTGTGACATAATGTATAGTTACTTATGATGTCAGAGCAAGATTTTGGCACGGAAACAATAAGTATCCAATATGTAGAACATTACAGAATCCATATGTAATGATCTTTAAGGCAGATCTATGATAGTTTAAAATAGTCAATGTGTGGGTTTATATACGCAATGTGTTAGTACGAATATGCCCTGAACTTGAGTACAGACCAGATATGGAACTTGATTTGAGTGATTCTTTTCGGTGTTTAGATGCGTGATTGGACTGTGTAGTTGATCAGTTCTTTGGTTAGCTGCCACAGTGAAGTCTTTATTATGGTTCCCTAACTAAATATTGCTAATTATTCCTAAAAGAGGATTAAAGCATCTGTCAGTGTCGTGGCACAGATATGGATATCTATGTAAAACGTCCTTATTATGCTTGCTATCTCATCCGTCACACTTCTGAATAATCAGGTTACAGTGAAATGTCATAAGTACGTCCCTACGGCGTTTACAGTCATTGGCATTAATATCAATAGAGACAGATCATTTAATATTTGATAGGGTCGTATGCCAGATATGTTTTCATTCAAAACTATGTCTGAATACATTTTTTTAAAGAAAAACTCCTTGTCACAATGTGACAGGTAATGTCTCTATTTTCTACTGTCTGAAGCATAATTATGTCTCTCAAGAATTTTCGGGGACAATCCCAGCCACGTGAGCTTCCAGAATATCAGATTGTCGGTCCCTTAGTGGGATAAACATGATCAAATCATTCTACTGATGAGGCTACATCCCCCTGCAGGCATGTGACTGAAAATAATGACACACTGGTTGAAGACGGTCCTCTCATAAATATAATATACATGTCTCTGTATCTGGAAGCAGTCCCTTGTCAGACAACCTTTACCATCGTCACATTGAACGTTCCGCAGAATAAATGGTTACATATTCCATCTGCAAACACTGTAACCATCGGTCGTTCATTCCGTGATCATCTCACAACAAGGTTTACATCTTGCTAGGGTTTAGCGTCACTGTTGAATCGAAGAAGCGATGTGCAAACTATGAATCCGCGAGGCGGATTCTGTGAAAAGTCTGCACATTGGTTTTTCGATTCATACTTCAATGGTCAATCCTTATGCAAATTCGACAACGAAACCATGTATTATCTCCAATAGAATAACCAACAACAGTTTTATATATCAAAGCAGACAAAAATGACGAGATTGATAATCATTCCAGGTGTTGGAAAACACACTGTGGCGTGACATGAATCCTGGTGATTGTTTAATTTATGCACGTAACTTGACACGCCTACAAAGTCAGTAGCCAATCAACGGGGAGTAGGATCAAAACTCATTCTCGGACTTCGGTGTCAAAGGGTAGTTTGGCAAACGAACATGCATTTCTCTAAATGTTCCGTGCATGACGATACACGTGAGCAGAAAGGGAATTCCCGCGACTGTAATATTGTGATTCCCCGACATTCCGTAGTGGTAAAAGTAGTCCGCTTCGGTGGGCGTGGCTTACTTTTTTATATTCATTAGGAAATTAATGCAATAAACGTGACCAATTCAGCTAATCAGAATGTAGGAATTACAATGAACACAACGAAAATTTAATTATATATATATGAACAGGTTGAGCATTTTATACAGCTTACCTTTGGCATGTGTGTGTTTGTGTGTGTGTGTAAACTCATTTGTACTTATAGCACTGGTGTTGTGTACACGTCAAGGATATGAATAGCGTTATATGGTTTCCTTAAAACATTAGTGATGAATTTATTACTCACTATATTGTGGCTTGCAGACGAAGGTGTATCTGAAGATGGCGATGACGAGCATAGTGTTGATGCTGACCATGCTGAGCAAGAAGATGATGTAAGCAGAGAAGATGCAGCCAAATTCGCCAAACAACCATCTGAAACAAGAGGGGACACACCATGTACAGGGATATGTACAGACGACTTAGTCAAACACATGTGCACAGATCAGTACTAATCACGTTGCTAACAGGCCTGGTTGATAAAACTGCACATGATGACCAGAATTTGTATTCTGGATATTTGTACTTTTGTTTGTTGTTTAACGCTGCACTCAGCAATATTCCAGCTATATGACGGCGGTCTGTGAATAATCGAGTCCAGCAGTGATTGACATCATAATCATCTATCCACGCAATGGGGATACGATGACATGCATCAACCAAGTCCGCGAGCCTGAGCACCCGATTCCGTTAGTCGCCTCATACGACACGCATTTATTCTCTACCCGGATCTTCACGGGTCACTACTACTACTACTACTACTACTACTACTACTACTACTACTACTACTACTACTACTACTACTACTACTGCCACTAATAATAATAATAATAATAATAATAATAATAATAATAATAATAAAAATAATAATATCCAACATCCTTTAAAAAACATCATCATTATTACTCACTATATGTATTTGAGAAAGAGTACATACATGTCGGTTGTAAATCAGTAAATATGTATTTGAGAAAGAGCACATACAAGTTGGTTGTAAATCAGTAAATATGTATTTGAGAAAGAGCACATACAAGTTGGATGTAAATCAGTAAATATGTATTTGAGAAAGAGTACATACAAGTTGGTTGTAAATCAGTAAATATGTATTTGAGAAAGAGCACATACAAGTTGGTTGTAAATCAGTAAATATGTATTTGATAAAGAGTACATACAAGTTGGTTGTAAATCAGTAAATATGCATTTGAGAAAGAGTACATACAAGTCTGTTGTAAATCAGTCGATAAAACTAAACTTCGATAATAATACACCTAAAATCATGTTTATATACTCAAAATATGACAATTAATGAACCGCCTTAAGTCGATGATTATGTTGCTATCTTATACTAGATATACGAAATCGTCAGTGTTGACAATCCCCAGTCTGAACAATACATGTCGAAAAAGTAGAAGTCTAGGTTATCACCTTTTCCTTTAGGATAAAAACATCAAGTGGGTTGTTTTAATTTGTGGGTGCCATTGAGTATTTGAAGCCCAGGCATTGCTATTGAAACCGGCAGCGACTGGTTGTGTATAGGTGTACATCAGGACGCGGCTTTAGAATATCTTTGTTAATATCTGAATTTAGATCACCTAGAATAATAACATCGCCGATTTCACTAAAATGGTCGTATGCATCTATAAGTTCATTTAGCGCATCGACATACACAGAGTGAAGTACATTAGTAGAAGGAAAGCGGCTTGTTAATACACAAGTTGTGTCAAAACAGGGAGATTTTACAGTTACCCCAACAATCAATTGACTTTTGAAATTAAGCTTTTGTATTTTCCATTTTGAGTGCTTGTTTGCAAGGATAGCAATCCCACCAGATCCTCGTATGTAGTTTATATTATTTTCACATTTATAGTGAGTGAGTGTGTTGGGTTTAACGCCGCTTTTTAACATTATTCCAGTTATATCACGGCATGTAAGCTTAATGTGGGAGGAAAGCCCAAAGTGATTCAGGTCTCAGACGTGTACCACT
Organism: Haliotis rufescens; assembly: GCF_023055435.1. Classification (NCBI taxonomy): domain Eukaryota; kingdom Metazoa; phylum Mollusca; class Gastropoda; order Lepetellida; family Haliotidae; genus Haliotis; species Haliotis rufescens. The sequence goes on from NW_025964223.1 coordinate 6,507,142, forward strand.
TCGGTGAAACCCACGAGCACGGGTATGGTGCTGACAAACCTAGAAACATAATCGGGGCGAACATGGGATTCGAACCCACAACCATAGGTTTCTGGTGTGTCCAAGAATCGCGGCGCCTTAGACGACTGGGCCACCCGTGCCCCCCACAACAGAGAGTATATATGTTGATTCCATTGTTTGTCATCTTAACAATCACATATGGTTCTGGGCACCTACACTTCCCCAAATGCCATCATAGTCGACAAGAAACGCGTGTACGTCGTATGGCTACCTAATACGTTTCGTTAATCAGATTACATGTCAACCGACTGTGAAAGAGTTTCCATTATTGCCAAAACCAGTTTGTAGACGACTGCATCAGCTGTGCTATGTGTTAACACAATATATACATCATCAGCACGTAAACCATGAACCAGACAGTACGAAGCAGACATTATGTGCACGGCATGGTGTAAATAGATTATCGGGAGAAGTATTTGATGCTGACAAGAACGGTTTATGAATAATTTGTCACAATGACAGGTTTTACCTACATGCAACTGGATAGATGGACACAGGACCCACATCCAATTATTTCTACACAGTATTTTATTTACAACGTGATCTTATATTTAAGCTGCATTGGACCGATATCTTGGACGGATGTTGTGGCTGTGTCATCAATGTCCTCTCAAAATTATATTTAGTGGCACCGTTTTCGAGAGTGTACATGAATGAACATACACCACGATAACATCAATCAAACTTAAAATCCCAAAGCAAATTATTCGACTTTTGTTGGCCAAAACATCCCAAATGTGAACAATAACATTCCGTATGTTGATCTCTAGCAAATACGCTGTATGTAGATTACCGTTATCCGTTCTTATATCGATGGTAATCCTGTCCTTCCTTTAATGGTGCATGGAATAATGGAATAGGTCCCCGGATCCTATTTTACTGGTTTGCTGATTCCCGGGGTAAGATTTAAGAGGAACATAGATATGTAGCAATAGACCCATTTTGATCAGACTTGGCCAACTAATGACTACACTGATTCCCGGGGTAAGGTTTAAGAGGAACATAGATATGTAGCAATAGACCCATTTTGATCAGACTTGGCCAACTAATGACTACACTGATTCCCGGGGTAAGGTTTAAGAGGAACATAGATATGTAGCAATAGACCCATTTTGATCAGACTTGGCCAACTAATGACTACACTGATTCCCGGGGTAAGGTTTAAGAGGAACATAGATATGTAGCAATAGACCCATTTTGATCAGACTTGGCCAACTAATGACTACACTGATTCCCGGGGTAAGGTTTAAGAGGAACATAGATATGTAGCAATAGACCCATTTTGATCAGACTTGGCCAACTAATGACTACACTGATTCCCGGGGTAAGGTTTAAGAGGAACATAGATATGTAGCAATAGACCCATTTTGATCAGACTTGGCCAACTAATGACTACACTGATTCCCGGGGTAAGGTTTAAGAGGAACATAGATATGTAGCAATAGACCCATTTTGATCAGACTTGGCCAACTAATGACTACACTGATTCCCGGGGTAAGGTTTAAGAGGAACATAGATATGTAGCAATAGACCCATTTTGATCAGACTTGGCCAACTAATGACTACACTGATTCCCGGGGTAAGGTTTAAGAGGAACATAGATATGTAGCAATAGACCCATTTTGATCAAACTTGGCCAACTAATGACTACACTGATTGCACCTCACTCCTTGTACCAGCATTATGTCTGGGATAACACCGGATTGGGAAATCAACCATCACATGACAAACACGACATTAAAGCCGAGTTTTCACTTCTTCAGTATGGGGTCGTAGTGTTAACATGCATTTCTTTTGATTGTACAGCGAGGATACCGGCGCTTCGAGTAACCAACTGTAGGATGTGTTTGTTTGTTGTTGAACGCCGTACTCCAGCTATAGCATCTTAAAAATAGAAATACTACACTAAGTCTTGTTCTTATGAGACGAACTCGTGAACTTTAAACGGCCTCTGATCTCCCTTTCTCTCGGTCACATACCACAGTACGTGCACACGTTTCGTAAAAATGGTATCTTACGAGAATGAGTTTAGTATTCTTTATTTCTGAGATGCTTCACAAAAAGATCAAAAGGGCAATTATAATTTATCCCGCGATATAGTAGGCTTTTTAAGCTCTGTCACTACATCAGAATCAATTATCGATCGATGAAGCAAATTCTTCAACGGGAACACATGTCGAATAATTGAATATCATATGGCAAGATGATGTCAACCATCTGCCATAACGTTTCATTCCATCCGTCATCCGACCGCCTCCGTGGTCTAGTGGTAGAACGTCCGCCCGGAGAGCGGAAGGTACGAGGTTCGATCCCTGGCCGCGTCATACCAAAAGACGTTAAAAGATGGTACTTGTTGTTACCCAGGCGCTCGGCATTAAGGTGCTAAAACAAGGACTGGTCGGCTCGGAGTCAGTATACTGTGTCTGAGTGGGGTATTCATGTTAAATTGCGGCATGGTATCTCAGTGAGCTAGCACTATAAATCGGCATCAGTCCGGACTAGTACAAGCAGCCACACAAACACACACACGGGTATGCACGTCGCTATATAAGTGCAATAACCTTGGACGCGACGTTAAACCCCATTTCACCTCACCTCACCTCACCATCCGTCATCCACAGAAATATACCATTCGAATCCTTTGCTTTTTTCATTACTGAAATTTTCGTCTTTTAATTCAGTTCCATGAAATATTTCTTAACATTCGCTTATAGATTTCATTCCGCCTGTTGTACAAGTGTAATTCTGATTAATCAAGTCATTCAGAAGCTGGGAAAAGATGGAGACATGAAACGGTTTGGAGAACATCTGTATATGCTTGTAGCAACGTTTCATGGCCACTTCTTGTCCTTCATTGAAGTTCATTCACCCGAAGAAGAGCAAGAAATAACCCTGAAATGTGGCTACAAATACTGTTTAATATTCCAGCAGTATTAAAGATACGAAATAAGGAATCACGCACTGTTCCCGTGTAGAGGATTGAACCAGGGCGTCAGCGTGTCGAACTGTCTTTTGAACCACTGACTACCCCACATTCCTTATTATTCGCATTGACAACAACGGGAATGACTAAGCCATGAATTTAAATTGGACATCGATCTATCCTGATTTTCCCTTTTTATCCTTTAGAATGTGTAAGTTACGTTTTTAAGCCGCATGGCAATATTTAAGCTATATCGGGTTATCATTTTGAGACGAGGCATATAAGTAGGTTCTGTAGTATTGTCTAGATTCAAATTTCATTGTATCGTATTCCAGGGTTCTAAATATGGAGATCCATGGGATTTCATAAACTACTCTGTCCATTTGTGTGCTCTACACATTGCAGATACAGATGTACTGACCTTTCAGCGAATCCAGACGCCGCTGTCATGGGATAGGCTATGATGCCGACACAGAGGTCCGCCAGGGCTAGGTTGAGGATGAGGTGGTTGAAACTCTTGCATAGCATCCGCTTCATCAAAACAACCAGAATCACACAGGTGTTTCCAAACAACGCCACCACACCTGGGTAATACAAATGAGATACATCAAATTAAAGTATTTCTTCCTAACACTTCAAAAGACGTAACTTGATATCTAACAAGCTAATAGAATGGTAGGTGGGTGGGGGAATGTGTAGATAGATATCAAAATGATTGATGGACAGATATATGCCGGACAGGCAGACAATAGTATATAAAGCGACAGATCACAATATAAAAAAATAATAGATAGATAGATTGCAATATACAAAGTGTTTTTCAGCAAATCGTCGTGAGAGGCCTTTAACAGTAACGGGTGGTCAGGCTCGCTGACGTGGTTGATGCATGTCATCGTATCCCAATTGCGTACCTGCAGATTGATGTTCATGATTTCAATCACTGGATTTTCTTATTCAGAATCGATGAAGTCATATGACATTTTAGCTACCTTAATAATTGATTTCAGACTATAATCTACAATAAAACGTCATTTTATCCACAATGAAAAAAATCATGTCAGGTACGTATGTTTTAATTAATCACGGGACTAATTTCCTGTAAAATCTCAATGGTCGGGACATTTCGAACGTTAAATCTTTGTTTATATCTGGAGGGAATACATTTCCAAACGTAAGTCTTCACCTCCTGAAGTCTTCGCCTCCGTGGTCTAGTGGTAGAGCGTCCGCCCGGAGAGCGGAAGGTCCGGGGTTCGATCCCCGGCAGCGTCATACCAAAAGACGTTAAAAGATGGTACTTGTTGTTACCCTGTCTGGCGCTCGGCATTAGGGGCTAAACAAGGACTGGTCGGCTCGGAGTCAGTATACTGTGTCTGAGTGGGATATTCATGTTAAACTGCGACACGGTATCTCAGTGAGCTAGCACTATAAATCGGCATTAGTCCGGACTAGTACAAGCAGCCACACACACACACGTGAATACACGTCGCTATATAAGTGCAATAATCTTGGACGCGACGTTAAACCCAATTTCACCTCACCTCACCTCACCTCACCTCCTGAACACCCAACACACAACTTCCCCTATAATCATCATCACATCTGTCACTTCTGTCACAAGACACCAATTATCTGTCATTACATTAGAAAAATAAAAGATGCTTCCTACAACAACATGCATGGCTGTCCCTCCTGAACAAGAACACAAATAACCACAAACGAAAATATCTTGCTGCCAATTATTTTGGCAAATAAATGGATATGTTTCAAAACCTCTCTAAATAAAAGCGCCACAACTGATTCCATAATCACAATTAATCTCTGCCATGTGCATTGTACTTTTATATCAAAAGTATGTGTTTACATGTTGGATTCAATACAAAATAGTTATGACACCAGGTTTTCGCAAAGAAACTTGCGAAAGAATCCATACGAAAACACTATTACATTAATAAACGTATAAATCCAACTCACCCAAAACTGTCAAATATATTCCAGTGGCCATGTAACCTTGTGAGGAAAGCTTTTCTGTGATGACCACCTGAGAACTGTTGAAGCTTCCCTCGCCGTTCATCTTGAAGATTCATATGACACTCTGCTGCCCGTCTTTCTGCAATTATAGGAGTACACATCAATGTTGTGTATGTAGGCCGTGAATAGCGTGGGTTGTGACCCAGTCTTGTATAAGTGGATTTCAAGGTTAAGGTTAGGTTGTCGCCTGCTGTCTATACCGTATTTACCATAAAAATCTGCATTACTGAGGGATGTTAAAATAATGAATAGGGAGTATGTATAAGAGGCAGTGGGTACGATTTGGATTTATCACTAAAACAGCTAAAGAACCGCCGTCTCGTCATTATTGAGTGAATTTGACTGCGGAGCTGGAATGCATTCAAAGGGGTGTGATTACGCCATTCATTATTGCGCGTGTTAATCCCAGACAAACCGATTTGTAGGCTGACGGGTTACGCAAAGAAGCGAGTGGTGACAATGTGATTCACTCTGATCACGATCGGTCATTTCTCCTGAAAATAGACCTCCGTAGTCCCTCGTAGCCATGTAGAGCCGGGACTTACAAGACCTGTAGACCTCGCCAGCATATGATGTAAACATCCTAGTTTGCAGTCCACAGCCATGGACACCAGAGAACCGCTTCTTTGTACCCCAGTCTGTATTGTTTAAGTTCAAAATTCACTCGTATACTCTTTGGGGCAAATACAATTAAGACCATGATAGCCATGATAACACACAAAAATGTGTATCCTCGAGCGTGTTTTGTATGTATGTATGTATGTAGGTATGTATGTAGGTAGGTATGTAGGTAGGTAGGTAGGTAGGTAGGTAGGTAGGTATAAAAAAATCATTTACTCAGGTATATAAGCAATAAATATACAAAAATGTCCAGATATTGTTCTTCTCAAAACTCCTTTATGCGCCCAAAGTCAACGGCTTTTCGGGTGTAATGAAATGTTTAAAGTTCATTGCGTTTAATAATGTGTCTTTGAGCGTTTGGTTCCAAGAAAACAATATGCGTCTGCTCAGAACCGAGTCTGAGTGGTAATGGTAAATCTGCCTTCCCACCCTGCTGTCGGAGGTCACGTGCTTCATGACTGTCACAATGCTGTGTTTGGGATCTTGGTTTCTTCGGAAATGATCTTGCCACATTTATCCCTTAATTACATAGCCAGATATTGGTGCATTTTCCTGTAGTTTTACCTGACAAGAATCCCCTACTTATTTGGCAGTGTGCACATCCAAAGGATGAACTGTAGTGGTGCGTAGTCAACACCCAAAGACTTCTACATAATAATACCTAGTTCCCATCACTATATGGCTGAAATATTGCTGATGCGATGTAAAATTTAACTCACTCACTCACTTCTTCTACATAGTTTTACTTTTTAAAGTATAAGTTGACTTAACCCTTTTATAAATTAAAAAACAACTCGCATAATACCCAACACAATGGGAATCTTAGACAGTTTAACTTTGAAAATCAAGAAATTTCAGCACAAATTTACATTCCAAACATAGTAGGTGGCGTGTGGTTGCAGATTCATTTCCTAACCTAGTCTTCAATGAACCAATTTGTTTTACACAACATCACCCGACCACAGATTACTTTTTACAAGACCGCCTCCGTGGTCTTGTGGTAGAGCGTCCGCCCGGAGAGCGGAAGGTACGAGGTTCGATCCCGGGCCGCGTCATACAAAAAGACGTTAAAAGATTGTACTTGTTGTTACCCTGTCTGGCGCTCGGCATTAAGGGGCTTAAACAAGGACTGGTCGGCTCGGAGTCAATATACTGTGTCTGAGTGGGGTATTCATGTTAAAGTGCGGCATGGTATCTCAGTGAGCTAGCACTATAAATCGGCATCAGTCCGGACTAGTACAAGCAGCCACACACACACATACACGTGCATGCACGTCGCTATATAAGTGCAATAATCTTGGACGCGACGTTAAACCCAATTTCACCTCACCTCACTTTTTACAAACAGTTGCATGAATGAGTAAGGGTCAAATAGACATAATCAATTTAACAGCGCTTTCAGTTTTCAATTACATAATAAACAAACTCTGTTTACTTTCTTGTGCCCATCGGTTTCTGTATCTAGACGTATCATGACCAATCAAAGTATGCTCCAAAATCAAGTTATTTTTCAAAGCCATATATATTTCTTACAATCAATATATCTCTTTGACCTGAATGTATCAATTGAAAGTCATATATTCTAACATTAATACGATCCCATAAAAAGACAATTTACAATAAATACTTCGTATTGCCAACAAAACTGTAGTTACAGTAGCTGTGCCTATTACCTGGCAACGTAATTAAAGCAGTGTCTTCCTTTAGGATAACTACAATCTCAACGTTTTTGCACAGAACAGTGATCGCCTATAACGATACCTCATTGACTGATACGTGGGCAGCGTCTTCATGTGCAAGTTCAAGTTCAAGTGGAGATTCATAGATATCAGCATTCAATATGTCAGACCTCACCCTCCCACATCTTGGCAAATACATCCTTAATACTCCTTTACTCTTGTGATATCTTGCGTAAAAGGTATTTCCAGTATGGTGGCCAATGCTTCAAGGCGATACGTTGATGAGGCGTTGTTTTTGACATTTAGAGAATGGCAGCCAGCGCTCTCAGTAATACCATATATGGCTATAAGAGGGCATAGGGATGTCGGTCCTTATTGGGTTATAGGATGAATCGCAGAATTACGAAAGGTTTCCAATTTAAATGTGTCACATTGTAAATAATGATGATGAATTGTTTATATGTCATGACACTAGTTAAACTACAAACCCACGTTATTTGGAAATATACAATTGAGATGTATGTTCATTAAGAAATCTTATTATGTAAACCCATCAGTATTCAAATGTTGTCAGTTATTTACATTTAATAATATTTGTTGCCAAAGAAATTTAGACAAATATGTCTGTGAATCTTTAAAATTAAGAAAAAAAGAAGAAAAAAAAGTAAAATATTTATTGCCTATCCTCGCTGAATGTTCTGAACTTTATTCTGTAGAAATAACAACATGCTGTAATTATAACTATGTCCATTAAGTCAAGTATCTTGTGTTCATGGCCAGAGGCACAAAAAAGCTTGAGTCAAAATAAAGTCTGTCTCTTACTCTTTACTTTACTTCACTTCATTTTCAGTACTTGTGGGCTACGGTCCTTTTTGTACAGACGAAATACAATTAAGGTGCAAACAGTATAAGATATAATACACATTTCTTTGTTTTTTTAACATAATTGAACATTATACATGTTGGAGTATGTGTCTTCTTACAGCATTGGCATAAAACAAGGACTTTGCTGTATTCATATTGATAATAGGGTCTTGCGGTGACAGAAGTGTATTAAACTTCAGAATATTTGGAAAGATGTAAAATTTAGATTTTATGTAACTTTGCCTGAGATGGCTATAAGCTGGACAAATTAACAAAAAGTGATATTCATTTTCGATATGAAGTCTGTCTCTTACCCATTGCGACCTAACCCAATTGTAGGCGGAATACACTGGTGTTGAGTTTTGTGATATCGAAAATAAATAAGAGCCGAAACGTGAATTTTACTTTTAAAAATGTCAATAACTGAAGATAATCGCTTGAATGTGATTAAACGAATACACGTACATATATATTTTGTCAAAAGATTTGTGTGTCATGATATGCCTTTATTAGGAGGGTTTGTAATATATTTACCTGGACAATATAACGGAACCAATAACATCAACAATGACTTTGCAAATAATTCCACTAAAGCACTGCTTCGATGACAATATATATTTATATATATAGAGAGAGAGAACAATGAAAGCGCTGACACCATTCGCACAGAAGTACGACACAACAGCGCGAGGTCCACTTCCTAGAAGATCAATATTTTCCACTGTCAACATTTTGGCCTGGCGATAATTGACAGCTCTGTGGAACGTGAGATTCCTGGAGTACATCTTTATTCCTATTTTGCTAAATACCGTGGACCCATTCGCAACCATTGGTTCGTTTCGAGCCAGATGCGGAATAGTTTTGTTTTTTTGTTTAACACCACACTCTCCGCTTTGTTCCCGACTCCAGCGGAAGCATTGAACGGTTAAATAGTTGCATTGTTATCTTTGCTGATAATGTGTAGTTCGTTATTGTGGATCAATAATGTTCGGTTTTTTTATCATTATATACATTGCTTGGATTCCAATAACTAATTTTTTTTTTTTTTAAATTTTCAGTGTTGAATACCATGTGTTTGTGAATGTAACCGATTCAATTTCAAGTTCGATTTCCCAAACTTTCGTGTCCTTTGCGGTGATAACTGAAATTAAAACAACTAAAAAACCGTAAACTCCCACTCACTTTATAAATAGCACAGCGGCTATAGGATTAAGTCCACAAAAGTACAGGCCAGAATCATGGTTAACATTTATCAATTTTCTCAATTTTTCACATACCAACCTCGTACTATCTACAGACGTTTTAACAGGACTTATGTACACTCAAGCATAGGGTCCGGGTTAGAATTGGTCATCCGCAACCCATTCTTGTCGTTTGAGGCGACTAACATGATCGGATGGTCAGGCCCACTGACTTGGTTGATGCATGTTATGGTATCCTAATTGCGTGGATCGATGCTCATGATGTCAATCTCTGGATTGTCTGGTCCAGACTCGATTATTTACAGACCGCCGTCATATAGCTGGAATATTGCCGAGTGCGGCGTTAAACAACAAACAAACAAACAGACTTCCAGCATTGACAATTGCCTTTTGAGCAGGTAAATTTATATTACCAATGTACAGAAGTTTAGGCGACACTGATTTGTTATTAAATCCAAAAGTTAGGACAGCACTTTTGATCATATTGTATTTCAGCTGCCACTTAGTAGCATTCGTTTCTGCAACGTTTAGGAGAATTTGAAGACATGTTGGGTTACAGCTGATCAAGGTCGTGTCATCTGCTAACAGTATTCCTGAGCATCGTCCCCATGGGCGAAATAGTCCACAACCGGAATTGCTTAGCTCATGAAGTAAATCGTGGCTATAAAGAGTAAAGTAAATCGTGGCTATAAAGAGTAAAGATCAATGCTGATATGGCTCGACCGTGACCTACACCCTGTTGGGCTGCAGCTGATCAAGGTCTTGCCATCTGCTAACAGTTTTCCTGGGCATCGTCCCCATGGGAGACATACATCAGATTTGAAGCCAGCAATGAAAACATATGAGTTCATAGAGTTATAAGACAGACGTAGAATTCTCCATAATTTACCACTGATACCAAATTTATGTCATTTGTGAAAAAGACCGTCAAGCCAAACACGATCAAAGGCTTCCTCGTTATCGAGGAGGGCACAATCAACTGGTAAGTTTCTTTCGTTAAAGTTTACAATACTTTCTAGAAGAGTGAGAGCCGCCGTTTCAGCACCGGCATTTATTCTGAATCCAAACTAGAGTATTGGGGAAGGCTACATTCTCGCATATCCATTTTTCAATTCTGTTGAGAAACATGCTTACGAAAAGCTTACTTCGGACTGAAGTTATGCACTTGAGTTAGATGCTTCAGCTTCAGATTGTAACTAATGCAAGAAATGAACCACCAATAATGCGTTTTCGTCATATAGGTTTATAGGGAATAAAACACAATTCATGACATTTGCATTGTCTATCAAGCGGAGTTCATCAGTTAAGAGCTAATGTGATTAATCGGTCTGTATCGGGTTTACATTCCGAGATGGCGATTTCTTTTATACAAATTGTGTCAGTGGCTGGTGCTACCGGTAGGGTAGGACATGCTTACCCTTTTCGCGAACACCAGGTGTCACAGATTGTCAGTGATCCATAATAAAACTTTCACTGCTATTTTGCCTTTTATGCCCAAAGAAAATGTATCGGCAGATCGAGGCTGATTCTTCTCTCACACTGGCGTTGACGTTATATATATAACCCAAGTAATTATATTTGTACACCACTTGGAATTTCTTAAGAACGAGAAATGAAAACGAAATAATTTGGATCTTTACGCTTGAACTGAATAGAACGGTTCCTGCGTTCTCAGAGAATGCACACTGAGGTGAACGTTTTGGATAATGATAAAACAAGATTACGAAACTTAATAATGAAACATAATTACCTCAATTCCAACTCGTTTAACGCGTTATTCCCGATTGTAATTCTTATGGTTCGGCTTGCATTTACTTCAGTTTCCTGCCCAATCTTACTAAATGTCCGTCATAACTACAGAAGGATCAAAATGTCATTGATTTCCCTCCTGAAAAGTGGGTCCGTCATGCTTTGATTTGATTTGTTCGTCAATTTATGGATGGTTATTGGGAGTCAAAGCAAATATTAATCTTAACCCTTCAGTAATATCAGGAAAAAATCCTTTTTGTTTCCCAAAAGATGTATGCTTTTCAATTCTGCAGTACAACATATTCGTGTGGATACCATTCAGTGGCCTCGATTTAACATATGGTTTTGAATTCCAGTATCTTGATACAGAATGCCTGCTTGATGCCGGAGCACTACGTGATGCATGTCTCAGACGTTTACCACTTTGATGAAGCCGAAGGGTCATAATCATGTGTTTCTTGAATCCAGACACGCGATCATAGGATCCTGGCATACATAAGAGAGGTACTCTCATAACGAATTGCATCGCTATTTTGACAAATATTTAAGGTATTTGGTCATGGGTAAAGACTTGCATACAGTGATATAATCATACAGAGATACTGTCACTGTCAATTTTAAATCTGTAATTTATTTTGGTCGCGGATACCCGTCACAAACACATGCAAAGGCAAGTCAATCGTCCACCTGAAAAAAACACGGAAACATAAGATACAAGTCAAAATAGGAAATTGCATCTAGGCCATGGGCTACCGTGCATCCCTCTTGTCATACAGTCTTGTGGAGAGTGTTTTGTCATTCTGACTCTATATGCCCAGATCCAAATATGAAACAGATGAGGTGGTCTCATTGGTCTCCTTTATTTCTAGTTCAGATGGCAAGGGAATAGGCTATTTGATTAGATATACAGTAAACTACGGTTATAACGAACACGCTTTTAACGAACTGACGGATATAACGAACTACTTTTTTGGTCCCGACTATTTGCTGTAGTTATGCTGTATATATGCTTATAACGAACTACGGTTAAAACGAACTAAAATTAGTAGTCCCTTTGAGTTTGTTATAACCGTACTTTACTGTAATTAGATATCATTCTGTGAACTTGAACGAGCTTCCGTATATGCGATAGACTGACAGTTAGGTCCTGATAGATGCTTGTTCTGACAACCAATTCTCAGTATGGTGCCTTTGTCATACACTGTCAGAGATGACCGCCTCCGTGGTCTAGTCGATAGAGCGTCTGCCAGGGGAGCGGTGAACCGATTCTCTGGCCGCGTCATACCAAAATGCAAGCGCTCAGAATTAAGGGGATAAAGCAAGGACTGGTCAGTATTCAGTGTCTGAGTGGATTATCCATGTTAGAACTGCGTCATGGTATCTCAGTGGCCTACACAATAAAACCGGCATTAGTTCAGACGTCCCCTATTTTCGAACAGTTAAGATTGCTTTGCTGATATTTCGAGGGATGAGCGAATCAAAACTCAAATTCTGCTTCTCGCCAGTAGGTGATGTCTTGAACAATATAATTCAGCTCCATTCCGAAAGAAAAACAATCATCGATAAAGGAAGTTACCTCCATTGCCTCATCGGTATACTTCCGCTGCACTCGAGTGACGTCCCCTATATTCGAACACCTGATTGGTTTGGAACTATATAGCGGGGTTTCCAAGAACGACCAGACGTGTTCTGGAGCTCAGTTCTCAGCATATTTCTAGCAGGTTGGCATTAAAACTTAAACAGTAATTGAAAATTTGAAACCTAGAGACAAAATATGAATATTTGTCAAATCATAATGTTCACACTATTCCATTCTTCCTTTTCATCATAACACGGACACCAAAATTCTGAATGACGACGGACTGTTCTGACAGGTGTACAGTTCTTCACAGGAACACATTGTTGACAGGCCGAACGTGTGCACTCTCAAGGCGACAACCTTGTTGGGGTCCAACCTCTCGTTATAACGCGACACAATTACTTTCAATATGGCTGTTCGAAAATAGATGTTCGAAAATAAGGTACTCGACGATATAAGTGGACTAGTCTTGACCTCATTTCACCTCACCTCCCACACTATTACTAACCCATAACCAGTGTTCTGTTGCCAATTGGGACCAACTATGAAACACATTCATTGTCCCTGGATTTCCAGTGGTTAATGAAATGAATTTCCGACGTGGGTCTCGTGCCCAAGTCTCCTCAAAGGCACATTATGATCATTTTATCTGTCAGCACTGCACACCTGCTTGTGGTGGCATGGTGCGTACAGGGTACGTCACTAAAGGCTTTCAACAACCGGACAGACAGTGGTGAGGGTTTGTTTACATAGGTGTTTCAGGCAGGCATGGCAATCGCTCTCCGTATAGGATGGTGTCTTTATCCTTGGCAACCTTGTCAATAAAGACAATACACTGCTCATCCACGATTTAAAATTGTGTTACAGCACAATCTTGGTGATGTTTTAATGACTACATCACGCTCCATCAAATCCCCAGAGACATAAACTCATTTGACTTCATTTGACATTTCCTGGTATTGATTTCATGGAAGGTAAATCACATATTAAATGGGAAAAGTGAAGAAAACGCCCTTTGAACACAATTATTAATATCCTATAGTATATGGATGCATTCAACATTGTTTGCCAAAAAATGAGATCGTTTTGGTTTTTTTCTTCCTCTTTCAATGCATTAATGTCATGACACATTTTAGTCTGGTGGTTGGCACTCGCAATTATTTGATTATTTAGACTTGTAAAAAGCAAGATCGATGAGAAAATGACATTAATGTATAATAATAAGAGTAAATGCTCCAAAACCCTTTCCATATTCTTAAGAAATCTCTTCTTAAGCCGAATCCATTGAACGATTCCGACTATATCATGAGTGATGACACCAGGTGTTCACGAAAAGGTAAGTGTATCCTGCCCCACCGGTGGCTCCCGTAACAACACGTGCAAAAGCAAGTCAAATGTTCACCTGAAAAAAACCACGAGAACATATGGTACAAGTCAAAATAGGGAATTGCACCGGAAATCATTTTTGTCACTGATGCGTCAAATTAGGAAATATACTCCACTTGTCTCCCATAAAACTTTTTGAAAGCTTTACTGAGGCTTTGAGTGTTGTAACCTTGATCAAACAACTTTTGAGCAAGAGTCGTATGATGCAAAACGAACTTACAACACGTTTGTCCAGGAGGACAATGAGTTCAGGTTATGACATGAATCCCTCGTTACATGAATATCTACAATGTACCCAAGGTTATCGGTTTTCTTCCTGTGTATAAGGTGAGGTGAAATGGGGTTTAACGTCGCGTCCAAGATTATTGCACTTATATAGCGACGTGCATGCACGTGTGTGTGGCTGCTTGTACTAGTCCGGACTCATGCCGATTTATAGTGCTAGCTCACTGAGATACCATGCCGCAGTTTAACATGAATACCCCACTCAGCCACAGTAAAACTGACTCCGAGCCGACCAGTCCTTGTTTTAGCCCCTTAATGCTGAGCGACAACAAGTATAATCTTTTAACGTCTTTTGGTATGACACGATCGGAGATCGAACCCCGGACCTTCCACTCTCCGGGTGGACGTTCTACCACTAGAAAAAGGGGCGGTCTCCTGTGTATAAGGTCCAATAACAAAGTCATCATTCAAATTACAAATTGAAAGCAACGCGTCTTCAATACATTTCCATTACACTGAAATCAATTTAAACCAGACTATTCATCTGTACAACCTATCGGTTTAAGTAACCAACATTCGTATAGCTAATCTATGAAGGTGAGAATATTGCCTCCTGAGGCTGAAAGCAGATTAGCGCTTGAAATCGATTTCAAATATCCAATGCCAAACATTTCAGAATAGTATTACCTTAAAAGGAACGTTTATTCTTACTATGTTCTTCGTTTCAATTGCTTCAGTCAATCGGTATGTGAGGCGACTAAATGTTTGTGAAACTGTCCACTTGACGTACATGTAAAACATACTTAATTGAGCTTTGAACACTGATGAGCCCTAGGCTACAGAATGTAAGAATACTCTCAACACAACCGCCTCGTCAGCACCAGGGTTCTTCTCGGGGGCATGCTAGAGATACGCCGGTCATGTAAATGACTATTAAGCGTGTAATAATGCACAGTTCATTCGTTCCAACAGAAAAGAGTATCGTTTTCTACTATGGTTTATTGTCGTAAACAGGAAGCGTTGTGGGCTTGAGGTATTGTAATATAGTTGCAAATGAGTCATGCAATAGCTGATGGCATCTGGAACATTTGTTGTTGTTTTTGTTTATATTCATGTAACAGATGTGGGTTTGAGGTTTGAGAATTGTGTGATAATATACACCTGTATACTTTATATAGGTCAATACCTGTTTTATGGACCCGAAAAAGCAAATAATGTGAACGAAGACTATCTTTGATATGACATCAATTCCTTAACGTAACAGACCTGACTTAGTATGCAGTTTCTGTCAAATGACACGCTTCGAGGCCCACGAACGTGGCTACAAAATTATCATATAAAATGCTTTTAACAAAGTGCTCTTAATTGGAAATAGGACTGATAGAAGGCAACTCATAGATACTGAAAGGCAAAAGCTAGTGTGACATAACGTTTACTTCCGGGAATGGAATTATTTCACGCAGAAAGAACACAGTCTGAAAGTATAGAACCCAGCAATCATCTGCCACATGTTGGGTCCAGGGGTGACCCAGTCGTCTAAGGCGCCGCAAAGTTGCGTCCCTTGGGCAAATCAGAAACCTATGATTGTCGGTTTGAATTCCGGTTCGACCCGATTATGTTTCTAGGTTTGTCAGTACCATACCCGTGCTCGTGGGTTTCATCAAAGTGGTAAACGTCTGAGACCTGCATCACTTCGGGCTTTCCTCCCACATTAAGTTGGCACGCCGTGATATAACTGGAGTACTGTTCAAATCAGCGTTAAACCCAACTAACATACAAAAAGGTCATGGCACGTGGGACGATCAGGTCATAAGCGACTTCTGCATTGATGCAGCCCTGACACCCTCCCCTCAATAAACGTTGAACATGGCATTCCATATTTGAGGAATCTTATGACGGAGTTCCTGCAACTTTGTTTGAGGACGTCGCAAACCGCGTTTTATTCCATAACACATATGTTCGACTGGTGACAGATCAGGAGATCGTGAAGGCCAGGGTAACACATTAACATTACAAAGAAAAAGTGACTCTTCAGTGAAGATGACCCTTCTACACTGACGTGCTGTCCACGACAAATGTGGTCAAAGAAGCGTGGTTCGAATCCATATCTTGGCGAGGGGTTGTCACGTGTGAGCCGCCACCACGGGAACGATGGAACATTTGGTGTTCCTGTGATCGTTGATTACAACCCCAACAAACATTAAGAATTAACATTCTACTATTCACTTTACAGATGTAAGTCTTATTAATTAGTTACCAAATACCCCCAGTAAATAATCTAAAAACTCTAAATAAGTGTCTCTCTACCCTTAATCTCCATCACGGTTACTTACACCTCACAATTGTCAATGGCTGCCAAAGTTGTTGTTTACATTTTGAGTGCATCAGACAAGTTACAAGAAGCAAGATGGAAACCCCGACCTGTAATGTGGATCAAATTAACCTGCAGATTTACTGGGAATGAGTTTGCTGGTACAAAGCAATTACCATTGGAACTGGGGTATGACTGAACTGCATTTTTTAGGCTGCAGACAACCCAGCATTTTACGACGCGAGGGATTGCTTGTCGGTTTCAAGAGTTCACGGTATAATTCGACGCCAGCATGTGAAGCCCCCGAGACAATGGTTCGTGCATGTTTTGCTTAACTGTTCGTGTTCTGAAATGAAATTCATCATGTTTGATAAGCTGGTGATCAAGAGCTTGTGCTGTGACTTGATGACAGTGATGTAAAGTTTTTTTGAACACTTTTTATGATGTTATATTTTACTTTCATTATCGTTTGTTTCAATCGGGACATTTCCTGCTCGCCACCAGACATGTTCCTCACAGTTTCATAAACGTTATCATTTGTTACAAAAGATATGCCTGGGCTAAAACTGTTAGTTGCTATATCTGAATCACATCATCGAAATCGTCGCCAAAAACATCCGATATCACACGTACCGTATTTCCTCTGGGGCGTCTATTAATTTTTATTAGAGACTCAGCGTCTATTAGGGGAAATATTGATATGGTATGCATTTCAGATCGGTCATCGGTAGCCATTTTTTATGGATCGATGTGTAGGTTATCGAGGTATTCATACACACGTTTTTTTTGTGAAAATGCTTATAAATATAAGAGTGGTTTCTGGAAAGCTTTTTAACCAATCAGAATCAAGTATTTTTGAATGTCAAGATAGAATATTGTACAAAAAACGCTCTATTGTGTACTGCCATTGTAATGGATGTGCAGTAATTTGTATAATTGATTTGTAAACCTAACACGCGTGTTGGGGGCACGGGTGGCCCAGTCGTCTAAGACGCCGCGTTTCGCTGTGCCGAGTTGCGTCCCTTGGACACGCCAGAAACCTATGATTGTGGGTTCGAATCCCGGTTCGCCCCGATTATGTTTCTAGGTTTGTCAGCACCATACCCGTGCTCGTGGGTTTCACCGAAGTGGTAAATGTCTCAGACCTGCATCACTTCGGGCTTTCCTCCCACATTAAGCTGACACGCCGTGATATGACTGGAATACTGTTAAAAGCGGCGTTAAACCCAACTCACTCACTCACTCACTAACACACGTGTTGATTGTATACCACTTGTTGGTTGTTTGTTGGTTTCACACTAAATTCTCTTACGCACAGATTTCTGGATGATGATGATGGTTTGGCTTTGATTGAAGAAGCACGGTAGTTTTGGTTTTTTGAAGCAATTAGAATTTGAAAGAGAAAAATTGAAATTGGAAGCAGAGAAAAAGAGGGAGAGAGAGAGAAATCGGCTAAGAGAAATGGAGGCAGAAAAAGAGAAAGATAAATTGAGAGTCGAAGAAGAGAATGAAAAAGTGAGATAGGAAGCAGAGAAAGGAAAAGAATATTTGAGAATTGAAGCTGAGAATGAAAAATTAAGGTTGGAAACTGAGAAATAAAAATATAAATTTGAGAATTAAACCTGAGAATGAAAAATTGAGATTGGAAGCTGCTGAAGAAACTTGGATAAATCAACTTGAATTAAAGAATGATCTCTCTCACCGTACCCCAACAGCTGATGAATTGTTTGATCTTTCCAAGTAGATAAGACTTGCTCCGCCCTTCACTGACTGTGATGTTGAAAAGTTTGTTCTACATTTTGAAAATGTGGCTTACTGTTTAAAATGGCCTCAAAATCAGTGGATCATGTTCTTACAAAGTGTGTTTAGGGGAAACGCTAAGGAAGTTTATTCTGTCTCACCTATTGATAGGTGTTCTGATTATCAGGTTGTTAAGGCTGAAGTTTTGAAGGCTTATGAATTGTCCCCGGAACTTACAGGCAAAAGTTTAGTTAAGGAAGAGAATATATGGATGTCAACTTCTTTATTATTATTTTCAATAGGAATCAAATGTTCTGATCCTAAATTTTCATACACGTAGATTGCAGTTGCACTTGTTTGACATAGCCTTTGTTCTTGGCCACTTGAAATTTTTAAAAACCAGTCTGTATGTATTTTGGTCGCATGATCGCTTGTTGTATCTTGAAAGATTATTCCATATTCGGACAACTGGCGGCTCTCATACCATATAACCTGCTGCACTATTTGACGAAAACGTCTACACATACATAACAAATCTCATAGGTCGGTTGTGCACAGCGTTCACGGCTGGTATATGAAATGCTCCCCATATTGGAGCACCGTATTCGATGGCTGCCCACACCATGAAATCATAGAGCTTTGTGGAGGTCCTATGAAAGAACATACAAGAATGGATACCAGAAGTCCTAGGGCTCTCCAAGCAGCGCTTTCTACAGCCTAACCGATCAGATTGTAGTCCAGGTGTTCCGTTAACAGTAGGCCAAGATAATTGTAGCTTTCCAACACTTCAAGATTCATGCAACAGATATAGAATCTGTTCTCCTGACTAATTTGCTCCTGAAATTTACGGGATTTACAGACATTATTTTCAACATGCACCATCGACACAGTCTATCAAGGAGCGTGTTAAGGCCCTGGTCACTTTCAGCTAGTTAAATAATATCCATGGTGTATGCGAGAACACTGACAGACCTGTCGTCAATACGCACACCGATCTCCATGGCATTAAGTGTAGATATTTAATCGTTAATATACAAATAAAACAGAATAGGTGAAAGTAGGCATCCCTGTCGAAGTCTATTCTTTACATGGAACCAAGCATACTAATACTATCTAACGATTCATAATTTCATACACATAAGTCCACAATTGAAGCTCCCCTTGTGGTTACATATGTAACATCATTCACACCAGTGCGTTCATCTACTATGCACATATTAGCATTGGTTAAAAAGTCACAGACTTAACGCCCCTGGTTATTGACAGTGTCATCAACAACGTCTCTGTCCGGTAGAAAATCAACCCCTTCCACGTATCACATATGCTGTTAAATTACACACACACACACACACACACACACACACACACAAGCACGCACGCACGCACGCACGCACGCACACACACACACACACCTTATATTCTGAGTCTGATATACATAAACTTGAGATAGTCGAGTTTTCAGGCGGTAGATCAAATACGCATATTGTTGACAAAACATCAGGGAGTGTCTTATGTTCCAACTGTAACCATGGTATACCTACATACATATTATCTGAAATATTAATGTCATACATGTCAGACACATTATTCTTATAAAAAACTACCCTCTTTCTGTCACCAACGAGATAGGGTTTGGTCACCCCAATAATTTTCACATCACTTTAAATGTCACTTGTCCATCCAGCCACATCAGTGCAACTGTGCAACTTCATTCCACGAATTCGACCGATAAGGAGGAATCCGACCTCATTATGCAGGCACCTTTTGTTAAAGACTATTAGTGCAGCGAAGAAGAGGGATTGGTACATCAATGGACTGCATTGGGGGACTGAGGTGACCAATGCTGCTTACAGAGCCTAGTGCAGGAAACTGCAGGTGCCAATTGCATTCCAACAGAAGCCTTCAAAACAGTCTTGTAAAACAGTTCACGCATCGATATTTGGATTAAGTAATTTAAAAATTGCTTTGATTATAATATACATCCTGACTTGTGGAGACAAAATATAATTACTCAAATCAGCAAACGTGACACCCATATCCAGGAACTCCTTAAAATTAACTTGGAATTCCGTCTTTATCCATACCTGGTAAGATTTATGCTGACATTTTAATTTTCCCATTTAAGTGTTTGGCTTGAAAGTCATAACAGGTTAGCTGATGAACAAAATGTTTCTGTGCAAAAGGAGCTTTAGTGAACATATTGATGCATGATGCTTTCGATTGAATTCATCATGACTGCCTTTGGTAGATGAATTAATAGCGGTGTAAAGCATGGTTGCGTGTTGTCGCCGACGACATTCTCAGTTTTTATTAATGACTTGGTAGATGATATTAATGACCTAAATTCTGGTATAAATATTGATGGATCTAAATTGAGTATGCTGATATATGCCGACGACATCGTACTGATCGCTGCAGACAAAAAAACCACTTCAACGTATGCTTTATTGTGTAGACAACTGGTGTAAAGATTGCACAGTAAAATTAATGTGAGGAAGACTAAAGTCGTCCACTATAAAATGCAGTCTGTACCTCAATCTGGATTAGTGTTTGAAATGTGGAGATATTTTCTTGGATTATATTCATACCTATTTGGGTCTTTGGTTACATGAGCATTTAGACTTATGATAGGTATATATACATCATTTGCCTTACGAGGTATTTAATATTTTGTATAACAATCTTGTCCAGCCTATTTTGACATACGATTCAGCTATATGGGATTCGGAGAATTCAGCTTCATCAATAACGTTCAGAATTAGGCCTGTCGATGTTTCCTAGGTGTGGGCAGAAAGGCTCCCAATTTAGCGATCGGGATGAGATGGGCTGGGTTTCGTGTTTCACTGAACAATTCGATTTTGGAGGAGAGTATATACCCGTTCCGTCTTTATCATTAGTTCTATCAAAACTTGGTCTTTAAAATGAGTGAGTGAGATTGGTTTTAAGCCGCTTTTAGCAATATACCAGCCACATAACGACGGGGGACACCACACATTGTAGCCTGCTCTTTCTTTAGTAAGTCTAATAATGTGAATAGGATGGGATGAGATTGTCCAATTTCACATTATCCAGCAGAACAAACTCAATATTCGCTAAAGCATTAGCCATGTGGTGTGTATTGAGCTGTTTTCAACTTTTCTCGTTTGTGATGGCTTGGATCGGCTGAATGACAGCTTCTGGTGTATGATCCGTTTCTGTTCCTCCCCAACAAGCTGAGGCTAAACCTCCTGAAGACACCAGTACTTAAGCTTCAGCTAACTGACATACACAGAAATGGTTGTCTAACATAAAGATGTCACCCATAACAGTATAAAACCTATTCTTAATTTAGAAGGATATTTATCATAATTGAAAGAGTTCCTTTGGCGTAAACGTCTTAAATGTAGATGCAATATGCAAGTTGAAATAGGTTGATGACAAAGTACATCGTACGTTATACGATAATATACACTTTACGTGGTATAAAAGACATTGGTGACAAATATCAATATTTGTTTTTATGCCCTTTATTTGATAAACAAGACGTAGACTTCTTTACTCATATTTTGATAAAACCAAAGTTCTGTTCTGTTGAAGCACCTCACTAATAACTGATGCATTGGTCATACATAATGACTTTATCAACTTGAACGCAGTGGAAACACATATTAAATGCACTGTAAGTATATATTCACGAAAAATGATATTTACATACATTCATGTTTTGTTTGCAATAAATTCCAATGACTGGCAAATTATTCTCATGTAACAGTTCTCGAGGCTGAAAAATAACAGTTGGATTATCCTCTTACTATGTACTGGAACCTTTACATTTCTGTAGTTCTAATCGTAGGTAGGTAGGTAGGTAGGTAGGTAGGTAGGTAGGTAGGTAGGTAGGAAGGTAGGTAGGTAGGTAGGTAGGTAGGTAAATTTGAAAAGTCAGCGATAGCTGGCTTCTGCCTTGGACGACTGCTAAGCTGCGGAATGAGACTCAATTGTAGTGATCTAAATAGACATAAGTTTGATCGTTTTATCGTTATTGATTGTAAGTTTGTTTGTGGCCAGTATAACGAATATTAGCTTCATTATCTATTTCAATGTAAAACATTCACGGATATATGATCAAATTGTTTCTTTCAAATGAAACGTTATGATCATAAAACCGCGTTGTTTCATCAAATATTAAACGAACAGAATGCATATTTTACCCGCACTAAAAGGTTTGATGTTATACATTTTTGTACATTTACATATATTCAGCTTGGATGTTTCACCTTTTATCCCCAACTTAGTATTTCGATATTTTATATAAATATTTGTGTATTCAAATATGCATTGCGCCAATTGATCAATCCATTTCAAAGAAAAGAAATAATTGTTTAAGCCAACATCATCTATTGTTTGCAAAATGTGTGTATTAAAATAAGTGTTAGTTCAAAGGAAGAGGTGCTTATATAAAAAAAAGTAATTATATGTTCACAATTCCCTTCCATATAATTATATTTTCCTGAATAAACGTTTCAGGGCCGCACTCAGCAATATTCAAGCTATAGGACGGCGGTCTGTAAATGGAGCATGAACCAGACAATCAAGTGCTTGACATCGTGAGCACCGATGTACGCAATTGGGATAGGATGACATTGCATCGACCAAGTCAGCGAGCCTGACCACCCGATCCCGTTACTCGCCACTTACGGCATGCATAGTCGCCTTTTACGGCAAGCATGGGTTGCTGAAGACCTATTCTACCCCGGATCTTCACGGGTAAACAACCATATGTAACCGAACTAACCGACGGTTGCAGTGAGTCCTCCTCAGAGGAGAAACCTAGAAACCAGTGGGAACGTATGACGGCATTAATTATTCGTTAGGCTTACGTTAGACGTACGCTCTAAGATATACGTTACCCATACGGCCCGTTTTAGGCACCTTTCCCCTTCGCTGAGCGCGCTAGTCATACGTTACTCATACGCTGGGCATACGCTGGGCATACGTTGAACACGCCAGACATACGCTGGCAATATGCTTTTATACGCTGTCATAAGTTATGTATAAGTCAGTGATACGCTACTAATACGTTAGAGATGCGTTTCATATACGGTAAACTCTCGTTATGTATACGCTATGGATACGCCAAAATCATGGTCTTTTTTCGA
Source organism: Haliotis rufescens (assembly GCF_023055435.1). NCBI lineage: Eukaryota > Metazoa > Mollusca > Gastropoda > Lepetellida > Haliotidae > Haliotis > Haliotis rufescens. Next base: position 6,530,644 of record NW_025964223.1, read on the forward strand.
TGAAAGTTCGACGTATGACAACGTACTAACTGTCTTTTACACGCTAGGTTCAAGTTACTCTAAAACGTTGCAGTGTGACAGGGTCATATAAGGAATGGTTGCTCGGTGGTCGACTACATGGTAACAACCCAAGGAGACTTCGTCGATTTAAAGTTTTAAAAGTTGTGAACATATCATCACTTATCTACGGGTCCAATGTGCCCCATGTTGTACCACGTCTTCACCTGCTTCAGTGTCTAGTATTGTTATTAACGAGCCTGTTTCATCAGCGGTGACAGAGTACAAGCGATATAATCAAAGTAAAATCTTTACGTTATGAGATGAGGTTAGGTGAAATGGGTTTAACGTCGCGTCCAAGATTTTTGCACTTATATAGCGACGTGCATGTACGTGTGTGTGTTTGTGTGGCTGCTTGTGCTAGTCCGGACTGATGCCGATTTATAGTGCTAGCTCACTGAGATACCATGCCGCACTTTAACATGAATACCCAACTCAGACACAGTATACTGACTCCGAGCCGACCAGTCCTTGTTTGAGCCCCTTCATGCCGAGCGCCAGACAGGGCAACAACAAGGACCTTCTTTTAATGAATTTTGGTATGACGTGGTCGGGGATCGAACCCCTGATCTTCCGCTCTCCGGGCGGACGCTCTACCACTAGACCACGGAGGCGGTCATTTACGTGAATGAAGATATTATTGCACGACTGAATGAAACCATTTGTAAGAATGAATCTGACCTGAACACACATCATGATGTCAGTGCTGCACAGGATGATTATTCTCAAGTGCACATTTGTTGAGCTTCACACAGTTGGTGAAGTACTTCACTATAAGCCAACTTGTAAAAGAGGCAAATCAATATTGGCGTGAAGCCTTACAAAGTCAGTGGAATAATGGTTCTACCACAGAAAGTGTATGGTTACATTGTAAGTCGCCTTTTAGAAAGAAGACACTTGAGAGTGAATCCCTTTCAGAACGCAAGTCTTTTGATAAAATGCTTCTGTCACGTAAACGTTCTTACCAGAGGCAGCGGCAGCAATGGCTACTTGAAAAGTATAATGATACAGATTCTCGGGAAGTTTGGAAGGCAATCTGGAATTCGAAGATAGGTATAGTAATGATAGGGGTGGTTATATTCTCTGGGAGGTAATTGAGAATGGGGCTATTGTTTCTGATAAGAAGGGGGTGCTTGAAAAATGGCAGTCCGACAATCACGAGATATTAATGGCCACAGGGTTGATCAATTGTACTAATGTCGATGCAAGCTCACAAGAAGCCCCAGTAACACGAGAGGAGGGTTTATGTGCAATTGACCGTTCTAACAGTGATAAGACGGCTGGGTTAGACTTTATACCAGCAGAGTCACTCAAATTGTCATTGTACAGATATATTGTTGCGAATATGTTCTCATTGTTTTGAAAATAACACATGCCCCGATGTCTGGCGACACAGTTTATTCTACCCTATCAGAAAAACAGGAATTGGAACGCCTTAGGTTATCGTGGAGGCTCTCTGCTTTCAATACCCTGCAAAATTTACGCTGATATCCTAGATACCTGCTTTTTCTGAATGGCTAAATCGAATTACTTATTGGCAGAGGAACATAATGATTTTCGGAGTAAACGAAGTACAACGGATCATTTATATGCTTTCTTCTCAGTTGTCAAAAACATGGAATAAGCGTGTTGCATTGATGCAATGAAAGCCTTCGATCGAGTAAAACGAGATTGTCTTTGTTGTAAGCTATTCGGACTGGAATTAAACGGCAAACTCTTTTTGACTTTCAAATCGTTATATGGGCTTAACCGTTCCCGCGGTTTTGTAAATGGTTAAATAATGGACAGCTTCACAGTACATAGTGGTGTTAAACGGGGTTGCGTTTTGTGACAGACATTTTTCTCGGTTTTTATTAATGACTTTGTACAAGAAGTCAATAACCTGAAATGTGGAACAGATGTTGACAACACCGCGATTAGTCTAGTCTTATGTGTCGATGACATTGCTCTTTTAACACCCGACGAAACTTTACTCCAGTTGATGCTAAACTGTTTCGCAAATTGGTATAAGAAATGGCCCGTTCATATCAATATTCAAAATACCAAGATTGTTCATTACCGTAATCCCACATGCGAAGACAAAGCAATTGTTTATCTGAAAAACACGTGAACGTGTGGTAAAAGTCAAAATAGGGAAGTGCATCGGACATCATTTTTTGTCACTGACGCGTCAAATTTAAAAATGTCCTCCACATGTCAACCATGAAACCTTTTGAAAGCCATTGCTGACACATTGAATGCTGATCTAACATGACAATGTAATTATAGGATAGACACAAAATACTAAATACCTGACGGATTATGTATTATGTATGTCTCCCTCCTTTATATATAACATCAAAATAGTCTCTGCGTAATTAATGTATGTGGTATTGTTTTAGATTGCACTGCTTTAACTAAATGCTCACATCAAATTTGTGGACGTTTCATATGTTGAAAATTATCATTGCATATCATGGAGTTCATTCCGAAATAATATTCTATAATATTCTAATGCATGTAACGTGTCTGCCAGTGTATATACCAATGTTTATACGTGTATTGAATAGCTGATATGACTACATGTAACTTGATGACGGAGAATTGTTGTTTTTTTACATTGACCAGCTAGTATTGACGACATACACTGTTATAATTTTCTGTTATGAAATGTCAACATTCGGAATTACATACAATCATACACGGAGATCTTAATCATAAGGCTGAGTATGCTATATATCCACTAACCCTTTCCGCAGTGTCACAAAATATGGTGTAACGAATCTGACAAGACATGGAGATTGCAAAAGCACTTACAAAGTACAGTGATGCATAAGGAAGATGTGTTAATGAAAATAGAAACAAACTATTTACAGTGTTAACCGACATGTTCATTTCTGTTTAGTATTGTAGGCAGTGCACCTTCTTATATAAAAGTCTATTTAATCAGGTAAAAAAATGGAAAATATTATCAACGATTCCTCCTTTTTCGTCAACCAACTGAAAGAAGCTACCCTCACAGGCACCATGGTCAGCTATGACGTAATCGACCTCTTCGCCAACATCCCTCTACAAGAAGCACTCCATAAGAACAGACCTCCTCCGCAACAAGCTACATAATAGATTCGACGACCTAGACAACAAACTCACCATCGACAGCATCATCAACCTAGCCTCCAGCTGATTTGACACATCACTTTTAACGACAAGATCTACAAACAACTCCACGGACTGCCTATGGGCTCCCCTCTATCTCCACTCATCACTGAAATCTTCATGCCATCCTAAGAAGAATCAGCACCATTCCAACCCCTCTGCCGGTCATTTCTAAATGCCATTCAAAGACGTATTTCTATACTGTAACTCGTCTGTTATTGCAAATTGAACAGACGAACTTTATTGCATTTTTCACTGTACAGATTGCTTAGCGGTTAACTAAAAATGGAGGCCAAAATATTTTATGAGGGTTATAGTACAGGCAAAAAGTCCACATTAATGTTATCTGGGAATATATCTGAGCAGTTCATTAAAGTAAGCACTTAAAATGTTACTTGCATTAGACGCAGAAGATTTCTGTTGCACTATTCCTTTTTTACATGGTCCACTGAAATTATGTTACAAACAAGTTTTGGCTTTATCTTCCCTATGGCCACTTGAAATTAAATATTCCTCGCTTATGTACTAAGTATCATTTGTTGAACTGAACGAGCGGTTGTTGTAGTTGTAGCAGTAGTAGTAGAAGTAGTAGTAGTAGTAGAAAAAGTAGTAGATTTAGTAGTTTGTAGCAGTAGTAGTAGAAGTAGTAGTAATAGTAGAAATAGTAGTAGTAGTAAAAGTAGTAGTAGTATAGTAGTAGTAGTAGTAGAAGTAGTAGTAGTAGAAATAGTAGTAGTAGAAGTAGTAGTAGTATAGTAGTAGTAGTAGTAGTAGTAGTAGAAGAAGTAGTAGTAGAAGTACTAGTAGTAGTAATAGAAGAAGAAGTAGTAGTAGTAGAAATAGTAGTAGTAGTAGAAGTAGTAGGAGTAAGTTAGTAGTAGTAGTAGTAGTAGTAGTAGTAGTAGTAGTAGTAGTAGTAGTAGAAGAAGAAGAAGTAGTAGTAGTAGTAGTAGTAGTAGTAGTAGTAGTAGTTGTAGATTTGTGTCAGCTGGAAATTCCATCCATCCATCACAAGATAACCCGTTTATGAGTTAATGTATACAAGACGTCAGAGGTCAAGAAGGTTAAGGACGCGTCCCTTGTTCATGTGAGTGAGTGAGTGAGTGAGTGAGTGAGTGAGTGATATAAACGTAACGTCGCATCGGCATTATTTCAGCCATATAGCGACGAGTTGTTCCTGGGCACTAAAGCTTCAGATCATTGGTGCGTCACATATTCACAGTTTTCTAGTCACTTTTCCATACTCAGTTAGCAAGGTTAGCATTACCTGAAATGTAAAGTGCTGACACAATGCACAGCCTGGACGCTCTGTACCTCATTCTGGAGGTTCTAACGCGAGTCTGTATGTCGGATAGTCCTGTCAGCATGTCGGAGAAATGTCCCAAAATCAGGATTTGTTTCAACCCACAATAAATAGTAACAGGTATGTTTAGTGACAGAAGTTCGTGTCATACCAAGGCTAAACACCACATAATTCATGACGGGGTGACTCTCCCACTGATACAACCGTCCTCCGTGTATCAACTCGGCCTGATTCAAAGACTTCCGGCAGACCTTCGTGACATCAATCACTATGTATACTAGACCACTGTGGTATATCTGGAATATTGTTGTCTGGCTCGTTAACCTTGTTTATCAACTGTCTATTGGAAGGCATTTATATCTGGTTACATGACGTAAACAAATATTCCTTCGTGCGAATTATGTTGACTAGTAGTGCATAAACATATTTGCCTCGATCGCAAGGGGATATCCTTTGCACAATGGTCGCTTTCAAGGAAACCTTTGTTTTGTACATGAATGAATGAATGAATGAATTTCTTTATTTCCCCTAGAAGTTACATCCGAAGATATTCTCAGAGCAAATGCAGTGTGCTAGTATTTATATAGATGGGTGCATTATTAACACATAAAATACATTTACATATGTACACACACATCTATAATTTCGTCATTTACTATGTACACAAATGAGCACTATTACGATAAAACAGATTAATTTGAGGTTAATCTAATACGTTTCTGAAATTTAAGATTATTCACAGATTATCAATGGTATGTTTTCCCATGTAAACTGGTTCATAATTCCAGATTGTATGTTTACCGAGTCCCAGAATAGTGCGAGCATATCATTTTCTTCCAAAAGTTCAATTTGAACATAACTTTCGATATCCAGCTTGTCAATGAAGGTGGAGAAGAATTAATTTCAATCATTTATAAAATATTCATAGTGTAGAAGTACATGTCTTTCATAATCATAGGCATGTCTGCCACATTTAGAACATTCATGGGTCGGGAAGCTATCTTAAGGGAATATTGGATGCAATACCTAAGATGAGGATAAGTTAGTGCTAGTTTCCATAATACATGGAGTTTAAGTTTAGAGTGAACTGACCTGTATCCGACCAGATCTTCTCTCAATGTCAGTCTGAGTTTCCACCTACCTTCTTCAGATGAGGATATTTCATCACATACAATTCTTCTCCATTCTTTTTTACAAGGAAATATTCCAGTACTGATAAAGTTCATAATGACATTTTTAACAAGCAGTTATATGATTGTGTCACATATGCTAGTGCTAGTTTTGATATTATCAGCATTGACTAAGGCTAAGTATGCACATATAATATGTTTCATAGAAGAGAAGCATGAGTTTGTACACGGTCTTCCGAGGAGTAATAGTCTGCATTTGTCTATGTATCCTGTCTGCGTCCACTTTCCAAGATTTGCTATGGTTGAATCAGTTGATGATTTTTGGTCTAGACCTTGGATGCCTCTGACAAAGTGCCGTTGAACATTACCTGTTTTTGCCCATTTTGTGTATACAGTTCTCTTCCTATCTCCGCTACTACTACATTCCGTACGGGAGAGCGACACGTAGCAGGGCATGTGATCTGATACATCGTACGTACATCCATCTAACACATCACATCTAACAACTGAGGTTTTCAGGTGAGATGGTAGAGGTATGTAGTCAATACGTGATCTATGTAAGTTGTATTTACTCCTACAAGTAACACCTGGTCCACGTGTACGTAGCTTTGCCACGGCACTGAGCAGATACCTCTGGTTGATAGCGTCTAAAAGCAATTTGTCACGCGGCTTTAGAGTATCTTTGTTAATATCTGAATTTAGATCACCTAGAATAATAACATCGACGATTTCACTAAAATGGTCGTATGCGTCTATTAGTTCATTTAGCGCATCGATATACACAGAGTGAAGTACATTAGTAGAAGGAAAGCGGCTTGTTAATACACAAGTTGTGTCAAAACAGGGAGATTTTACAGTTACCCCAACAATCAATTGACTTTTGAAATTAAGCTTTTGTATTTTCCATTTTGAGTGCTTGTTTGCAAGGATAGCAATCCCACCAGATCCTCGTATGTAGTTTATATTATTTTCACATTTATAGTGAGTGAGTGTGTTGGGTTTAACGCCGCTTTTAACAGTATTCCAGTTATATCACGGCATGTCAGCTTAATGTGGGAGGAAAGCCCGAAGTGATGAAGGTCTCAGACCTTTACCACGTCGGTGAAATCCACGAGCACGGGTATGGTGCTGACAAACCTAGAAACATAATCGGGGCGAACCGGGATTCGAACCTACAACCATAGGTTTCTGGCGTGCCCAAGGGACGCAACTCTGCACAGCGAATCGCGGCGCCTTAGACGATTGGGCCACCCGTGCCCCCTTTTCACATTCATAATCAAGTAGCTTAAATGATGACAATACATCAAAACTATCCTTATTGGTTATATCATGGCGTGCCAGCTTAATGTGGGAGGAATCCCCGACGAGCACGGGTATAGTGCTGACAAACCTGGAAACAAGACCGGTGAGGAGAGGATTCGAACCAACAATCACGGGTTAATGGAATACCAAAGGGACGCAACTTTGCACAGCGAATTGTGGCGCCTTAGTGGAGCGGGCCATCCGTGCCCCCTTAGTATGATGTGAAGTCTACCTGTACTAGGCCTATGTTAATGATTCCACCAGAGGTTGTGGGGTAGCTTAATGGTTTAAGCGTTCGCGCGTCACGCCGAAGGCCCGGGTTCGATTCCCCATATTGGTACAGTATGTGAAGCCCATTTCTGGTGTCCCCTCTCGTGATATTGCTGGAATATTGCTAAAAGCGGCGTATAACCATACTCACTCACTCCATCGTGGTAAAGATCTACGACGTTCCTCACCTTGACCTCTCCTCTCACAACAAGATGACACGCCAGGACTTATCGTGGTTCGTATTTTGAAAATATCATTAGTCCATGTAATTATTTTTTGTTTCGTACTCCTGGGCAAACGATCACGATTACCAGGCGGTATATACGATATATACGACTGTAGCGTGTTTTATTTCATGGCAAAGATGATATATAGTCACATGAGTCGACATCAATCAGATTTACCGTGAACCTGTTCAATCAGATATGTTCGACTTTATTACTTTTTCCAAGTATATATCTTACGGATTGCTGACTTTCCAAAAAACAATCTAGTCAAAGAGTCGTATATTATCTATTTCCATTTGTCAGATAATCTTCTGTTGCCTACTGAAGCTTTCAAACGCATAGAATTATGGACTTAGTTAAGATTATTTTTTTCAGATCAGATCTACTTATAGCCTAGAATTTATATCACACACACACACACACACACAATAAAAAAAACAATAACGATTTTGCATTGCCAGCGAGAGATGACACAAAGCATTTTTTTCAAAGTCTTTGCGAAACGTGATCCTCCCACATGTCCCAGTGCATCCAGTATCATGTGTTTGTTGCTTGGTAAAAATATGAACATTGTTGAATCTATAAAATCAAGTTATGTTTAATAGTTACGACGTTAGGTGAGGTGAAATGGGGTTTAACGTGGCGTCCAAGAGTATTGCACTTATATAGGGAATGTACGTGTGTGTGTGTCTGCTTGTACTTGTCCGGACTGATGCCGATTTAAAGTGCTGGCTCACTGAGATACCATGTCGCAGTTTAACATGAATACCCCACTCAGACACAGTATATTGACACCGAGCCGACCAGTCATTGTTTTAGCCCCTTAATGCCGAGTGCCAGACAGGGAAACAACAAGTACCATCTTTTAACGGAGGCGGTCTGCCACGTTAGATTAAATACTATAATAGCAAATAAGCATTTCATTATGAATCCCCATCGGAGTTTTGGTCAAGTCGATACTCGCATATGGATCCACGAACAGTACCATGCCACCATGAAAGATCTTCGATGCTTAAACTCACAAAAACTAAACAACTTGGGAATGTTCATAACTTCGTATGGCGTTGCGGTATTTTGCTCTTTTTCAGTTATCTGGGAATTGCCCGAGGCCCGCAGCCTGTTTGGCTTACAACCTAAACCTATTAACTAAATACCTTCTGGCTTTGACCTCTATATTCTCAGCCTGTTTGTTTTGAAATGGGGTTATGTTCGTCATTTCGTGTTGATAGATCAATAGAATTTGCATTTGTTGTGAATCATTAGGTATTTTATCGCCGCTTTGATTAGAATTTCATCTACACCAAGGAGGGGTAGCTTTGGGGATGTTGGTGACGTTTGCGAGTTTTGTAGGAAGGTGCTGGATACTCTAACTCTGGATACTGGGACCAGCTGCCTGCATCTGCACGTGTATCACCCTCACGTGTACTCCTCACGACCTCTGGTAATTTCACTTACATTGCTCGTTTAAATAAACTTCCATCAGGTTACAGCATCACACCACCATCATGTTACAGCATCACAGCGCTATCATGTTACAGCATAACACCACCATCATGTTACAGCATCACACTGCCCATCATGTTACAGCATCACACCACCATCATGTTACAGCATCACGGCACCATCATGTTACAGCATCACATCACCATCATGTTACAGCATCACAGCGCTATCATGTTACAGCATCACATCACCATCATGTTACAGCATCACGGCACCATCATGTTACAGCATCACACCACCATCATGTTACAGCATCACACCACCATCATGTTACAGCATCACATCACCATCATGTCACAGCATCACACTGCCCATCATGTTACAGCATCACACCACCATCATGTTACAGCATCACACCACCATCATGTTACCGCATCACATCACCATCATGTTACAGCATCACAGCGCTATCATGTTACAGCATCACATCACCATCATAGTACAGCATCACACTGCCCATCACGTTACAGCATCACACCACCATCATGTTACAGCATCACACCACCATCATGTTACAGCATAACACCACCATCATGTTACAGCATCACAGCGCTATCATGTTACAGCATAACACCACCATCATGTTACAGCATCACAGCGCTATCATGTTACAGCATCACACCACCATCATGTTACAGCATCACACCACCATCATGTTACAGCATCACACCGCCATCATGTTACAGCATCACACTGCCATCATGTTACAGCATCACACCACCACCATGTTACAGCATAACACCGCTATCATGTTACAGCATCACACTGCCATCATGTTACAGCATCACACCACCATCATGTTACAGCATCACACTGCCATCATGTTACAGCATCACACCACCATCATGTTACAGCATCACACCACCATCATGTTACAGCATCACACCACCATCATGTTACAGCATCACACCACCATCATGTTACAGCATCACACAGCCCATCATGTTACAGCATCACACTGCCATCATGTTACAGCATCACACCACAGTCATGTTACAGCATCACACCGCCATCATGTTACAGCACCACACCACCATCATGTTACAGCATCACACTGCCATCATGTTACAGCATCACACCACCATCATGTTACAGCATCACACTGCCATCATGTTACAGCATCACACCACCATCATGTTACAGCATCACACCACCATCATGTTACAGCATCACACTGCCATCATGTTACAGCATCACACTGCCATCATGTTACAGCATCACACCACCATCATGTTACAGCATCACACTGCCATCATGTTACAGCATCACACTGCCATCATGTTACAGCATCACACAACCATCATGTTACAGCATCACACTGCCATCATGTTACAGCATCACACCACCATCATGTTACAGCATCACACCACCATCATGTTACAGCATCACACCACCATCATGTTACAGCACCACACCACCATCATGTTACAGCATCACACTGCCATCATGTTACAGCATCACACCACCATCATGTTACAGCATCACACTGCCATCATGTTACAGCATCACACCACCATCATGTTACAGCATCACACTGCCATCATGTTACAGCATCACACTGCCATCATGTTACAGCATCACACCACCATCATGTTACAGCATCACACCACCATCATGTTACAGCATCACACCACCATCATGTTACAGCATCACACTGCCATCATGTTACAGCATCACACTGCCATCATGTTACAGCATCACACCACCATCATGTTACAGCATCACACCACCATCATGTTACAGCACCACACCACCATCATGTTACAGCATCACACAACCATCATGTTACAGCATCACACCGCCATCATGTTACAGCATAACACCACCATCATGTTACAGCATCACACTGCCATCATGTTACAGCATCACACAACCATCATGTTACAGCATCACACTGCCATCATGTTACAGCACCACACCACCATCATGTTACAGCATCACACCACCATCATGTTACAGCACCACACCACCATCATGTTACAGCATCACACCACCATCATGTTACAGCATCACACCACCATCATGTTACAGCATCACACTGCCATCATGTTACAGCATCACACCACCATCATGTTACAGCATCACGGCACCATCATGTTACAGCATCACATCACCATCATGTTACAGCATCACGGCACCATCATGTTACAGCATCACACTGCCATCATGTTACAGCATCACACCACCATCATGTTACAGCATCAAACTGCCATCATGTTACAGCATCACGGCACCATCATGTTACAGCATCACACCACCATCATGTTACAGCATCACACCACCATCATGTTACAGCATCACGGCACCATCATGTTACAGCATCACACTGCCATCATGTTACAGCATCACACCACCATCATGTTACAGCATCACAGCACCATCATGTTACAGCATCACACCACCATCATGTTACAGCATCAAACTGCCATCATGTTACAGCATCACATCACCATCATGTTACAGCATCACACCACCATCATGTTACAGCATCAAACTGCCACCATGTTACAGCATAACACCACCATCATGTTACAGCATCACACTGCCATCATGTTACAGCATAACACCACCACCATGTTACAGCACCACACCGCCATCATGTTACAGCATAACACCACCATCATGTTACAGCATCACACTGCCATCATGTTACAGCATCACACCACCATCATGTTACAGCATCACACCACCATCATGTTACAGCATCACACTGCCATCATGTTACAGCACCACACCACCATCATGTTACAGCACCACACCACCATCATGTTACAGCATCACACCACCATCATGTTACAGCATCACACCACCATCATGTTACAGCACCACACCACCATCATGTTACAGCATCACACTGCCATCATGTTACAGCATCACACCACCATCATGTTACAGCACCACACCACCATCATGTTACAGCATCACACTGCCATCATGTTACAGCTGTATAGCAACCGAAATATGTTAGTGTCAGCGTCACGTGAGTGTAACAGACACATACTAAGATTCCCAAGGTGACAGCACGTTATACTTCAAATGTGGAATATCTGATAACTTGATCACAGGCAAATTGTTAAAAGGCTCTTCTCCAAAATGGTTTCAGTTGTTTATGTGACCTGGTAACATGATTACTGATTACTGGGCGGCATTACTCGACAGTGAAGCGCGCATTTCCTCTCCTTCCGGAAATATAGGCACGCGATGATCGAGGATTTTTCTCAGCATGTTTGTAAACATGTACTGAAAGTTGTGTTGCAAATTCGGGGTCACTGAATGACTAAATTGCAGATTGATCTGGGTCTCTAGAGGAAGCGAAAGCGGAACGGTGGCACCGTTTTATGTTATTGCATGAAAGCAATGCACACCATCAGTATTTTACTGATGATCGCTGTTTAGGTAGATTAGCTAATTTGCTCTGGAATACTCCACCATTTAGAAATCCCGACCACAACTTTAGAAGCATTCACGAACTGACTTTCTTGCCAGTCAAAGCCTAGGATTCACTTGTTTGGTACATGAGTGGACAAGAGCCTCAGCTACTTCCCTTGTCTTTCTATGACAAATGTGATTCAGTCTCAAACTGTGCTTTCAAGCCTGATTTTAGCGCTGTGCAAACGTGTTTCATCAAATTGGCATACACCATACGTCCCATAGATTCAATACGTCATTCCGAAGTATATTCCCGATGAATCATATGCAATCATTCCGACCATTTCATCTTATTTAACAGAAGGGTTGTCGGAACAGATCGAACATTCGACGACTCACAATTGATTATGATCAGAGAGAAATACATCGATGGCAATGTAAAATATCAGAAATGAGCACCGATGACGTAACAAACGTTATATCTGGGATAACACTTCGTTAGTAAAGTACAGATTCTAGTCCCTTTTGGGGGTTGAGTCCCAACCGGGATTCGAACCCACACTGCCAAAGTGAGGCACCTAGTCGCCAGCACACAATCTAACCCACTCAGCCACCGAGGCTTCATTGTAACATTTCTAAATGGCATTGTATGTTCAAATGAGCAATGATGCTTCCCTATACCATCGATAGTATTTACAGACACAATTACATGATACAATAGTTATTCGTTTACTATTAGTTACGACACAACAGACATTAGAACGGAACGTATGAATCCACCCGGAATAGTGTTCACAATCCTATATAAGACAATAACCCGGTAAATGATAGATACCAAGTTTGTGAGCCATGACACTTTTTGGTCTGGACCTGCAGTGTAAATTAAGTTATTTTCCCGAGCTCGATCTAATCGGCCACTTAAATCAATATATTAATCAAACCTTTCTCAGCCATCACCGAACTGGCCTGGTTAGTCAAACTGCCATTACTTTGTTCAACATGCCATACTTCTGTGTGAGTCATTGACTCCTTGTACGGAAAGACAAGTACTGCAATTACTAGTTTATTGAAAAAACCCGTTCACGTATCCCTATAATAGCCTTTGGTATGCTAACGAAGTATCTGAAGCAGGGAATTAAGTAGCATGTCAGACATGCAGTCATTACGATGATAAATCCACCGGAATTCGACTAGCCCATGTTACCTTAATTAGAGCCACTGTAAAATCTCCACAAGAAGTAACTGATCCGATCAGGTTTCTTCCAGTAGTAAACTACAGCATTTACACAAAGGTTTTGTGAGAGAAATCACAGTGCACCCAACAGAATTCACTTCTAACAAATGATCGGACTTCATGTGTCAAGGGTATAAATTAATTTACTTAAAAAGAGAATAGCTTTAAATGAGCGCTCATTAGCTTAAGGCATGACTCTAATGAGTAGTAGTTGAAACAGAGTCGAGGATAAATGGCAGACCCTTTGGATGAGTCCGTCGTGGTAAGTGATGCTAGAATGTTACAAATCGACATTTTCCGGTGCAAATAAACGTTAGGATGTGATAGGCATTTTTTACCGCTCGGTCAAAAACTTTAGATGAGTCGAATCATAGTAGTGTTCGTTATATAGTCTCTGTGTATACTACTCAAAGTTTGCGAAGGAGAAAATATATATATTCAAAATCAATCAGTTAAACAAGCCATTGCAATTATTAAATAGAAAGTGTTGGGTACACCCACTTATGATTCACATGCAGACACGCAACCACCGTTGTAATGTGTTGCCGTGGAGCTCGTCCAATTCTGATATCAGACCCCATATTGATTACAGAACGCTGTATTTATATACTGAAATAAACCTCAGTGACGTCACTTCAAGGCGGGTGGATTAGCTTGAGGTGTTACTATCATTAGAGTGAGTGAGGTAATCGGATTTAACACCGCTTTGTATGCTCAGAGGTGGAGTAAAGCAAAGTCCCTGGTGATTCTTCTTGTCTACGTCATCATTCTACGTCCCGGTGTCTACCCGTGAAGATTCCGGGTTAGAGTAGGCCCAAGTGTCTACCCGTGGAGATTCCGGTTTAGAGTAGGTGCCAGTGTCTACCCGTGGAGATTCCGGGTTAGAGTAGGTCCCTGTGTCTACCCGTGGAGATTCTGGGTAAGAATACGTCCCAGTGTCTACCCGTGGAGATTCTGGGTTAGAATAGGTCCCTGTGTCTACCCGTGGAGATTCCGGTTTAGAGTTGGTCCAAGTGTCTACCCGTGGAGATTCCGGTTTAGAGTAGGTGCCAGTGTCTACCCGTGGAGATTCCGGGTTAGAGTAGGTCCCTGTGTCTACCCGTGGAGATTCTGGGTAAGAATACGTCCCAGTGTCTACCCGTGGAGATTCTGGGTTAGAATAGGTCCCTGTGTCTACCCGTGGAGATTCCGGTTTAGAGTTGGTCCAAGTGTCTACCCGTGGAGATTCTGGGTTAGAGTAGGTCCCGGTGTCTACCCGTGGAGATTCCGGTTCAGAGTAGGTCCAAGTGTCTACCCGTGGAGATTCCGGTTTAGAGTAGGTCCAAGTGTCTACCCATGGAGATTCCGGGTTAGAGTTGGTCCAAGTGTCTACCCGTGGAGATTCCGGTTTAGAGTAGGTCCCAGTGTCTACTCGTGGAGATTCTGGTTTAGAGTAGGTCCAAGTGTCTACCCGTGAAGATTCCGGGTTAGAGTAGGCCCAAGTGTCTACCCGTGGAGTTTCCGGTTTAGATTCGGTCCCAGTGTCTACCCGTGGAGATTCCGGTTTAGAGTAGGTCCCTGTGTCTACCCGTGGAGATTCTGTGTAAGGATACGTCCCAGTGTCTACCCGTGGAGATTCCGGGTTAGCGTTTGTCCAAGTGTCTACCCGTGGAGATTCCGGTTTAGAGTAGGTCCCAGTGTCTACCCGTGGAGATTCCGGTTTAGAGTAGGTCCCTGCGTCTACCCGTGGAGATTCTGGGTAAGGATACGTCCCAGTGTCTACCCGTGGAGATTCTGGGTTAGAGTATGTCCCAGTGTCTACCCGTGGGGATTCTGGGTAAGAATACGTCCCAGTGTCTACCCGTGGAGATTCCGGTTTAGAGTAGGTCCCTGTGTCTACCCGTGGAGATTCTGGGTAAGAATACGTCCCAGTGTCTACCCGTGGAGATTCCGGGTTAGAGTAGGTCCCTGTGTCTACCCGTGGAGATTCTGGGTTAGAATAGGTCCCTGTGTCTACCCGTGGGGATTCCGGTTTAGAGTAGGCCCAAGTGTCTACCCGTGGAGATTCCGGTTTAGAGTAGGTCCCAGTGTCTACTCGTGGAGATTCCGGTTTAGAGTAGGTGCCAGTGTCTACCCGTGGAGATTCCGGGTTAGCGTTTGTCCCAGTGTCTACCCGTGGAGATTCCGGGTCAGAGTAGGTCCCGGTGTCTACTCGTGGATATTCCGGTTTAGAGTAGGTCCAAGTGTATACCCGTGGAGATTCCGGTTTAGAGTAGGTCCAAGTGCCTACCCGTGAAGATTCCGGGTTAGAGTAGGCCCAAGTGTCTACCCGTGGAGATTACGGGTTAGAGTTGGTCCAAGTGTCTACTCGTGGAGATTCCGGTTTAGAGTAGGTCCAAGTGTCTACCCGTGGAGATTCCGGTTTAGAGTAGGTCCAAGTGTCTACCCGTGGAGATTCCGGTTTAGAGTAGGTCCAAGTGTCTACCCGTGGAGATTCCTGTTTAGAGTAGGTCCAAGTGTCTACCCGTGGAGATTCTGTGTAAGGATACGTCCCAGTGTCTACCCGTGGAGATTCTGGGTTAGAGTATGTCCCTGTGTCTACCCGTGGGGATTCTGGGTAAGAATACGTCCCAGTGTCTACCCGTGGAGATTCCGGTTTAGAGTAGGTCCCTGTGTCTACCCGTGGAGATTCTGGGTAAGAATACGTCCCAGTGTCTACCCGTGGAGATTCCGGGTTAGAGTAGGTCCCTGTGTCTACCCGTGGAGATTCTGGGTTAGAATAGGTCCCTGTGTCTACCCGTGGGGATTCCGGTTTAGAGTAGGCCCAAGTGTCTACCCGTGGAGATTCCGGTTTAGAGTAGGTCCAAGTGTCTACTCGTGGAGATTCCGGTTTAGAGTAGGTGCCAGTGTCTACCCGTGGAGATTCCGGGTTAGCGTTTGTCCCAGTGTCTACCCGTGGAGATTCCGGGTCAGAGTAGGTCCAAGTGTCTACTCGTGGATATTCCGGTTTAGAGTAGGTCCAAGTGTATACCCGTGGAGATTCCGATTTAGAGTAGGTCCAAGTGCCTACCCGTGAAGATTCCGGGTTAGAGTAGGCCCAAGTGTCTACCCGTGGAGATTACGGGTCAGAGTTGGTCCAAGTGTCTACCCGTGGAGATTCCGGTTTAGAGTAGGTCCAAGTGTCTACCCGTGGAGATTCCGGTTTAGAGTAGGTCCAAGTGTCTACCCGTGAAGATTCCGGGTTAGAGTAGGCCCAAGTGTCTACTCGTGGAGATTTCGGTTTAGAGTAGGTCCAAGTGTCTACCCGTGGAGATTCCGGTTTAGAGTTGGTCCAAGTGTCTACCCGTGGAGATTCCGGGTTAGAGTTGGTCCAAGTGTCTACCCGTGGAGATTCCGGTTTAGAGTAGGTCCCAGTGTCTACTCGTGGAGATTCCGGTTCAGAGTAGGTCCAAGTGTCTACCCGTGAAGATTCCGGGTTAGAGTAGGCCCAAGTGTCTACCCGTGGAGATTCCGGTTTAGAGTAGGTCCCTGTGTCTCCCCGTGGAGATTCCGGTTTAGAGTAGGTCCCAGTGTCTACCCGTGGAGATTCCGGGTTAGCGTTTGTCCAAGTGTCTACCCGTGGAGATTCCGGTTTAGAGTAGGTCCCAGTGTCTACCCGTGGAGATTCCGGTTTAGAGTAGGTCCAAGTGTCTACCCGTGAAGATTCCGGGTTAGAGAAGGCCCAAGTGTCTACCCGTGGAGATTCCGGTTTAGAGTAGGTCCAAGTGTCTACCCGTGGAGATTCCGGGTTAGAGTAGGCCCAAGTATCTACCCGTGAAGATTCCGGGTTAGAGTAGGCCCAAGTGTCTACCCGTGGAGATTACGGTTTAGAGTAGGTCCCAGCAACCTATGCAGGTCGTAAGAGCGACCAATGGATTTGGAGGCGTCTTGGTTGTTTGTGTGTACCTGGATGGTGTGGCTCGATGCTCACGATATCGATCACCGAGTTATCTGGTCGAGAAACGATTATTTACAAGGGCTGCCCTCATATAGCTTATAATTGCTTACGCCACTCCAGCTTGATAACTGTGTGAGAATCTCCATCGGCGCTATACGCAATAGACCAGAAGTTGTTATCAATCAAGATGTACGGTTTTCTTACTTATTGGTAACTTGGAATGGTTCAGCTTGTCGGTAGGGCTGTGGCGGGTTATTACAGTACCCGAGCAAGGGTATACGGCGCTGTATGGCTGAAATATTGTCACGGTGACATTAAAACTCATTCGCTCACTGTATTAGCGTTACACTCGTCTTAGCACTAAGGCCTCGGTGACCAGGTGGCCAGGTTATGACGTCAAGCAGTTACATGGTGTCTGCAGGGACTTTGAATTGACCAACGATTAAAAAATGTCAATTCGTCTCGTTTGGAAAATCAAATTTGAAGCAAGGGGCATGTATTGAAGGGTGGTTTGTTCTGTTTTGTTTTGTTATAGTAGACATGTGGAGGATATTTCGACATTTCACGCATCGGTGACGATAATAATGTCCTATCTAATTACCTATTTTGACATGTACCATATGTTCCCGTGTCTTCTGAAGGGGAACACCTGACTTGCTTTTGCATGTGTTTGTGACGGGTGCCACGGGTTGAGCAGGATACGCTAATCTTTTCCCGAACACCTGGCATCATTTCTATTTGATAGTGATTTATACACACATGCTTATTATATAGTAGGAATTGTACAGAAGTCGTTTTGTCGTTTTGCACTAAGTGTACCTTTACGGTATAGATCGGATCGGCCTATCGCCATGCACCGAGTGTGACAGACTCAGTTTCAAATTGTCAGTGTTATGCCATTCTAATTAACAAACACCGCAACGTTCTTATGAGGTATCTACGAGGTGCCGTTTTACTGTTCCATTATATAACGATGTCGATAGTTTATATATTGATATCACTACATTGCAAACAGCAAGGGTAATAATTTTATCGATTTTGATCCTATCAATCTGCCTTTGTGTGTAATTTCATGTTTGATTTCAATATATTTGTCATCCCGCGATCGACATGCAATGATTATAACTACTTAAAAAATACACGAGCTATGACTTCGTAAATTTTAATCGTATAACTGTGATTTCAATTCGTGTCTTCAATACTATACGGACTCTCTTTCTATTTCTAAAAGTCTAAATGTCAGTTTTCCTGTCCTGCTAGCAATGTTTGATGGCATGGGCGGGAGGACGTGGCGTGCTAAATGGGTTGAGTGAGTGAGTTGAATTTAACGCCGCAATTAACAGTATTCCAGCTATATCCAGGCGTGTCAGCTTAATTTGGGAGGAAAGCCCGCAGTATTGCAGGTCTCAGACGTGTGCCACTTCGGTGATACCCATGAGCACGGGTCTGGTGCTGACAGACCTAGAAACATAATCGGGGTGAACCGGGAGTCAGTAACTCGAGCACAGACCGGGTTCAGTCCTACGCAAGCAGCCTGGTTCCCTGGATATGGTGCGCTGTGTAGCGTGAGCGCAGCGTACCCAGGAAACCAGGCTGGGACGCGATATCGACAAGAGGAGATAACTCTCTTCACTTCTCTACACGCCTGTATGGAAGAGAAATGGTACGGTGTCTGGATGCCAGGAAAAAGGTACAAAATGGTGATTGAGTGGTATATTACCGTTGAAATCGCGTACTGCAGTCCGCCTCGGGTTTTGGTCATGAGACGCAGGTACTCAAGTCGATTTTTTTCTACTTGTCAGAGCTCTAAATATATCAGAGTGTGTCAACACAAGGTTGGAGGAAAGCCTAAAGTGTCACAGGTCGTAAAGTTGGGTGTGGTGTGAGGGTGTGGTGCTGACAGACCTGTGCATGAGTGAGTAAAAGTGTATTGGCATTGTTTGCGTTAGATTGAGACGAGAACAAGTTATTGAATTAAAAGTACCCACGTAATAATAGAGACCACGTATGTTGATCATATGTCATTCATTTATCATAACAGATGACAATTTGATGATAAAAAAAAATCATTAAAACTCATGAATAGTATATATTATGATGGTAATGATACAACATCAATATGTCAGAAGTTTGAACTTTTCGAAGCATGTAGGATTAATTATCTGTTTCAGAAGGACACAAGACTCTTATACATGTCTTAAAAGTAGTTTATGGACAACGACAAGAATTAAATTTCAGGAAAATTGCTTTTAGGGATACATTGCTTAGATGAAATGCAATCGGTGATCACTCATACATTTGGTATGCTCAGCCTAAATGACAGTCACAATGCAATATTGATTATTTTTCACGACACAATACAACTGAAATATACTCCAAAGTTCATGAAGCAACACTGTACGGGTTGCGGGTTAAAATACAAAGCTCGGTTCAAAGGCTGCAAAAGAATAGCACGAAAAGGACGTTATCTGTCTACACCTCCTGGACGATACGAAGACCTTCACAGAAAACATAGCAAGAAATAACATGAACTGCCATTACCTCAGCGTGTGTATGATCCTCAAAGACTGAGACCAGAAGGACGCTCCACACTGAAAGGGCGACTAGTGTGTCACTGACAATATCTCGGCTGCTGGTAGCCGGTGAAGCTGCGCAGAAATCATAACAAACTGGATCGATTGTTAGATTGTTTGTCCATTTGCTGAAATGTGTTGGTTGATTTCAACGATTGCTGTGATCATTTGGGGATGATTCGATTTTTTCAATCCTGATTTTTACTTTCATGTCGAGCAATATCACCAGTTACAGTTTACTGCCTCTGCAGTACTCACTTTCTTGAGAGCATGTGATTTTATACACATGTTACGGAAAGACACATTTAGCCCACAGCTAAGATTTTCATTTCAGGATTCACCATTAAAGCCGTTGTTATTGTCGATATACAGGGGATTTACTCAACACCAACCTTCGCTTGTCAACATGAGTGAGTGAGTGAGTTGGGTTTAACGCCGCTTTTAACACTATTCCAGTTATATCGCGGCGTGTCAGCTTAATGTGGGAGGAAAGCCCGAAGTGATGCAGGTCTCAGACGTTTACCACTTCGGTTAAACCCACGAGCACGGGTATGGTGCTGACAAACCTAGAAACATAATCGGGGCGAACCGGGATTCGAACCCACAATCATAGGTTTCTGGCGTGCCCAAGGGACGCAACTCTGCACAGCGAATCGCGGCGCCTTAGACGACTGGGCCACCCGTGTCAACATGAAGTGCGATGCAATCTCATGCTATGGCGACGGAGTTCTCACACCGTACTGACTGACGCTTACTCTTTAAATTTGAGTGAAAATTGCAGCGGCAGCTTCCGGCAGAGAACATGCCATTTTACCGGGTAAGAAGACCGTGAAGGTCCGGGTTAGAATAGGTCTTCAGCAACAATTGCTTTCCGTAAAAGTCGACTATGCTTGTCGTAAGAGATGACTGATAGGATCGGGTTGTCAGGCTCGCTAACCTGGTTGACGATGTGATCATGATGTAAATCACTGTAATGTTGAGTCAAGACTCGGTTATTTACAGACCGCCGTCTTATAGCTGGAATTTTGCTGAGTGCGGTGTTAAACTGTCGTCACTATGTACACCCCGTGGCCGCAGATAGGTTGGACCGATTATTCTCTCATGCTATGAATGTGTTTCTAAATTAACAATTATACGTAGTTTATGTTCATATTGTGCTTTCTTGTATTATATCACTTAGACAGAAGATTTTACTTTCGATTGCCAGTTGCTCTCCAGGTAAACGCACGTAAACAATCGCCTCCACATTTCAACTTGATACCCACCAATAATATTAATGTTTTATTTTTATTCTTGTTACCGTTTACAGAAAGGCTTAGACTGCCTTAAAGTGAGTGAGTGAGTTGGTTTAGCGCAGCTTTTAATAGTATTCCGGTTATATCACGGCGAGTCAGCTTAATGCTGTAGGGAAGCCCGAAGTGATCCAGGTCTCAGACTCATAGAAACATAATCGGGGCCAACAGCCTTGGAGGTATTGGTATTGTTGATTCAAAAGCCACGACATGTACATGGGTATTATTGATTACTTGGTGCATTGTCACCACGTATAGGGTATCAATCAACTAGAAGCCGCGTGAAGCATCATACCACTAATACCACCATGTCTATCTTATTTTGTTAATGGACAAACCCTTGCTGCTCAGGGCTTATCGCATGTCTGGTAGCCATCTTGTAGGATAAGCTTAAGGTGACATGGTTGCGCGTCAGTCTACTTCATATAGCATGTGGTCTAAATATGTCTATACTATTTTCACCGTTCGTCCGAAATTACGGTTGTTGCTTTAAAGTGGTAAACGTCCTGACCTGCATCACTTTCCTTCTGCATCAAGCTGACTCGCCGTATTATAACTGGAATAATGTTCAAAGCGGCTTTAAACACAACTCACTCACTCACTCATGTTGATATAGTGAGTGAGTAACGTTTTACGCCGCTTTTAGCAATATTCCATCAACAGGACACGAGAAATGGGCTTCACACATTGTACCAATGTCGGGAATCGAACCCGGGTTTTCGGCGAGACGAGCGAACGCTTTAACCACTAGGCTACCCGATCGCCCCTCATGTTGATACAAGAGCATGGTCGGTGCTTAACGATCTTGTTTACATGTAACGAACGTAGCTGTACTGTATAATAAGGTCCTGAAAAATAGTAATCAGAGTTATTCCTTATCGTCACATCGTTTATTTCAATATATTTCTTTGTTTATTTCGTAGGATTGGGATACAATAAACGCAATCTTGTCTTGAAGTCGTTCTCGTTGTATCTTTTCGTTACAGTACGGGGAAATGTTTCTCTTCCACAATGACTGGACCCGTGAACATCCGGGGTAGAATAGGTCTTCAGCAACCCATGCTTGCCGTAACAAGCGACTATGCTTGTCGCAAGAGGCGACTAACGGGATCGGGTGGTCAGGCTCACTGACTTTGTTGATGCATGTCATCGTATCTCAATGGCGTAGATCGATGCTCATGATGTCAATCACTGGAATGTCTGGTCCAGACTTGATTTTTTTACAGACTGCCGTCATTTAGCTGGAACATTGCTGTGTGCGGCGTTAAACAACAAACAAACAACGACACTGACGGCCGGCAAGGTGTCAAAATACATAACAGGGAAAATAGTTGTTTCCCAGACGAAGGCAAGAATAGCCTTCTAATGTAAGGTTACTATCAGTAGCGACACATTGTATGCATGAAGACCATTACAGTGTGTACATCAGTGATACCCGAATTATGATATTAATGGTTTAAACCATTAGCCAGTGTCTGTGAACGTTTACTCACTCTTTGTCACTCTTAGAGAACATAAAATGGACACGCCTACTGTGTTTCAAGAAACGGTTCATTACCTGACCTTTGAAAGGGTTAATGTCACGAATATATGATACATTCCGTCTTCCACTGCAGATGATATTTCACATCGAGATGAGTGCTTCTTCAACTAAATGTACTTACAAAACAAGGTCAACGCCAGAGAACAATCAGCCGAAACTGATTGTATTGGGCGTAAAAGCCATATAGCCATGGGAAATGTAGGAATGGATGTCTGAAAATCAGTGGTTGACGTACTCGTATGCTTCAGTGAACAATTGAGTCTTAAGATGTGATTGGTAGGTGGCCTGTTCTTGATTCCCGAGGTTGAGCAGCAGAGTGTTCCATAGCAAAGGAGCTGCTCTTCCAAAACAGATACCCCCAAATTAATAGTACGCGATGCAGGAACGAAGAGTAGGTGTTAAGTACATGATCTCAGAGTTCTCGATGGCTCATACTCCTGAATAAGTTCCCGAAGATAAGCTTGTGAAAGTCCTTTGTCGTGCTTCAGAAAGCAATACGACTCGTGAAGATCCGGGGTAGAATAGGTCTTCAGCAACCAATACTTACCGTAAAAGGCGACTATGCTTGTCGTAAGAGGCGACTGATGGGATAGGGTGGTCAGGCTCGCTGACCAGGTTGATGAATGTCATCGTATCCCAATTGCGTGGATCGATGCTCATGATTTCAATCAATGGATTGTCTGGTCCAGATTAGATTATTTACAGTCCGCCGTCACATAGCTGGAATATTGCTGAGTGCGTCGTTAACTACAAACAAACATCAAACAAGAAACCAATACAAGAATATTGTACTGTATTTAAGCAGCAACCTTGAGCCAGTGAACATGGCTTATATGAGGATATGTTCTTGTTTTAATGACCAGCCTGGACTCTTTCGGAGGTTTTCGGTAGGCTTAGCGGTTTTGATCGAAGTGTAACATGCCCTCTTGATGTGAGACCCTGTACTGATGGAAGATTCGAAGACAACATCCAGATTACGAGCCTCATTGATGCATTCGATGATGCAATTCTCAATCTTAAAGACTTGCTCCCGATGAAGAAGATTATCGCCAACGCTTATTATTAAACGGCATCCTTGATGACATGTGTGTTGGCCCTCGGCCTCACATCATTTCAATGTAAGTTCAGTCGTTGCGGCTGTTGACACTTAACAATCTTTTCTACCCCTTGACTGTATTTATATACATCCCATGCTTTGGTAGGAATGGCAATTTGAAATCAAAACCTTGGTGGTCAAATATTTGAACTTTCAATCACTCTGATACAGTCTGTTGACAGTTTCCCGGCCATCTAAACCTCTAGTTTTTCATATTGGAATACAAAACCAGGGGCTCAAACCAATCCCATCATTGTATGTTTAAGAAACAAATAATTTATTTGTTTGTTCGTTTGTTGTTTAACTCCGCACTCAGCGATATTCCAGCTATGACGGTGGTCTGTAAAAACAATCGAATCTGGACCAGACAATCCAGTGATTAACATCATGAATATCTCCTGACCAATGGCATGTTAGCCTCTTACAACAAGCATGGGTTGCTGAAGACCTATTTTAACCCGGATTTGTACCTTGACATAGACATATTTACCCAACATATTGCAATCCAGCCCAGAATGTTAGATGAGTCAGAAAGGAAACGTGTTGCCATGCCATTAGTTTCTTACATAAGTCAACGGATATCACTGATACTCTGATTTCAGTGTCCAGGGAATACCGACATTCTTATCATGACGTCCTGGCTTCGGACAGATGTCTTTCTTGAAAACGTGGTCTTTTCTTGAGTATAGAGTCTTCTATGTTTTAATATCGTAACATGATAGCCAGGCTATGTTACTGATAATTCAATGAAGGAATGCACAAATATGGGTTACTGATACGGGACCGAAGTTTCAGTTATTGAAGATTCTACAATATTGTACCGATAATAAAATGAACTATGCATGGGAACAGCTGTATTATTTGCAGAAATACTTATGCCTACTTGTTCTCATAGACGCATTACATTTCTCACCATTCTTTCCCTAGTCACATGAAATATCCGTTAAAAAAAAAAATGTATGATACAAAACGCGCTCCCTTTCATACAAGCTTATGATTCCTCGTAACATTTTGCTTTGTCACTCGTATGTCCCTCGTGGTATAATTTGCTTTTTCCCGAGCTAAGCATGCTGGGGCATATTTTTCATGATGCCTCCAAGTCTATTGTTTCCAACCGGTTGACGCTTAAACCAAGCTTTACCGACCCGGGGAACAACCTCAGTGTTGGAAGCCAAATAGAAGGGGTGGTCGGGGTCCCCCACGCACGCACGCACGCACGCACGCACGCACGCACACACACACCACCCGTGTTCTCGGTTTCATTTGTGGACAGGAAATCGCGAGTTTCAATCTTCAGAACCATATCCGATACGTTCTCATTTGTCACATTGTCTAGGTCAATATCAACTTCTCGAAATAGTTCAAGCATAAACTCTTGAGACAAACTGAAATCATGAGTCGAAATCATGACAAATAGGTGACTTCGGGGGGAGGGGCCATTAACGCAGTTTCTGATAGCACAAGGATTCGGCACCTAGGGACTTGCATTTCTCCCAAGGGTGTCTTCTCAACAAATATAGTGAACGCATTTAAAAGGTCTAAAAAAACTCACAATACTCAGTTATTGTGCCATCAATTATCACCAAATCATTGATTTTCACCGGCGTCGTCGGCTGTGTTAGTCTTTCGACATTATTTCTTACACAGACAACAAAAAAATGTATATTTAAATCTGACGTGTATTTTAGCGAAATATATTCAGTTTTTAATAAAAATAACTGTAAAACTCTTTTGTAACATTTTTTTTCAAAACAAAAGCACCATTTCATAACTGTGTGCTCGTTTTCATGAGATTGATAGTTTCATAACACTGATGAATGAAACATTTATGAATGAAATTGATGACAATAGTCCCGGCAAGGTCAAAGTTCATGATCTCAGCCAATCAAATTACAGGAAGGAGTTATGACACATATGTATCATAGTAATTTGTTATGTTTCTCCTGTATGAAGTACCATAAGGATAATAATGTATGATTCCGACAATATCATAAGCATGTGTTTATGAATGTCTTTCAAACAGTGATGATACTAGGTGTTCTGGAAAATGTAAACACATGTAGAGGCAAGGCAAGTGTCCACCTGATGCTTGGCCAGGGTATTTATGATAACAGCATGGGGATATTGCACTCCGGAGAGTCGAGGATGGTTTTTCATGAATACATACAGGTTTAGCCCGCTACAAGTCCCATTTTCGAGTCCAGCGGGGATTTGAAACTTTCGCTCATTGGCAACCTATACCAAAAATAGCTTCATGACAATTTAGCCTACAAAAACATAACTGATGAAACGTAAAAGCAATAACAAACATATGTTGTTATGGATCGGAGAGGCAGACAAAAGCTGAAAAAACCCACTTGTTACAACAATATAATCACACACTTCATAATGCAACATACTTCAACATTTTTTAAGTGGTTGTTATCCGGCCATGTGTGATTTTTGCGCTACATTTAGGAATAGCCCATCAATATCCCGGAGGGGAACACCCAGGAAACAATCTGCACATTTAAAAAATCGAATCTGGGTCCTTGACTGACGAACCAACCACTGCGTTGCCTCTCGTCCCTGTTGGTCAAAACGTAACCGCTAAAGGGGTTGTCAGATGATATTTAACGTTGTCAGTCCATGACACCAGAGCCCCGTTCCACAAAGGGATCTTCGCAATGGGACTGTTGAAAATCAAAGTTCCGGTCGTTTCAGCGCTAAGATCGCTTTGTAGCACGAGACCAGGTGTTGAATTGAAGCAGTAAATACCCAAGGCTTCCTACTCGACATGATTTGCATCATACGTCAAAGTACAATAAAAACGTCAATATTTGCACCATGACGTTATAATACACTATGACCTACACTACCAGGACAGTATTATATAAAACCAGATGCAAAGTAATTCCATACCACTTGAAGGTCAGTGTGTTATGCATCATGATAAACGGACATCAGAGGGTTGCACGAGTGAGAGAGACAGACAGTCAGACAAACAGAGTTTGGTTTTACGCCGCTTTTAGCAATATTCCAGCAATATCACGGCGGGGGAAACCAGAAATGGGCTTCACACATTGTACCCATGTCGGGAATCGACATACGACAGGGACCAGTCAACATCTGCTCTTTATTTAGGAGGTCTCTGTTCAGCAATACACTGTCATTTACACGTTGTTCCATTACACACTGTTAGTATCATAAACGGGTGTCTCTGTTGTGGCTACAAACACCATTTTAGCCTTATAAAAATAATATAGCAATGAAATATGTGTGATATCCAAAAATGAAAAGCGCCAAATATATAACGTCGGAGCGGTGGAGTTGCCTGGGCTCGTCACGCAGAAGACCCCGTGTAAAATGTGCTAGTTCTCATTTTGTCACTTGCACAAAGCGATCTTAGCGCTACAACAGTCGTACAACAATGAAATCTCCCGCCCAGTAGATACCCGCATCAAAGAATAACAAGACTTCACAAGCCACATCAGACATCAAATGAGTCCTCACAAACCCCTCCCTACCCATCAAATTCAGTTTAACATAGTCAATGTCCTCTCAAACAAACATCAGGACTTCACTAAAAGAAGGCTATTGAAATCCGCTGTCACAAACCTTTCATAAACAGCGATCGAGGGTATTAAATCTAGTCTGCCTGTGAAGATCTACAACCAGTAATGAAGCAATGGACCATTTTAAATTAGTATCCAATCAGCTTGTCACAACTTTTAATCTTGTTATTCCTTATCCTTCCATCTAGTTCGTTAGCCGTGTGCTTCGTTATGCCAATGTATGCAACAAACGAGTTGTTACCAATACAGATGTACGTTTTCTTTTTTGAGTGAGTGAGTGAGTATGGTTTTACGCCGCTTTTAGCAATATTCCAGCAATATCACGGCGGGGTACACCAGAAATGGGCTTCACACATTGTACCCATGTCGGGAATCGAACCCGGGTCTTCGGCGTGACGAGCGAACGCTTTAACCACTAGGCTACCCGACCGCCCTTTCTTTTTTGAAGTATGGACGTTGTGATCGTCTTTGTGCTTTGTGTATGTGGGTCCCAGATGCATTTTTGCCTGGTGTATGCACGTCTAGGACAACAAGTCCTGGTGTATGTACGTCTAGGACAACAAGTCCTGTTGTATGCACGTCTAGGACAACAAGTCCTGGTGTATGTACGTCTAGGAAAACAAGTCATGTTGTATGTACGTCTAGGACAACAAGTCCTGGTGTAAGTACGTCTAGGACAACAAGTCCTGGTGTATGCACGTCTTGGACAACAAGTCCTGGTGTAAGTACGTCTAGGACAACAAGTCCTGTTGTATGCACGTCTAGGACAACAAGTCCTGGTGTATGCACGTCTAGGACAACAAGTCCTGGTGTAAGTACGTCTAGGACAACAAGTCCTGTTGTATGCACGTCTAGGACAACAAGTCCTGGTGTAAGTACGTCTAGGACAACAAGTCCTGGTGTATGTACGTCTAGGACAACACGTCCTGGTGTAAGTACGTCTAGGACAACAAGTCCTGGTGTATGCACGTCTTGGACAACAAGTCCTGGTGTAAGTACGTCTAGGACAACAAGTCCTGTTGTATGTACGTCTAGGACAACCCGTCTTGTTGTATGTACGTCTAGGACAACAAGTCCTGTTGTATGTACGTCTAGGACAACACGTCCTGGTGTATGTACGTCTAGGACAACAAGTCCTGGTGTATGTACGTCTAGGACAACAAGTCCTGGTGTATATACGTCCAGGTCAACAAGTCCTGTTGTATGTACGTCTAGGACAACCCGTCCTGTTGTATGTACGTCTAGGACAACAAGTCCTGTTGTATGTACGTCTAGGACAACAAGTCCTGTTGTATGTACGTCTAGGACAACAAGTCCTGTTGTATGTACGTCTAGGACAACAAGTCCTGTTGTATGTACGTCTAGGACAACAAGCCCTGGTGTTTGTACGTCTAGGACAACAAGTCCTGGTGTATGTACGTCCAGGACAACAAGCCCAGGTGTGTCAAAGGTTAACATGTCCAAAGACGTTTTGCAGTGTTTGTGACATGGTATACATAAACATAAGGACATAGTTTTCGGATTCAGTGCAATGAATTACAGAGGCTCGTTGCAACCTGTTGCACTTCAATAATAATACCAGATGTGGGATGTTGTGAAAATAAACAAAACGAAACAAAACGTTATTGCATATGAAATTGATAGCCTCATGTTGATAGCCTAATTTAGATTCTTTTACTGCCAGTCTACTTCATCTCCAGCGATGATGTACGTTTCAGGATCAATCGTTAATGTATATCAGCATAGTATGGAAACGTATTTGTGCCACAAACTAATTATTATTTTATCATCTACGTAGATGATACTACGTTTCCATAGCATACAATAGTTCAAGTGAGATCGTAAACTCCATCCGTCATATACTTCATGCATATTGCATCAGTTGAAACGAGAATTTGACACCAGATGCTTCTACCATTTATGATCGATATTCAACATTACACTTGTGTATTTCTTTATGAAAATTGGTTTGTGAACGATTGAAGGTTTATTTCGGGAACGCGTTAATGAATTATAAACAAGTAATCAAAACATGTAAATTTCCCTGAGTTCGTTGTGAATTACTTATGTTGTTACGGTAATTAAAGCAAAACATGGAACAATTAGTATTTGCAGATAAACACTTTGGTCGAGACAAGACAATGGAGAAAATGTGTTTTTTCTATATCTCATTACGGATCAAAGTCAAATCTAAAACCCAAAAGGTCATGCCCCCGAAATATGCATTCAACAAACACGTACTTTTTTCGCAAATTGTGTGAGTTGTGGTGCAAGCGGTATGGAAGGACGACATGTTTACCCTTTTCGCGAACACCTGGTGTCATTTTTTGTCATCCATTCATATAAATTTCACAGTTGTTTTGTCTTTTGAGCCCAATGGAATCTGTTTCGTCGGATAATCGAGACTTGCTGTTCTCTGAAGTTGATCTTTTATATAATTTATTTACCAAATACAATTAATATTACGTTGTACATCGTTTGCCTAGCCACTTTTTATGACTAGGGTGTTATTACTTGGCTTGGGGCCAGCCTCTGTGTATGTGTACTAAGTTACAAACACTGCAAAACGTCTTTCGACATATTAATATGCATTATATGTAAAAGAATTAATAGTTGCAAAAGTTCCTATGACAAACGAGTACCTAAACGTCTATAAGTCACTCTGTAAATTGTCAGTGCCAAAGATGAACTATCCTAGATTCTGCGGAAACAGATTCAACTTGGCATAAAGGGCAAATAGCTGTGGAGATTAATTATTATTTATTTATTTATTTCTGTATAATGGGCCTCATGGCCTACAGTACAAATGTTGTAATGGATGAAATTTCACATTTGTTCTATAAAATATGAATGGATCTTTTGTGGAGATTAATACGTAATATGTAAGGCATATAATCTCTCAATATAAGGACACCGGACACTGAGTTCTGGAACGTACGACATAAACAGGACTTAGAATCCTAATCCCATTATGGTTTCTCTTCGGGATTGATTGTCATGAGCAGTGATCCTGGACATAATTGTCCTGGGCCACTGTGAATTACGGTGCCTTGTCCGGGACATAATTCCTCGTGTACATAGGAAGTTGACGTGGACAGGGGCCAATTAAAGGACAAATGCTAAAATTGAACCCAAAATGTGATCTTGAATCTTGAAGCGGGTCACTGCCTACAAAATGGCGGAACAAACAAACAAATTGCGGAAATCAATAGGATTCAGGTAGGACATGAGTCTAGGGTGGAGTCTCAGTCGTGTCTCTTGTCACTGCAACATAGTGATGAATAGGACAACATCCTCGTCACTCTGAGTCAGACCAACTGAGTGGTTGTATTAAAAATTATGCAATGTGTCAGGTATATATCAGTTGGTTAACTTGCCTTAAAGATGATAGTTGAATTACACACAATGGTTGTGCAGTGACGACCAACGGTATCTTGAAATTATTTGGTATAAGAATATGCCGTGTGCAAGCGTTTGAAACTGTGTATACATATAAATAAGAGTGTCAAAGCCATTTCCATAATCATTCCCAAGCTCGTCAAGAGTACCATCTCCACTACACTTCAGACCAAACCCAAACCGACCCCAGCAGACAGCAAATCAGCCCTCACAGGCCACAATAAAAAGTCACCATTCCAGCAAATTCAGTTTGACCGTCAAAATCCCCTCAATCAGACATCAGAACTTCACTAAAATCCGCTGTCATAAACCTCTGATCAACAGAGATCAAGGATGTTACTTCCCGTCTGTCTATGAAGATCAAGCAATAGACCTTTCTTTATTAGCACCCAATCAACTTGTCTCAATTTATCAATCCTCATCCTTACTGTACATCTGACTTCGTTACCTGTGTGTTATATGTTATCCTTACTGTACATCTGGCTTCGTAACCTGTGTGTTATTTGTTATCCTTACTGTACATCTGGCCTCATTACCTGGGTGTTATTTCTGAGAGAGAGAAAAGTGGTATTTTCTTTGCAGTGAACATAGCACTTAATATTTGACTTCAGTGAACATAACACTTAATATTTGACTTCAGTGTACATAGCACTTAATATTTGACTTCAGTGAACATAACAGTCACTTAATATTTGACGTCAGTGTAAATAACATTTAATATTTGACAGTAGTAAACATAACACTTAATATTTGACTTCAGTGAACATAACACTTAATATTTGACGTCAGTGTACATCACACTTAATATTTGACTTCAGTGTACATAGCACTTAATATTTGACTTCAGTGAACATAACACTTAATATTTGATTTCAGTGAACATAACACCTAATATTTGACTTCAGTGAACATAACACTTAATATTTGACGTCAGTGTACATAACACTTAATATTTGACTTCAGTGAACATAACACTTAATATTTGACTTCAGTGAACATAACACTTAATATTTAACTTCAGTGAACATAACACTTAATATTTGACTTCAGTGAACATAACACTTAATATTTGACTTCAGTGAACATAAGTAATACTTAATATTTGACTTCAGTGAACATAACACTTAATATTTGACGTCAGTGTACATAACACTTAATATTTGACTTCAGTGAACATACGTAACACTTAATATTTGACTTCAGTGAACATAACACTTAATATTTGACTTCAGTGAACATAACACTTAATATTTGACTTCAGTGAACATAACACTTTGACGGAACTGTTGTCATACATGAA
Organism: Haliotis rufescens; assembly: GCF_023055435.1. Lineage (NCBI taxonomy): Eukaryota > Metazoa > Mollusca > Gastropoda > Lepetellida > Haliotidae > Haliotis > Haliotis rufescens. The sequence continues at coordinate 6,562,847 of NW_025964223.1, forward strand.
TTTCCCGTTATCGTAAGTGTCTGGGACGTACACACACTGTTGATTTCCTTTTAACATTAAGGCAAAATAATGACAGATGGTCATTTATGGTGAAAATATCGCTTCTTGCCTCTTGAAAATGTTTCGTTATAAACTGTATACTTGCCATTCAACTCGTTAATCGTCACTGTTTGTTTCGCAAAGCGCCATTTTTGTTACTTGACCAGCGTATAGTGGTCTCGTAGTTTTCAAGAATATTTTCTGTTGAAGCAGATTTTGTATATAATCATATCCAAACGTTTGATAGAGAATTGGAGTGACCTCAAATATTGTTTATAACTTTGTTGTATATTATTTAAGATTTTGCAAACTCGGAACTACTTTTGAAGTCGCACTTACGAGGGGTGGTGAAACGTCCCTGCTATTTAGGTAGGGATATTTTACCTATCAAGGTCTTACATTTGTGATGAAAAAACATAATTTTCCGGCTACCGTTGAACAAGACAACCTTATTACTACGACTGTTGTAGTATATGTTAAGGTGTGAGAGTTACGATCACCTTAGCGCTAAGATCGCTTTGTACAACAGCACCCGGTAGATAACTGAAAAAAAGGTATATAACAAATAAGATAATTCATGTGTCGAGTCACGAGATAAGAGATAAGAGAAACATGATATTTCACCCGACACATGAAATATCCCCATATATACCACACTTCACTTGGTTGCAGTCACTCTAGCTTGATAACGCTGTAAGAATCGTCGAAACGTCGCTGTATGCAATAAACCAGAAGTCGTTACCAGGTGATGAATATTATATATGAGCAGATAGCTCATCATTTAGTAGTATATGGTGACAAAACACTGAGACAGAGATACTTGTCAAGAGAACAGTAGTTCAGTTAAACATCAAAGCCCAAATGGGATTTTTAACACATATCAGCGGATCTTGACTTTGCTAAGGGACGTAACTCTGTACAAAATTTTGCGGCACCAAAGGTCACTGTCTATCTGTACCCCTACTTGAGGATAACGTTTGACATCAGGATGTCACAGGTACATAAGACACGTAAATGGCGGTCAGATTTACAATAACAGTGCATATAGTTCCAGTTATTGAAAGGACAAAGTCTAGAGCTATTTGATAGTCGCAGCAAACTCGATCCAAAATCTACTTAAGAATGAAATTACCGGAACCACTTCCATATTTAGAAGTAAGTCAGAAGTCCATTATACGACCCCGACTACTATAGATGTAAATCATAAGAAGTATATTATCAGCATGGTGTCTCGGTTTGTCTGATGTCTAAGTACAAGGCTTCGACCTCGAGTGGAATGGCTCAGGGGTCATGAATCACTGTCCCTCTTTAAGGAACAGGATTTGAGGAAAAGCGTAATATGAAAGGAATGTAAAACCTTAACTTAACTGGATTTGACTGAAGTCATCAACTAGAACCGAAGACATATACTAGAACTGAATTTCCAAGGGCGGATCCAGCAGTTTCAAATGGGAGGGGTCCCAAAAGAAATATCCCAACCTCTCTCCGATACGTTTACTGCCGAGAACATACTTCATCTGATTTTCAAACTGGACCAGACCAACCTCTGGATCCGCCTAATATCATGGACCATGGAGAGACCATGTTAAGAAACAGAGTTTGGAGTATGAAACAGCTAAAAAAGTCAGAAAAAGCATCCTTATCATTCTTAAAGCAAATCCTTAACGTGATAAAGGTTGCACTATAACGTTTTGTTTAATTACAATTAGTACTGAGAAGGAAAAAAAACTGCGTTTTATCATGTCTAATACAAATAGAGGTCCAATAACAACAACTTACCAAATTAATTCATTTCAGTTCCTAGTTTTTATATATCTGATACGCGAAGACGCCAATAAACGTGCACTTACCTTATTCCGGCTTATGTTCGGGAGATAACTTCCATCAATGAATACCTTCAGTCGTACCTCTAACTGACAACAGATTCATAGTAGAGTTAATCTGAATGAGCCCGACCACGTGACCTGTCCGATCAATACTGGAGTGGCTGGTGATATCGTCAGCCTTGCGGTGAGTGGTTGTGTCCACGAAAGGTCTATAATGTTCACAGCGACATTCTTAGGCGACACCCGAGAATACAGTGCAGTCTAGTGGGCTAACGGTATATACGTAGGCGCGAGGCACGACCAGGAAACAGTAAACGTTATCGCACTTGAAATGCACACCTGTTTCAGGATGATTTGGTTATCTTGATCGAAGCTTCAGCTTGAGCATCATAGAGAAAAATAAACAGCAGCAATTATTTCTCTCTTTTTTGACGCATCTTCCGTGGTTCCATCACTCCAATTGATTTTTAGGAAAAAACACAACACAACTTTAAAACGGTATTGTCATGGATCTGATAGAGTGAGTGAGTTGGGTTTAACGCCGCTTTTAACAGTATTCCAGTTATATCGCGGCGTGTCAGCTTAATGTGGGAGGAAAGCCCGAAGTGATGCAGGTCTAAGACGAGTACCACTTCGGTGAAACCCACGAGCACGGGTATGGTGCTGACAAACCTAGAAACATTATCGGGGCGAACCGGGATTCGAACCCACAATCATAGGTTTCTGGCGTGCCCAAGGGACGCAACTCTGCACAGCGAATCGCGGCGCCTTAGACGACTGGGCCACCCGTGCCCCCGGATCTGATAGAAGCGACGAACCCTTTCCGTAATCATTAATCGATTGTACGTTTCCAACAATGTCACAAGCATCTGTGTACGGATATAGTGATGATGCCAGTGAAAAAGTGCCACCCCCATCGATGCCACTTGTCACAAACACCTGCAAAGAAAAGTCATGTTGGTTGGTTTGTTGTTTAACGCCGCACTCAGCAATATTCCAGCTATATGGCGGCGGTCTGTAAATAATCGAGTCTGGACCAGACAATCTAGTGATTGATATCATGAGCATCGATCCACACAATTGGGATCGATGACCTTGCATCAACCAAGTCAGCGAACCTATTTGTCCATTTGAACAAATTGAGAACATATATAAAATATGTCATACGTCAAAACAGGAATTGATCGAATATCAGGTAATAAAGTAAACTACGGTTATAACGAACACGCTTATAACGAACTGACCGATATAACGAACTTATTTTTAGTGCCGGCCATTTGTTGTATATATGCTGTGTATATGCTTATAACGAACTACGGTTATAACGAACTAAAATTAGTGGTCCCTTTGAGTTCGTTATAACCGTAGTTTACTGTAAGTCAAATGTGTCCTCCACATTCTTCCATATGCCGGTGTCATCATTGATTTTCAGTGACCAATTCATATTTTTTTCAAGGCGATTTTGCAAAATAGAATCTGTTTTGGCGGATGATTGAGACGTGTTCTTTGGCTTGGACGCTTTATATTTAAAATTCACAAAACCATAAATATATATACTTTACGTAAAGACAAGCGAAAATGTGTCACTATGCTTCAAAAAGGTCAGCGGAAGCTCGGCTAAATCAAACGCTTTAATCAAACGTTTACACTACTCGAAAAGATACACAAATATATTCTTAAAAGGGTGCACTGTAATGACATAAGATGGTTTGCTGGTTACAAAACGAATACATCCATGAACGATCGCATCTCAGATGTCGAGCCGCAGCTAGAAACACATATGGCGTACCATTATCGAAGTGTGAGATCTGTCATTACAGTAATTGGCTGCTCGAAACCTATTATTTCCTGAGGAATGCCAATTATATCTCTGTGTGAACAGTTGGATATGAAGGCCAACCAAAGTATAATTGCCATTAGAAAAGTAAAAACATTAATAATGTTATCTGTATCTTCCCAGTTTAATGAAGAACATCACGGGCAAACGTCAATATGCCACTGTCGGAGGGAGATGAGCTGAAATGGGGTTTCGCGGTGTGTTAAAGATTATTGCGCCTATAAAGCGATGTGCAAGCAGGTATGTGTGGGTGTGTGTGTGTGTGTGTGTGTGTGAGAGAGAAGAGAGAGAGAGAGAGAGAGAGAGAGAGAGAGAGAGAGAGAGAGAGCGAGAGAGCGAGAGAGAGCGAGAGAGAGAGAGAAAGAGAGAGAGAGAGAGTGTTTGTGATATGGTAGCAAAGCGCATAGAATTTATAGATAATGGGTAGAAAATGTTTTCGCCATTATAAATAGCGATTGTAATTTGCCATAGATGTGCGATATGAAATGGGGTTTAACGTCAGGTTCAATATTATTGCGCTTATAAGGCGGCATACATGCGCGTGTGTGTGCGGCTGCTTGAAATAGTCCGGACTAATGATGGTTTCATAGTGCTATATGGCAGTTTAACATGGATACTGTACTCAGAAACTTAAAACTAACCACGAACCGACCAGTCTCTGTTTTATCCCCATAATGCCAAGCACCATCTTTTAACGTCTTTGGTATAACGCGACCTTCTGGTCTCCGAGCAGGCGCTCTATCTTCTTGACCACAGAGATGATTCCTTTTGCATGGCGATTAAGTAGTGTTTTATGTTCACACACAAGGCACATAAACAAGCGTGTATTACATTACTTTGTAGACTCCTATTTTTTAGTCCGCTGAGCTATCTACGTCGGACAGGGAATACCCCTTTGAATGTTGCTGTTAAAAGATCTGAAAATAGTACGACTTCAAAGCAGTGCCTAGGTATTATGCCAAGAAGATTGGCGTTGCGTGTGGCGTCCAAAGACCGTATTCTAGTTAATTGAAAGCCCTTTTTCTCACAGACAGTTAGCATGCTGGTACAGTAATGGTGCAGTCATCATGGCACTCCGTCTCTGAGGAGATTTTACCAATGTTACCTTAAATAGCTAGTCGCAAACAGAACAGTTCCGATTTTTGTGTGTTTTGCCCAATGATCAAAACTCAAGGAAATATATCAGTGACCGTTTCCTTATTAATCGAATTGTCATATACTGAACCGCAAAAGAAACGGCACCATGGATAGATATATGAGAAACCTTATTTGTCCAAACACTGTAACCATACTTTGAGACATATTAAAAAGATGAAACTTGGCAAAACTGATCATCATGGTTGAAATTAAAGTGTCAAATATTCTTAAAGTGAAACACAACACTAGTCTCTGAGAAAATGGCATCACAAGTCAGCATATCGTGTGTCCGCCATGTGCATTGGTGACTGCCGTGCAACATCGATACATGGAATGGATGAGTCGGTTGATGAAGGCCATAGGCACTTGAGCCCACACTCTGAGGAACGCCTGACGCAGTTGTCAGCCTTGGTTGAACGTCATTCAGTCGTCTTTGAATCTCGTCCTACAGGTGCTCAATGGGATTTAAATCGGGAATGAGGGCATGCCTCTGCATGGTTCTGATGCCATTCTGCTGGAGGAAGTCTCTTGTTGCTCTCGCAGTGTGGGCACGGGCGTTATCATGCTGAAACTCGTGGTTGCGGCGCCGGGCCAAATGAGGTATGGCGTGTGGTCTCAAGACTTGATGAATGTACCGAGCTGCTGTGACACCACTGCATCGCCCTGGACCGATGTTCTGGAAGACCACAGGGCCGACCCTCTGTGCAAGACCAATTCCACTCCACACCATGATGCTCGGACCACCCCACGAGTCTCTCTCAACAACACAATCAATTGAATAACGTTTCCCACGTCGTCGCCCGACTCTCTCTCTCTCTCTCTCTCTCTCTCTCTCTCTCTCTCTCTCTCTCTCTCTCTCTCTCTCTCTCTCTCTCTCTCTCTCTCTCTCTCTCTCTCTCTCTGCCATCTGCTGTTGAGTTACAGTAACGGCTCTCATCTGAGAAGAGGTCATTTACTGATTTCACACTTTAGTTTCTTTGTTTCACTTCTGCTTTTCAAATTGGGAATCACATCGTAGCAATATAATTTTTCGATGAGACAAACCAGTGATGCATACTGTCCATGTGCTTCCATACAATAAGCCCATACGGCCTTCCATAATTAATATATACCTACCGTCAAGGGGAACGCGAATACCATACATGTTGGTTAATATATGAAGACTTACACTCTTCAAAAAATAAACGCACAGGTAGTATGTATTTGATTGAACCTGAATACACAAAAAATCCGGTATATACATTGGATATATGCTACTGGAAAATGTTGGTGGCCTGATATTCGACGCATCAAAACGCAGCTATTGTCCATTTGCAATGACTTGAAAGGCATTGTTTTCACACTTGTTCATAAATGTCGTGGAGGAAAACAGTAGAGCAAAATGCACGTGCAAGTTATGGCATTCGTTACTCGTGGTAGTGGCTATAAAAAGGCAAGCATAAGCCAATAATTTGTCATTCAATTGTCAAGTTCGAAAATGCCGAGACTCAGCGCTGCCGATCGGAACATCGCCACAGAACGTGTCCAAAGAGGGGAATCGCAGTCTTCTGTTGCACGCCACTTCAACGTCCACCACAGCTCCATTTGCCGCCTGTGTGGCCGATACACAGTTCAGTTCCACTGCAGACCGTCCGAGAACCGGCCGACCAAGAGTTACCACTCCTGCACAGGATCGCTACATTATCGATACATTACATCTTCGATAAAGCGGATGCTTATGTTAAACATCTTGATAAATTAAATTGTTTTGATTTTGCCAATCCGCTAATTCTGACACAATGATAGAGATGAGCGGGGAGAGAAGCACAATAGGTGCCTCCTTCTTGTCTAAATGTCGTATCCCCAAATTCAACACCGATGCCACCTTGAGCAGCCCCCAGCATTTCACACACTGCTTCCCCAGCAATCCCTGCATAAAGCAGAGTCGATAGTACGATTCCGACTATATTATGATCATGTGTTTATGAATTAATATCAAATAGTGATGATACCAGGTGTTCACGAAAACGTGAGCTTATGTTGCCCCAACGGTGGCACCCGTCACAAACACGTGCAAAGGCAAGTCATCTGAAATAATACGGGAACATACATGTATGCAGAAACCATATAATAGACATGTGGTCTCTGATATAGTACAAGTCAAATGGGGAATTGCATCGGACATCAGTTTCGTGGCGACAGAATGTCATCACTGCCTGTAACTTGGGTTATATGCTATTGTGAACAGTTTTATCCACGATTTGAACCCACGATCGTTTGATTCTGGCTGGCAAATGTACACACCTCTGCAAAGCGAATTGTGGTGTTTAAAACGACGGTGCCAAACGTGAGCCCTAAAACATGTGGTCTCATACTTCTGCCATCACGTTGTGTCTTCACTTACAGTGACTCATCACATAAATGCCAAAAGGTAAGAATGATTTGTTTGTCTGTTTGTTGCCTCACTCAGCAATATTCCAGCTATATGACGGCAGTCTGTAAATAATCGAATCTGGACCCGACAATCCAGTGATTGATATCATGAGCATCGATCCTGTCGTGCGCAATTGGGATACGATGACATACATCAACCAAGTCAGCAAGCCTGACCACGGGTGATCCCGTTAGTCGCCTCTTACGACAAGCATAGTCGCTTTTTACGGCAAGCATAGGTGCTGAAGACCTATTCTACCCCGGATCTTCACGAGTCTGGTAAGAATGAACAACTATGTACCAACAAACTTCATCACGGACAGTTTGTCACATTTGTGGCTACCCGAAGGATACGAACAAGCGCCACCTTTGGTATATTTGTTGGTTAGTTTTCCTTGCACTGTGATCTTTATGGTCACTATAGCTTCCACTAGAAGGAAAACGATTGTCAATTTTATGATCTATATGTCTGCTAATTAGTCTGGAGGGTTTTATTTCAATGATTGTTGAATATGTTCAGGTCGGTTCATAGACATTTTATATTAATAAACAGTTCAAGCGTTGAGGCTTAATTGCAACATTACAATTTAATGGGAAAACGTCTAACTTTCTCTTTGTTTTGTCGTGTGTCTTATTTTCCAGTACAGTTCATCAATGTAAAAGATGAAAAGAAGAGTGGTGATAGGATATATCCCTGTCGTACACCTGCACTTGTAGTTAATACATCAGTCATGTATTTTTTCAACATCTTTTTTCCATATATACCCATTAGTATTGTACATATCTTGCCATGTATACCTTTACCGAGCTACGTGTACAGAAGTTTATTTCGATCCAAGGTGTCAAAAGCCTTTAAGACTTCAACAAAAAATACAACGCTTCTTTCTGGTATATTTATGTGTCTTGTGCCATATGTTCCCGTGTTTTTCAGGTAAATAATTTACTTGTGTTATGACGGGTTTTACTAATGTGGAAGGATACACTCACCTTTTCGCGAATACCTGGCATCCTCACTATTTGATACTATTAGTGATTCATAAACATGTTCATGATATAGTATGAATCGTACAATCGACTCTGCTTTTAGCAGAGATTTCTTACGAATATGGAATGAATTTTGTCGCTTTTATTTCTTTATTTCTGGAAATGTAGAGTAAATTACAATTTTGAGACCAGTCTTTTCTCCCTTCATAGTTAAGTCTTATAAACATTCAAGGCAATTCAATAGAGGAAGTGAAAAAAACATTTGAACTTATTTAATTTGCTTCTATTTCTCCCAGTCAGTTTATTTAATTGAGAAGCATATACTATATTCCATTTTTATGTTGATGAATTGTAAATGTCAAAAGCGTGCAAAGGTCTTCTGGTTACTTGCTATATATTCAAATGTGGCGACTGAGAAAAAGGTCGAGTAATATCGTGTTGGTTGGTTTTTTTGCATGACGCTTTAAGCAATAGTTCCCTTGTCATTGTTTCCTAACATCTCGTGGCTGGCACGCTGAAAAGCCGTGTTGGCGTTTTATCCATACATGACCGGCGTGTCATATTTCAATATTACATTTCAAACAAAATGATGATGGACTAGTCTGGGTAACTTACATCACAGACGACGAGAACTCGTTTTACTTCCGACACTGAGAGGTAACGCGGTACATTTACATACTTCAAAGACGAGTACTCGTTTTACTTCCGCCACTGAGAGGTAACGCGGTACATTTACATACTTCAAAGACGAGTACTCGTTTAACTTCCGACACTGAGAGGTAACACGGTACATTTACATACTTCAAAGACGAGTACTCGTTTAACTTCCGACACTGAGAGGTAATGCGGTACATTTACATACTTCAAAGACGAGAACTCGTTTTACTTCCGACACTGTGAGGTAACGCGGTACATTTACATACTTCAAAGACGAGTACTCGTTTTACTTCCGACACTGAGAGGTAACACGGTACATTTACATACTTCAAAGACGAGTACTCGTTTAACTTCCGACACTGAGAGGTAATGCGGTACATTTACATACTTCAAAGACGAGAACTCGTTTTACTTCCGACACTGAGAGGTAACGCGGTACATTTACATACTTCAAAGACGAGTACCCGTTTTACTTCCGACACTGAGAGGTAATGCTGTACATTTACATACTTCAAAGACGAGTGCTCGTTTTACTTCCGACACTGAGAGGTAATGCGGTACATTAACATACTTCAAAGACGAGTGCTCGTTTTACTTCCGACACTGTGAGGTAACGCGGTACATTAACATACTTCAAAGACGAGTGCTCGTTTTACTTCCGACACTGAGAGGTAACGCGGTACATTTACATACTTCAAAGATGAGTACTCGTTTAACTTCCGACACTGAGAGGTAACACGGTAGATATACATACTTTAAAGACGACCAGTACCCGTTTTTCGTCCGACATTGACAGGTAACGAGGTACATTTACATACATCACAGACGACGAGTACTCGTTTTACTTCCGACATTTTCAGACCATGCCTGGAGAAACACGCCATTTTAGTGCGGTATAATTAGAAAATGAGGGGACCTCGGAAACAATTACACGGTACAACTAGTTGTATGAACACAGCCAATCAAAACACGTATAAAAATCGTCGTTTACACGTCAATTTGTAAACAAAAACGGCGACTCCGATTCACGTCCGTAACTTCTGCTTTTCGGTATCCTAAGTGTCACCACTCAATAAAGGACCTATGAAAAGTAGGTATGTAGAATAACACAGTAACCAATTATATATTTTGACATTTGCATCGGTCTAATTCTCCAGGTTGAACTGTTCATAGTGTTATTTGAAACGACAGGCTATGTGACTGTACACTGTAGTGTAGACCAAGATAAAATCAGGTCCATAATAACTTTCTAAAACTTAGAATATATCATACATACAAATAGTCACAGGTTTAGATTCTGTGGGAAAGTATCTATTATGTGATGCCATTAACAACTATTTTAGGCAAAGTATATGTATCACAAACGACATCTGAAAAAAGTGTACAACAAAAAATTTGCCATTTTCTTTTTTCACCAATATTCACCGTTCTAAATGTGATTATTTATTCCAATAACGTATAGCTACATGAGAAGTTCAGTTACAAAACCATTGGATGTCTCATCTTTGTCCAAACACCAATCATCATTCCGAAGAGACTCCAATAACCCTATATTCGTTTTCGAAACATAAGAACTCTGGACCGAACCTCCATGTTGGATAGCGTTGCAAAATCACGGTTCTTTTCGCGTCAGGCGAGATGCCTGTCACATCACATGTTTTTTTTACACTCAGCTACGATACATACATCCCTGAATTCATTATACCACTAAGAATCAATTGACACTTTGTGAAACAAAAGGTCCTAATGAAATCAACCGAACTATTCAAGTGTGAAACCAAACCATGTGCTCTGAAACCTACCAGTGGGCCTTCTCATTTGAAAATGTAAACAAAGCAAACTTCTCATTTTACTTAACATTTTCCACTATTCCGGGAGATTCAGTCTTCGAGTTTTTGCATACATTAGCTCAGATAATTACGAATATGCATGGGTCGATAATCTTTTCAAGAGTTGAGGAATTAAAAACTAAAGTATAGATACTTATTTGGAAAAGTCAACAGAAATCGTTCCACGTGACGCCATGATTGACGCAAAATCACGTGCACTGACAACGGTATTGGTCTGCCTTTCTACGTAGTATCAAGGCGAGAATGGAAACAAAAAACAAACAGAACTTGTTGATTTCAGATTAACTTGATTACTTAACTTACATGACTCATTTATGTATGTATGTGATCCCAGCATCACGGTAAAACCTACTCCAAACATTCCGCGTACCGCTATCAGTGAAGTCGCTATGTTATGACGGGAGGTTACCGATTGTGATGTCATATTAGTATAAGTTAACATCAACATCGATCGTTGTACATATTTGTTACTTTCTTTGAGTTGAATTAGTACACAACGCATTCATTTCACGAAGTAGTTTACTGCTTCAATGTTGAATTATAATTTGACAATCTCTTCAATGTCTTTTCACCCAGTATAATAATGCACTGCTGCAAAATGGGTACATGTATGTCGTACTGTTACTAATATAATCTAAAATGCAATAGAATTTATGAAACTCATAATAATCACCTGTTTGTTTTAACATAGAAATTGACATTCATCGTGTTATTCTTCCCATATAAGATGTTTTGTGAATGTAACTTTCAACTGGCCAAAGGGCACTTTCAGCTATCGTTTTTAATAACCACATCGGTTCCTTTTTGGGGACATTAAATGAGTGTCATCCAAAATGTCCCGAAGACATATCTAAGATTTTGTTACAATACAGGAGAATGACCTATAAAAATAGGTGCCCATTGTCCAGTTGAAACCAAATACGTTTAGGTTTTATCCCAATTCTCCAAAGGAAACATTTATATGCTGCAGTGTGTATTTTTATACAAAAAGGAACCGATATGGTTATTAAGAACGACAGCTGTGTGGAACTTTGTAGATACACATAAACAAATATATACTAGAATGTATTGTCCTGAATCAAAGCAGATGCTCACCACGGACAAGACGGATACTGAGTTGCAATGACTTAAGTTAAGAGTTGCGGAGTTATGCCCCTTTTTGTCTTTGGACATGTTGACATCGCCCTCGTGTTTTGACGTCATAGCGGAAAATTTATTTCGCCACTTAAATCAAGTACGTTTTCGTATCGAATGTGTCACGTTATACATAATCGTACAATTCTAATATACTGAACAACAAAAGTTCCTGTGACATTGAATAAGATTTAATGCAAAGTTAACTCTGAAACAATTTCGGTTTGCCACAGATAAAAGACTCCTGTAGGTGTTCAAGCGGTTTAATTTGCCATACTGACTTCAGAAAATGCGTGATTTCATTTAAAAAAAACATGAACATGCCAAAATGTCAATTTACAAATCAATAGCGTGTGTGTCCACCTCTGGTTGCGATGCAAGCAACACATCTTCGTCTCATGGAAAGGACCAGGCGTCGCACAAAGTCCTGTGGGATATCTGTCCATATCTGCTGGAGCATGTTTCGAAGTTCCTGGAGTGTCTGTGGAACAAGTGGTTGACGTCGAAGGCGCCGATCCATCTTAACCCACATGTGCTCGATTGGTGAGAGATCAGGGGAGGGAGCCGGCCAGAGGATGACATTCACGTTGTTTTGTTGAAGAGAATCCTGAAAAAGGCGAGCAATACGAGGCCGGACGTTGTCATGTTGAAAGGTAATGCCTGGGCCATGACGACGCAAAAACGGTAGAACAACAGGGCCCATGATCTCGTCGCGGTAGCGCTGACCTTTGAGATTTCCCTCTACCACTATGAAACGGGTCCTCTGTCTTGATGTAATCCCACCCAATACCATAACGCTGCCGCCCCCGAAACGATCTTCTTCCATGACACAATGATTGACGTAACGTTCACCTCGACGTCGGTACACTCGAATCCGTCCATCGCTATGGCTGAGGTGAAAACGAGACTCGTCAGTGAATAGAACTTGTCCCCACTGCATGGCCGTCCAGCGTAGACACTGTCTGCACCACTGTAGACGTGCTTGACGGTGGTTTCCTGTCTAAATGGGACGTCTGGCGTATCTTCTGACGACAATCCCTGCACATCTGAGGCGTATACAACTCGCCTCCATGTGAATGCCGAATAGTTGGACCGTGTGAATGCCCCTTTAACAGGTTTCCACTACAGATAACATATCAAATAAACTTGCGATAGATTATCATACGATAATCGAGATTACAATCTACATCAGTAATTTGTAAATCTAAAATTAATTACATCTAATATCCATTGCAGAATGTTGCAAATACGAACCCTGTCGTGTTACTATAAAATATTCCATCTTCAGAGGAAATTTACAATGTATATTAATACAATGTGTGAAAATATTCGTATCTCCATGCTTAATTGGTCATAAGTTATCTTGTACAATCACAGCATGTTACATGTAAATTAGACGCAGGGAAAATACTATTTCAGCAACCCAATCATAGCGCCATCATCACAGTTTCAATGAAAGGAAAAACAATTCGAAACCGAAACCAGCACATCGTATCCCTAAGCAGTTAACTCAAATGCAAAAAGGTATTGCTGTCATGATGTTAGAAGTTAATTTGATGTTTTCAGTAGTTAGATTTTTTGTATCCGCGTGTATCATCGACAGAAGCTAGGGTCGAGGAAGCACATGTGGAACCGACCTTGACATAATGTGTTTACAATATGGCGTCGACTCACGTTTAAATGTCGTGGCCACACTTTAGAAATCTACTTTTGCGACTAAATGTGAAAAGGCTGGGGTAATTCATTCACAAGATCATTTAGTTTGATCAATCACAAACGAATCTGTTTCACTTCCCTTTGTAGCTGGCTAGTAGTTAGCCGAGCAACAGCTTACTCTCTACGGCCTCGCTTACTAATTAATTACCTGACTGACATGGCCAACATGAATCGGTGGGTGGAGGGTTTCAAGTGTGATAAAATCCTGGGTACAGTACACAAACCTTGTTGATGACTATGTTAGAGATTTTACGAGCGCTTAGGATAGAGCCGATTTCGCACTAAGAGCATACCTTTGAACATTAGATATATGTGTTTGTGTCTTTGTTGTTTAACGCCGCCCTCAGCATTATTGCAGCTATATGACGGCAGTCTGTATAAAAAATCGAGTCTGGACCAGACATTCCAGCGATTGGCATAATGGGCATCGATGTACGTCATTCGGATACGATGACGTGCATCAACCAAGTCAGCGGGCCTGACCACCCGATCCCGTTAGTCACCACTTTCGACACGCATAGTCGCCTTTTACGTCAAGCATGGGTTGCTGAAGACCTATTCTCTACCCGGAGCTTCATAATATGGTGATAACAGTATGCTAACAGTGAGGGACTGAGTATGATTGTACGCCGCTGTTTGCAATACTCTAACAATTTCACGCTGGGGGACACAAAAATAGGCTTCACATATTGTACCGATATGGGGAAACGAACGCTGGCCTTCGGCGTGACGAGCGAATGCTTTCACCAATCGGCTACCCCCACCGTCCCAGTGTATGGTAAGAGAGTAAACTAGGGTAAAAACAGCAACATTTTAAGGGTGTTCGGGGAGTAATGTCTTCACTTAATATAATATGGGAAGTTTTGGAATAGTGTGGTTAGGGGAGTAATGAGATGCTTCTTGCGTTTATGGGGTTTGTTGGTTAGTTGGTTTTGATTTGGTAATTTCCGGGATGGTAATAAATGGATGAGTTAGCAAAAAGTTGTATTGTAGTTTGTTCCTATGTCGGTTAGGACGTGGTGGTTACGGGTAATTGGTAGAGTTGACATTGTAAGATAACATGCGTGTATTACCGGTTCGACGGGACATTTTGGCGGTGACGTATTGTATTTACACCTTCCACATTAGGTTTTTGCCGCACTCAGCAATATTCCAGCTATATGACGGCAGTCTGTAAAATAATCGAGTCTGGACCAGACAATCCAGTGATTAATATCATGAGCATCGATCCACGCAATTAGGATACGATGACATGCATCAACCAAGTCAGCGAGCCTGACCACCCGATCCCGTTAGTCGCCTTTTACGACAAGCATAGTCACCTTTTACGGCAAGCATGGGTTGCTGAAGACCTTTTCTACCCCGGAATCGCCACATTAGGACAGTAGCTGTAACCTGTGTTTTGGTGGCTTTTTGTCTTGCTGGTTTAACTTGTTCTATGACCGCCTCCGTGGTCTAGTGGTAGAGCCTCCGCCCGGAGAGCGGAAAGTCCGGGATTCAATCCCCGGTCGCGTCATACCAAAAGACGTTTAAAGATGATACTTGTTGTTACCCTGTCTGGCGCTCGGTATTAGGGGGCTAAAACAAGGACGGGCTCGGAGTTAGTTTACCGTGTCTGAGTGGGGTATTCATGTTAAACTGCGCATGGCATCTCAGTGGGCTCACTATATATCCGGCATTAGCAGCCACACATACACACACGTGCATGCGCATCGCTATATAAGTGCAATGATCTTGGATGCGACGTTAAGCCCAATTTCAATCACCTCACCTTACTTGTTCTTGAGATGTTTTGCTACCCGAACTTTGGTACCCCATTTGTCGACTTCTTGTTTCCAAAATACCGTTGTGGGACCGACCCCCCCCCCCCCCCCCCCCCCCCCCCCCCTCCCTCTAAATCTGGTGCCAGTCTCATCGTGTTTGGTTCATAGAGTTGGGGTGGATTGGTTTAGAGCGTTTTTGCTGGTACGTGTTTGAGGTTAGTGTTGGTGACTGGAATAGCGAGTTGGGGTATGAAGTGTTTGTATTTGGGGTCGGATACTTTAATGTGACTGAGCCCTAGTCGGGTTATTGTATTGAGAATGTAGCGTATCCCTGCTTGTTGACCTGAACTGTCTTAGTTAAGTTTAGTTTTGTGCACATAGGAATTGTTGCATCAGTGTATTGTGGCTGCCGTCTGTCCAGTAATGTAAGAGGAGCTGGCCTGTTCGGAGTCGAGGGAAGCTCTAAGGTTAGTGCTAGAGTGAGGAAGTTGGAATTAACACCGCTTTGGACAGTATTCCTGTTATATCACGGCGTGTCAGCATAGTGTAGGAGGGAAGCCCGAAGTGATGCAGGTCACTTTTGTGAAACCCACGAGTACGGTTATGGTGCTGATAAACCTGCAAATATAATCTGGGCGAAACGGGATTCGAACCATAAGTTTCTGGCGTGCCCAAGGGACACAACTGTGCACAGCGAAATGCGGCGCCTGAGACGACGGCGCAACCAGTGACCAGTTGCTGGCAGGGGCGTCTTGAGTGCCTGTGATAGTACCTAGTGCTATTTTGAGAGCAAGCTATTGGATTGAATGTTTAGTTTGACCTTTTGTGACGAACCAGGTGATCCGCTATTTGCGTTTGGTAAATTGGTAATAGCGTTGTTATTTGCTCCTCAGAAGAGCCGCTTATTGCTCTCATGGGGTTGAGGTCTTTAGCAAGTCCATTTGTAGGCACCTGGCCGTGAGCTTCCCGTGTGGGATATTGAACAAGGCCGTAGAATATAGGTTCAGTTGACAATGACTAGTATATGTTGTGATCATGTAGTGTAATTAGAAGCGTATTTGGACAGCGATATTTGAAATTTAGGTCTATGGTTTGTGATGTGTTTAAACCAAAGAGGCAATACATTTGCATAATCATAAGAAAAAGCAGAGTACATTGTACGAGTCTGACTAGGTCATGATCATGTTTTTTTTATGAATAACTATCAACAGTGATGATACCTGATGTTCGCGTGACGGCGAGCGTATCAAACCATCACAAACACATGCAAAGGCAAGACAAAATGCAGGAACAAATGGTACAAGTCAAAAAAGGGAATTGCATCAAATATCCTTTTTGTCACTGATGCGTCAAAAATAGGAAATGTCCAGATATGTCTACCATAAAACGTTTTTAAAAGCTTTACTAAGGCCTTAAATGTTGTAACCATGATTAAACAACTTTTGAGCAAGACGCTCTTCGTAGAAAGTACATGTTCAATTGAACCTAATAGGCACGTCGTGTCAGTTAAAACTTAAAAAAAGAATAACGATAGGTTTTTTTTACGTTCAAAAGTTATCGATAACGATGTGCGCGTGTCTATTTGATAGTGATTCATAAACACGTGATCGTGATATTTTCGGAATCGTACAATGGATTTTTTTCCGACAGGTTTGACTTTGGAAGGGTTTTGTTGCTTCGTTGTATGGAAATGGTTAACATTTCATTTATTGAAAATATTCGCGTTCACACATGAAGATTGGAAATGGCGATGCTAAGCTAATATCTTCGTTAAAATTGCTATCAAGGTCTAGCAATACTATCTGAAATAAATATTGCTAGAGGTCTCAGTGTTAATGAAAAATCCTCTGTAGTAATATATGGTATGCCTTTTACGATTAGCAATACACATTTCTAACTATAGGAATGTAAGATAAAGAGACACCCTTATTACATCGGCTCCTTTACAAAACTTGAACAACACAGACGGAAAGAGGTAAAAGGATATTTGTGTATCTGTTTCTCTGATGCGAAGATACAGCAATTTCAGAGCAAGTTACAAGGGTATCCCATGTTAATATATATTTCAGTAAGAAATACTGAGGTTTCTGAAGTTGGGAAAAGGGATATTTTCATTGCAGTTAACATAATACTTGATATTTCACTGCAGTGAACACTTTGAAGGAATTATTGTCTTACAAGAGTTACCTCACCGCAAATTGTTTCCCCTTTATCAGTGTACTTTATCAGTGTACTTTATCAGTGTACTTTATCAGTGTACTTTATCAGCACACAAACTGTTGACTTCCTTTTTACGTTAGTTCCACATTGACAAGGCAAAATAATAACAGATGGTCATTTATGGAGTTCATATCGCTTCTGGCCGTTTGTTATTCTCCTGAAAACGTTTCCTTATAATCTGTAAATTTAACACGTCAATCGAGACTTTTCGCTTCGCAAAGCGCCATTTTTATTATTTAAACCAGCGTGTATTCTTCCGCTTCTAACAGCGGTCGCGTTGATTCAAAGAATTTTTTGTTGAAGATGATTTTGTATGTAATCATATCCTAATGTATAATTAAAAAAATATTGATCTCAAATATTTTTCAAGAGATTTTGCATGAAACTACATTTTAAGTCGCAATTACAGAGGATGGTGAAACGTGCCTGTCAGGTAAGGAGAATTTACGTCACAAGGTTTTACATTTGTTATAAAATAATTTAATTTTCCGATAGAGAACTACAAAAAAGTTAATAATAAATAGGATAAACTATGTGTCGAGTGAAATATCACGTTTCATTCCTCGAGTGACGGGTTAGAGGACAGTTTCTACACGATCAAGCGGGATGCAGCTCAATGGGCAATATTGTGTGCAGGTCAATTGCTGATGCCATAAGTATAGTACACACCCCTGTGTTCCCGTCCAAGACATTTAGCCACTGTCCCAGGTGTGCAGTACATATCTCTGTGTTCCGGTCCAAGATGTGTAGCCACTGCCCCCAGTGTGCAGTACACACCTCTGTGTTCCGGTCCAAGATGTTTAGCCACTGCCCACAGTGTACAGTAAACACCTCTGTGTTCCGGTTCAAGACGTTTAGCCACTTCCCCCAGTGTGCAGTACACACCTCTGTGTTCCGGTCCAAGATGTGTAGCCACTTGCCCCAGTGTGCAGTACACATCCCTGTTTTCCGGTCCAAGATGTTTAGCCACTTGCCCCAGTGTGCAGTACACATCCCTGTGTTCCGGTCCAAGATGTGTAGCCACTTGCCCCAGTGTGCAGTACACACCCCTGTGTTCCGGTCCAAGATGTTTAGCCATTTCTCCCAGTGTGCAATACACACCCCTGTGTTCCGGTCCAAGGTGTTTAGTCACTTGCCCCAGTGTGCAGTACACATCCCTGTTTTCCGGTCCAAGATGTGTAGCCTCTTCCCCCAGTGTGCAGTACACACCCCTGTGTTCCGGTCCAAGATGTTTAGCCACTTGCCCCAGTGTGCAGTACACACCCCTGTAATCCGGTCCAAGATGTGTAGCCACTTGCCCCAGTGTGCAGTACACACCCCTGTGTTCCGGTCCAAAATGTTTAGCCACTTCCCCCACTGTGCAATACACACCTCTGTGTTCCGGTCCAAAATGTTTAGCCACTGCCCCCAGTGTACAGTACACACCCCTGTTTTCCGGTCCAAGATATTTAGCCACTTCCCCCAGTGTGCAATACACACCTCCGTGTTCCGGTCCAAGATGTTAAGCCACGGTAGTGGTGGTGGTGGTGGTGGTGGTGGTAGAGGTGGTAGTGGTGGTAGTGGTGGTTAACCACTTCCCCCAGTGTACAGTACACACCCCTGTTTTCCGGTCCAAGATGTTAGGCCACGGTGGTGGTGGTGGTGGTGGTAGAGGTGGTAGTGGTGGTAGTGGTGGTTAGCCACTGCCCACAGTGTACAGTACACACCCCAGTGTTCCGGTCCAAGATGTTTAGCCACTTGCCCCAGTGTGCAGTACACACCCCTGTAATCCGGTCCAAGATGTGTAGCCACTTGCCCCAGTGTGCAGTACACACCCCTGTGTTCCGGTCCAAAATGTTTAGCCACTTCCCCCACTGTGCAATACACACCTCTGTGTTCCGGTCCAAAATGTTTAGCCACTGCCCCCAGTGTACAGTACACACCCCTGTTTTCCGGTCCAAGATGTTTAGCCACTTCCCCCAGTGTGCAATACACACCTCCGTGTTCCGGTCCAAGATGTTAAGCCACGGTAGTGGTTGTGGTGGTGGTGGTAGAGGTGGTAGTGGTGGTAGTGGTGGTTAACCACTTCCCCCAGTGTACAGTACACACCCCTGTTTTCCGGTCCAAGATGTTAGGCCACGGTGGTGGTGGTGGTGGTGGTAGAGGTGGTAGTGGTGGTAGTGGTGGTTAGCCACTGCCCACAGTGTACAGTACACACCCCAGTGTTCCGGTCCAAGATGTTTAGCCACTGCCCACAGTGTACAGTACACACCCCTGTGTTCCGGTCCAAGATGTTAAGCCACGATGATGGTGGTGGTGGTGGTAGAGGTGGTAGTGATGGTAGTGGTGGTGGTGGTTGTTTATGGTGGTGATGGTGATGGTGGTTGTGGTGGTGGTAGTGGTAGTGGTAGTGGTAGTGGTAGTGGTAGTATAACCGTATAATAGTCAACTATGAGTAAATACAAAATAAGTGCACCTGAACAAGTGAGATTGTCACCAAACCTTTTTGTACCAGAAATACATTTGGATTTGTTTCTTTGTGTGGAATACTTAGCTAGAGATCTAATGACTTCTAAAAAATAGAATAGACGTTAACCTACATATATCACGCGACGTGATAGTGCGCGATTGAGCCTTCTTCTTTCCGCAATAGCTCGTTTATATCACGACAGTCACATGACCAAGAACACACGTAGGACTGACAGGAGTAAAAACGATAAGAAAATCTTCCCCTGAACAAGCCTGTAACCCAAGATGATCGCGTTACCCTCTGTTTGTACTCCTTTGGCAAAATCTCCGAATACCTCGGGTCACATGATACGGATGTAACATAAGAACAATTCTCCCTGCAAACCTGTAAAAATAGTGTCATGGTGTAGCTCACCTGGACATGTAGTCATTAGTTGAAAACGTAAACAAGGGTAAAAGATTCTGTGAGCATTTCTTCCTGTATACATGCGAATGACTAAAAATAAAATTTCAATCATAATGATCTGAAAGAAAACATGATGTTATCAGAACATACATGACAGAACCTGGACGTTTAGAAAACTGACAGAAAGAGCGTTTTTACAGCCTAACACAACGAATTAAATTTCAGATATAGATCGATGGTGAACGTCGATGAAACCTCTTTTGTACATTATTGATCATTGGCAATTGATAATATTCCCATTCTGCGCTTCTGTTTTCGGTGAAATATATATAATATACACGAGATAATACGTCTTGTAAACGATCGGACTTAGTAGGGGGCGCTTATAAAGACAATACTTACAAACTGGTGTAGAATTTGGTCAGGGAGAGTTTATTGGAGCAGGATGGTTAATGTGGCGATACGGCATATACATCAGGTCTAAGACTGGTTATATAGCTACATGCACTCTCTGTAGATTCCATGTAGACCCCAATAACGGGGCCAATTGGAAAGAGCGTCTGTCCAGAGAGCGGAAGGTCGTTGGTTCGATTCCCGGTCGCGTCATACCAAAAGTGTAATGCTACCATCACACCAAAGTAGTTCTACCCCGTTCTAAACAAAATACTAGAACGGGCTGTGATCACGGTAGAACGCGTAGTTCTGGCGTAAAATACGATGCTAGTTCGTTCATAAGCAGTGCTCAATACATCTATCTCATTCTTATCTTGTTCTTAGCCAGTCTGCAGTCCGTTTGTTTCCTGTACAGATCGTGTAAAAGTGCCCGTTCACCTCATCCCGACATCCCTCATTTCGAGCACGTCCGTAGCCGTTCTCAATCCGTTCTTAACCAGTTCAACCTCGTTCTACCTCGTTCACAATACGTCCAAGCCAGTTCTAACTAATTCGGGATTCACACTTGCGTTAGTAGCTGTAGTTATCCTTAGGGATATTAACGTAGACAAAATAACACTAACGTGTCGAAATATGTCAACAAAAGCTTGACTACGTCGAACAACGTTTCTATATCAAAGTGTTACCAGAGAAATGTCCGTCCAATTACAGACAAGTACATTGTACTAGAGTGAACAACATTGAAGTACGAAAAGGGTTCTACACATCATCTACGTTTTCCTACGTTAAGCTACTTTAGACTACAGTAAAGTACAGTAGCTAGTACATTCAGGTACGTTGAACTACATTTAAAAGCGTTACTTTACGTTAAACTAGGGTCAACAACCATTAAGCACAGGGTATATAAAGAGACATGTGGTTTTCATCATTCTTTCACTTTTGAATTCCTGACAAAGCACATATATATTTCATTCCTTTCGTCATTTTGGTCTTAGTTAGGGTTAGCTTAACTAAAGTCTAGCTATGAGGAAAACAAGAAACAGGAGAGGTCAAACCCCAGCTTCTGACATTGCTGAGGTTACTGAGGTTCATGAGAATCCTGAGGTTCCTGATGTTTCTGGGGTTGCTGAGGGTCCGATCTATGAAGACTTGCAGGATATTGATAAAGTTGATGCCACTCCCCCAGATCCAAAAAGCTCTCAGAATTGCAATGTCCAGGAAGAGTACAGGCACAAGCGAGGACTCAAACAAAGGCACATGTACAGCAACAACAGTCCCAACCTCAACCATCCCCCTGTCACATCATCCACCAGTGGGGACTACCAGATGGCTTCAAATATTGCGGTTTCACAGCAGCAACAGTGCCCAACGGGATGGATGCCACCCTGGCAGCATGTTTATCAACCGCAGCAGCCGCAGCAGGGACAGTCAGAGTGGTCTTCAAGTGCACCTCCTTCACACTCTCTACAGGACTTCCTTCAATTCTAGAGTGGAGGTTTTGAGGAATGGATTGACCTTTGTTCCTGTTTGGCAACTACTGTCACCACTGCCTGGATGATCAAAGACTGTTGATGCTTCCCTGTATTATTATTTTGTATGTTTGTTGGTATTTTAAACATAAAGTTGAAATAAAAAATACAAATGTGATGTTGTTGATATGATAGGATATGAAAACAGCCAAAGTATTAACGAAGAGAGTTATGCTAACAAACCAAAGCAACCTGTTTGTTCCTATTAAAAGACCATTTGAAACACATTCTGTAAATAAGGTCCTATTTTCAAATATAGATAGAATCTAAATTGAAAATAGATGATGGAAGACCTTCATTTCAATTAAAGGTAAAGCTTATATATAGTTAAAGCTGCTTTACTGAATTTAATCGGTCAAGCCTTACCCTTTAAAGGTTTTCAAATATTTTGATAGAGACATCTTTGCTTAGTATTCACGCAAAATCTGAGATCATTTTGTCGAAATTTAAGGGGTGAAAAGGAGGGTCAGAACTATTGGGTCGTACTGTACATTTTGGCTGCAAAGATTGAATTTTGATACCTTATAGCACGTGCAAAAAGGGTGTGTGGTCATAATAAAAATGAATATTTGTTTCGATCAAAAACTCGAACATGACAATTGTACTACTTAATGAGGTAAATAGTTTCAGAAAGAAAGAAAGAAAACTCAGATGATGATTTTAGTCTGAAACCAAACAGTAATGCAGCTTTAACGTGCCATATAGTTAATAAAGTTTGATTTTGACTACATGCAGCTCCTTTGGTTCATGAGTTGGCATAATCAAATGTAACATTCTGATAAAGATATGATTTCAAAGAAATTGGTCTGTCCAAATCATCTTTATCGTGTTAAGTTATAATATGCCTTTATTTAACATGAGAGTTTCTTTCAAATTCATTAATTCCAAGTACCATATTTTGAAATGAAAGGTGTGAAATTACTTTGTAAATTATATATTTTTCTAACATCATTATTGTTTGTTCTTGTTTAGTCTTGAATATAACAAAACTACAAGGACACAAACAAATACAAATGCACAGGTCTGATATTTTAATGAAAGCTGGTACAAGGGCATTAACTTAAAACATGGTTCTTCACATTGCCCTTAAATTGGACGTTCAACAATGATTCAGTATTGGCCAAGATGTGTATCCTGCCATGGAACCGACCCTGCGGGTGAGCAAAGGTAATGTTTCAGGTAAATCCGCCACTTTTTGGTTGCTAATGTGTCACGGTTACCCCAATAAGTGTGATTATGTCCTCCAAGTTGGCTGTGTCCCTCCAGGCAACAGGTACCAAGTTGTGGTTCGCATCTTCCTTGTCCAGGATCATGACATCATTGGAGGGGTTCCTTTCTCTCAGGTAGTTGTGCAGCACCACACACGTTCTCACTATCAAAGATGCAGTATCTACCTGAACCTGGAGAGTGCTAAGCAGACACCTGAATCTGTTTGCGAGTATCCCAAAGGCACTCTCAGCCACACGGCGAGCTCTTGAAAGGCGATAATTGAATACTAGCTCATCGTGCGCCAGTCCCCGGCGAGAGAATGGTTTCATTAGCCAACTCTGCATGACAAAGGCATCATCTGCAATGATGTAATAGGGTATATCAACATCGTCAAATGGTACAGGCTCTGCATCTGGTATACCAAAGATTCCCTGTTGTATTGATTGGTAGAGGGTACAGTTCCATATTTGGCTATCGGAGGTAAGGGTTCGATAGGAGTCTTCATAACCCTGGCTTCCATGACATCCAAAATAGCCTTACACACGGAAACAATAATCCCTGAGATGGTGCTGTGAGCAAGTCTGACATTATACATCAGTGAGTGGTATGAGTCTCATGTAGCCAAGAACCTTAATGTCACAGCCAGCTTGAGTCCAGGAGACACAGGATTACGCCATCGGGTCCTATTCTTGGTGAGACGGTCCTCTACCCTTGCTAACAGTTCATGGAATGTGGCCATGTCCAAGCGCAGAAAGTTCATGAAAGCTTCAGGATCCTCAAGTTGTAAATGTTCCATCAGGGCGTCATACTGACCATGGATTGATCTGCGAAGAAGCAAGTCACGACCCCAACATCTTCTCTGTTTTCTCTGCTTCTCTTCGCCCTCTTCAAATTGCATGAGACACTGGGCATAACATAGCAGCTCTTTGTTCACAACAGCCCAGAACCGAATCATATTTACTCTCCTATCACTCATGTTGTGTCTGCAGAGTTCAGACAACAAATGATCAGACTGATGTCATCATGGGTTATAAATAGCACGTGTATCAACCCATACTTGCTACCTAGTGATCTGTAGTTTATCTTAGTTTAACTTATTTAAACGTATTTTAACTTACTTAAACCTACATGTGCTAAGAGCACAGCTAGCAAGACGTGATATAGCATTTTCAAAACGTAAATTACTGTACAAATACTTAAAGTTCTTAGTTCACTGTATTGAAACGTTCTTTAATGTCAATAAGGTGAATGTAGTGTAGTGTAGTATAACCGGGTCATGTGAAGTTAAACAAAGTTAGACGGGCTTGTGCCCCTACTAAGATGTAGTTTACCGTAGTTGTTCGTAGATATTTTATGCCTTGATAAACACGATGTTCGTTACGATTGGCTACAGTAGACGACTATGGTTATAACTACGGCAAACTACATCTAACTACATTAAACTAAGTTACTACAGCTTACGTGGCTATCTGTTGTGCATGCACAACAGATAAATCCCTAAGTACGTTTTTTTCACGTTAATGGCTACGTTATGAACACAGATAGTCACAGACAGCTACGATGAACCACGTGTGGATACGTTACACTACGTAAGATTTTTCTACGCTTAAGTACGTTATTTAACGCAAGTGTGACTCAGGCTTAATTCTTAACCCGACTAACTCGTTCGCAGTATGTCCTCATCTCGTCCCAAGTGCGTGTGTATTCGCGTCCTGGCCCGACTCCTATGGATACCGAGCGCGTTGTAGCCAGTCTTCATTCAAGTTCAGGGCTCCGAGCTGTACACATCATGCCTCCAAAGAGAAGTCGACATGGTCGATGTGCACACGTTCTGAAATTTATGTCGGTTGTATCACGTCCTTAGTAGGTTCCAACTACGGCAAGTCCGTTCGAAGTACGGTAATTCCGTTCGAAATACGTCTTTCTCGTGTTAAGTACGTTGTCAATCCGACTAATTGCAGAACAGGATGGACCGGATAAAAGTTTGAGCAGACTCAAAGTACTAGAGCACCCTCCCCTTCCGAGCGCGTCCATGAAGTTCGTAAAAAGACTATCAATAGTTGCTACTACGTCCACTACGTTCATACACAGTTCGACAATATTTTCCCGAACGTATTGAGAACTAGTTTGGTGTGATGGGGGTAAAACATAAAACTACTTGTTGTTACCCTGACTGGTCGTCTCAGAGTCAGCATATCGTTTCTGAGTAAAAATGTTAAACTGCGGCATGATATCTCTGTGTACCCACACAATAAAACCGGCATTAGTCCGGACTAGTACAAGCTGACACACACTCACGCACGCACGCACGCACGCACGCACTTACCCACTGTAAATATTGACAAGGCCCAAATTGTATTCTGCGTTTGGCATGCTAAAATTGGTTCCCTGTTTGTTTCTTTGAGTTGGTTTCCATTCCGAAATCGTTATTTTGTATGTAATCCCTTTGATGAACGAGGTTCGTTCGATTATGAAACTTTGAGAGCCCCGAGTGATATAAGATTACCACATTTCCAATCTCATTAAAATCAGATCTAAGTTCTCGCTGCCGCTAAACAAAGATCTGAGGACATCCCATTACGGGTCACGTCAGAACGACCTTTCTCAAACTTTGACCGACCACTGAAATGACTAACAAGAAGTTGACATCAGCCAATTAGAAAGCAGCTTTATCGAGCTTTATGGCACTCGTTTCAACCTGACACAGTTCTCGATTATAATTTTGAAAACTAAAACGAACGAACATTCCGGAATGTCTAATAAATGGTTCCGATTGTATGGCAGTGCTTCCCACGAACTGTGCAACGCCTCCTCCGTTCAAAGGTTTATCCCATGGAGCGGGAGATAGACGATAACGATAAACGAGATAACGTTTACGAGGTTTCATGATTAGAAAACGCATTCCGACTGTCACTTTCATGATCTGGTAAGCGACGCTTTGATTGGTCGGATAAAAGGTCGTTCTGACGTGACCCGTTATGGGATATCATCAGATCTTTGTTTAGCGATAGCGAGAACTAAAATCTGATTTTAATGAGATTGACCACATTTATGGCAACCGGCATTGACTAGAGTCAACCTGAAATAGCTAGTTTTAAACAAGGATCGCTGAAGACAGTATCCGAAATAAAATCCATAAAATGGAATCTAAGCTCTAAATAATGGCTAATGGAGAAACAAAACAACCATGCGCTACAACACACAACTATGGAAAGTTAACAAGTCTTTCATTTCTTGACAAAGCTCTCATTGTAACGAATGTTTGTTTTGGGATAACACTTTCTAAGTAAAGTACAAATTCTCGTACGTTTTTGTGTGGAATCCCACCCGGAATTCCAACCCACACTGACAGAATGAGGCACCTAATCGCCAGCACACAAATTTAGCGATCTAACCCACTCAGCCACCGAGGCTTCCACTAAAAAGAATATCCGACAACTGGAAGTCTAGATCACGTTTTTTGTGTACCCCTCTGACAAGTGTTAAATGGCACACCTCCCGAGGCCGAAATCTATTAACAGTCATCGTATCGTTTCTATGGAATGCATACATAGCGACAAGAAGTTCGAACATTAATCGACATGCAATATCATCATCAAAGTTGCATTATTGTATTCTAAAATATTTATATCAAAAATCGAAAGTTAAATTGTCCTGGCGCATTTCAGAATGCACATAAATAATCAATACCTAGTTAATTATATTCATTAAATTTCTTTTATTCATGACTGAATCAATAAATGAAACTAATTTTCTATACCGATGACGTCACGTGGAGGCTGCTGACCAAGGACGCACCCCAGGGGGTCATTAGTACATGCAAGCTTGTGCAACCGAAGTATGACGAAAATGTGTTAACATGATCTTACTTCGGTCAGCCAAATTTGGGTTATACCTTGGTCAACACAGGTTCACGTGAGTCGTCCACGGAGATCAAATCGAACGCAAGCGCTGATGGATACGGAAGCATACTCCGTACCAGCCTAGTTCCCTGGGTCTGATGCGCAGGCGCTTTACTGCGGCGTCAGTGCAGCATACCCAGGGAACCAGTGACGCGTTGTTAATTTATCTTTTGGTGTAATGTAAATAATTTTCCTACACTGACGATGTGCAATAAGTAGGCTAAAATAATATGCATCTCCCGCGTTGTTCAGTGATGGTTAAATTTGATTTCATTAACTCCTTATGCAAACGTTTTAGTTTAAACAATCACCCGAAACCGATGCATGGTAATAAATAAGTAAGCCTCGCCTGCTTGAACTTTATTCCGAGAGAGAGAGAGAGAGAGAGAGAGAGAGAGAGAGAGAGAGAGAGAGAGAGAGAGAGAGAGAGTCATGCCCTCCGGTAGTTTTGGCATCAATTTTCACTTTGCCTCTCAGCGCTACTGTATAACCCCCCAGAGTTGCTGACGTTCGCTTTCAGCGCTGTGACATGGCGAGGTGATGTATGGTGCGGCGATGGATGGTTTTACAGTATTACAAGTATTATTTCCATCGATTCAGTAGAGACAGCCTGCACATCTTTGCTCCTCGTGTGTACCTAAATAAATCCGCCCGAAGGCTAATTAAGGCACTGTCCATACGTTTCTTGAAAGTGCAAGAAAATGTGACGTTAACGGGAGTCGCGTTACAACAAAACGCATCTGTCTGTCCAACAGGTAATAGATGTAATATCACATGTGTTTAGGGATGTGGTTGTTAATATTGAAAATCCCTTGGCGTGACATTGGCAGGGGATTATTGTTTGTGAACTTGAAAAATAGTTCTTTTTATCTTCACCGAACCAAATTAATGTTGACAACTGTTAAACTTAATTACGCATTGCTTTGCGTAATGTCGTAACCATTCCTGATGTATTTCTTAGGGTCTTGAACGTCAAGTAATAATCTAACCATTCGGTCTTACAGTCCCTAGGGACCTTAGTGAAGACTTAATTTTACCGCTGTGTATATTGCATATTTGTTGTAATTAATGATTTGCTATTCGTTGTAATTTAACTTTAGAGATTGGTACACCTTGTCCGTTGTCTGAATTGTGCCATCGCCCATCTGTGTCTCGACATCCTCTCTATAACTCCCAGCAGTCACCTCCTCGTTCAGTTATAAAACTACTCAACTACTTCAAAGCACGTTGTATGTCTGCATCTTGTCGCCTGATTTCTGAAAATCTTCGCCCACTGTCTAAACCTCCTCTAGAATTGTCTAGGATCTCCCCATCACCGGTCTACATTTCGTCCGCGACTATCCAAATCTGCCCGTCAACAGTCTAAATCTGATCGTCCATTGTCTAAACCTCGTGTTCAACTGTCTGAATGATCACTCTACAAATCCTCGCCTACATTACTGACGTCATCAGCTGTCTCAGTCTTCCCATCGTCTGCCCGAACATCTCCACGTTGTGAACATGTTCATCAACTGTCAAAATCTCCTCATCTACTGTCTACATCTCACCATCCACACTATACCTCACCATCTACATCTCACCATCCACACTACACCTCACCATCTACACTCTACATCTCACCATCCACACTACACCTCACCCTCTACACTCTACATCTCACTATCCACACTCTACACCTCACCATCCACTGTCTACATCTCACCATCCACACTACACCTCACCATCTACACTCTACATCTCACCATCCACACTACACCTCACCATCTACACTCTACATCTCACCATCCACACTCTACACCTCACCATCCACACTCTACATCTCACATCCACTGTCAAAATCTCCTCATTCACACACTACATCTCACCATCCACTGTCTACATCTCACCATCCACACTACTTCTTACCATCCACTGTCCACATCTCACCATCCACTGTCCACATCTCACCATTCACTGTCTACATCTCACCATCCACTGTCTACATTTCACCATCCACACTACTTCTTACCATCCACTGTCTACATCTCACCATCCACACTACTTCTTACCATCCACTGTCTACATCTCACCATCCACTGTCTACATCTCACCATCCACTGTCTACAAGGCTGAAACAAGGACTGGTCGGCTCGGAGTCAGTATACTGTGTCTGAGTTGAGTATTCATGTTAAACTGCGGCATGGTATCTCTATGTATCAACACAATAAAACCGGCATTGTCCGGACAAGCTCACACACACACGCACACGCGCGCGTACGTACGAACGTGCATACACGTCGTTATATAAGTGCAGTAATCTTGGTTGCGACGTTAAACCCCATTTCACCTCACTTAAAGTGCTCTGTGCTCGAGTTGGTTGTATTTTGATCAATAAATTTAGTTGAACTCCCGTGTCAGGTATCACAGAGTTGATACATTTCCTCTCTGGAGAATATATTTCATCCTGTGGTTGTAGAAGGAAGTAATGCAAAATCTCCTCATCTACTGTCTACATCTCACCATCCACACTACACCTCACCATCTACACTCTACATCTCACCATCCACACTCTACACCTCACCATCCACACTCTACATCTCACATCCACTGTCAAAATCTCCTCATTCACACACTACATCTCACCATCCACTGTCTACATCTCACCATCCACACTACTTCTTACCATCCACTGTCCACATCTCACCATCCACTGTCCACATCTCACCATTCACTGTCTACATCTCACCATCCACTGTCTACATTTCACCATCCACACTACTTCTTACCATCCACTGTCTACATCTCACCATCCACACTACTTCTTACCATCCACTGTCTACATCTCACCATCCACTGTCTACATCTCACCATCCACTGTCTACAAGGCTGAAACAAGGACTGGTCGGCTCGGAGTCAGTATACTGTGTCTGAGTTGAGTATTCATGTTAAACTGCGGCATGGTATCTCTATGTATCAACACAATAAAACCGGCATTGTCCGGACAAGCTCACACACACACGCACACGCGCGCGTACGTACGAACGTGCATACACGTCGTTATATAAGTGCAGTAATCTTGGTTGCGACGTTAAACCCCATTTCACCTCACTTAAAGTGCTCTGTGCTCGAGTTGGTTGTATTTTGATCAATAAATTTAGTTGAACTCCCGTGTCAGGTATCACAGAGTTGATACATTTCCTCTCTGGAGAATATATTTCATCCTGTGGTTGTAGAAGGAAGTAATGCAAAATCTCCTCATCTACTGTCTACATCTCACCATCCAAACTATACCTCACCATCTACATCTCACCATCCACACTACACCTCACCATCTACACTCTACATCTCACCATCCACACTACACCTCACCATCTACACTCTACATCTCACCATCCACACTCTACACCTCACCCTCTACGCTCTACATCTCACTATCCACACTCTACACCTCACCATCCACTGTCTACATCTCACCATCCACACTACACCTCACCATCTACACTCTACATCTCACCATCCACACAACACCTCACCATCTACACTCTACATCTCACCATCCACACTCTACACCTCACCATCCACACTCTACATCTCACATCCACTGTCAAAATCTCCTCATTCACACACTACATCTCACCATCCACTGTCTACATCTCACCATCCACACTACTTCTTACCATCCACTGTCCACATCTCACCATCCACTGTCCACATCTCACCATTCACTGTCTACATCTCACCATCCACTGTCTACATTTCACCATCCACACTACTTCTTACCATCCACTGTCTACATCTCACCATCCACACTACTTCTTACCATCCACTGTCTACATCTCACCATCCACTGTCTACATCTCACCATCCACTGTCTACAAGGCTGAAACAAGGACTGGTCGGCTCGGAGTCAGTATACTGTGTCTGAGTTGAGTATTCATGTTAAACTGCGGCATGGTATCTCTATGTATCAACACAATAAAACCGGCATTAGTCCGGACAAGCTCACACACACACGCACACGCGCGCGTACGTACGAACGTGCATACACGTCGTTATATAAGTGCAATAATCTTGGTTGCGACGTTAAACCCCATTTCACCTCACTTAAAGTGCTCTGTGCTCGAGTTGGTTGTATTTTGATCAATAAATTTAGTTGAACTCCCGTGTCAGGTATCACAGAGTTGATACATTTCCTCTCTGGAGAATATATTTCATCCTGTGGTTGTAGAAGGAAGTAATGCAAAACGTTGTTGTGGCCAAGATTTCCTCAAGGCTGCTAACAGTAAGTAGTGGGATACAAACACTTCCTGTAACTCATGAAGGGGAAGACCCGGAAAAACAGCGTTAAGAGAAGTTGTGACTGTTGACCTGTCTGACACATTGGGCTGGTTAATATCTATTTGCAACTTAGATCGCACAGCACATAAACTGCCTGGCAAAAGGAAGAATACACCCTAGTTAAATGGTTATTCAATGGTGATGTATTTGATACAGGTATCATTGTTGTGTTATGATGGACCTTCAGTTTGCAGTGTTTTGGAGACTATTTTTAGCCTCGCCACGTTTTGATAACGTGTTTACCTTTTTGATCAAACCCAATGTTCAAATGTCTGCTTTCTTTGGCCAGGCAGTACATTTGGTTTTCCATTAAATCTGACTTCTTTGGGTGACGTGAAACGTTTTTCAAAACGCATGCTGCCACAAAGCTTTGTCGAAGTACAGGTGCACGTATGCTAGCATTTCAATAAAGAAAAAAACGTGAAAAGCTCACACTTTAACTTAACCACAATACCATATCATATAGGTACATCGCAACATCGCCTCGAAACATGACACCACAAGATCGCATCGAAACATGACATCACAACATCGCATCGAAACATGACACCACAACATCGCATCGAAACATGACATCACAACATCGCATCGAAACATGACACCACAACATCGCATCGAAACATGACACCACAAGATCGCATCGAAACATGACACCACAACATCGCATCGAAACATGACCCCACAACATCGCCTCGAAACATAACACCACAATATCGCATCGAAACATGACCCCACAACATCGCATCGCAACATGACCCCACAAGATCGCATCGAAACATGACACCACAACATCGCATCGCAACATAACACCATCGCATGGCAACATGACACCACAACATCGCATCGAAACATGACATCACAACATCGCATCGAAACATGACATCACAACATCGCCTCGAAACATAACACCACAACATCGCCTCGAAACAGGACCCCACAATATCGACTATGCGGTTGACGTTTAAGATACAGTTTTTGTTTTCATTTTTCTTGAAAATGCTGAAAATGTGATCATGAACAAAACCAAGGTAACTACTCATGTGGGGAATCGAACCCGGGCCTACGGCGTGATGAGCGAACGCTTTATACACCAGGCTACCCCACCAACCCTTTCGACATTTGGAGAAAAATGCATCGTATGTTCCAAAGTTAGAATATTCAATGCTATTGATAGTATACAAGGGGTAATTGTGGAACAATACGGTTCAGAGAGACAAACATGTACGTTAATACCTATCAACTGATAGTATATCGATACGAATTCTTTGCTCAAGCTACATTTTGCCACAGAATTTATTTTTCATCTCATAAACCTTAAAAAGTATTAAAGTTTCCAAATTAGGCTAGTTCATTCTGTGTGTCAGAAATACCTCCCAGTAAAGATCTTTTTGAATCGTGACAAAATGCAAATACACAACTGTCGACAAACTTGGTAACATCTGACAGCTATTTTTAATATATTATACAGAAATAAATACAGAACGACGATGATTTAAGCCGTGCAATGAAGCATGACGTGCCATCAAAGAAATCCCCGTGGCGCCACATGTGAGTGAAAAGTGACGTCAGTAAAAACACCATCTCGTGCTGTCCAATACAACATATTGACTAGCGGGTTGTTTTCCATCACGAGTTATTTCTGGAACTAAAGTGCTGGAGATTTAACTTAAGAACCATTAATGTAGATATTTCCGTCATCTTGTGCGTCAGTCTCGTGCAGCTCACGTGTCTCGTGGTATTTGTACGTGATTGTTATTGGCATCAATGGACCAAGTCACGTGTTTAGGGACATTGACGTAAGGATAGATTAGAGTCTAAAACAGGCTGATTATATACGAGTTCCTTAGGACTAAATCGATTTTGAAAGATCTACGAGCGTGATCCGCTTCTGTTTACGCAGGCTGTTCCCAGGAGACGTGCTAAATTGGGACAAACACGTGCACACGTCGAGCGCCTCACGGCGGGGGCCTTCATCTAACATGGTTGAACTGTAATCGAAAGATTTTTCTGCTCTGGGTTTGTTCTGATCTGGTAGAGGAACACTCCTTTCGTGTCTGCTAAAAATATTATAGCCTGACTCGTAAAGTAAGGGATGAAAAACCCAAATGTCACACGATCTCTCACTCGCTCACACTCTCTCACTCTCACGCTCTCTCACTCTCTCACACACTCTCTCACTCGCTCACACACTCACTCACTCTCACGCTGTCCAACACACTCTCACACTCACTCTCACTCACACTATCACTCGTTCACACACTCTCTCACACGATTTCTCACTCACACTCTCACTCTCTTTCACATACTTTCTCACGCTCTCTCTCTCTCTCACACTATCACACTCACTCTCACTCACACTTTTTTCACACTCTCTCTCTCACTCTCTAACAAACTATCATACACACTCTCACTCACACACTCTCTCTCACTCGTTCACATACTCTCTAACTCGCTCACAGATCACACACTCTCTCTCTCTCTCTCACACACACACACACACACACTCCCCCATACTCTCTTTCACACACACTCTCTCACACGCTCTCTCTCACTCACTCTCTCACACGATCTCTCACTCACACTCACACTCCCTCACACTCTTTCACACACTCGCTCACTCTCTCAAACACTATCACACTCACTCTCACTCACACTATCACTCGCTCACACACTCTCACTCTCTCACTCGTTCACATACTCTCTCACTCGCTCACACATCACATACTCTCCCACTCGTTCACACTCACTCGCTCACACACTTTCACTCTCTCTCTGTGCCTCACACTCTCTTTCACACACTCTCTCACTCTCAAACACTATCACACTCACTCTCACTCACACTATCACTCGCTCACACACTCTCACTCACGCTCTCACTCTCTCACTCGTTCACATACTCTCTCACTCGCTCACACACACACTCTCTCTCTCTGTCTCTGTGTGCCTCACACTCTCTTTCACACACTCTCTCACTCTCACACACTATCACACTCAGTCTCATTCTCACTATCACTCGCTCACACACTCTCACTCACGCTCTCACTCTCTCACTCGTTCACATACTCTCTACAATGTGTGAAGCCCATTTCTGGTGTCCCCCGTCGTGATATTGCTGGAATATTGCTAAAAGCGGCGTAAAACTATACTCACTCACTCACTCACTCACATACTCTCTAAATCGCTCACACATCACACACTCCCCCATTCACTGATTCACTGTATCAGAGTCCCTACCATAGAGTGTATGGATTTTAGGAACATGTATCAACGCTAGCAACTCGGTAATTATGAGAGGCAGCTGTTTCCAAGACATAAATAATCAATGATGTTGGTGTTTTGGGGAGTGTATTTAAATTAATACAAAATAAACTGAATATATATCAGTATCTCACAAAAAAACAACTGTTCATGAGCTTGAAATAAAAAATGATTTAAAAAAAGGAAGATTAATTTTAATTATTTTGAATAACCAGCTGCCTATGAAACATTCGGCGATGTTAAACGCGGATCCAGCTATTTTAAAAGGTAGGGAGGGGTACAGTACATTAAAATCCTCGCTCAGGTAATTTTACTGCCCACGACATACTATATTTGGTTTTCAAAAGGAGGGATTGGGACCACCTGGCGGTGTGATTGCCAATCTCAATCATTACTTGTGCTTATAGTGTAAAAAAAACATCATCTCTCAGAAATTCGTGTTATCACATTCTCTTCGGTAGTTACACATGGACGTCATACAGAAAATTATCCTTTCATCCCAAACTGGCTCCCATGGGAGATATGGCTATAGCATCACATTGCAGACCGTTAAGTTAACACTAATCTCTTCTAAATGTCATTGTGTATTCACACTAATCACTCTGCCAATGACAGGGCCGAAGCTGCATTTAGACACAATAGGCACGCTTCTACACTAACATTTTCTGAAAGAAATAACATCTTTTTATTTTATTCCTATGTGTTTGTGGCTGGATATCAGTGTACTAGTGAGAGTGATCTCCCCTACTGACTTAATTGAATGAGTGAGTATGGTTTTACGCCGTTTTTAGCAATATTCAAGCAATATCACGGCGGGGGACACTAGAAATGGGCTTCACACATTGTACCCATGTCAGGAATCGAACCCGGGTCTTCGGCGTGACGAGCTAACGCTTTAACCACTAGGCTACCCGACCGCACCGACTTAATTGGAGATGAAGATAGACAATGGTGTATTGTCATATCAAGAAATTATCCTGATCTGAATCTCAAATGAAACCTCATCAAGACGTGATTTTCCCAAACAAGAATCTCTTTTCTGGCGCTCTCCCATCAATCTTCCATCCAGGCAAATAACTGAACGCCAGCCTTACCTATGATAATACATAAAATCGTTCCTAAGTTTAGGATATCAGTTTCTGAACATCTGGAATATCTAGAATGAAACAGCTTTAATGGTGATGTAATGATTGAGAATTATTTAATGATATATAAACGTATTGCCAGCTACAACAAATCAATAAATATACAATGAAAACAATGCAGCCAGTTTGTTCGGTGCATTTGTTACATGATGTGTTAATAAATAAATAAATAAATAAATAAATAAATAAATAAATAAGGCTGGGGAAGAGAATGTCCCCAAACGCCCCTGGTTAACTCGAGCTTCGTGACCTCACATTTAAGATATCTAATTTGGTACCTACACTTGTGTTAAGTCCTAGCGTAGCTACTGACAAACTGATGACGTCATAACCTACACACACACACACACACCCCCCCCCCCCCCCCCCCCCCCACACACACCCCACAGTGTTTACACTTTCAACAACGTTCAGGAGAGGCATAGCGTAGCGTGACCGTGGCTGTGTGAGTATACCGACCAACCGGAATACAGATTAATGGGCATATCAACACGTTCATTAACATGGTTCAAGGGTTTCATCGAAGAAGCTTCACAAAATACAGACGTTAACTTCTTGTTTTCAAGAGCTGGCTTCATAAAGCATCTCTACGTCACGTCATCTCACGTGCTTAATTATTTCTGTACATTGATTTTGTACTTAAGCCATGTTGTTCTCTCAAAAGTATCCCCACCCACGCCTCGAGGAACTTGATAAAAGTCGTCACGTTGTGCCAAAATGTGATTTTTAAGTGTTTTTCACTTTAAGTGTGTAGTCTCGTGTTCAATACGATGCTGTTTGCGTCCCACTGTGTGACCTCATTTGATTAAAAGTTGTTTCCGTGGAAATCACGTGGCCATGTGTTATTGGGAGTTATCAGGTGTTAGTTTTAGTATTGCGAAAAAGATGAAAGAGACGTTTATTCATTCGTAAACCCACTATTTTCTGTTTAACGAATAACGCACGCAGCTGATGTACGTATCTATGCGTAGGGAGACCGTTTTGGCAATATGTGAAACGGTGGGGTGAGGTGAGGTGAAATTGGGTTTAACGTCGCGTCCAACATTATTACACTTATATAGCGACGTGCATGGACGTGTGTGTGTGTGTGTGTGTGTGTGTGTGTGGCTGCTTGTACTAGACCGGACTGATGCCGATTTATAGTGCTAGGCCACTGAGATACCATGCCGCAGTTTAACATGAATACCCCACTCAGACACAGTATACTGACTCCGAGCCGACCAGTCCTTGCTTTAACCCCTTAATGCCGAGCGCCAGACAGGGTGACATCTTTTAACGTCTTTTGGTATGACGCGGCCGGGGATCGAACCCCGGACCTTCCGCTCTCCGGGCGGACGCTCTATCACTAGACCACGGAGGCGGTCTAAACTGAAGCGAATAGGAAATAGCAAGACAGAATGCAGACAGTGTATTAACCTTGTTCAAGGCATTACGTTAATCAGAGATGAGTAAATCTGCCTCCATCATCCTACCGATCGTGTTACATGCCCTTGCATTGATATGATTTGTTTGTCTGTCTGTTTGTTGTTTAACGCCGCACTTAGCAATATTCCAGCTATATGACTGCGGTCTGTAAATAATCGAGTCTGGACCAGACAATCCAGTGATTGACATCATGAGCATCGATTCACGCAATTGGGATACGATGACATGCATCAACCAAGTCAGCGAGCCTGACCACCCGATCCCGTGCTTTTACGACAAGCATAGTCGCCTTTTACGGCAAGCATGGGTTACTGAAGATCTATTCTACCCTGGATCCTCACGTGTCGCATTGATATGATAGATAATCTGTCCTCTCATTATCCCCTTCTTTAGGTGTGCATGTTGAATGGCCCTTTAAGTCCAGTCGCAGACATTCAACAGTGACACAAAAAGAGACATTTCCTCACCAAATCAATTTCATTAGTACGTTAAGCATTAGCCCGGAAATTACAAAAACGTAAACAGGCGATTCCCCTGGAATTATTTTGTTAATTTTTCCAGTTTTTTAAGCGAGGTAAGGCGTTCAATTACATTTCAGCCTATGGGGAGAACTGTTTAAGGTTCTGGAAAAGCGTTTTTTCGCTGGAAGACAAAGTCGATGTTGGTGAATGCTACATTACATTATGTTCACTGACACTATTGTTCAGTAGAAACGGTATTCAAACTGATTGTGAGGTTAATATTTGACATTTCCACCGTGGGGATTCTGGTTCCGCATAGGTGCCTATGCTTGTTGTACAAGGCAACCAAATGGATCTTGTGGTCAGGCTAAGTGACCTGGTTGATTGCGTGTCATCGTACCCTGACTGCGTGGATCGATGCTTATAATATCAATCACTGGATTGCTTGGTCGAAAATATGACGTTTTATTGACAATTCTAAGAATTAACTTCCTCCTCCCCAAATCTAGTTCCAGAACACTCTTCATCGTATGTCATAGCAATTGAGTGAGTGAGTGAGTGAGTTGGGTTTAACGCCGCTTTTAACAGTATTCCAGTTATATCACGGCGTGTCAGCTTAATGTGGGAGGAAAGCCCGAAGTGATGCAGGTCTCAGACGTTTACCATTTCGGTGAAACCCACGAGCACGGGTATGATGCCGACAAACCTAGAAACATAATCGGGGCGAACCGGGATTCGAACCCACAATCATAGGTTTCTGGCGTGCCCAAGGGACGCAACACTGCACAGCGAATTGCGGCACCTTAGACGACTGGGCCACCCGTGCCCCAGTAGCAATTGAGTCTTCCAGTTGTATGACACAATTGACCCCCAAGAAAACAATATTAATTCACACACTCACATTAACATTTACACAATTTTTCACACAAGTAATTGGTATAGAGAATCTCACTACAGTGTGTTTCTGATGTTAAATATTCTGATATTAACTGATATCAACACGAGTCAATAAAAGTATTAACCATCGAGGTTTACCTACGAGTGTTGGTATATTTGTAGTTCAAGAGACACGAGGGTGCTATTCTATTTATTATTAAACATCATTCTACTAACTTCAGTTCGTAAACATTAATAACCAGAGCCTTGAGTGTAAAACGTACAGCTGACCAGATTAACGGGTAGTGAGACAAGTGATGTCATTTGATGGTCTGCAAAGCATTGTGATGCAATTTCATTGCAGCGATATTTTCTGGGATATATCACTTGACCCCCAGCCCGCGATATCTCCTGTCAAAGCCAGTTTGGGATGATGAAATACGTTCTTTCACCACTTCCATGCTATACCGAAATGAATGTGATCACACTCCACGTGATGACGTTATCTTTACATTCTAACCACAGGTAATGATTGCGATTGGCAATCAAACAGCTTTCAACCGTGTAGGCCGTGTCAGAGAAAGAATGCGAAAGATATATTTCAATTTTGCCAATGAGTGTAGCATTTTAGTCTGTATATATACAGCAATATCACCATTCCATACTGTAGACCACCTCCGTGGTCTGGAGGTACAGCGGAAGGTCTGGAGTTCGATGCCCGGCCGCGTTATACCAAAAGACGTTAAAAGATGGTACTTGTTGCTACCCTTCCTGACTCTCGGCATTAAGGGGCTAAAACAAGGACTGGTCGGCTCGGAGTCAGTTTACTGTGTCTGAGTGGGGTATTTATGTTAAACTGCGGCATGGTATCTCAGTGGGCTAGCACTATAACTCGGCATCAGCCCGGACTAGTACTAGTAGTAACACACGCACGCACGCACGCACGCACGCACGCACGCACGCACCTACACACACACACACACACACACACACGTGCATGCACGTTAAACCCAATTTCACCTCACCTCCATACTATAAAATGGAAAGGCTTCACAAAGTCATATGCAACATATCTGTCAGCAAGCAGTCATGGGCAGTTACCTTGGCATAAAAGTCGGATGTGTACCATTAATATTTCAGCTGACATTTGCAGTTTTCTTTAAAAAATATATTAGATTTTAAAACACTGTTCACTGTTAAATGTGTCTATGCATCTATCTGTGAACGGATGTTGGCATGTGAGTGTATGAACATCTGACCTCGTGTCGACATATTCCACCTCCAATTCAGGGCTGTGGCCGCCTGGTCATCAGGTGTCCGCTTGGTCATCAGGTGTCCGCTTGCTCATCAGGTGTCCGCTTGCTCATCAGGTGTCTGCTTGCTCATCAGGTGTTCACTTGGTCATCAGGTGTCCGCTTGCTCATCAGGTGTCCGCTTGCTCATCAGGTGTCCGCTTGGTCATCAGGTGTCCGCTTGGTCATCAGGTGTCTGCTTGCTCATCAGGTGTTCGCTTGCTCATCAGGTGTCCGCTTGCTCATCAGGTGTCCGCTTGCTCATCAGGTGTCCGCTTGGTCATCAGGTGTCCGCCTGGTCATCAGGTGTCCGCTTGCTCATCAGGTGTCCGCTTGGTCATCAGGTGTCCGCTTGCTCATCAGGTGTTCGCTTGGTCATCAGGTGTTCGCTTGGTCATCAGGTGTCCGCTTGCTCATCAGGTGTCCGCTTGCTCATCAGGTGTCCGCCTGGTCATCAGGTGTCCGCTTGGTCATCAGGTGTCCGCCTGGTCATCAGGTGTTCGCTTGGTCATCAGGTGTCCGCCTCCATGACGGCAAGTCCAACCTTATATCCAGATAACGTGGTCCAGGAACTATGTTGACAGGTTCCTGTTGTCCTTAAAGTTCGGGAAATACACTTGATGTGCAACACACTTATTTAGGTCTTATTCTGCATACATTTCACATCATTCTGTTTCCGATGGAGGATCTAGTGGGACGTCGTATAACCATTATACGCAGTATGTTATCTGATAGCCCAACAGAACACAGCACCAAAGAAGACGGTCCGCCCCTGACATCTACATCCAGACACAAAACAGGCGACATGAGAATAAAGCGATAAAACCCTTTCCATATCCAATAGAAATCTCTGCATAAAGCAGAGTGGATTTACAATTCCGACTACATCACAAGCATGTGTTTATGAATCACTAACAAATAGTAATGATACCAGGTGCTCACGAAAAGGTGAGCGTGTATCCTGCCCCACCGGTGGCACCCGTCACAAACACATGCAAAGGCAAGTCAATAGTTCACAACAACAAAAACAGGAACATACAGTACAAGTCAAAATAGGGAATTGCATCGGACATCATTTTAGTCACTGATGCGTCAAATTTGGAAATGTCCTCCACACGTCTACCATACAACTTCTTTACAAACCAGGCCAAGCATCTGTGGTGTAAAACATATAACGAAAAAGTGGCAAAAGACAATTCCGTAATCGAAAAGTCCATTGTACGAATCCGACTATATCATAGGCATGTGCTTATAAATCACTATCAGATAGTGATGATTCTATATATAGCCTGCTCGTTTCAATGGGGACGCGTTTGTTCAGAAACTGCTATGTAAACGATAATGAAAATTTGCTTACATCATTGGGGATAAACAGACCATTTTTTAAAAAATCACAGATGTTTTTTACAGAGTTATGTTCCTTGTTGGATGTTTTGGACATGGTGCCCTGACCCACCATTAGGAACAGGTTTTCTCGGAAACCACAACAGATGACATTTTGAATAGCCCGTAAGATGATGACCATGTCAACCAGTTTGAAAATCGTTGGTGGCGTCTCACTCTTTATTTATTTACCTTTGCACATCACAAGCGTTCTTGTTGAATTGGCCCGTGATCCGGGGTAGAATAGGTCTTCAGCAACCCATACCGTAAAAGGTGACTATGCTTGTCGTAAAAGGCGACTAACGGGATCATGGTGTCAGGCTCGCTGACTTCGTTGATGCATGTCATCGATCCCAATCGCTGGATTGTCTGGTCCAGACTCTATTATTTACAGACCGGCGTCATATAGCTGGAATATAGCTTAGTGAGGCGTAAAACAACAAACAAACCAATCTTTTTTTAAATTAATCTATTTGCACGCGCATATAATCAGATTAGGAATTATACATTTTTATTAAAAACAACAAGTGGCAGGGTATATGGATGATTCAGTCTTCTTGTTGTTCTAAGTCTGTTAGCACCATGCCAGTTTCACCAAAGTGGTAAACGTGTGATACCCACTTAAGTTTGACTATCCTGCCACACCAAGCCGACACGCGATGATGTGACTGACACACTGTCCTAATCGTGCATTAAAGACGAAGCTCACACATTGACACAACCATTGTCAGTGTCTTTTTTATGACTATCTGCGATATCTGAAAGTGTTTTCACTCGTACAATCACGTGTCTCACATCCAGCGGTACTTGTGCTCGTGTTGCAAATCCCCGGCGTATTCCTACAAAGCGGTTCAATATCACTGTCAATTATACAAGACATTTATTCATTTACTTCTGTCATAAATGAATTATTTAAAATCCTGCATTACAGTCCTCTGTGTCCACGCATCCATGAGCCCGAGTGAGTAAACAAT
The DNA here is from genome assembly GCF_023055435.1 of Haliotis rufescens. NCBI lineage: Eukaryota > Metazoa > Mollusca > Gastropoda > Lepetellida > Haliotidae > Haliotis > Haliotis rufescens. The sequence continues at coordinate 6,605,440 of NW_025964223.1, forward strand.
GTCTCTGTTGTAAAGCTGAGAGGTCCAAATAGGGCTCCAACAACGATATGTTTCAACGTGCTCTTCCAATGTTACATCATCGCAATGCTAGCAATTAAGACACCAGGGCCGACTTGCTCAAAGCGATCTTATCTCCAAGATGGTCGTAACTCCCATACGTTAACATAGGCTTAAGATAACCTTAATGCTAAGATGGTTTTGTACAATTGGGCCCAGGTCAACAAAGATGTGCATGTATGGTTTGTTTGTTTGTTTGTTTGTTAACTTCTCCTCAAGTGTGATTCAGGACCACGTTTCCCCACAAAGAGCCGTGGGAGCATAACTCCATAGATGTCGACAGATGTGGGATATCTGGGATTTACAAAAGTAGTAGGTTTTTGCCGCACTCAGCAATGTTCAAGCTATATCACGGCAATCTGTAAATAACCGAGTCTGGACCAGACAATCCAGTGATTGACATCATTAGCATCGATCCACGTAATTGGGATACGATGACATGCATCAACCAAGTCAGCGAGTCTGACCACCCGATCCCGTTAGTCGCCTTTTACGGCAAGCATGGGTTGCTGAAGATTTATTCTTGCCCGGATTTTCACTGGTTGCATGTATGGCAGCAGTGATGTCTGAATCAGACACTGTAATATAATGCGTTTTTCTTATTCATAGATACTCCAGCTATATAGCTGTATATCAAATACAACTTTGCAGATAGTGATAGATACACAATAATGGAAATGAATTTTTGTGCGGGTCTGTATCCAGTGTATCCGAACTCACAACAAAGGAATATCCTTATTCATTCACCTCGCCTTACTGCTAGGTACCCTATCATCATATTTGTGAACGTTGTCCTTTGGTTCTAAACCATATCATAGCATGTCGTGTGTGAGACTAATGAACCCTACTCTGTGAAGTGGGCACCAAAGATGCTTGTTAGCGTTCACTACTCTTGAGACGCTTGGGTCTGGAGGCGGATACAAGATTTCCACACTGCACACTTCATACTCAACTTTCTCCTTCACGACTAGACGACGACGTTTCATGACATATTCAGCAAGAGAGTATTGTGACAAATTCAGTTAGTGATGAAAAAAACACATGCTCGTGATAGAGTCAGAATCGTAAAATCGATAAAAAAAAATTGATCAAAATACGACCTTTCGCATTGGGAAGCGGGCGATTCCTTCCTTGGCATTATGGTAACAGGAAGTGAGCAGTGGTATTTTAGTCTTGACAATGCGCTTCAGCTTAATGTGGGAAGACAGCACACAGTCACATAGGTCCTAAACATTGGGTTTGAAAAGGGGGGGGGGGGGGGGGGTATAAATTTATGCTTTATACTGTTAGACAAAGTTCACAAGAATTACATTTTTGCAAGAAATATCTGGTTTTGCAGCTGCAGCGGAAGACATATCTCGGTTCCATACGATTGTCGTAAGTCTATGTTAAGGTATGGGAGTTACGGTCACCTTAGCGCTAAGATCACTTTGTATAACGCCACCCTGGTATCGAACATCTACGTGAGATCTAATTCCAGGTTCGTGATTGCCTGCTCCATGGTGATGACCAAAGGTCAGATTGTGACGGGTTACTTCCTGGTAATTCAAGTAACTCGTCGAATTCATGGCTTTTTATGGCTTTTTGGTGCCTTAAGAGTGTTCATAAAATATAAATGTTCTTTGATCTGGTCTTAGCTGCATTATCATCATCGCCCTGATAATCCAACAATATGGCAAGACTCTAAGTATGATAAGAGGGCTGGCTGGCGTCCAAGAAGGCCTTCAACAGCAACCATTCCGTAAAACATTACCCGGGTACATGACATGGTGATGGCTGATCGACGATTGACCACTCGACATATTGCCAGTGTTGCGGGCATCTCTCGTGAGAGGGTTGAGCACATTATCACCAACCAGTTGGGAAGGACAAAAGTTTCTGCAAGATGGGTGCCAAAGCTCTTGACAGCGGATCAGAAACGTGTCAGATTCCTGACGTCCCGTGACAATTTATGCCGTTTTGAAGCAGATCCCGATGACTTTTTGGCCCGATTTGTAACCATGGATGAGACCTGGATTCATCACTTTCAACCAGAAACCTAAATTCAGCGATCCATGATTGTGGCTTTGAACTCATTGACCATCCCCCTTATTCACCCGATTTGGCCCCGTCAGACTTCCACCTGTTTCCCAAAATGAAAAAGGCCGGTCGCCATTTTCCTGGTAATGATGACGTCATTTCCGCTGTGGATGACTCTTTTAGGGTGGCTGAAGAAAATTTCTTCTTGACCGGCATCCAGGCCTTGCAGCATCGCTGGCAAAAGTGTGTAAACCTGGAAGTGGACTATGTGGAGAAATAAATGAAAACCATCGACTTGGTACGGGTCTTTCACAGTTAGGCTTAGAACTTTTCAGCCAGCCCTTGTAGTCCAAATAAGGACTGATGACCGTTGTTTTATGTATTAATGCGCTACTGCGATCACGAGAATAGGCAACTTATGCATCTATTCAGTGCTGAAATAGTGCGATTTTAGGGTTGTACGAAACAGATTACAGCAATCGTGCCTGTCAAAAACCATTTATCGCACAACTTGTTGTAAGGTTAATGGTAATGACAGGCGCTCGTGTTGTAATCTCTGTTATTACCCTCATTGTGTGAAGAGGCCAGGTCGCGAGATCCCCAGTCCGTACCTCTAACGTGTGTCGTACACGATTGTACCTCGTTTTAATGGTTTGGATTACAACCACGACCTCGATGTCAGACTTGAAAGGTCACTCAGGTACATATCTATTCATTCATAAAAAGTAACAAGACTTCTTCGAGATTAAAGGGGGCGGTCGGGTAGCCTAGTGTTCGCTCGTCACGCCGAAGACCCGGGTTCGATTCCCGACTTGGGTACAATGATTGAAGCCAATTTCTGGTGTCCCCCGCCGTGATATTGCTGGAATATTGCTAAAAGCGGCGTAAAACCAAACTCACTCACTCACTCTTCGAGATTAACAATTTATTTCACCAAACAAGTATGTCACTTCCGCTTTGTATTCTCTATTGGTTATACATGGATCTGCATCAGACATACAATCGCGGTATATCCATCTGCCATGTACACCTCGCTGACAGAGAGGTAATGATATCTTGGATAAAGGCTATACACGTGATGCACCCGACCACCTTCGACTCCCAATTTGATTTCATTTACATTTAGCATGGCAACATAAAGGCAGTTTAAAATATTTGAACTATTTTATTTATATCTCTGCTGTGCAATCGGTGTCCCCTTCGAATCCTATTTTGTGTCAGTTTCCAAAAGCCTTCGTTTAAGAATGAACGTACACTACTACACGATCTGACTACCTACACGAACATTCCTGATACGAGTAATGCGAAAACACATATCTCATTTTGTTGACCCAAACATCCAAAATGTAAAGAATAACATTCCGTATAGTGCAAACGCTGTATGTGTAGATCACGGATGCGTTTTGCTTACGGTGGCCTTGACCTTCGTTTGAAGCCGTCACTTTCAGAATGTCCAAGCAGACTCGAGTTGGTTTTCACCTATTCAGTGTGAGGATCACACAGTTAACTTAAAGATGACTACAGTGATTTCCCTATTCCGAAATGGTACGGAGAGGATGTAAATTGAGCTTAGATCAAGGAAGCCTAACCATATTGACTGCACAGCCGTGACACCGGCGGTGCGAGTGACCGACTATTGGTCCGAGAGCGCTGTTTGACTTATTTATTTTCTTACAATTTTTCTGCGTTCAAGCAACTATGAGCTTGAGTTACCAGTTACCACGTGCATTTTGCATTAGTTTTCCTCCATGACATCTTTTAACAAATGTGAAAACAATGCCGTTTTAGACATTGGAAATTGACAATGGCTCTGTTTTGACGCACCGTTTGCCGAATAGCAGGCTACCAACATTTTCCAATAACATAACATAACTGTATGTCCACTTTATATACCGAATGTTTGGTGTATTACATACTACCTGTGCGTTTCTTTTTTTGAAGAGTGTATATGTTCTCTGCTTCATTTCATTTATTCACATGATGAAGGGGTAAGTTTATACTCCGAAACGTTGTGTTCCTCATAATAAAGAAGTTAACATCCATAAATTATCTTCCTCGTCATTAAATTGTACCACCAGATCTAGCACCTTCAACGTCTGGCGAACTAGGCCGGGATAGCAAGCTGGCACCAGTATCTCATTCCGCGATATTCAATCCCATAATATTCAACGTAAAAGCATCCCTTTAGCCGAGTTATTTCTTGAAAAAAAGTAGTTTTTTTTTGTGGTGACAGAGGCAGATTATGCCACAGATTAAGGATGGAATGGAATGTATGAAACGAGGTGATTATAGATGATTACAGGCTGCGGCAGCTGAGAAGTGGATAAGTATAATCTGCTGGAGTTCGCAAAAAAATCTCAAATGGGCATTTAATTGCTTCTATGTTTTGTCACGGCAGTAATGGCTTGTTTGTTTCTTCACTCTATGCGTTCAGAAAATTACATTTATTGCTAAATCAATAAAAAAAACAATTGTAAATCTGCATTCAGCCCACATACAAAGTTCTAAATCATTGGACACTAAAACAACAGGGAAAAGAATTGAATGAAGCATCACAAATGAAACACAACACAAAGTGTGGCTACCAGCATGTTTGGCAATATGCGTCCTGCATATTGATTTGCAGGTGACTTATTACATGTTTGGACAGTACTAAGTCAATCATTCATTGTCACCCTAAACACATTAAATCTAATCTCTGTTCTGGCTCCTCTTTGAATTCGATTTCTGGTTAGTCATCAATACTTCTTCTTTGGAGTGGGAGAATACATTTTGTATCAAGTAGTCGGCAGTAGTTCAGCTTTAGCACCACAGCCTGTAGATACTTGAGGATGGGCATGGCAAACAAGTGACTAAAAAACATGAGCAATGTTTTAAGCCATTATGGTACATTGACATCCCTATAAAGAACGCAACAAAACCTATTCCATAACAATCAGAAGTCTTTGCTAAAAGAAATGTCCATTGCACGATTCGTGAGCATGTGTTAATGAATCACTAATGATGATACATGTTGCGGACTTTTTCTGAAAAGATGCGAGACCCATAGGGCTGACATCCTTGTTTGTTTGTTTGTTTGTTGTTTTACGCCGCACTCAGCAATATTCCAGCTATATGCGGCGGTCTGTAAATAATCGAGTCTGGACCAGACAATCCAGTGATTGACATCATGCACATCGTTCCACCCAATTTGGGAATGATGACATGCATCAACCAAGTCAGCGAGCCTTACCACCCGGATTATGACATGCATAGTCACCTTTTACTGCAAATATGGGTTGCTGAAGGCCTATTCTACCGCTGACATCCAGAGACCAAATGTAATTTGCTTGTTTACAAGCCGAAGAACCTTGATCTCACATGTGAGTTGAGTTGAGGTAAAATGGGGTTCAACGTGGCCAAGATTATTTCACTTATATAGTGACGTGCATGCATGTGTGTGTGTGTGTGGGGGGGGGGGGGGGGGTCGTGCTTGTACTAGTCCGGACTGATGCCGATTTTTATAGTGCTAGCCCATTGAGATTCCATGCCCCAGTTTAACATGAATACCCAACTCAGAGACAGTATACTAACTCCGAGCCAACCAGTCCTTGTTTTAGCCCCATAATGCCGAGCGCCAGACAGGGTCACAACGATGTAATATACCATCTTTTAACGTCGTTTGGTATGATGCGGCCGGGGATTGAACCCCAGACCTTCTGCTCTCCGGGTGGACGCTCTTCTACTAGACCTCGGAGGCAGTCCTTATAAATTACAACAAAGAAACATATTGAACACATGAATTTATTCAAATTTATATATAAGTTACATTTGGCAGTTTGCTCATCTTGGTAAACTATGTACAAGCATACAAATACAAATAGGATTTTTAATCCTTCAAAACTGAAAAGACACAATTTAAGAAATTTTAAGTAGAATCAGTAAAGCATATCAACAACTTCATCACATCATTCTGTAGTACTTCTTAACTTGACAAGAGTTCACATACTGTTACACTAATCTGATTTTGTTTCAAAGATTTTTAGAAAATGTTTCAATTCATTGAGAATTTATTTCAGGATTCATTAAAAAAGGTGGTAAGGTACATGACACTCACTTTGATGTGTAGTCAGTGGTTTAAAAGAACAACAAAGACTGATGCATAACACAAATTTGATCATTGACATTACAATTTGTTCAGGGTAAACAATGAGAACTGACTGACAATGAAGCATGTAATACAAGATAACTTGACCCAGGAGGTGAAACAAATTGTAATTTGGTACATTGGTGGTACAGACCCATGCTTGCTGTAAAAGGCAACTAACGGGATCGGGTGGTCAGGTTCGCTGACTTGGTGGATGCATGTCATCGATCCACATTGCGTGGATCAGTGCTCATGATATTAATCACTGGATTGTCTGGTCCAGACTCGATTATTTACAGACTGCCGTCATATAGCAGGAATATTGCTGAGTGCGGCGTTAAACAACAAACAACATTGGTGGTAACTTGGTGGTACCTTCAAAATCAGGAATAAGAATATGGCACATTTCAGTTCAATATATAAGTAATATAAAAGTAGAAAGCAAACATATTTTGCAAACGAACTTGTAATATGTTTCCACAATGGCTTCCTGAAACTCAATCATAGTGGTATACATGAAACTGTTGAGATTTGCTAATTTACAGTGGTAAAGTTATGAATATTTTTTCATAATTAATCTTTCAAAGTACTAGCTACATAGTTGTAATATAATTTTATAATGAAGTAGATCTGCGGAGATAATTCAGATATTTGTTAAAATTGAAATCCACAATGTAGTGAGTGCAGTGGGTTTTTTTCAACAATGAACCATACTTCTCTATGAGTTACCTCCCAAATGCAGTATGTTTACTCCTGTAGTCTGACACATCAATTAATGAAACTGTTCAGAAATGCTACACTACATTGAAACTGGGTCAACATTTCCCGCATAGCGACATGCTGTAGGCCTGTCGCCATCCCTCTCGACAGGCAGACCCGCAACATGGAAACTGGCTAACATTTCACTGCAGCGAAATGCTGTATGGGGAAATAGGTAGAATAGAGCTATACTGATTACTAAATACATTCATTTATATAAGCAAACAAAATTGCATCACATTTAACGTAATTTAATAATGTTAAAAAAAAAATTCCAAATCCAGTACATTGTCTTGACGGGGGTCTGTGACATCACTTCGAGTTTATTTTCCTAAAATGAAATGTTTTGACTTATTTTTCAATTCATGTGGATCATTTATGATCTTTTCATTGCACCTCATGAATCACCTTGTGTTACAGTCTATTTAAGGCATACATGTGAATCAAAGATATAGTTTCTCTTTAAAGTTTGTTTACATCTTTCCAACTATTACTCATCTCCATGTAACTTTCTCAAACCAAAAATAAATAAAGCATGCCATGCAACAAAACGATAGTTACATGCTTCTGAATTTGCAACAAGGAATGTATGGAGACAAACATATATACTTCTACCACATGTACATGTATTTCAGCTCTCAGTGTCCGATTTCAGCCATCATAAAGCACATAAAGCTCCAGCTCTCTGAGCCTAATGGTGCTTGAAAATGAAATGTCTTAACCTTTACAAAATATGATGGTTTCTAAAGAAAAGAGACACATGCCAGAGTTCAGCTTTTTCAGTCAAAGGACAAAGGACATTATGTTTTTTATAGCCAAACATGCATTTTGAAATGTAAAACTGGTTAAAAAAAAGGGGTCAAATGAAGATCCAAATGTCACGTATTGCAGAAAACAGAACATGTTGAGACCCACTACTAACTAAAGACATACAAATGTCCTTACATAAATAGGTTTTACAAAATAGCAGCTGTGCTGGCCACGTTGAAAATCATATTCGAACCTCTTGAACAAACTAGGGATCACATATAGGTATTGATAACAGACAATAATTCACTTCTGATGATGCGGCCTAAATGGTAGACTTATCTTCCACGGTAGCTTCCTCCAATTTAGATTGTTGTAGGGGGAGAAAGTCACAACTTCAATTGGGAATGATACATCTAGACATTCACTGTGACTTTGAAACAAGGATCAAAACTTGCTTTAAAATTATTTATTTTTTCTTTGTTTTAATTTTAGATTTTAAGAAAGCAGTCTTCATTTCCTGGCTAATAAACATCAACATACTTTAAATGTTCAAAATTAAAACAGAAATATTCAGTTTTGAGTTATCACAAGCCTTTGACATATCCTTACTTTCCTAAAACAGAGAAACAGTAAGGACAGTCAAGTGAAGAAATGACACAATCATTCAAAAACCTTTATGAAAATCCATTGCAAATAACATTTGTTGAGACAGAAAGCATTAGCACAAAAATAGCAAAACAATATAAGAATAAAAATCTTCTAAATAAAGGTTCATTCCCCCAAAACTCAAACAGCATCAAAACCAACATTTGATACTGGTTTAGACAGATGGTGGAAACAGATAAGTTTAATGCCTACTGCCAAGATCAATATTTTTCTTCAAGCTCCAATAACATTTTTATGAGAGATTTAAGGATAATTCGTTTTTAATGACAATGGTTGTGACCTACTTGATAACTTCAAACATAACATTAATATTTGTATTGGCTTGGAGCCATTTGATTCCAGCTCACCTGAAGATGGACAAATGGAGTTCAATTGAACATGTGTCTTTACATCTCTATTGAAACAAGTAAATGTCACCAGTTAATGTCAGAGGTCAATGTTTACTATAGGAATCAACAGCATTTTCAACACTATTTACCGTAAGTTATATGTAGGTGTGGCAGCTTCACGTGGGAGCAGGGCCTAAGGGCCTAAGATTATTTTTGTCATTGTTTTACACTGCTGTGAGCAGTATCCAGCAATACACTGACAGGGCACTCCTGACATGGGCTTCACACATGGTACCCATGTGGGGGGGAATCCAACCCCGGGCGGAACAATGGGCACTTTAACCACTGAAATACTCCACATTGAGTTAATGGGGACATACCTACTGTGACATATCATTTGGTGAAGGGTCCTTGTCCCAACCCGACAATCAAGAATCAAAGATTTAGTTGTCTTTAGGTAGACTAGACACCTAGGTATTCACTGAGTGAGTGAGTTGGGTTTAACATCCCTTTTAACATCTTTGCAGTTACATCACAGCGCATATGTGGGAGGAAAGCCCGGAGTGATTGAGGTCTCAGACGTTTACCACTTCGGTGAAACCCACGAGCACAGGTATGGTGCTGACAAACCTAGAAACATAATCGGAGAGAACCTGAATTTGAACCCACAATCATAGGTTTCTGGCATGCCCAAGAGACGCAACTCTTTTGGCGCTTTGGATGACTGGGCCACATGTGCCCCCTTAAAGTTTGGGAAACATGTTTGATGGGCAATACACTTATTTAGGTCTTATTCTCTGCATTTGGTGCTAACATTTCACATTATTCTGATTCCAATGGAGGATCTAGTGGGACATGGTATATGTTATCTGATAGCCCACCAGGACACAGCACCAAAAAAGCTGGTCGCCTTCTGACATTTACATCCAGACACAAAACTGGCGACATGAGAATAAAGCGACAAAACCCTTTCCACATCCAACAGAACTGCATTGACTTAGCTGGACATTTCAATGATCAAATATCACAGATTAAATCTTAACCTTTCAGCATGAGATCAATAGATCAAACAGTGTCTCACAGCACACATAAATACAATCTAGAACTAACCTGAATACAATACAATGAATGTAACTGTCATGTTACAACAGATATAACAAACAGGAAGCTGCACCAATCATGAATACAACAGAGAAATAAAATATATACCCTCACACTACACACTACACCAAGCACCACCAACATGGACAATGCAAATGAGTGAGAAATCTGTTGTGGATCTTTTAGCACAATTTCTGCCCCAACCCTGCAAGGAACACAAAGAATGAATTTTACACACTGCAACCATGTGGGGAATCAAACCCAGGTATTTGTCACGATGAGTGAAACCTTAACCATGAAGCTACCCAACCACCAGTTTTCCACGAGGCCATCTGTACAAATGATCTATCTGCCATATATAAATACTTATCATTTACGGTGTAACATCCAAATCACGTAAACTCATCATTTGGCACGAAAATATATAATGAGCAAAAACATTACCATATAAAAGAATCTTGTAAAGAACAAAATGATACACAAAGTAAGACTATATCACGCAATATCTTAATTGCTGGCCACAGAGTTTTAGTATTGAATTTAATGGTTGATGGTTAAATAAATGACTGTATGTACACTACACTTCGTTCAATGGCTGCGATGTTTTATACCACACATATCACCTATACACGCTGTGTTATCACACGATGGACATATCACAGACACAGCCTCCTAGTTGATACCTTGTCATAACCTGCTTGTGTCAGCGGGGTATTAAAAGTGAAAGATCAGATCAGCAAATCAAGGAAAATATACATAAAATTTTATTTGATATGGGACAACAAATACAAAAATGTCCCATGTATTACCATGAACTGTGTGAAGATATTGGTTCTGGTAAAGAATGACTGTATTAATAGATTCAGTACAGACAAAACAGCATTTTGTCTCCAACCACCGTAAAGATTCTGGCATGCAATCACAGCCAGGAATAAGTCTCGACAAAGTTCATTTTTCAATGTGATTTGGTAAGTTTTGATCCTACACCTGAAGTTGTGAATAGTTTGCAGAATGTAATCTTGTTTTTCTCCCATCTAGTGTTTATTCAAGGCAGGCTATTACACCAGGCAAGTGTAAATTTCCTTCAGTGCAGTTAAACAATGTGAATTTAAGGCAGGCACTTTTTTCAAGGAATTACAATACCTAGCATCCATGAAAACAAATAAAATAACTAAGTGAAAATAATAAGTTAGATTATGGAATTATGTTATTTTGTAATACCCAATCTGATTTTGTACCCATACCATTCATTACCGTCAAGGATATGGGAGATGGCGTAACAGGCAACCAATCTCAGTTGTTCAACGGTCTGATCAGACAAAACTGTTTCGTGCCCACACAGACATTTTCAGCCGAAGCTCTGTGATGCATGAGGCATTAGAGCCTTGTTACATTGACCACAGCAAGACTTCCATCAGGTACAGACCTCACCCATCAAAGGATGCTTGCTACCACTGACAGGAGCACTCAGATCACGGCACACAGACGTCACACCATCTCATGTGCTGGTCAGAAGTGGTTCAAGCTGATCTTCGCAAAATGACATCACTAACGAGCTTCCATTAATATCACTTTGAACAGAATTCACTCACATCACGTGTCAGCATGTTGTGGGAGGAAAGCCTGAAGAGACGTTTGTACGTTCTGGACGTTGACCACTCTGAAGAAACTCCCAGTTTCAAGTAGCCTTGAATAGTATTGACGTATATGCAGGGATGATAATGGATATTTTCCTTTTCAGATGAAACTTCATTGCAATGGAGCGGGGTCCATAATTTGAGGGTGTTTATGGGGGAAGCTATAAGATTTTAACGAATTTGTAGTCACTAAAATTTGCGGGTCCGCGGAAGATTCTCCCCCCTGTATATGATGGAATGTCAGCTTAATGGAAGATGAAAGCCCAAAGTGTGACAGGTACTAGACATTCCTCACTTGAAACCCACAAACAGTCCATGGTATTGTGCTGACAAGCCAAGCAACACAGTTTCTCTGATCTGTAAACTCCTATCATCATCTGGTCTCCAAATCCATGTTCTCAGAACCCTCGGCTCATCTATACAGTGGTTCCAGATCATAAACAGATCTTAGCACTTCAACCATAAATGACAATGTGAGTGCTAAGGGCATCCCATTCTCGTCACCATTTCATCCATGAGTAGACCGTGTATTGTATCTCCATGAGTAGACCGTGTATTGTATCTCCATGAGTAGACCGTGTATTGTATCTCCATGAGTAGACCGTGTATTGTATCTCCATGAGTAGACCGTGTATTGTATCTCCATGAGTAGACCGTGTATTGTATCTCCATGAGTAGACCGTGTATTGTATCTCCACGAGTAGACCGTGTATTGTATCTCCATGAGTAGACCGTGTATTGTATCTCCATGAGTAGACCGTGTATTGTATCTCCACGAGTAGACCGTATATTGCATCTCCATGAGTAGACCGTGTATTGTATCTCTGAGTAGACCGTGTATTGTATCTCCATTCCATTTGGATACATATCCGGGACCCATTCACAATAGCTTCGTTGCCGAAACTGTTCTTTCACCTTCTCAATTACACCACCACCACCATACTTTTCGAGACAGACTTTCCATGCACAATGTTGCAAGGGAGACAAAGTATTCATTTCCGAAAACATTCAAAAGTACATGCTCCAGAAAATTCACACTGGTCACCAAGGGGTCGAGAGTTATATCCGACAGACTAGAGAAGTAATGTACTGGCCATGTGTGCAGTTAGCGATCACAGACTTGTGCTTCAATATGCAGTGTGTGTCAGCTATGGAGCATCACTTCCCAAGGAGCCCATGCTATTGCACTGTTTCAGATGGGCTATGGCCACTGGTGTCACAGGACCTATTCAAACATAGAAGGTTCTGGTACAGTGTGGCAGTTGATGGTTGATGATTGGTTTGAGGTTGACTTGCTAGCTCAAGATACAACGCCAGAATATGTCATATCAGTTACAAAAGCACATTTTGTGTGCAATGGGATGAGTTTTTGACAGACAATGGGCCACAGTATATGGCCATGGAATTTAAGAGATAGGCCACTGAATATGACTTCAGTCAAGTGACACGCTCACCATATCATGGAGCTTAGAAACACTCCAGCACAAGGACAGACATTCTCACCAGTACACAAGTTTCTGTGCCAGCGCACCAGGCCACGTCTGCCCACGTCATGGGCTTTAGTAGCACAAGAAGTGCCACCAGTGACAGCTGTAACAGGAACTAATGAACAACAGAGACAAATCTAAGGCTCAGGACCAGAAGACAGCTCAAAAGCCAGATGAAAAGGTGTACTCAAAACCAAATCCCCCACACCGCAGTGACACATGGAGCTAGGGCACAGTGATAAGGTAAAGGACACCTCGCTCATATGTGGTGCAAACCTCTGGCGGGACATACGAAGAAACCGCACACAGACAAGACATGGTCCTTTATAACCTGAGGCAGAGACGGTTGAGAATCCCCAAAGTGAACACACCATGAGTGAAGACGTATAGAAAACAGATTCCCCTGACGGGCTGCTGACTCCAGGTACCCATTCAGAGCATCATCATCAACTAGGACATCAACTGGGACATCAACTGGGACATCAACGGTCAATTGCTCTCAGTGGAGCCCTGCAGTTTGGTACACTAATTATGCCAGCTACACAAAGAGTGAAGTCGTCGACAATTCGGAGCCAAAATTGTCTCAATCGGACCGTCATCAAACCTCGAGTGAAAACAGACATGTGAAAAACGTCAAGTAGAAGCCAGAAAGTGTTGACTTTTTGACAGTTCCAGCTACTAGAGGAGAGTACAGACTGGGCCACCCGTGCCCCCTAAAACGATACAGACTGGGCCACCTGTGCCCCCTAGGATGATACAGACTGGGCCACCCGTGCCCCCTAGGATGATACAGACTGGGCCACCCGTGCCCCCTAAAACGATACAGACCGGGCCACCCGTGCCCCCTAAAACGATACAGACTGGGCCACCCGTGCCCCCTAGGATGATACAGACTGGGCCACCCTTGCCCCCTAGGATGATACAGACTGGGCCACCTGTGCCCCCTAGCATGATACAGACTGGGCCACGCTTGCCCCCTAAAACGATACAGACTGGGCCACCCGTGCCCCCTAGGATGATACAGACTGGGCCACCCTTGCCCCCTAGGATGATACAGACTGGGCCACCCGTGCCCCCTAGGATGATACAGACTGGGCCACCCTTGCCCCCTAGGATGATACAGACTGGGCCACCTGTGCCCCCTAGCATGATACAGACTGGGCCACCCTTGCCCCCTAGGATGATACAGACTGGGCCACCCGTGCCCCCTAGGATGATACAGACTGGGCCACCCGTGCCCCCTAGGATGATACAGACTGGGCCACCTGTGCCCCCTAGCATGATACAGACTGGGCCACCCTTGCCCCCTAAAACGATACAGACTGGGCCACCCATGCCCCCTAGGATGATACAGACTGGGCCACCCGTGCCCCCTAGGATGATACAGACTGGGCCACCTGTGCCCCCTAAAACGATACAGACTGGGCCACCCGTGCCCCCTAGGATGATACAGACTGGGCCACCCGTGCCCCCTAGGATGATACAGACTGGGCCACCCATGCCCCCTAAAACGATACAGACTGGGCCACCCGTGCCCCCTTCAAATTTTTAAAGGAAATCACACAACAGAAGTAGCTATAAAACTCTCCTGATGATGCATGACATACTGGAACTAGATCCATCACTGACTTAGAATACCATGGAATTGGGATTCGGAACTTTGTATTTCTATGTCAGGTACACACCAACATGAACAGTCAAAGTCAAACTTGTTGCCAGGGAAACGGAAAAAATATAAATTCTAACAATCCCTAAATAGCAAAAGGCACCAGATGACGAACTGGTCACATGTATGCATAGTTTCAAGGAAGATTACCTATTAGTTTTAAACATGTAGTCAAAGTCAAACTTCTTGCCATGGAAACAGGGAAAAAAGTATCTAAATTCCTAACTAGCAAAAGGCTCCACTTCAACCCATCAATAATACATGTTCCAAGTTTGATTCAATACTGTTAAACAGATTTTTAGTTCTGCTCCAAAAATGACACCTACCTCCATTTCAGCAAAGTCTAACTTGTGTCCATGGATACATGGAAAAATGAAATTTTGAAACATTCCTAAAAAAGCATGGTTAATACATGTACCAATTTTGGATGATATATTTTTCATGGTTTTCAAGTTACGCTTGAAATTAGCAACGAAATACGGACGGACGGACATGCAGATGATGATAATGCCAGGAGATAAAAACTTTGACTTTAACAAAAGAAAACCCACACAGAACACAAATATTCCTTTGATGTTCGCCTTTTGTGCTGTAGATACCATGTGGGTCAGTTACGATAGTATGCCTAAATACCCACAATATTGTGCAGCCTTATATTATTAGTTACATTTGGAACTGGCAGATATATTTCGTTTTGGACACAGAAATCAGATATACTTGACTAAATGCTTCACTGGCTTGTACCATGTATTTAGAAGCTTCTTTTGGCTGATGTGAAAGTTCACCTGATGATCTCACCCTATGGATGAGATTGCAGATCTTACCGGCCTCATGGTTTAGATTTACCCATAGAGCCATTTGTGGCTTCCCCATCTTTTTTCTTAGGAGACTTTTACAAATGCTAGTAGCCAAGAAAAAATGTTGGTTGCCAAAATATGCTACTGTCATCATGAACTACATGATCCATATATTATTATTGCTTGTAAAATATTTGATTGAATCCCCAAATTCAAATCAAATCCAATCTTGTCATGTTCTGAAGTCTGTGATTTTGTCAAATTTTAACCAATCATAGCTTATAGCTTAGAAGCCATTGTTTTATTTTCTTGATTTTATTTGTCAGACTTTCAATTAGACATTGTATTGTTTTTTACCTCTTTGGGAGTCGCTATGGTTACTACACAATCAACAACCGAATCACTTGGATCACCAGACGTGAGAAAACCTGATATATTTTAAAATAGCAGTTCATGTTACAACGTTCGTCTCGGCTACTAAATGAAATATATCAATAACAGAATAAATGACAGATTACAAAACACCAAGAAAAAAAAATCTAGATCATCTGGTATCAGTCGGTCACCAACAGCAAGGTGTTGCAAATCAATACCTGACAGCTGTGTTTGGAAATTTCTTGTTTTTCAATTATGCATACAACTATATTGTGTAACAATAACCCAGACTGCACTAACATGTTTCTTTTTATCTCCCAACATTGTCAAAAACAGCATATATATACACACATGCCAAATTAACCATTTACTTATGTAACTTATGTAATATTTTCAGTCACATTCCCTAATTTCTAGCCACCATGGCAACCAGTGTTCAATTTCCTGTCACCATGGCAACCAGTGTTCAATTTCTTGTCACCATGGCAACTAGTGTTCCAGTTCTTGCCACCATGGCAACCAGTGTTCAATTTCTTGTCACCATGGCAACCAGTGTTCAATTTCTTGTCACCATGGCAACCTGTGTTCAAGTTCTTGTCACCACATGAAAACTCAGGTCCCACAACTAGTTGGTTTTGAACAACAGGACAGTTTGTTGAGAGGTATCATATAAAACAAATAGCAAATTAATAGTAATTGTTTCCACGACCTTGGTAATCCATCCAACACCATCACACTCAAACATGACAGTGAAGAGGCAGACTGCGGAAGATCTATAATCCTAGAGACTTTCAGATGCTATTCATAAACAATACAGACTGGAACATCATGGCATATGGCCTGTGTTCAATTAAATATTATTTGGAACACAATGGCATATGGCCTGTGTTCAATTAAATATTATTTGAACACAATGGCAAATGGCCTGTGTTCAATTAAATATTCTTTGGAACACAATGGCATATGGCCTGTGTTCAATTAAATATTATTTGGAAAACAATGGCATATGGCCTGTGTTCAATTAAAGATTATTTGGAACACAATGGCATATGGCCTGTGTTCAAATTAAATAATCTTTGGAACACAATGGCATATGGCCTGTGTTCAATTAAATATTATTTGGAACACAATGGCACATGGCCTGTGTTCAATTAAATAATCTTTGGAACACAATGGCATATGGCTTGTGTTCAATTAAAAAATCTTTGGAACACAATGGCATATGGCCTGTGTTCAATTAAATATTATTTGGAACACAATGGCACATGAAGCCATAAGCACATATTCATTTCCCTGCTGTATGAACCAAACTCTACTTTGGCACTGCTAATATTCTGTACACACAGTTTGCTCTACAGAAGTAAAACATCTTGCCCACAGGCTAATTGCCTAAAAGCAATATTCAAAATATAGCTGTGGTTATCAAACTCCCGTCGCCACTTGGAATGATTATGACTCTCATCAGCAGCTGAGTGTATCACCTTGCTGACAACCCCTCACCACTCGGCCTCTGCCAAAACTTAAAGGATTTTATGAACACTTCAATCAATATGCAATATTAATATTATATGGCAGCAGACCTATGTAATGCACACATCTGGAAGAAAAAAAAATAGAGGGGAGATGGGGGATGTGTGTTTTTAAGACACCCTCCACAAACCACATTTGCTATCATCATATCTAAACATCTCTTACTCCCCCCCACCCATGCAACAGAGAGCATTTGTTATCATGAGATCACATTAATTATTCAAACCTCAATTTTAGTCATGACCATAACCTAAGTTGTGTGTTGTTTCAAAACCCTTCCCCTTAATTGTTCACGTTATGGACCACTCCCATGTGTCTAACAATGGACTCTTCCAACGTTTCCTTACACCTGGACATGTATGTAAGTTCCATGGTTATATAGCCTATGTCATTGTGGAACACATTTCAACAGTAACACCTAAAAACATTTTCTTAGATCACCAATATTTTTCATACTTTAGTCTCATTGTAATCCCAGTTCAGCAATGAATTACAGTCACCAGGCACTACGATGAAAATATACCCTAACAATCATGGTTCTTTGGCTCAATCAGATATCATCCACTGTGTTCGTATCCAGGATGTGTAGACGACTGATGAGAACTCTGGGTGAACAGGCCTCACAGCTCATCGTGGAAGTCCTCCGGGTCGGTGACCAGGTCCTCGTCCTCCCCTTCCCCCGCTCCCAACAGCTGCTGCACCTCCGCGATGTACGTCTGGGCGTCCCACCATGCCTGAAACACATACACAGGCTCTAGACACACGATCATACACTCCTGTCTGGGCGTCCAACCATGCCTGAAACACATACACAGGCTCTGGACACACGATCATACACTCCTGTCTGGGCATCCAACCATGCCTGAAACACATACACAGGCTCTGGACACACGATCATACACTCCTGTCTGGGCATCCCACCATGCCTGAAACACAAACACAGGCTCTGGACACACGATCATACACTCCTGTCTGGGCATCCCACCATGCCTGAAACACATACACAGGCTCTGGACACACGATCATACACTCCTGTCTGGGTGTCCCACCATGAATGAAACACACACAGTCTCAGGACACACGATCATACACTCCTGTCTGGGCATCCCACCATGCCTGAAACACATACACAGGCTCTGGACACACGATCATACACTCCTGTCTGGGCATCCCACCATGAATGAAACACACACAGTCTCAGGACACACGATCATACACTCCTGTCTGGGCATCCCACCATGCCTGAAACACATACACAGTCTCAGGACACACGATCATACACTCCTGTCTGGGCATCCCACCATGCCTGAAACACATACAGTCTCAGGACACACGATCATACACTCCTGTCTGGGTGTCCCACCATGAATGAAACACACACAGTCTCAGGACACACGATCATACACTCCTGTCTGGGCATCCCACCATGCCTGAAACACAAACACAGGCTCTGGACACACGATCATACACTCCTGTCTGGGCATCCCACCATGCCTGAAACACAAACACAGGCTCTGGACACACGATCATACACTCCTGTCTGGGCATCCCACCATGCCTGAAACACAAACACAGGCTCTGGACACACGATCATACACTCCTGTCTGGGCATCCCACCATGCCTGAAACACATACACAGGCTCTGGACACACGATCATACACTCCTGTCTGGGTGTCCCACCATGAATGAAACACACACAGTCTCAGGACACACGATCATACACTCCTGTCTGGGCATCCAACCATGCCTGAAACACATACACAGGCTCTGGACACACGATCATACACTCCTGTCTGGGCATCCCACCATGAATGAAACACACACAGTCTCAGGACACACGATCATACACTCCTGTCTGGGCATCCCACCATGCCTGAAACACATACACAGTCTCAGGACACACGATCATACACTCCTGTCTGGGCATCCCACCATGCCTGAAACACATACAGTCTCAGGACACACGATCATACACTCCTGTCTGGGTGTCCCACCATGAATGAAACACACACAGTCTCAGGACACACGATCATACACTCCTGTCTGGGCATCCCACCATGCCTGAAACACAAACACAGGCTCTGGACACACGATCATACACTCCTGTCTGGGCATCCCACCATGCCTGAAACACAAACACAGGCTCTGGACACACGATCATACACTCCTGTCTGGGCATCCCACCATGCCTGAAACACAAACACAGGCTCTGGACACACGATCATACACTCCTGTCTGGGCATCCCACCATGCCTGAAACACATACACAGGCTCTGGACACACGATCATACACTCCTGTCTGGGTGTCCCACCATGAATGAAACACACACAGTCTCAGGACACACGATCATACACTCCTGTCTGGGCATCCCACCATGCCTGAAACACATACACAGGCTCTGGACACACGATCATACACTCCTGTCTGGGTGTCCCACCATGAATGAAACACACACAGTCTCAGGACACACGATCATACACTCCTGTCTGGGCATCCCACCATGCCTGAAACACATACACAGTCTCAGGACACACGATCATACACTCCTGTCTGGGCATCCCACCATGCCTGAAACACATACAGTCTCAGGACACACGATCATACACTCCTGTCTGGGTGTCCCACCATGAATGAAACACACACAGTCTCAGGACACACGATCATACACTCCTGTCTGGGCATCCCACCATGCCTGAAACACATACACAGTCTCAGGACACACGATCATACACTCCTGTCTGGGCATCCCACCATGCCTGAAACACACACAGTCTCAGGACACACGATCATACACTCCTGTCTGGGTGTCCCACCATGAATGAAACACACACAGTCTCAGGACACACGATCATACACTCCTGTCTGGGTGTCCCACCATGAATGAAACACACACAGGCTCTGGACACACGATCATACACTCCTGTCTGGGCGTCCCCCCATGACTGACACACACACACAGTCTCTGGACACACGATCATACACTCCTGTCTGGGCATCCCACCATGCCTGAAACACGAACACAGTCTCAGGACACACAATCATACACTCCTGTCTGGGCGTCCCACCATGACTGACACACACACACAGTCTCTGGACACACGATCATACACTCCTGTCTGGGCGTCCCACCATGAATGAAACACATACACAGTCTCAGGACACATGATCATACACTCCTGTCTGGGCGTCCCCCCATGACTGACACACACACACAGTCTCTGGACACACGATCATACACTCCTGTCTGGGCGTCCCACCATGAATGAAACACACACAGTCTCAGGACACACAATCATACACTCCTGTCTGGCGTCCAGTAATGGCTGTTAAATCCATTGCTGTCAAAGGGAGTGAGTGAGTGAGAAAGGGAGTGAGTGAGTGAGTGAGTGAATGAGTGAGTTTGGTATTTCAGTCCCATCACAGCATGTCAACTTGATGTTTACTTGCTTTGAGTTACATTGCCAGAATTTAGTCCCCCTTAAATAATCCAACATTTTGATGTGTCTTTGAAGTTCCTAATCAAATGAATGTTGCACAAAGGCACAAGAGTCTGATTCAAAATGTCCAAGAAATTTAATTTCATCAAAGTCACCTGAACAATGGCAGATTGAGCCATCACATCACTCAGACTGATCTAATTTAATTCTCATTATGGCTCTGAGAGCCACTGGACATTCACTAAATCAGGTCACAACTCTACTTATCGATATCTGCTCATACTCGAACTTGGCTTAAATGCACACACGAGGACACGGACACAATTAGTCATTACAATGTTCACAAATTGGTCAAGAGCAACAGTTCAGACAAGAAGTGAGTGAATGCTGTTTTATGCTGCAGCCTGTAATATAAATATATCATAAACATAGCCTGGTGTCTTGTACTTAATGGTTTCTGGAATATCTAAACCAGTGGTTGACAGCATGAGCCACCTTACATCATGTGAACCATCTTATTAACCATCCTGTTAACATCTTGTTTACATCCTGTTTACCATCTTGTTTACATCATAACCTTCTTGTTTACATCCTGTTTACCATCTTGTTTACATCATAATAACCTTCTTGTTTACATCATAATTACCTTCTTGTTTACATCATAATTACCTTCTTGTTTACATCATAATAACCTTCTTGTTTACATCATAATTACCTTCTTGTTTACATCATAATAACCTTGTTTACATCATAATTACCTTCTTGTTTACATCATAACCTACTTGTTTACATCATAATTACCTTCTTGTTTACATCATAACCTTCTTGTTTACATCATAATTACCTTCTTGTTTACATCATAACCTTCTTGTTTACATCATAATTACCTTCTTGTTTACATCATAACCTTCTTGTTTACATCATAATTACCTTCTTGTTTACATCATAACCTTCTTGTTTACATCATAATTACCTTCTTGTTTACATCATAACCTTCTTGTTTACATCATAATTACCTTGTTTACATCATAACCTTCTTGTTTACAACATAACCTTCTTGTTTACATCATAATTACCTTCTTGTTTACATCATAACCTTCTTGTTTACATCATAATTACCTTCTTGTTTACATCATTACCTTCTTGTTTACATCATAATTACCTTCTTGTTTACATCATAATTACCTTCTTGTTTACATCATAATAACCTTCTTGTTAACATCATAACCTTCTTGTTTACATCATTATTACCTGCTTGTTTACATCATAATTACCTTCTTGTTTACATCATAATAACCTTCTTAACAAGCGTATAGTCGACGAAGTCATCTATATCCCCCGCCATTTTAACACGTTATGGTCCCAAACCAGGTAACTGACCCAACATTTCTCTTAGGCCATGTCAAAATAGCTGCAATGGAAATTCTAAAATAAAAATTTATAAAATTCCTAAATAGCAAAAGGCACCAGTTTAGCATGAGTCTGATAGACATGCAAAGTTTCGTAGAGAAATATTTAACGGTTTCTGAGTTATGCTCCAGAAACGATTTCGGGACGCACGCACACATGGACAGAACCCACTTCTATATCCCCCGCCAACTTCGTTGGGGCGGGGGATAATAACCTTCTTGTTAACATCATAATAACCTTCTTGTAAACATTATGTTAACCATCTTATTAACCGTCGTGTTAACATCTCCTTTACATCACGTTAGCCATTTTACTTACATCCTGTTTACCATCTTGTTTACATCATCTTAACCATCTTGTTTACATCATAATAACCTTCTTGTAAACATTATGTTTACCATCTTATTAACCATCGTGTTCACCCTCTTGTAAACCCACCTGCTCTGGAACTGTCAACAGGTCCTGAGTGTTGATTTCACCATCGCTGTCAACGTCTAAGGTTCTGAAGAACTGGAACATAGTCATTTAACAGTCAATACCACTTCCATCTTCCCGGGGCAAGGGAGTTAACTGACTGGGGAATTCCTGGGCTCGACTGTAGCACCCCCAGTGGGTATTACGAGTAATGTCCTTTCTATGTCCCTCTATTGACCAATCAGAATCCACCTCTAATATCACTTGCATTTGCGTCACAGGGCGGCACCCAGTCAAGACAATTGATAATCAAAATCTATATCGTAATGAAAAGTGACTTACTTCGCTAAGTTCATCAAATCACGTGAGCACCTTGATTGTAAACATCAAATGATTTGGAAAATATATGTTGACACCGAGCTGGTGGTACACATGCTTTGCAAATCTTGCAATAGACAGAAATCAGCATGGCAGTTTACAAACTGCATGTCAAACTCCTTATGCGATCTTGATTGGACTGTGCACAATATATAACTCCATAATTCCAGCCTAGTTCGGCAAGGGTGGAAACTGGACTTTTAAAGTCACTTCACTCCCTTGTCAAGGGAAGATGTACCACTTCCAGATATCAACACTAGCACTTTCTGAAAATCATGCCAATACATGGTCATCCAGAAAACTCAAGGAACTTTGACTGTTATTTCATTTAAATCACAGCGTGTCAGCTCACTGTGGGACAAAAGTCCAGCGGAATGCAGGTGTCGGACATTTGCCACCTTGAGGAACCCCATCAGCATGGGTATGGTGCTGACAAACCCATTATCATAACGAGGCAAATCTGAGACTAAAACCCACCAACATAGAACTTTGCAAAGCCATTCCAGGTTAGACATCTAAGCCCCCCATACCCCATTCAATATCTTGTGTTCGGAATACTACACACCTCTGAACTGTAGCACACTTACATCACATCAGGTGAGGACATCTTCCCGAGGCAGGAGAATTAACTGACTATAAAAGTCCAGTTTCCACCCTTGCCGAACTAGGCTGGAATCACTGGGCTCGATCGAGCGCCACCAGTGGCTATTACCAGTTATGTACCTTCTATGCCTCTGCTATGGACCACTCAGATTCCACCTCTCGTATCGCTTGTGTTTGCTTCACACAAAATGGTGGCCGATCTGATCGATAATCGAGATCTTTATTGTGATAAAACGGCTCTTACATCGCGAAAATGCATCAAATCAAGTGAGCACCTTGATTAAAAACATGAAAAGATTTGGAAAATATTTGCTGACAACGAGTTGGCAGTGCACGTTTTACAAATCCTGAAATCAACCGAAATCTGCACGACAGTTTACGAACCGGATTTCGATTTCAGTGAGCGATTTTGATTGGACTATGCATAGACTCGTTAGTCCAGCCAAAATGTAACTCCATAATCCCAGCCTAGTTCAGCAAGGGTGGAAACTGGACTTTTATAGTCAGTTAACTCTCTTGCCTCGGGAAGATGGATGAGGAAAGTGCAACATCTCACTGACTTTCATAACACTCAGAGATGGGAAGGTGGATGACGACCAAACCTCGACTTTCTTTGGTAAAGATTTTTCCAGGCCAAACTTACCATCTAGATCCACATTTCTAGAGGTTGGCTAGGTTCAGTCCGAAATACTTCTTGTCCTTACCTCATCCATTAGTTCATTGTAGACACTTGCAATTTTGGCTTTTGATTCTTCATTGGGAATAGTCTCTATCATATCTTCCTGTATGAAGAAACAATACCACGGTAAACTATGGTTACAAGGAACTCAATGAAAGCACTAATTCTAGTTTGTAATAACTGTAGTTAACAGTATAAGCATATATATAGGATAAAATATGAGTGGTCATGTCATACTATGTTTATGACACAAGTGTCTAAATTCCCGTATTTACCAGAATTTAGGCACGAGTGTGCTAATCCAGCAATGATGTCAACGGTGTGAAGTCATTCCGACCTACTTCACAATAAGATTTTAATGCCGTCAACAATGCCGTCCAGATGACGGAAAATATACACTGTTGTCTCGTGACGTAATATGACCACATATAATAATACGATAGGGCACATAAGATTTTTATGAACCCCGACATGTTTGCCCTCGTAGGTAATAAATACAGCATGTATACAGCAAATGGCCAGGTCAGTTCCGCCATATCCGTCAGTTGGTTGCTTGGTTTGTTTTACGCTGCACTCAGCAATATTCCAGCTATATTCCAGCTATATAACGGTGGTCTGTAAATAATCGAGTCTGGACCAGACAATCCAGTGATTGACATTGTCCATCAACTGAAAGTCGAAATCCTCGTGAACCACCATCATCAATGCTTCAAAGGTTGGCATCAACTTCTCTTATTAAAAAGAACTCAGATAAAAATATCAAATTTCAAACTGATCTTGAACATTAATTGATATTGAGTATTCATACTAACAGCAAATACTTTCTTGAAACCATCCAGATCCAAGCCTCGAATGGCCACTGTATTGATGAGATGATCCCTGGAAATATACACGTGTGAGTGATCATTGCGTAACCATACGTGAACATTCTTTTCAATTTTCAACTCCGTACAGCTCCCATCTATTGCTAACGTACCACCCCTCGGATTCCACAAACATGAATGTTGTCAGTAAGTAACAGCTACTTCTTGTTTTCAAACAGGAACAGAAACTATAAATGTTTGTTTTTGTTTGTTTGTTTGTTGTTTAACGCAGCACTCAGCACTATTCCAGCTATATGACAGAAGTCTGTCAATAATCGAGTCTGGACCAGACAATCCACTGATTGACATCATGAGCATTGATCCATGCAATTGGGATCGATGACATGCATCAACCAAGTCAGGGAGCCTGACCACCCGATCCCATTAATTGCCTCTTACGACAAGCATAGTCGCCTTTTACGACAAGCATGGGTTGCTGAAGACCTATTCTACCCAGGATCTTCACGGGTCTCCAGTGTATGTATGCTTAAAGAATTGACATATAACACATTACATTGTTCCCAGGAAGTTGGACATCCATCTATGTGGAATTAATCCCCTCTGAATATCCCTCGATCAGAGTCAACAGGAGTACTTACTTGATGG
This sequence comes from Haliotis rufescens, assembly GCF_023055435.1. Lineage (NCBI taxonomy): Eukaryota > Metazoa > Mollusca > Gastropoda > Lepetellida > Haliotidae > Haliotis > Haliotis rufescens. Next base: position 6,631,131 of record NW_025964223.1, read on the forward strand.
AGCCGATGTTGGACATGGTGGAGTCCATGCCATGCAGCTTGACGTTGGTGAGGGTGATGCTGGAGTCGCAGGAGGTGCCACAGGTGTCGAGGTCAGTGTCCCTGGCACTGTAGTGGTCCCACCAGATGTTGACCGCCAGGTTGCTGCCGAAAGACTGCACCTGGTGGATCCTGGTCACAACAGAGGGGATGTTATAGCACCGTAGCTACGTAATGACACTCTGTCCACCAACGGAGAGCGACTCGTCCGTTGTACAACCCATCACGTGTCATGCCAAAAGACGTTAAAAGATGGTACTTGTTGTTAGCCTGCTTGGTATTTATCAGGGGACAAGGAGTGGTTGGCTCGGAGTCAGTATAGTGTGTCTGAGTGGGGTATTCACGCTAAACTACGGCATTGTATCTCATTGGGCTAGCACTATGGAACCAGCATTAGTCCGGAGACACACACACACACAAAGACACACACACAGAGACACACACAAACTGACACACACACAGACAGACAGACAGACAGACGCACGGACGCACGCACACACACACAGACACACACAAACTGACACACACAGACAGACACATGCACGCACACACGCACGCACGCACAAACACAGACACACACAAACTGACACACACACAGACAGACACATGCACGCACACACAGCACGTTGCTATACAAATGCAATAATCTTGAGGGCAATGTTTAACCCCACTTCAGCCTTGTCTCTTCTAAAGGAGGTTCTTAGGGGTATGTAGGGGTTCATCATTGTTCAAATAAATCCATAATAATACGATATTAGACACCACCTACCATCTGTATGGGATGTAGAGACAATCTCCAGCCGTCATGTTGACATGGAAGAACTCCACCTCAGCTAAGCCTGGGAACTTCGTGAAGTCAACCCTGGAACCCATCATGACAAAGTGACGAAACATCAAGACATTCCCATCTCGTTACACCAGGTCTATCCAAGGTACAAGGATTAGCTGTGCTGCCCTGAATAACATGTACTGACATGTCATGACGACCTTGACTACCCAGTGTCTTATTATATCCCCATTCCATTATGATGCACATATCCAGGACCCAAGCACCACCAATTCATCCTATATAAGATAGCTACGAGATAAATTGCCAAGAACATTGAAGAACGAAGCATGGTTTATTTCATGATAAAACATTGTTCTATCGTGACGTCATGTCTAGAGATTTGAACATGCTACTTGATGACATAAATTGGACGACGTTACTTTTTAGACGGAAGTCTCTAATGAGTTGTTCCCCATAGAAGTAGCTAGGCAACGTTGATAAACGCAATAGACAAATGATTGATTCCTTAAGTGGGAGAGATATGACAATCGGTATTGGGAGAAAAGGTACAGGTAGCTGACATGAAAATTGTGAGAATATGTGGGAAAGACCACACTTAACCCCCCTGTTCATAAAATGGACTTGTCCGACATTGCCGTGGTCAATGTTTATCATATAATAAAACATTGCAGGGAGAATAAATCATTAGGTGTGCAGGAATGTACAATAAACAACTTCCACTTATTTGTTTCTTCAGTATTGCTAACATGTTTCTCTCTCATGCGTGACAAGACAAAAGTGGCTGCATAACTCATAGTGAATTGAAGGTCTGGGATGTTTAATAGAAGCTTTAGGAATATTGTAATGCCTCGCCATCATGGGGTGGATTACAAATATAAGTACTAAGTCTCCCATACCAACAAGTGCTGGCTTACAAAGGTGATGCCAACATGCAGGGGCTAAACCATGAATAAAACTTCAATGCAGTACAATGAGGCTGTATTATTAGCCCAGGTAAAACTAGCAAGCTGCTTGAGTGAGTGAGTATGGTTTTACGCCCCTTTTTAGCAATCTTCCAGCAATATCACGGTGGGGTACACCAGAAATGGGCTTCACACATTGTACCCATGTCGGGAATCAAACCCGGGTCTTCGGCGTTACGAGGCAACGCTTTAACCACTGGGCCAACCGACCGCCCCTCAAGCTGCTGGAACTACGGGTATGAGGAAACAGAGTAATACTGACAGTGACACCAATAAAACCACTGGGTGGGTGGGTGGGAGAGGTTTCAAATAGAACTCTGAACAAGCATGCCTCCATAGGACGTCCAGGACGATACAAAGTCAAATTAATGGGGGGTGACTCTACAGCAACAAAACATGGAACGCAAAATACAGGTATAGCAGAAGCAGCAGTAAAATATAACACTGTAACTGTGTCATAAAAAAATACTTTGCAATACAAAATATTACATGGTGGTACTCCAAAGTGTCAAACAAGTTATGTCCCTTTAGCATCACAAAAATCTTGAAGCCTTCATAAAATCCTCACACAATGCATTGAGGTCTGGGATGTGTTGGTCAAAAACACTGATTGCCATCTGTGAAACTTAGACATTGACTTCATCTCAGTTTTATGAAAGCAATATTTCTTGGGTGGGTTAGTATATATACCACTACCCCGTTCACATGCGCCTCTATTCATTTGTGTGTATATGTGCATACATGTGTAGAAATACATACGTGAGTATACTTGTCATGTGAACGCGTTTACTCATGTGTGTATATTTACACCAGGAGCAAATTTGCATCATGTCTGGAGCAGGTGCAAATGTAAATGTAAATTTGCACTGTGTGCATATGTTGCAATGTGAACGTTTATGTCAACGTAAGAGGATGATCTAATTAATATCTGTTCTTTTGCCAACCCAAAACAAATTGTCAACAGTTGCAAACTTTTATGTGTATATACAAAGTTGAGCGAACGGTGTTTTCTTTCGGTTTCAAGGAGTCAAAACTTTGTGTACAAATCAAATCAAATCAAACACATTTTGAGTCACGTGAACGTTTTCGGTGAAATAACTCTTCTCATTCAACTTTGATTGGAAAACACGTTTTGTGATGAAAGTCTGTGTGTGAACAGACTGACGAAGATGTGTGCCTTACACAATTTACATACTTTAGTTACACACCTAAGTTGATTTTCATGTGAACACATAGTAAATTTACATATACACACGTATGTATAGTTACACATGTGTAAAATTACTTACTTTAGTAAATGTTGTGCAAGTGAACCGGGTATAAGTTAGCAGATAAATTAGGTGGTGTTTTAACAACTTGCAGGAGCTCAAAGCTGCCTGTCCTAAGTAGCTCTTCATTTGTGTACACATGCCCAAAGGCAAGGGTGTAAACAGACTATAAACATCCAATTTCCACCATCATGTTTGAATTTAGAGGTATATTAACATTGTATTTTGAGAGTGCATTCAATGCAATAATATAAAACTAAGCATTAAAACTTCTTCCTATTTACTCGCTCCTGTTATCAATGACATCTCTACAAAGCCATAAAATGACATTTTTTATAGTTATCAGTTATATACCTTAACGTGAATTTGAATTTTTTTAATGACATATGCTGCAGGCTTGTGACCCAATATCGGCCCCTGGGCTGGCCTAGATAAATCCCTGGGGTTGCTCCTCAACCAATAGCCTTTGCATGAGAATATTCCTTATAGGGCTGGGACGGACAATGCGGGTACTCGGTTCGGGTGGGTACTGAGTAGTAGACCCCTGGTTAGTCACGTGGTATATTGTATATTGGATGTAACAATAAATAATCTTTCATGGTTACACAACAAATCGCAAACAGGTTCGTTACACCAGCATAGTTTAGAGCTTGGACCGGTTACTCAGGTCAGGTGGGTCCTGAGTAGGACCCAGAAACTCACAGGACTACCCAGACCTATGGTTAGTCACGTGATGTATTGTTTAATGACAAAAAATCACTAGAATTCCATGGTTACACTACACGTCACTGATGTTCCCATTTCTTTCTGACTGTGCACCCATTCCTACTGACTTTAATATGTTTGAATGAAGATACAACTTTAGTGTATGCATGAGATCGTTTTATACACATATCTGAATTCTTTTTGCCAGGGCTCCGATAAAACAATCCTCAAGCTCTTTAGGTCTACAGCGGGTATCTGGGTAGGGTCGGGTAATAGGGTGTGGGTTCCCAGGTAGTAAATTTAGACTCGTCCCAGCCCTAATTCCTTGGATCAGACACAAGAATTGAAAAGGTATCTGTCAGAAACCCATAGACAAACAGCACAACCACACACCATAATCCTCACCACATTAAATTATTTTTCCTTGACAAGAAAAGCCAGGCCTACATTTTCCTGCCACAAGGAGATCTATTACAGCCTTCACAACACAGGTAGAATCTCCTGGCCTGATACTATTACCTTACAACACTAGTGAACAGGAAGCACTTTAACATGCCCCACTGATCACCTGATCCTGCACTACAATTACCCAGTCTCGGAACACATTCTTGTGTAATAACACTAAGTGTCCCCCCTGCGACACAATGGGGGAACTCCCCACGCTTGAGTGGCAGCACGGAACACATCAAAGCAGTCTGGCTGTCCCCTAGGGCCTTGTGCCATTCAGGCAGAACTGCTTACAGTGCCCTGGAATACATACACATTATGTCACTCCACATCAGTAACTCTTTTGATCTACAGGATTTGATCAATATAACCCTAAACAGGAAATACCATGACTGATTTGTTGGACTTGGGCAAGTCAAATTTTGCAGTTTAGTTATCTGTGGACCAGTTGAAAATGCTCTTAAAATCAAAATATAAATCTACACATTGGTATTTACCAGAAAATGACACCGTAATGTGTCTTACCTGGTATTTATTTCACTGTAGTGCAGTGTTTGGCCTACAATGAAGCTTTCAGTTCATGAGGTGTGCATTGTTGAACATGTTCTGTTACTGTACTGATCTGTTATTAGTAAAGCAGCTCATGCCTCCAGCCCAAACCATTGTGAAACAAAGATGGACAGAAAATGAAGTATACTACTCAGAGAGGTTAAACAACACGTGATTTCTTGTCATGCCATGACAGATTAACTATAGTGATTTGTAAGGTGTTTTTAACCTGGGATTCATACTCAAAATCAAAACTATATTATTAAATATAATCATAATTTTTGTTAATTTGTAAAATGTGTAATTTGTAAAAATGGATATTTTCATTGTGACAAAATGTTAATGTTTTTTCAGTGCATATACATGGGAACTGGCAAAATACTAAATAGCATCCACTATGGCTACATCTAGTGGTTTTAGCACCATGTTCTGATATGGATCATAGATCATGTATAACCTGCCAGGGAAATAATTTGTGATTGTGTAAAACCTAGTCTACAGGATTTATATTTTATTTTCCAACTAGATGTTTCTTAGAGTCAATGGATCAACAACAAAAATGCCTGATAAAAACATAACCATACATGTATTTTTAACATAAAATAGAAGAGCTCTGTCTACCCCAATATAAGATGTAGAACAGAATGCTATGCCAAGTAATTCCTACCGGATACCATTAATAAATGGGAAATGTTACCTGATTGAATAACTCAAAGTAGAAATGATATGGAAACTCAAAAGATTATTTAACTTGGACAATGTTACTAATATACATTTTGACTTAAACCATGGTACTGGTTCTGTCAGTTAATCCATTCTCGCCTCAAACTCGGTTGTAGCAATTTAAACTTCCATCAGCTTGAAAGACACATCTCAGACAATGCATCATGCTCTTGTGGCTACCCCTTTGAAGATATACTGCATTATTTTTTCACATGCTCTAACTACAATACTTTAAGAAACAATTTGTTTTTCTTTTTGAATTGTTACAGTTTATATGTACATCCCGCGTTCTGGTAGATTTGCACTGATGTAATAACTTAAGAATTAATTCATATTTTAACATAAGTACTAAGTATCAAACAGTTAAAGACTTGCTTTTCTTAGTGATTGAACACCTTTCCATCAACTGGACCAAACGGTTGACCACTCGTGTTTGTCGGTTTTAATGCATATGTAACAAATGTTATATTTGGGATAACACTTTCTTAATAAAGTACAGATTCTCGTACTTTTTTGGGGTGAGTCCGGTCCGGGATTCAAACCCACAATTCCGGACGGGACTCAACCCAAAAAAGTACGAGAATCTGTACTTTACTAAGAAAGTGTTATCCCAAATATAACATTTGTTACATTTGACCACTTTCTAAAAGTCATTGTGTATTTAATGCATATATATAACAAACACGTATCAATATTACTTGACAAATATAATTTACTGTTAGTGGAGCGGTATTAACGTAAGTTTACCAATCCAGATTCATTTATTGAATAAAAATATGTTTCAATCATATGATTCAATGAGCGAGATATTCTACAAGACAGAATCAAGGGGACACAGTATCTGGTCAAGCTCAGGACAAAGCTAGACAGCCCAACTTGATCTTCATATTTTGGAGCAGTATTTGGTTGGAATCCTTCGGATGCAAGGTTTTTTTTATAAACAGTACAGATAGATAAATGGGTTAGCCAAACTATTCAGATTCTGAACATTTAAGTAATAAGTCAGATATTCCTGTTATGTTTATGAACATATTTAAAAAAGAAAATGTATCCATAGATGTGTGAGATTTGTTCGCAGTGAGCTTGAGTGTGATTTGTCATAAGGAAGATGAGTCTCACTCTAAATATACGTGATTTGAAATCATGGATATGATGAACAACGTAAGTATCTAAAGTACAGACAATTTATGGCTTGACAATGGTATGAGGATCCAGGTCAAAACGTCAATTTGACAGTAAATATAGATGTTGTTATCCATAAATTGGGTCTTCTTTGTCATCTGTCAACTTCCAAGTCATGCCTATCAAACAATTAAATTTAAGTAGTGTAAATGATCATACCCTGTGATTAGAATCCTAATCTTCATGTTAACAAGGCTTACTGCTCCAAAACATAACATTTGTAGTCAGTTCCCCAACCCACTGTTTCCTTTACACTGGTTAGTTGTCTGGGGTAGAATAGGTCTACAGCAACCCATGCTTGCCGTAAAAGGTGACTATGCTTGTTGTTAAAGGCAACTAACAGGATTGGGTGGTCAGGCTTGCTGACTTGGTTGATGCATGCCATCGATCCCAATTGCGTGGATTGATGTTCATGATGTAAATCACTGGATTGTCTGGTCCAGACTCGATTATGTACAGACCGCCGTCATATAGCTGGAATATTGCTGAGTGCGGCAAATCTTGAAGGGCAACCCACCTGTCGACGTCCATGCTGGAGTACAGGCCCTCCGGGTGGTCCAGATCTACCTGGGACAAAACAATACCAGTGATGAGCTTGACAACATTCTGCCAACATGTAACACTAACTGCTCCTACTGGCTATCTGTAAAAATTTAAACATGTAGAGCCTTACGAATAGCAGTGTATACATACGCATTCACATGCCAATATCAGTTGTCTCCCCTTACATGTATGTATATGATAACAGCCAAATTCCCTACATCATATACTGACCCCACAAGCTTGTTGTTTGTTTAACACCGCACTCAGCAATATTTAAGCAATATGACGGCAGTCTGTGCCAAACAATCCAGTGATTGACATCATGAGCACTGATCTACACAGTTGGGATACGATGATATGCATCAACCAAGTCAGGAAGCCTGACCACCCGATCCCATAAGTCGCCTCTACGACAAGCTCAGTTGCTGAAGATCAATTCTATACCAGATCTTCATGGTTAGACCCCACAAGTAATTAGGATGAGAATATTCACACTGTGCTATACTGAGTTTCATATGACCAAGGAATCCTGTGTTTTTGACACAATATTTTGACAAAATACTTGTTAGTTTCAATGCATCATTATCAACACAACATTAAAAAAAAGCTGTTATTTGTTATCAGGAAGTTTGTCCAACATGTTGCAGTTCCAAAGTCCATATAAAAAATACAAAAATCAATATAAAAAAACCAAAAATGATATTCTGAAAGAGAATGAAATGCAAACACACTTGAAAACATCACTGCATGATTAAGTGGATGAAACTTGGTATATAACTCAAACAGACAATCACATCAAACAATGGTGTCCTGTTTGTATGTAAAAACAAAATCCCTTTCGACTTTTACTTTTACCATAAGGAAGTCATAACTCTCGTTTAATCTGATAACTACAAACACAAAACATTGTGAGTCATGAACACTCTCTGATATCAAAGGCTGCGGGGAGCACGGCTCCAGGCACTTGACGACTGCATGAACTGGACAAAACTATTGCATCCTGGACCCATACAAATTTAACAGGGACCCAAACAATTGACATTGCAAGTCCTGGGGCACAGCAGCTGTGAGAATCATTCAAAGTTATCAAAGTCAGAGATTGCTCAGTACGTATAATTGCCATTTGTATTCTGGTAAGAATTACGCTGTTTGGAGTGTGTGTGGTTGACTTTCTTCCCTCTACATGTATAATTGAAATCCCCATCTATGATAGGTACAAGGTGAGGTGAGGTGAGGTGAGGTGAGGTGAGGTGAGGTGAGGTGAGGTGAGGTGGGGTTTAACGTCGCGTCCAAGATTTATTGCACTTATATAGCGACGTGCATGCACGTGTATGTGTGTGTGTGCTTGTACTAGTCCGGACTGATGCCGATTTATAGTGCTAGCCCACTGAGATACCATGCCGCAGTTTAACATGAATACCCCACTCAGACACAGCTCACTGAGATACCATGCCGCAGTTTAACATGAATACCCAACTCAGACACAGTATACTGACTCCGAACCGACCAGTCCTTGTTTTAGCCCCTTAATGCCGAGCGCCAGACAGGGTAACAACAAGTAACATCTTTTAACATCTTTTGGTATGACGCGGCTGGGGATCGAACCCCCGACCTTCGGCTCTCCAGGCGGACGCTCTACCACAAGACCACAGAGGCGGTCTCTGGTAGGTACAAGGTTGTCAGTATGTACGACAACAAAAGATCAGTAAACTTCCTAGCAGCCCAGTGAAGCATGTCGATTGTGGCCCCAAACCTTAAGTTAAACATATATATTATCCCAGTCCTGGGCCCCGTACCACAAAGCTATCTTAGCGCTGCGGAGATCGTAAGTCCCATACTTGTGGTTTAAGCATATTTATTCCATAAGAATACCCTGGTATACGTGACCATACATTAACAGAGATTGATGACAGATATATCACTACGGCGATCGTAAGTCCCATCCTTTAACATTCACTACAACAGTCTTAGCACTAAGATCGCCTTATGGAACTGCACCCTCAAAAATAGACAGACTCAGGTAAATACATGGTGTGTGCTAAAGAGTAAAAAGCTACAAAATTGTTCTACATTTTTGCATTGATCCATGTTAAAATACCTTAAGAAATTAAGAACTTTGAAAAAAATCATCTTTTATCAAAATGCAAATGTAGTGCTTTCATCCCAATCTGCCTGACACGGGCACTTCGTCTGAACTCCTACATCAGTCAGTGTTTTATCTGTGGTCAAAGAATACAAAAAGACAATTCTGACTGACTGATTCCACTGACATGCAAAGAGATCCATAGACCACCAGGTTCCTGTGTCGTACATCATGTACTTCCTGTGTATCGGGCATCAAGGAAGAGATACCAGACATAATGACAACATTAATAACAACGACAACATTCTCTGTGGCCATACAAATAGTCACAGAGGTTATCAATCAATCAAATCACATCAGATATTGCTGTGTAAGTTCTGAAAAATCTAACAAATTTTAAATGTGTGAACATCTCCCAGTGTGGAATGCATTATGGCATGATGGAAAGTATGCTATACTTGATACATTGCTGTTACATGAACTGAGAGAAGTATTAATAAGGACATTGAGATATCTGATGCAAACACTTCCCTGTATAAGGCTTAAAAAAAATAAAAATTGGTTCTCAGGCAACGGTTTTTGAAAATATAGTGCGGGCGGGCGGTGTCTTTTTTTGTTGTTGTTGTTCAAACTAGTATGTAACCAATAAACAATTGTGTACAGTCAACCTAGGCCTCCCTACATAAATGTATTCCTTGATGAGTAAAATAATGGAATACAGTATTTGACTACCGTTGGACTTGGAATCATTAAGGATTTTTTGTTGTTGTTTTTTAAAATGGAAATCAAAAACGAAACGTGTGGCAAACTTTATGATGATGTGGGCGGTGCCTGAGAACCAAGACTTTTAGCTTTTTTTAGCCTAAGTTACCTGTAAAGATCTATTGTCAAACTGTCAGGACATTGTTTGTTTGTTTAACACCACACTCAGCAATATTCCAGCTATATGATGGTGGTCTATAAATGATAATCGATTCTGGACCAGAATTTGTTTGTTTGTTTGTATGAAAAGTTTAGCTTGTTTATTGCTTAACACCACACTGTATGACAGGGGTCTGTAAATAATTGAATCTGGACCCGACAACTTATCAGGCTGCATGAAACTCAAAGCAACAGAACACCAAAAACTTTTGTTTCACATAACATGGATATGGGGCAGTAGATAGTTTTTCGGACGGATTGTTTTAATTTCATATACTTTTTAAAGACAGTAATATGTAAAATGAAACACATATGTCGTTTATAAGACTTAGTTTCAACTGGCCATGTTTCTGGAGTTTGTAGGTCGAAATGGCTACTGCAATGGTAATATCCAAGTTTTTCTCAAAGAAGCTTGTGTCAGCAGATTTCTACGTTTTGGACACAAAATAAGTAAAACACAAACAATGATGCCTATCACTTATGAGAATTAAACTCCTGCTTATCATTGTTAATCTTGCTGAAACTTTATAATTATGACTGATATCTGACAACTGATGAAGTGTAAGAAAAGTAAGGGTCCCTTCCCCTTGTGCATATAATCAGCTAAACCCTGCTGAAATCTGCTGACACACGCTTCCTAAATAAAACAGCAGCTGTCTGTAAAGTAACCACAAGTAAATGTGCTATTCTGTATTCTGTGTTTTTTTTTATGCAAACAAATGACAAATTACAAGAAACAATGACTAAACAAGCGTACAGTCACGAAGTCATCTATATCCCCTGCCCATTTTAACACGTTATGGTCCCAAACCAGGTAAGTGATCCAACATTTCTTTCAGCCCATTTCAAAATAGCTGCAATGGAAATTCTAAAATAAACATTTCTAAAACTTATTAACTTCCTTAAATATCAAATGGCACCAGTTCAGTATGTGCTTTATATATATATATATATACAAAAATGAGGTAAATGTTCACTCGGTGTACATGTAATATATAATAAAATAATAAAGTCCACGTTAGTCTATCATCTTCTTTATATCAGTTTCAGACATAGTACTTTCACTGTCTCATGACAGCTCTTCAGTGTAACTGACGTCATACTTATGATGACGTCATAAATTACAACTGTGACGTCATAATGTATTTACACACTCCAGCGACGACACCAAGTAATTTAACAATTGTTGGGAGACATTTGAATTAAAATATACAGTATTTGTAAAGTAACAGTGTAACATTTACGATTGAAATGAGAAATCTATTATTAATTCTTTTAGGTGGTTATTTAGGTTGGTGTGTCTTGTTTGGAGTTTAGTGAGATTTTTGTTTGTCGATTTTTTTTGATGGATGGAGAATTTTTGGTTTGGTTAGTGGTTTGCTGAGTACTTTTTTGATTTGGCTATTTGAGTTTAGATATAGGTTATGCCATTTTTTGGTGATTTTTTGCATGTTTACACTTTTAATTTCTGATTTTGAGATGGGTAAGTTTAAGCTTATTTCTGGGATTTTGAGGGATAGTTTAGCTGCTTTATCGGCGTTTTCATTACCGTATATTCCTACGTGGGCGGGTATCCACAAGAAGGTTATTTGTTTGCCTGCCTTAGTTAGGTCGTTGAAGCTTTTAAGTATTTGATTTATTAATTTAGGTCGGTTCTTGGTATGAAAAGATATTCGTTATCATATATTTGTGCTATGTATCCTCATCACCTTAAAGCGTATTCGTTGCGGTCCTACTAAAACACACACCTCAATTTTAAAATTGCCATAGGTAAAGTGACAATATTTCACTAAAATGAAATAGACACTTCCATTTGTTGAAAACATTACATAATAAACAAAACATACATCCAAAAAGGAGAAATTGACACCTGGCAATGCACTACATGACAGTGATCTCATACACCTGTCAACAAAAAGCTTTCAAATTCCAGACTCTCCATTTCACGCCCAGGGAACTGACATAAATATATTGAGCTAATTAGCCAACCTTTGAATGGCACACATGCACCCAATTGTTCCCAAGACAGGCTTTGTGGGGCAAGCGTAATGGAAATAATTAACAAGGTGTTAATTGCTTGCAGGCCTTGTCAGCTTGTTATTACACAACCAGGGAACAAAGGAGACGCGCTCTTTGTGTGTGGACTCTAACAGTGGATGATCCTTTCCCTAATTACACAGCTTAATGCTATTTCCTGTTAGGGGTTCCCATATAAACTAGGAGATATTTTTCAGTGAGCCATTTGAACTTTTGGCAAGCATGTCCTCATTTTGACTGAGGTACCTAGGATTTAGTAAAAAGGTAGGTGTGGTTTTGTCTTTAATCATGGGTATTGAAAAGGGATCCAATGGCAAAGGAAACCTTAAGCTACAAATGTAGATGATTTCTTTCAGATTCTTTAATTTGAAAAGAAGGATTTTGCAATGGAAAAGTTAGTATAGACTATCTAAACTAAATAGTTCCACACCTAAAGATGCATCGATCAGTTATTGGATAAACTAACTAGAAACGTAGCCTTTAGCCTTGATGTTGTTTCTGTTTAACAACCTACATTGCAATGCTTAAAACTACTTTGGCTTTGTTGCAATTATGATCAAATTAGAAGCAATTTATTATATAACATAAAAGGATATGATATTTATACAGCAAATCAAGAAATTCTTCTATCTGTCCATACTTTCATCATACATTCTGGTAGATATAAACTTATTAATACAACAAACCCTCACATATAATATATATGTATCTTGTGTACCTTATGTAGTACTTAATATTACGTATAGTCTCATCGTTCTGACTTTAAGAACCTGACACTGCTGATCATGCTTGATAACTGACTATAAGGTATTTTCTTAGTCAAGGTGTATACATAATATTTGAACAAGAAAATATCTTATCTTTGTTACCTAATTTCCATAGGGAACGGTATCAAAATAAGCACTGTATTATTTTACCAATCCTAATTTTCAGTTGCGATAAAAATATGTTTCAACATTTATCTAGATAATAACATTATTGAAGTACCTGTGTCTTACTGTTGCAATGTCTCATGGCTGTTGCTTAATGCAAAAACAACATTGGAACATTTGCCAACTTCTAGAATGCCAACCAAACAGTTAACATGGAAGATAATAATTAGGATATATGTACCAGGGTATACATATGCAATAGTTGGTGTCAATCTATGCCCTGTCTCAGTGACCTTGATATAAATTATAGTATAATATTTTCACTGTTTTGTTTCTATTCCACATTCCATAATTAGTCATCATGTTATATTTCATTTGTATGAATATTTATATTTCTTAAGCACATTCAGTTTATTCCTATCAATAAGTATGACGTAAGATCGGGAATGGGCAAATTTGACGTCAATGACCTACTTTCAATACATAAAACATGAGGTAGGAAAAAGACCCTGTCATATTCTGCAGTTGAAAACGTAATGTTGAAAATTCAAATAATTGACATATATACAATATGCTTTTTTCTAAGAGAACAAAAACTGAATCACTTGTCCCTACAGTTGTGGTATACTTCTTGCCCTTGGTCAGGTCATGGAATGCATGTTGGTTTGTCTGCATAATAGGGATGGGATGGGTAACTCGGGTACTCGGGTCGGGTGGGTACTGAGTAGGACCCGGGTACCCACAGGACTACCCGAACCACTATAACTACATGGTAACTCAAGTCACTAATGTTCGCATTTCTTCATGACTCTGAATGCATTCCTTATGACTTATATATGTTTAAATAAAGACAAACCTTCAGCTTCAGTGTATATGCATGACCAGATCGTTTTATATGTGTATCTAAATACATTTTGCTCATGCTACTGCCAATCAGACATTATGTACCTATCTCTTGAAACCAACAGCGATTACCTGGGTAGGGTCGGGTAATAGCGGAGTCGGTACCCAGGTTGTAAATTTAGACTCGTCCCAGCCCTAGTACATACAGGTTGTGTTTACACTGCACCAGATAAGTATCTTGTACAGAGATAGCAAGATAATAGGGGACATGTTTAACAAGGCTTAATATATAACTTGATATAATGAAAGAGCTGACTGTATAAAAGCCGACACTGTATAAATTCACAAATTATTCTGTTTTCTCAATCAGTACCCTTTAATCCAAATGCATTGAAATCCAAATCAAGGAGAATATGAAATGTACATATCAGGTCTACCAGCCAAAACTTTCAGGAAATATTTGGGTCCTGTTAAGTAACGATATTGTGTAGTATAACGCTGTACTGTAAGATTTAATAATTACCTTAATTACAGGAACTCTCTTGTAAAGTGTACAATGAATATAACTGGGGATGCAAAATATATTTTCTCTGCATACATTCTATACATTTGTGCGAATTGGATGTAGCATAGCATAAAACCCTTGACTTAATTGCAAAGGTACTATGACTTTCGCAATGACTTAATGTAAAGATTTGACTCATGTGCTATTGTTTCTGAAAATAGTTCTTCATACATGCCAACAGTTTCACAAGTTATTGAGGGGAAAAGGGTGAAGGTATATATCAGATATCTCTCTTTGCATGTGCGAAACAGGATTTTAGGCTTACATAAGAAACCTTTATATACAAAGGACAAAGGATGACAAGGGACAAAGACAGCAGTGAGGTTCAACAATGAAATTAACAATGCAGGACAAACTGTCAAACATCCACTAATTACACCCTCTGGCTATATTAATTCATCCAGAATGACATGGGTATACATCTTACATGACAGGTGCTAATTGCTTCTGTGTGGATGGGGGGGGGGGGCAAGTGAGTTAACAATAGAGTGCTGAAGGAGGGCTTAGAAAGTGATATGTAATTGATTTGCATAATTACTATTACGTACAGCTCTGGGAAACAAGCACAATGCTATGAAGATGTATCATTGTGAAAACGGCGTTCAAACTCAAGGGTCATTGAACTTTGCTTAATTAAGCATTTCACTATTCTTAACATTTAGCTTGAACATTCAACCATTGACAACATGCCTGCAAAATCACTAAAATAATTTACCAGAGTACATATGTCCAACTCCCCAAGGTTATAATGTTAGTATTGATGTTTACAGTATCTTGTTGTTTGTTTGTTGCTTAACAACACACTCAGCAATATTCCAGCTATATGACGGCAGTCTGTAAATAATCGAGTCTGGACCAGCCAATCCAGTGATTGACATCATGAGCATCGATCCATGCTATTGGGATCAATAACATGCATGAAACCAACTCAGCATGACCACCCGATCCCATTACTCGCCTCTTACGACCAGCAGAGTTGCTTTTTACAGCAAGCGTGGGATGCTGAAGACCATTTCTACCCCTGATCTTCCTGATTCCCTGATTTCTCCCCACCTTGTCCCTGTATTTGTTGGTATCCACCATTACAAACGTCTTGTTTCCCCGGTAGAGACAGTTGATGTTGTCAACAGCATCGGCATGAACGACAGACTTAGTTCCCCCACTGCTGAACCACATCATCTATAGAAATAGGATACAATATTTTAGATGTTTTATTCAATGTGTACTATATACTCATCACTGAAAATCAATTCATTAAGAAAAATTGATTTAATCCAGAATTAATATATGTTGGAAGTGCATCCTTAATGGCCCATAAAAATAGGCCATAATAATAATTATTTACTTATAAATACTGATCATGACAGTTTTGTGTTATTTTCTAAAATATCCTATAAAAAAGTGTACCAGTTTTTTGGATTTAATTAAAACTTGGAAATCTAACATACCGCAGTGACAACACTTTCTTCCATTAGCTGAGTACACTGGACTGCACACGGGAACAATAAGTCACCTCTAGAAGCATACATTTATTATTATTATGATTATATAAGGCAGGTATCCAGGTACTAGTATCTGCTCAAATACAGTTTATTTGTACCCGACCAGTGGATTTGTTTGCATTCTAGTGCATTCTCAACTCCCTGGGGAGTAAATAGCCCGGTTGCCTAGGTTTCACATCCACCTCACATACTGGGTACCCATTCCCTGCTAGGTGAACAGAGGCATGTTTTGAACGAAGTCACCTGCCGAGGGTGACACCACAAGTTATTACACTTGTGTTTCAGGTGTATGTACTTATCTGGCTTCCATCATCTGGTCATCTACCATCTTTTGAGTGCACTATATGTATGTACTATATGTATGTACTATACACTAGGGGTAGTGACAACACTGTAAAAACATTGTTGGTCCCAAGGCTGAATAACAACCTGGTCACTAGCAGGACAAGATCTCAGCACCTGGCACTTGCTACCCTGGTGCTTTTGACCTCTTGCCCACTCAGCCCCTATATTTCCAATCTACAGGATCAGGATGAGATCACTATACAGTCTTCTCTGTGAACTTGAAGTAAACTTAATTTCTCAGGTATTCAATGATGAAAATAAACGGATATAACACATTATAACGAAAATCAAGAGCGCAGTGTACCCAAGATATTCAGGGACAGCATCCACCATGTAGTATTCAGTTTTGTTGTAAATCTTTATAAAGTCTTGAAACTTCATATCTTCCGTGTCTTGCTGTCTGCTCTCTTTCTTTATCGTTTCAAGATGCACGATACTTTCTTCTGGTAAATCAAGCGACAGAAAATAATCGTCTGTCCACAAATTGAAAGCGGGTGACAATTTTGCAGCTCCCGTCATCTTTAGTGGTTTAGATCCAAAAGCATAGTCTCTCAAAAAAGCCCTCTGATCGGGAAAACCATCGACTGCATCAATCTGCCTACTTGGGCGACCTGATCCAAATGGTTTCATATGGCCTGGCTCACTTGTCAAATCCTTAGGAGATTGTTTATCATTTTCTGATGTTCCCAGAATAACAGTACCAAACATGAAGCTGACAAGGGTAACAATATGTGAACATTTCATGATCGACACAACACAATACGCCACGTCAGTAGGAGTTTATGACACGATCTACCTGCCTCCAAAATAACGGATCTTGTTCTAAAGTCTTTTAGCAAATAAACTCCTGGTAAGAGTCCGCTGTAGCCCACATGGAGGTTACATATTCGTAACGACTATCTATGTATTATCTATGCGTTATGGAAAAAACCTATATTTTTAGATTATCAGACATTCTGTATATTGCAATATCAATTGAATATCTGAATATGGAAATATGTTGGTATAAGCATTGCTTTTTGTGTGTATGTTTCAACATAAAAAGGTTAAAACATTACTTGTTAATTACTATTGATACTATCCTTAATTAACGATACTTAACCATTCGCATTTGCAATATTATTAGTTCAATGAAATTGTAGGATTTCGTTTAACTGTTCTTTTGGTGACAATCTTTCATATGGCCATATTCTTATGGAACAAGTGTACACATTCAACTTGTATTCTTCTAAATAGTCACTAGGAATATCGTACACAGTGTAATTTGCATAAGCCACTGAAACCGGTTTCCGTAACTGGATTCACGAAAAAAGTACTACGAGTAATTTTCAAATTACTACAAAATAATTAATTTTCAGAATGCATTTATCCTAATTACGCAAAATTAAAAGTTATTGTGGTGGAAATAATAAAAATATGATGAATATGTAACCTGTCGGCAAAGAAGAGGCCCCCGACGACATGTCACGTGACCTCTCCGCCATTTATCCTTTTTCTACCTTGGCCAACAAAACTCTACGAGTAAATTTTGAAAGGTCTTACTGCGGTAGAGGAGTTTACTTAAAGCTCTGCGAGGTAAGAACTTATTGCTAAGGTAACCTAGAATCATTTTGTGCATTTTTGCTTGCATGTAATTATCAATGGCTCGTGGAAAACGTTTTTCAAATATGAGCCTTTGCTTTGCTCTTCCCTCGCCGCCTTCCTGACCACGGCGTGCGCGATGAAAGACAAAGGGATCTCTTTGTCCTGATTGTTATAGTCTCGAACGTTAGTGACAGTGTTTGTTGGAGGGCCAAAGTTTGTAAGCCTAATCATTTTCAGTCTCTCTTGGACCTCGTATGCATGAAGAGTGTTTCTTGTCAGTCGTGTGTCAGTTAATTTTGCTATATTTGCAAACACGTGGTCTCTCCGCGTGGGCATGGCTGCCGAGCCACGCTGATCAATCTTCGAAGTAGGTCAACAGGATACGCTGGGATTTTTTTTGGGCGTGGGTATTGACTATCGATTGTAGTATGCATTGTGTATTTATGCGTAGATATTAATACGTGAATATTACCGGTATGTTGTAAAATCATTTGAACAGGTTACAAGTCGATATTCATAACGATTCTTTGTTCATCCCTTCCAGTGACATGCCCTGTTAGGGTTAACTTTAGGAATACTAATTGTCATTTAGCCTAATTGTCAGTGTCTTGAGATAGGATTAAAGTGAGATTTTTTTTAGATAGATGGGCATATTATTTCCAGTTTTACAGATAGGTTGTTTTTAACAGTGTAATATATTACTTAAAAAATCAAAGCAAATTTCAGAGATCTGACTTTTGTTTTGTCTCATGACTGCATGGTAAACGTATTTAGAATTAGACAGTAGATGTATTCAGCATTATTTTTTCATCCAGCATGCTTATCCTGTGAAAATGTTTTCAGTGAATGAATATTTTCTTCTTTTTTTTTCAGTAATGACCACAAACGGTGAGGAGCAAATGGACCAAATGACAGAAGACAAATTATTAGCCGAAGACGAAAAAGACGACCAAATGGATTTTGAAATTAACGGCAGAGCGGAGGACTTGCAAAAATTAATTGACTATGGAATTGACAGAAAAGTGTCCGAAGAATTGGTCAAAATTTATTTAACAGGTATGTGAAAGTTAGTCGGCGACTTAAGCAGCTAGTCCAGAAGGATCACACAGCACTAGTCAATAAACGAAGCCTTAAGTATACTGAAAATAATGCTTAAGTACTTTTTTGGGCTAATACTCAAGATTTTGGCAGAGACTGCAGGGAAAACATGTTAAATGAAAAAAAGAAATTCAGATCTTACATGTAGCTTATTGTGCTGCAATGATTATTTAAAGTATGAAAATATGTTTTCCTATATTAAACCTACATAATGCATTTCAGGAAAACTCACCCCATCTGATCTAGATGAACGCGCACTAGATGCACTGAAAGAATTCAATGCCACTGATGCAATAGAGGTCTTGAAACAGTTTTGTGAAAGCAACTTAGAACATGTGGGCAATAAAAGTGCATTTTTGTGTGGACAAATGAAAACCTACCGTCAGAAGAGCAAACAAGGCGGTGCAGCAACACAAGCCAAGGGCCCAGATGAAGCCAAGCTGAAAGTGAGATATTGAAAATGTTTTGAAATTCTTTTTTACATGTTTTCTGAAATGAAAATATAAGTAGGATCTGATCTAGACTGTCTGCCCCAAGAGTGGAATGTCCGGGGTTCGATCCCCAGCCACGTCTTGTTGTTACCCTCTCTGGCGCTCGGCAGAATGGACCGCCTCCATGGTCTAGTTGTAGAGCGTCCGCCTGGAGAGCAGAAGGTCCAGGGTTCGATCCCCGGCCGCGTCATACCAAAAGACATTAAAATATGGTACTTGTTACCCAGTCTGCTGTCGGCATAAAGGGGCTAAAACAAGGTCTGGTTTGCTCGGAGTCAGTTTACTGTGTCTGATTTTTGTATGTTAAACTGTGACATGGTATCTCAGTGGGCTAGCACTATAAATCGGCATAAGTCCGGACTAGTACAAGCGCACGCATGCACATGCACGTCACTATATAAGTGCAGTGATATTGGACGTGACGTTAAACTCAATTTCACCTCACCTGGAAGAAATTCTTTTAACCTGCATTAGTTTTTCGTACATCATAAGACATTGGATCTTCTTACTCAATTAAAATTTATTCCTTATAATAATGGTTTTTGTGTAAAACTGAAATTTCTGATTTCAGGAAATTTTAGATAGAACTGGCTATTCCTTGGATGTCACTACGGGTCAGAGAAAATATGGAGGACCTCCACCTAACGAGGACGATGTACAGCCAGGTCCAGGTCATGAGGTCAGTTTTTGCCTTGTTAAGATAACCATAATTGTTTCACGCCTAGTGTGTGCTGGAATACTTGATAGATTTTTTACTCAGTTTTTACTTGGGATCTTTGGATGCTCCTAGACTAACAACAGTCTCATTTACTTTTGTGCAGTGAAAATACATGGTTTCTTTCTCGCTTAGCATTCAAAGTATCACAGTATCAGTTCCAGATCTGTACAATATTGTAGAACTGGCGTTCCCTATCTGTGTAGATCAATGATTTGACGCTATGCTGTTCCCCTAATGGAGGGATTGGCACGATTCACATCAACAAACAATAGGAAAATCAGATATAAATTTGAAAAGCCTTTTATGGATTTACAATTTCATGTCTATTCCCTCAAGGTTAATGTATATATGTTAATTGAAAATTTTCAACAAAAGTTTTTCTTGTTGCAGGTCTTTGTTGGCAAAATTCCAAAAGATCTGTTTGAAGATGAACTTATTCCATTGTTCGAGAAGTGCGGGCGGATCTGGGATCTCCGACTAATGATGGATCCCCTCACAGGCCTTAACAGGGGATACTGCTTTGTCACATTCTGTGACAAGGTGGGAGCGCAAGAAGGTGTCAAGCAGGTACATATATTTTGTAACAAATTTGTGGAATACCCTGCAATATTGCTTTTAAATAACAGGAATTTCCAAACATGATAATATGGTCTCAAGTCCCAGTGTTAGAAACTGCTTTAGTCCACTAGTCCTTACTTCGTCTAGTCCTTATATACCTTATATAACTATTGGGCAGTTTGATAAGTGCGCTCGCGCTGAAGTCCGAATATATATTCTGAAAAGGGCAAACAAAATTATGTCCAGATATTGGCGTAGTACTGAACTATTAGGTAAATCACACTCAAAATGTTTCCCTTGTGGTGATGCTTGGGCAGAAATGGGGAGGTGGGTGAAATGACAAAATTATTGCATTTGTATAGCGACATGTGTGCACATGGCTGTATGCCTGCTTTTTCTAGCCGAGACTAAAGCGTTTTATAGTGCTAGCCTACTGAGATACCAAGCCACAGTTTAAGATGATTACTCCACTCAGGCACAGTATACAGACTCCGAGCCGACAAAGTCCTTGTTTTAGTTTCTTAATGCCGCCTGCTCTACCACCAGAAAGTCATGAAAATTGATTAAAGTAGTCATTGGGTGATGGTGTCATTGTACGGCTAATGCATGGATCATGTTGTTTTTTTAGATATTTTATGGTCCACACGTTTCGCCCAAACAAATCGGTTTTGCTGATTATCTCATGTCTCACCATTTCAGCTGGACAACTATGAAATCAGAAAGGGCAAGACATTGAAAGTGAATATCTCAATTGCCAACCTGAGGTTATTTGTTGGAAACATTCCCAAAAATAAAACAAGGGACGAAATCAGAGAAGAATTTGGGAAAAGAACAGGTTAGTTAAAATAATCAAAAAGCAGAAATAGCCTTGTTTAAGATTTAGCAAGTAACACATGAAACCTGCCCTTCTGCTTTTGTTGATGAAATGTAAAACAAATTAAGCGAATGCAGAAAAATGTCTCTTGTTATTGAGGATGTGCTGCCTTTGCACTACTTTCTGAAATCAATAGGACGGTCGGGTAGCCTAGTGGTGAAAGCGTTTGCTCGTCACGCCGAAGACCCGGGTTCAATTCCCGACATGGGTACAATATGTGAAGCCCATTTCTGGTGTCCACGCCGTGATATTGCTGGAATATTGCTAAAAGCGGCGTAAAACCATGCTCACTCACTCTGAAATAAAACACAATAAAAGTCATGATCAGGTGTCACATGCAGTGTTTTCACCCTATTCTTCTCTTTCTTTTAGAGGGTCTCACAGATGTCATCGTGTACGGATCAGCCGACAACCAGAAACTGAAAAATAGAGGATTCTCATTCCTGGAATACGACAGCCACAAGTCTGCTTCCACTGCCAAGAGGAAACTGGGAAGTGGCCGTGTCAAAGTCTGGGGTTGTGATATAATTGTTGACTGGGCTGATCCTCAAGAAGAGCCAGATGATGAGACTATGTTGAAGGTATGTATGTTGCTAGATACCAGGAGACCGGTGTTGTACCTTGGCTACCATGCATGATCTGCAATAAAATTATACTTTGTAAATCGGAAATCATTACTTGCATTTGCAACTTGAATTAGGAAAAAATGTGATCAAGTTGTTGCCTTGAAACATTCATAAATCTGGTCTTGCACCTTGTAACTATGAGAAAAGAATACCTTTCTGGAGACCATCGTTTTACATGACAAGTTGCATATTTTTTCCACAAGATGTTTAACTTAGAAAACTTGTTTCAGGTTAAAGTGCTATACGTTCGCAACTTGACTGCGGATGTAACAGAAGAAATACTTAAGGAAAAGTTTGAAACGTTCGGCAAAGTCGAACGAGTGAAGAAAATCAAGGACTATGGATTTGTTCACTTTGAAGATAGGGATCATGCAGTCAAAGCGATGGATACACTAAACAACACAGTAAGATTGAACGTCATTATGTCCAATATATTCATTTCCAACAAGTGAGTGAACAAGTGAATTACATTGCATTGGCAGTATTGCAGCCATATAGCAAGTTTTCAACCCACTTGGTATGTTAACAGATTAGTTTAGATGGTTTCACTGACTTCATCACCTCTAGATCCAATCTGCTGATCAATCCCCAAGTACCAAGAAATCTTTTACATACAGTAAGTGGACAAGTACCACAGAAGACAGCCCATCTTGAGCTTTTTGG
This sequence comes from Haliotis rufescens, assembly GCF_023055435.1. Taxonomy (NCBI): domain Eukaryota; kingdom Metazoa; phylum Mollusca; class Gastropoda; order Lepetellida; family Haliotidae; genus Haliotis; species Haliotis rufescens. Next base: position 6,654,118 of record NW_025964223.1, read on the forward strand.
TTCTTGAGGGAAATAAAAATCTGTGGAGAGAAATGTTGTATCGCTTTCTACACATTCCTTGTGGGTGTTTAGATTGAATATGCAACTACAGTTAACTGAAATACTGTTCATGGATCTTTGTATCAACCCTTAAACTTATTTATATACTGTGACAGGTTCACCAAATAAGGGTTATGTAGGGTCTTGCAAATTGCTATTTCTGCATATCAATGATTTATGGATATACAAAATATTAACCAAATATTTTATCTTCACAGAAGGTAGGGGGCATGGACATAGACATTTCTTTGGCCAAACCTCCATCAGAGAACAAGAAGAAAGAACAAAGGAAGAGGGACAATGAACGAAGACAATACATGAGAGGCTTTATGGGGTACGAATTTGATTTCTGTAGTTTCATTTAGATAATTTCTGACCCCGTTAGTTGACATGTCTCTGTTAACTTCAAGTACCATCGTAACTTTGTACTCAGAAATATGTTACATATGACAGTATTATCCATAACTTCTTTGCTATACGTACACATCAGGGCTCTTCAGTATTGTGGATAACATCTTCATTATTATACATTCATAACTGCTTGCCTCTTCCTTACCTTATGTAAATGTATAGTATATAACTGTTATCCATAATACTTACATGACATGATTACATACATCTTTAAAATGCCTCGGAAAAGATGCTGTAGTGTATGAGTTGGAAACTAGTGGAATGTAAACGAAGCCACTACAAACTAGTAGTTTCTCTATTTAGACCCCCACCCCCAAATTAGTTTTGGTGCAGATTAGCAAGACCTTTCTTTTGCATACAGCAGGTTGACCAGCACCACAGAAGACAGCCCATCTTGAACGCACTGGTTTTTGATGGAAATAAAAATCTGTGGAGAGAAATGTTGCATCGCTTTCTACACATTCCTTGTGGGTGTTTAGATTGAATATGCAACTACAGTTCACATATTTATTATGTGCCCTGCCCAGACCCTTTTTTTCCTAGTACCATAGCTATGATTGTGTTTCCCCTCAGATACGACGACTTCTGGGGCCCCCCCACCGGCGGGAGAATGCCCCCACCAAGTGGGCCCCCGCGACGAGGTGGCTTCCGGCCACCACCGCCACAAGGAAGATATGGAGGTAAGCATCTACATGTGTATGTCCCTCCTTAGTTGTTCCTGTATCCTCTTTGGCTCACTTCAAATGTATGGTCTCGAAGGAACTGGTGACGTTTTGGCTGTCAAAATTGCTTGCTTTGGAAAGTTTGTGCGGCATTGTAGATGTAGTAGCATTCAAAAATGGCAGTTACGAAATTTTGTTTTTTGGCTTTTGACTGTTTTGAGTAGTAAAATTTTGTTTTGTTTGGGCGGAACCCTGTTTGAGTTGATGAGGTAGCTATGTGGTGTAGTAAATCGTAACAAAGCTCTGTGTGGGACTTGTTTCAGATCCCTACTATGAAGATTATGGTTGGTTTGACTACGATGACTACTATGGAGGCTATGGTCCCCCAGTCCCCCGAGGCCGTGGGCGTGGCGGCCCCCCTCCCCCAATGGTTAGTAAACCTGTTCTATCATCCTTACTGCCTTTACACGCGAGAATCACAGTATCAGTTCCAGATCTATATCAAAGTTGTAGAACTGGCGTTCCCTAGCTGTGTATATTAAAGATGTGACGCTATGCTGCTTCCCCGAATGGAGGGAATGGCACGATTCATATCAACAAAATTAAAAGGCAGTGAAAATCAAAATTTCAAAAATTTGCCAGAATTGGCAACCAAAAAGGAAAAAAAATATCAAAATTCCCAAAAAATATGTAACTGCCTACATTTTGGCCCAAAATTTGAAAACAAAATCGGAAAAAGAAAACCTGAACCTTCAAAATATCAAAGAGGGAGCACACATACATGTTAGGTTCATATATATATTTATAGATATATTTATATGTAGAGGCATTGTAACGTTTCATTAAGAACTGTATGGTTCTGTGTAATGGAGTACAATATTTTTAAAAAAGTAATTCGTCAAATATATGTGAACAAGTTGATGGTCTACAAATATGTGTTTGCCTTTCAGGCTATCCGTGGGCGTGGGGCCCCGCCCCGAGGCCCTTCCCGAGGTGGGCCAGGGGTTCGGGGAGGCCCTGGGCGTGGCGCCCGTGGCCGAGGCGTGGTAGGCCCCAGGGGCAGAGGAAACGCCCAACCGAAGCAGCTGAGAGGGGGAAAGAGGAAAGCAGGGATGGAGTTGCACGTGGGGCAATCAAAGAGGAGGAATCTGGATAGCTGGGGTAACCAGCCAATCCCTCAACAACCCCTAGATCAGTCAGGATATGGTGGCTACGGTGGAAATGACTCTCAGTGGTACCAGGATTCATACGGTCAAAATTGGGGCTAAAGAGGTCGACCTGCCTTCATCCTTTGTTCAAACTAAAACAAAAATTGCTGAGCAAAATTTGAAATTTTTTACTTCTGGCTGTTTCCTCACGGAATATATATGTACATATTCATCCTAACATCCCCACATTTGGAAAGAAGATCGAGCCAAAATTGGAGTTATTTTGTGCAAGAATTGGAACTTTCTCCACCTATTTACCAGCTTGATACATGGATACTTTTCAAAATCGTACGGCCTTTCAAAATCTTAAAGGTCTGGCAGCTGTTGTGATTAACAAAATTGCATAAACAGTTACCCATCGGACACACTTGAACATCAATCATGAATCACTTTAAGGTGAAGGAATTCAAATCATGGAATTTCCAAATTGTACTGGAAGCTATTTTACTCATTTGCTGTAATCATTGTCCTTTTGTGCTGGAAGACTTTTGTTTCATTAGTGCATTTATTTTATCATTCGCTGTAAGAAATAAGCCAAAATTATGGCAAATGTGTGTATTCATTTGGCTCACAACCAACTTGTCATCAAGTTCATTTCACAAACTTTGTAACTTTTCACATTTATCATTGTGGTTTGTAGTGTCTTTTTCTTTTTGGCATTTAACAGCAGCTACTTATGTAATCCAACAAAAATTAGTTAAATTGGCAAATAAAGTCATGGTTTTATGTGTAGATGTCGGAATTTCAAAATCTGTCATTTTTTTCCCCCCTCTTCACACGTGAACAAATTGTTCATAGGAAGAATGTTCACAATGAAATTTTGTAATAAAATTAGGTTTCAAAATTTGAGACCTCAAAACTATGTTGCATTTGGCTGGCTTTGACCAGTTTTTTGGTCCTTTTTGGTGAATGCAGTCAGTCCCTCACAAGTGGTGGACCTCGACAACCATGGCACCGGAGGCACAGGGACTATCAGGTAAATGGCAAGCAAGTGGATAAACAAGAACCTATAAATTCAAAAGTATTAAAGAATTGGCTATTTCATTAAAACATTTCTCCAGTTTGCTCTTGCAAATAGCTTGTTCGTTCACTGCTATCCCTGTTTTGGTGATTGGTTTGTTTGCCATGATATGCATTCACAGGGTACAGGTAAGCTTTACAGTGGAGGTGTGTGTGTGAGACTTGAAAGGAGTGAAATCATTCAGATTCTTGGTTTAACAAGGTTGGTTCCTTTGGAGCAATAAATAGCTGGTACTTAAGGACAAACTCATGCCACCGTGGAAAAGGAACCCTTGTATGTGTGTTTTACTGGACACCGATTTGATGAGTTAGTTAAATCACAAACGTTTTTGGGAACGGTAGTTTTTGCTCATCAGCTACTTCCCCAAACTAGGAATTGCTACTTGGGAAATAAATAAAATCGACCAGCGGACCCCTCCCTTAAAAAGACTGGAATATTAGATCGATTTGTTGAAAGGCTAGTGCTAGTTGGCATCCCTTTTGAAAACAGTTTCACATGTATGGGTCCATGTTTTTAGCCACCCATTCTAATGTGGACTTTTTTACCAACTAGATTCTCTTCTACAGGCTTTCAGGCTTGTGAAGTTACATTTTAAGCAGCATAGAAGAGTCCACATAACTTAAGTTTAGGTGTAACCAGCGATTTCTGTTCCAAACTGAAAATTTAAGTGATATTTATATACTCTTAACACGGACATGGCATGACTGCCTGAAGGACAAGCCTTTATCACTCTATATTGCCTTCTTGTAATGTCCAGTGTTAAGATTCGGTTTTATTGACATTAAGGATCAAGCACTTTGCTGCATTTGTAATGATGAAGATGGCATATTTTCATATGTATGCATCTTACCTGTGGCCCTATTCTTTCTACTTAAAAAAACATGCATGGAAGACGTCTTGTTGGAACAAACTAAATAATCTGATCAATATGTTTCTACACTATTTCCCAAGAATGAAACCAAACGCTCATGCTAGTTATGGGGAATGGTCACTTTGGTCATTTCCTATTAGTGGGGCTTTTATAAAGCCAGAATTACCTATTGCAGGCCTGAGTTTATTAGGTTACCTGCTAACATTTCTACATTGCATAATACATTAGTTAACAGGTAACCTACATAGAAAAGTTGTTGGTGTTAAGGGGCAGTCTGGTAGCCTAGTTGTTCAAGCGTTCGCTCATCATGCCGAAAACCTGGGTTCGATTCCCGACATGGGTTCGATGTTTGAAGCCCATTTCTAGTGTCCCCCGCCGTGATATTGCTGGAATATTGCTAAAAGCAGCGTAAAACACATTAACCCACGCACTGTTCGTGTTAATTTTGATTTTTGAAATATTGAAATAGAATATTGGAAGGATGGTAACAAATAGGCGATAGGCGACCACCCGTGAAGATAAACACTGCTGGATATTTGCGAGCAAGAACGTACCCAAAGTGGATCGTTGCCAGATGGTGTCCAAAATTACTTAATCGAGGTTGTCCAAATTTTGTCGATTTTGGAGTGGCATATTAAACCCATTTTGGCACAGTATAGAGGCAGCAATTTTAAGAAAAACGACTGAACCTTGATGAAATGTCTTGGAAATGCTTGTATGCTTGCACAATAGTTCCAAGTCGGCACCATCCACCAGGTCATATCAGATGCATATTTCCTAATATGAAAGATGTAAAGTGTCCTATGGATTTTATGGGAGCTTCAAACCGAAAATTGACAGTTTGGTCACCAAAACGACGGACTTTAGTTCAACCATATACAAGATTATTTTCTCGAAGATTATTTTTTTTCGCCCTGATTATTTCTTGTTTGCAAAATATGGTTGATGGGAAGTATGGCCGGTGATTACTAAGGAAGTCGTATCCTCGTACATTCTCCTCAAAATTAAACAGGTTATTACTGGCCTCACTGCGAGTCAGGTTGGATTCGACAGTGTTGTCCCAAGTAACGATTAATTTCGCTTTTAGCAGTAGTTCTTCCAAACCAGAACACAAACTAGATGTTAAGACATTTATGTAACCACGTGGTATTGGCAGCATGCGACTGACTCTGCCATGAGAGTGGTGAAACGAAATACCTAACCCTATGTTCTGATGTGATTATTATACATTTGCTAGGGTTAAGGGAGCAACCATTGACAGGGGTAGGAGGCCAGGACTTCAGGCTTGTTTTACTGATATGCCACGCATTGTAAGGGGGAAACAGAATTAATGAACCCTTGTCTAGCAAGCAAGTGTCCACAAAGAACAGATGCTCAATTGTTTAATGTTTTGGTGGGGGACAATTAGGCTGGGAATTAAAAATATATCAATGCTAATCTCAAATTCCTCCCCGTCCCCTGAACAAATGGTTGCTCCCGAAGAGCCTTCACGGTCACATGTTCGGCAGCTGTTGCGTCACAGTTTGAAAGCTGAATTGATACAACACATCTTACCAATAATTTTTACTTTTGGAAAACGAGGGTTATACAAATCATCTCGCTCGAAAGAAAACTCCGCAAATGCACATGACAAAGCGAACATTTACTTCAAACGCAGGCGAACCCTCGCGAAATAAAGGGGAATGGTTTTGGTTATCCAAAACCTGTGAACCAGTTTGTTTCGATCGTACCGTTGGTACAACCAAACCAGAATTTCTTTGGGGCACAAGGCATAGTTGTCGTGTGACAGATACGTACAATGCTGTCTGTTGTTTTCTAGATAATGCAAAGACGTGGGACTTGAGCTTGTCCTCGTCAACCAGACGTCGCTGCTGCTGTTGTAACAGGACAATGGCTAAGGCGAGGAGTCCCCAGGTGAGTTTATCGCTTTTGACGTACGCTGGGCGTCATGGAGGAAAGAACTTGTACCTACCGAGGTCTCGTGCCAACTGTTGTATTGACCATATTCGTACAATAAAGGCGGCCCATTCCTGGTGTCCCCCGTCGTGGTATTGCTGGAATATTGCTAAAAGCGGCGATAAACTCTACTCCCCAAAAGGCGACAAAATAGTGGTATGATACTTTCGAGCAAACCCACCATGACATGACGCCTGGCTCCGCGTGAACTGTTTCCTTTGGTTGCTCGTTCGTCTTGGCGTTTTTGAATAAACTCGTTACAACATATAATGTGAAGCATTTGTGGTCTCTTCAAGGTTGAACCTACTTAATATGTATTCCAGGCTGTGGCAGTTTATACCTGCTGGTTTGGTTGTCGGTGATAAATGGGACCGAATCCCTTCCCCCATATATTTAACCTGATCAGGTTCTTGCCAACTCGCGTGTCGGTGGGGGAAAATTACTATTAATGGCTGGAGTGCAGTGTCAATAAAAACTGCCTTTCTGTGGAAGGTGTCCTTGACGCAAAAATATTGCAGAAAGTGTTATATTTGCAGCTTCTAAATAATTATAAATAATGAAAGAGCTTTGTCATATGTCTGAATAATCCCGGTTTTAATCCTGGGACCGAAAAGGCGATGACACATTCTTGCAAACAGCGGCTCAGCTTATGTTTTCCAATAATATATATTTTTCAATACTGATTTTATTGCTTCCTGAAATATTGCAAGAAACCAGAATCCAGATGAAACATTTACTTTCCGCTCAATTCACTGTACCCGATCGACAAGTTTCTATTTACTTGCATGCCATTTAGAAGTCGATGATGATCTGAACATGCCACATACTGCACATGAACACGCTAAAGAATGTTTTACTAACCGTGAATATCCTGGTTAGAATTGAACTTAAGCAATCCATGTTTGTCATAAGAGGTCACAGAACTCTGGTCAAGCTCTTGAGCTACCAATTCTACCCATTTTAGCTATAAAAACGGTAACGGTATTTTTCAGTGCATCATCATTTTCAGAAGCCCCCAGTCTGTTCCACTGCCCTCCTTCGTCGACTACTCTACAATTGTAATTCAAAAAGTGACGAATGTCATTTCTTTTGAAAAATAATATCCTTACATTGCACATCACAATTAATTATGTAAAAAACACAATGCGCTTTCGAATAAAGGATTTTAGTGCCAGACTTTTCCCATGTGAAAAACGTGAAGTGCGTTATAAATACACGATGGCTGTTGCTTGCGGTAAACGATCTCAGTAAGTCGGTTACAACCATCTTGAATTTTACTGACCGTGAAGAATGGCGTTATAATGTTTCTGGTCTTCAGCAACCCATGCTTGTAAAAGGCGACTAACGGGATCGGGTGGTTTGGCTGGCTGACTAAGATGATGCATGTCATTGTATCCTAATAACGTGGATCGATGCCTTATCACTGGATTGTCTGGTCCAGACTCGATTATATACAGACCGCCGTCATATAGCTGGACTATTGTGGGGAATGCCCGAGTAACTCTCCATTCCTCAAAAATAATGGAGCCGGGGCCGAGGCCCATTATTTTTAAGGAATGGAGAGTTACGAGGATATTCCTCTACTTAACACATCCCTACTTTTTACACTTTGACAAAATATTCTGTAGTTGAAAATATTTGAAAAATTACAATGCTGCTTCAAGATAATGTACAGTTAACAAACAACTCTCCATTCCTGAAAAATAATGGAGCGTTCAAACAATAGAATGACGTCACAGATGTGTTTTCAATTAAATTATGCGTCGTTCGAATCCAAGCCACGTGATATTTACGTCAATTTGTTAACTTGAATGGCTGTTCAAGTCACGTCGATAACTCTTGGTTTCGTAACCTAAGTCCATGACGAGTCGGTACGTAGAATAACTCTGAAACAAGTAGCGGCGATAGGGTTAAAGCGTTTGTTCATCACGCGGAAGGCCCCGGTAAACATGGGTACAATATGTGAAGCCAATTTCTAATTCTCAGTGGTATTTGAAACGGGGGGCGGTCGGGTAGCCTAGTGGTTAAAGCGTTCGCGCTTAACGTCGAAGAGCCGGGTTCTATTCCCGACATGGGTGAAGCCCATTTCTGATGTCCCACGCCGTGATATTGCTGGAATATTGCTAAAAACGGCGTAAAACCATACTCACTCACTATTTGAAACGGCAGGCAATGTGACCCGACTGTACAATGTGGGGCCGCGACGAGATCAGGTCTACGTGCATTATTCGAGTTCAGTTTTGGATTGTGCGGGAAAGTATCTGTTATGATTGATTGGTTGGTTGGTTTATTGTTTAACGCCGCAATATTCCAGCTGCACGACGACGGTCTGTAAATAATCGAGTCTGGACCAGACAGTCCAGTGATTTACATCATGAGAATCGATCCACGCAATTGGGATCGATGACATGCTTCAACCAAGTCAGCGAGCCTGACCACCCGATATTTAGGCGGAGCAGAAGTACGATAAACAACGTTACATTTTACCAAATCCCCCATTCTCAATGTATTTTTTTAATACAAATAAAGGATAGCTACATGAGAAGTTCAATTATAAAACTATCGTATCTTCTCTTTGTCAAAACCCATATAACCATCCCGAAAAGACTTAAAAACCCTTTATTCGTTTCCGAAACTTCGAAAATAACGATAGTGTTTACAAAATCACCATTCTTTTCGCGTCTGCCGAGTTCATCTTGTATATTTTACACAGCTACAAAACGTACATCCTTGAATTCATCATACCATTAACAATTGAGAAACTGTCTAAGTACCAAAACTTCTATTGAATGTGGAACCAAACCCTGTTCTCTGAAACCTACCAGTAGGCCTACTCGTTTGAAAATGTAAACAAATCTGTCAACATGTTTACATTTTCTACTATTTCGAGAGATTGAAGTCGTCAGTTTGTGCAAACATCAGCTGAGATAATTGCGAATATGCACGGGACGATAATCGTTGCAAGATATTTTGACAATGATTTGGAAAAGTCAAAATCGTTCTATTGGGGTGATTATCAGAAAAGGCCCAAGGAAACGCAAATGCATTTTGATTTGCATGGAAAGTATTCAGGATTTTGTACCATGACCGTTAAGGTGCGTTTTGACATCCCTTACAATCCATATTTGTGACACATTTTGGCCGCCAAATTTAATTTTGTATAGACTAATGCCAGAGATGCCTCCAAACTTCCACTGATATATTTCAATGGGACTCGTTTCTTTTGCGGTTCAGTACATATAATATCCAGGTGCTTTGCTGAAATTGCGGTGAAAAAAGTCTGGCAGTTGTCATGCCCCATTGAGTTTTTGTTTGTTGTTCAGCGCTGCACTCAGGCGCCATACAGCTGGAATATTGCTATCTGTAAATAATCGAGTCTAGACATGAGCATGGATCTACGCATATGGGATACGATGACATGCATCAACCGACTCGTGAAGATCTGGGGTAGAATAGGTCTTCAGCAACCCATGGTTGCCGTAAAGGGCGACTAACGGGATCGGGTGGTCAGACACGCTGACTTGGTTGATGCATGTCATCGTATCCCAATTGCGTGGATCGATGCTCATGATGTCCATCACTGGATTGTCTGGTCCAGACTCGATTATTCACAAACCGCCGTCTTATAGCGGGACTATTGCTGAGTGCGGCGTTAAACAACAAACAAACAAACAAAACATGCATCAGCCAATTCAGCGAGCCTGACCACCCGATTCCGTTTGTCGCCACTTACGACAAGCATGGGTTACTGAAGACCAGTTCTAAACCGGATCTTAACGGGTTGTGATTTATAGAGGACATGAACACGAATATAATGTTTTATTTATTACCGAAGAAGATGCCGACACACAGAAACGAACTTTAGTGTTTACCTCTGAGGACAGCAAGTCGCAACAACAGGAAAGGATCGAAATAGGTGACGGACACTTACGAAGGTTACGGGTTGGCATGGTGTCTCGTGACTTTAGTCTACGGACACATACGAATGATCCCGATGCCATTTGGCACACTCGTCTCATTTCGTAATCTACAAGATACAGAGAGGTGAGGAATGAGCTGATATGGCTCGAACTGAAAACGGCTCCAGACGTCGGAAGCCGAACTCGCGAGTACGCATGAATGACGTGGTATATAATAATTCGTCGGGTGATATTTGTGACAGAAGAGTGTGGTAGGGAACACTAAGGATGATGTGGATAATAGTAAGGAACGAGGGAGGAATAAGCATGGCTAGTGACGACACAATGGCTAGTTCGCTTTTGAATCAACTGAAAAAAAGTAGCCGGTGAAAGTGGCTTTTGTGAATGTTCCAGGAGTGAGAACGGTTTCCAGTAGCTCTTTCTGACTGTAGATCAAATTTATGTCATGTAAAGATATCAGGGCATTAAGGGGCTAAAACAAGGACTGGTCGGTATACTGTGTCTGAGTGGGATATTCATGTTCAACTGCGGCATGGTATCTCAGTGAGCTAGCACTATAAATCGGCATCAGTCCGGACTAGTACAAGCAGCAACACACACATACACGTGCATGCACGTCGCTATATAAGTGCAATAATCTTGGACGCGACGTTAACCCCCTGGATGCCATTTGGACATATATGTCCCTACACAAAACGCAGTTGCTGTGCCAGAGGGACATATATGTCCTTCTGAAACATCATGTTAAAAGAATTGAAATAAAATATTTTTGGATTACCCCAAGCCCATAGCAATTGCAACATCGCAAAAAGCAGTAAATTTCCATCACATCTGTGTAATTTTCACAACTCTACTGTCAATAAATAACGCATATGGAGTTAGTCAAATTCCCCTTGTTTACACTTTCGTTCAAATGTGCCGCCATTGAAATATTTTTTCATTTCGAACAAATTGCACCGACTGATTGAAAATCCATATGCGAAGGAATGTTTGAAACCTTCATAAATATTTTGGTTAAAAGATTGAAAATAGTCAAATATCTACGCATCTATGTATTAATTAGCTAATGAAACCAACTAAATGCCCAGTTTATCGATGGTGAATGGAGTGTATATATTTTTTTTACAGTATTTGTTCAAGGCCTCGTTCATCACATTTATATCAAAGCGTATTCAAAAACATTCATACAGTTATACATACCTACTGACATCTTTTAAAAACAGTCTGTGTGAAAATGTGCCACTTCTCATATTCATACGTATACTTAGAAATTCCATTCATGCTTCCTAAACCTCAAATTCTGCAAAAACACAGAAAAGGTACCGCAACTTTTTAGCCGAAACTTAAAACAAAATGGCGACCGAAGTTGAAGGTCGCTTAGCGGTACTTTTCATGAGAGAAAACAAGTCGAAAGCATGTCTCCCAGAAGAAACGAAAACGCACATGGTAAACTTTGACACACCCTCTTTGGTCTGTGTTGTTCATGTTTTGTGACTGATTATATGTAAGTCACGTTTTCGTATGTTTAATGAGGCGACCCAATTTATTACAAGACGTTGAAAAGTAGGTTGGTAGCAACGGCATATAGGATCTTATGCAGTGTCGAATATATTTATAATTTATTGGTTATATAAGTATATAAACAAGAACTATATGATGTTGAATTATGAACGTGTAAATGTCAGTTAAAATTACTTGAATACCGGTCCCCGATGAATCTATATATTTATTATTAGTTCGTATGTCTAAATATAAATAGCTAGCTCTTTGACAGTAGAATTCATTACTAAATTATTAATAATCTTTCGTTTAATTTCAGTATGTAAATTTTGTATTCATGCGGTTTGTTATTGTTAAATACCTTATTATTATTGCAAGACTAAGTTTTTTTATTTCACGAATACAAATGAAGCTGTTACGGTTATCGACAGTTGGTTTCAATCATCCACCATAACGGGGTTGGCAAGAGCGGCAAATTTCCGATTGTTCGTCTGGAACGAAATACCGTGACCCGCGACCTTTGACATGCCACGTCACAGAGGTTACAGGTGCCCGAGTAAAACAAAATAAAATTTGATGTTGAAATCACCAACAGTGTTAAATATGACATCCAATGTAAATATTTATACATTATATGCTTTAATCTTTATCTTCGTGCTTTGTTTATCGAATCAGCGCGATGAACACAAATCAAATATAAAAAAACCGTTCGCCTCCCGCCGAGAGCATGAATATTCATAGGGATAAAAATAGCCCCATGTGACAGACGACAACATTGCGATCGAAGCTGTCCACCAAGAAGGAATAATGTCTGCGGTGGGAATTGGCGACGACGATGATTTGGGGGAGTCGGACTTCGAGTCGGACATATCCGTCGATTCTCTCGATTCCGACTCCGAGTCCGACTCCCAGGAAGAGATAAGCGGTAAGTAACATTAATTCATTTTCAGTAAATTGAGTAGGTGTACTGTCAGTGTCAAAGCAATGGCGGGAATAAGAATTTGTTATTTTTTTTTAGCAATTTTCCAAATTGTAGGCTAGATCTACTCGTGACAGTTGTGATGTTTAAAATGTTAAAAATATCTACCATACCATGATAGTCATAGTAGAAACAGCAAACTACCTTGTTAAGTATTTCATGAAATTGATTTGAAAGAAAGTCTCTCATGGTAGTGAAGTTTTAACATGTCTACATGTGGCCTACACATGCTTTTGGTAAAGCTCAGTAATATTAATGGAAAAATGTCTTTGTTAAAAATTAAATTTATCTTGAAGGACACACTAGTTCACACTTTGGACATGAAGCCATATTTTTAAATGAGTATAGTGAGTCATTCCTAAAAAATCTAAAATGTCTAACTTATTTTGAAATTTTAAAAATAAATGAATATGTTTCATAATTTTAAATGTTAAAAATATATCTAAATGATGTAGATTAACATTTACTATAACTTACTAAGGGGAAAGGGGAGTGGCATTGCACCAAGTGACTGTTGTCCTTGTGCCAATGGGTTGGGGGGTCAGCGCACTGAACAAATGTTCCCTCACCCGGAGACGTGGAAGCTATGGCCAATTTTTTTTTTTAAATTTAGCATCATTGTAAAGCTTTTGATTTTAGTTCTCACCCTGGAAATGTTTGCATCATGATTACACAATTGTTTCCCTGTGACTACTCAAGGAAGCCCTTCAGTTTTCATTAATACATTCATGTGGAGCACATATATCCTAATCTTATCTTTATTTTGTAGTAATGAAGAATAAGTCTTTCAACATGTTTAATCTGTACCCAACTAAAAAGGTCACAGGTTATACATATTAATTACAAGCAAAATATTAGCCTTGACGAAAATAAAGTTGCCACATGAATATTGATACTGTGTTGTAAAATATTCACTAGATCTACAGGGTCTGAAACATTTCCTTCAATAAACTAAATATATGTCTATAGGTCTATATGTATATATATATATGTGATATATTTATATCTTTATTTAAATTTAAGATTGATAACAAACATAAAATAAATTGGAGAAATGACAAACTTCCATGAAGCAATTTGCAAAAAGTATGTATCCAAGGGAGATATTATAGGACATAAACAAATCACATTATCTCCCCTTGATCACCAAGAAAACATGAGTCAGCAGTTGCTTAGTTCCAATTATGATAAGAAACATCCATGAAAATTTGCAAATTCAGCGATAGAAACTGACATTTTAGTCCACTAGTCCATATATTATAATGATGAGTATAACAAAACCCTATAAAATTGGCAAATGTCTACTAGTCCTTATGATACCTTAACTATTAGACTGTTTTGCAAATATATAATCAGGACAATGACATGGAAATTAATACCAGCTCACTTATCTGTAGACAAATTTCCAAATCTTCCCATTGTTTTAACAGTACAATGGAATTTTACCCTGTCTTGTAAAGTATTTTAGTTCCAACCCTTCATTTTGATTTCGGTGTTAAGCATCACATAAAAAAATACTAAAGAGGCAAACAAATAAACAAAGCTAACCATGTCCTCACTATTGTGATTGCATTAATTTATCTGCAACCTCTTAATTCTTATGCTTTAATTTTCCACCATGTCATTATTCAAAATTATTTGAAAAGCTTTTAAATTTCATGATATTTGAATTTTGATAATACAGTTTTACTCTGTCCAGGATATGGTCTGTGAAGTGGAATGATTCATACATGCTTTTTCCATGCTCCTATGTTATTTGAATGCATTGACACACTACACATATCTATCTTTTAACAAGGAATCCTTTCCCTTAGCACTTTTATATGTGATTGAAAAGGACATTATTAATAAGAAGCATTATTTCAAATTTCAGATCACGAGGAAAATAACCAAGAAGAGGCAGGGGCCAAACCAATGGTCTGTGGCCCCTGGCTGCCCGTGCTGGACACAGACAGCTTTGACCTCGGCAACAGCATTGACTTTGCCGAGGAGTGCGGCCCTGTCAACCCTCCAGGTAACAAGAATTGATAAATACAAATATCATTAAGTGCATGAATTCAAAATCAACATACACAATGCCTGTCATCCAAAACTAAGTAAGGAATTGTTTCATATTTGGTGTCTCGTTTAGGTATAAATGTGGATATAAGTTGTATGATATTAAGATTATCATTACATGTACATGTATCAAATACAATGATATATGTCAGCATGATTTATAATAATTCATGTAATAAATTATGATATATGTTTCAGATTACCATGCCCCTCCTATATGCTATTTTGAACAGCAACTCAGAGGAGGGGATGGAGGTGTTGATTTGTTCGACCTTATCTTCTGAACAGCTATTTCATAATGTTTGATTTTAATGTTTCATAGTCATTTCATTTGCCTATCAGACATTCCTGAACACCCATGGTAGAACGACCTCCCGTCTGGACTTCCACATGTCCCTTCTCCACTCACTCGTCGGGAACACTCAGGTGAAGAGGAGGACTGGCAGGCCCAGGACCCAGCCTCCTTCCCGACGACTGACCGGACGTCACTTCATAGAAGTGCTGCCTGAAGGGAAGAGGAAACAGTGTGTTCTCTGCAGAAAGAGACAGAGGACCTTCGATGGCTCCGCAGGAAAGGTCAGGACCTGGTGTCCTGACTGCCACATTGGTCTCTGTGCACGCTGTTTCCGTCAGTATCACACAGTTGATCACATTGCAGCAACATCACAGCGATTCATTGTAAATAGATTAAATTATATTAATGATATATATTATATATATTTACTGTAAATAGAAAATGGATTTGTGTATATATAAAAGGACATGTTGGTGCGTGAGTATGATTCAACGCCACATTTACAATATTCCAGTTAATTCGTGGCGATTCATTGTATATGGATCATTGATCTTTTGTTCACAATTATGTACTTCATGTAAATAGAGTGAGTATGATTCATGCCGCTTTCAGCAGTATTCCAGCTAAGATGCGGCCCTTTTTTTAAACTTTATTGTACATAGTTTATATATTATTCACATGTAAATACTGTCAATAAATATGTATAGATTGAGAGATTTGTACATTTGTCTTATATATCTCATTTCAACAGTTACAAGATTTGTTACTGATGATACTTTTCAAAATATTAAATAAAGTACATTAAGGACAGTAAGTATAACAGTAAGGACCTTGGAATAAGAAATAATTTTCTAAAGTCTTTCCAATTACAGCCATATGAAAGTGTGGTTGTTCCTCTGGAATATTAACAAAATATTCAAAAATGTTCATGTATGCATATGTAAGCATACTTTTTAATTATTAATTGATATATGGAAATCGATTCTCCAATGTTATCATAACCAATGACTTACATACATCTACAGAACTAAAGAAACTTTTTACTTCTAGTCCTTATTATGATAAACCCTTAAAAATTGAAAATTTCTTCTGATAAAGTTCGCTCAACAGACATAATGTAATCCATAAATTTTAGCGGTAAATGCCACGAGCAAGCGCGGACGTGAGAGAAGACAGCAAGCCGTGAACGTATTTGTTCCGGCTTGCGCAAATCTGAAATGATGCCCGTTTTTTTCGAGCGGGTAACCTGTGCCTTTTGGTGTTTACAAATTCTTCATAGATTACCTTTTTTTCAAATTCGTCAAACATTACCAGGAATACATGGTTTGATTTGTATTAAATGTCCGTTGAAATATACTTCGGATAATGGTATTCATAACAGCTAGTCTACCACATCGCCATGGAAATCATTCGTCAAAAAGTTCCCGAAAGAAAGATTAATTATCGAGATCAATTTTGATTATACTTTGAACATTTCATGACAAAAATCACATATACATCCATCTGACTGTAATAAATGTTAGCTAATACAGTTCCTTTGGGTTTGTGATCAGTGGATCCATGTCTTTAATACTGCTTGATGGTCACTCAGTGGCTGCTGATGTAAGCAGGGACGGAGATGGAAATCGGGAAAATATGACCAGATCGCAACGTTTGAATCTTTGATGAATCAATGCGTTTATCATCTCCAAATTACGACAGATTTCAGACCATCACTAGAACACTAAGCTTTGCTTACAGAATGATGTTCAAATGTACTTACTATCTCGGTTGCTGTCAAAGATGTTATAGTAAATCCAAAATCCCAAACACCGCTGAACACGGTCGACGACATTTTGAAATATTCAAAACTAAAGCTGTCGACAACACAAAAGGCATTTTCGTATTGTTTCTACTTCATGTGATTTTTTTATATTGTTTTGTGTTTGTATAATCGTTATTAGTTAAAAATGAAAATAAAACAACGTTATTAAGGATTCATAAAGATACGAGACTAACTCGTTCAATCGTCAGTATGCAAATTTCGTCGACGTGCAAATGGACATGTCCGCCATCGCCTGGTAGGAGTATTTACAGTGAACTGATTGACATGAGCCGTGAGGAATACCTTTCGGTGCAAGAAAAGTAAAAATATGCCATGCATAAGGGCATGTTCTTTGCAGATTACATAGTATGATTTTCTTACTAAAAAATGAATAATGACCGAAAAGAAAAATAATTTATTGCAATGAAGAA
This sequence comes from Haliotis rufescens, assembly GCF_023055435.1. Lineage (NCBI taxonomy): Eukaryota > Metazoa > Mollusca > Gastropoda > Lepetellida > Haliotidae > Haliotis > Haliotis rufescens. The sequence goes on from NW_025964223.1 coordinate 6,671,273, forward strand.
AACACAACACCGCGTATAAGTTTTAGTTTGAAATGCGATTTCGTTCTCTTCTTTCTAAAAGTACGTAATTTTGAATTTCATAGCTAAGGTTACACGTTACAATTTATATCAGCATGTAGGTAATAAACCACAGATTTTAGGGATAAGATTTTATTCCTTACTCATAAATAGTTTTTTCATTAATATGCTTTTTCCGACATGATATGCAAACGATAACGTTACAATTTCACTATTTTAAGGACAAAATGGCGTCACACATATTTGAACAAATTCGTAATCGACGATTTCGCGGACGATTTTCCACGGAAATGTTTCATTTTCAACACGGTAATCTGGAAACAAACGGGCTTTCGCATAATGTTTTTGGTTTTTATATTGGTGGAGATTTACAACCTGACAAGACGCTCAAAGTATCCAGTGCGCAATGTCAACAAAACAGCCGCCATGGACATTTTGTAGAAAATCGCATATTCAATACGTTTGCCGAGCTATAAACTACTGTTAATCACGTTAATGCTTTACAATATTTACATAGACAGTTAGGGAAATGGTTGTGCTGTTCTAGTGTGAAATTTGAAAATTGTGGGTTTTATCGTTGTTACGTTACGTCGTTTTTAGACGAAAGTGTGCAGTTTCCACAACGTCACTCGCAAATAAACTCGGCACAGCGATAGTACACAGGCTATTTTTAGGTGGCAGCCAGAGGGTTAACCCCCTGGATGCCAGAGGGACATATATGTCCTTCCTCTACAACCCTCACTTTGAAGTCGAATAAAATTCAAAATACATCACCCACACAAATACACTTCACAGTTTTGAATAAGGTGGGAAATTACCTGTTCTGTGATATCATCCACTGGCATTTTAGGCCAAGCAAAATTACTGAAAATGACCTCTGAAAATTAGGTACATCGTAAATGTCGCCATTTTTTACACATTACTAAATCACCTCTCACGGCGTTATTGACAGCATGTTTTGAAATCTAAATTTAGGATATTTACTGGGAGAAATGAATTTCCAAAATAGGATATTAGTGATCACGGGTATCTGTCTTTTATGAAATCACCAATGATCATTCCAAAACGTCTCCGATAACCCGAGAATCGTTTCGAATGTTTTGGAAAATACGAAAACACGAACGCCGAAGTGAACTTTCCGCCATATTGGATAGTGTTTACAAAATCACGTTTCAGGTACACCGGTTATGAGGCGCCTGTAACATCGCGTATATTTCAAACTTAGCTGCGATACACACATCCTTGAATTCCTCATACATTTTAGAATCAAATGACCAATGGTCTTTGTCACCAATACAAAGTGGCTGGATGAAATCAAGCAAAATATGTTAGGTGTGAAAACGAACGCTGTGCTCGAAAAACTGCACTTGTTTGAAATGTAAACAAAGCAAAAAACAGACTTTACACAGTGTAGCATTTTCTCCTATTTTGAGCTATCCATTCGTCTATTCTTTCAAGATATTGGCTCAACATTTTCAGAATATGCACGGGAAGAGAGTAGTAGGAAACATTAGGGAATTTAAAATAGATACACTGCAATGATTTGATATTTTCAACAGAAATTGTCAAAGTTACCGTCCTGTGTGACGCCATGACTGACGCAAAATCACGCACAACGACAACGGTATTTATCGGAATTTCTGACTATTTCGGTTTTTTTCAATGAAAATTATAACAACAAATAACAGTACATAGATTGTCAGAATGTTTCTGATTACTTACATGTCATATTTATGTATATGCGATCCCTGAATCAACGAAAGTCCCCTCGTAAAATCCCGCGTACTGTTGACAGTGAACACGCCATTTTGTAAAAGTGGGTCACAGGTAGTGATGTCATACGTCAACATTGTTGTACATATTTGGTAATTCCTTTGAGGTGAAGGTCCTTGAATGAGAGTGCACACGATCATTGTATCATGCTGTTTACAGTTTAAGTTATGATGTAGATTTTGCATATGTTTTTATACTTTTTTTCACAGAATTAATTTCCCTTTGGATATTTGTCAATGTTCAAAATGATATCATACGCAAATATAAGCCACAACATGAATGAAGGAACCTTTGATAATCTCCTGTTTGTTTGAACATTATTTACATAACAATTGATAGGTTTTTAGTGTCGAATGCGATATTTCTTTCCTTTGGACAAGTGTTACAAGATGAAGCGTAAAGGTAACTGCAGCATGTACGTATTTCTTGGGATGTGTAATAGTCAATATTATAAGTTCATATAACCAATGTCTTTGAATAGCTGTTTCATTTTATTTTATAACTAAAACTGAATAGATCTATATTACTTTAACAAAATGGATAATATTTTTCGTAAAAAGATATGCACACATTTCTGAAAGAATTTTCTTGGTCTTGGAATTGTTTTTGTTTTTTGTTTTTTTGTCATTTGATACACAGAGCCGTGATATCTAACGATTCGCCAGGTGCGTATACGTGTTAGCCGCAAACAATTTACGAATTATTCCTCTCGTTTTGCATTATATAATCAATGGGTTCATTCTTTTTTTAATGTTGTGATCACAGGATATTAAACTGTTCACTTTATTTCTCCAGGAATTGTAAAATGTATAAAAATATAACCCATGCCAAGTTACCTAGCTAGCTGTTGGTTCAACCGTATACGATTATCCTGACAATTTTATACCAATAGAGCTTTCTTCGCATCTTTTAGTGTGTAATTCTGAGACGAGATGAAGAGAAATAATAACAATATCTGTCCAATATTGAATATAATTTGGTTGTTTTGAAATATTCTTTTTGGTATTTCATTGCGTAAATTGATGCCAAACAGGTGCGTGTCTTGTCCAATTAAGGCACATGATAAACTAGCTAATTGTTTACATATTCAAGACATTATTTAATTGGTGAAAACAGTCATTTTATGTTGTGTCGAAAAAGCGTCATATTCCGTTTTACACATCGAGATTTTCCATATCATGAACGAAAATTAGGGGAGATATATAATAATCAAAATACCAGTGTCGTCTTTCTCCGACGTTATGAAAGACATAAAACCAGCCATGACGTCAAATAGAACGGTGTTATTTTTTTGGATATTTCATTACATTTGATGATAAGGCTAGTGCTCCATTAATAATGGTGCAACATTAGTCAAATTACATTTACACATTCAAGAGAATGTTTGAATCTAAGGACTAAGTTATAGGTTAGATAGGGCCCTCCATTTCTCTATTACCTCTTTTTTATGAAGCACGATTTCATCATTTCTTATGGGTTTTTTTTACTACTAAACGTATACAGTTTCTTTATCGATATTTGTGTTGGAATAGTTTGGTTCCTCGTGAACAAAACACCACGAAAATATATTGTCCTTACCCACAGCTAATTCTCACCAAGTGACCTGAGTTACAATAAACTAGTGCTGAACATAGCGGAGTTATGCCCCTTTTTCTTTGTACGTGTGTAACCTCTCTGTCGCCTTTTGACGTCATAGAGAAAAATCAGTTTTCGTCATTTACGGCAAGCTATTTTTGGCATTTCATGTTTGTCGTTATACATACGCATATAACTCCATTTGGTATATAGTTATGTCGTTCAGATATTAGTCAGTATTTTGTTCGCTCACAGATTCCGTAAAGCATGTAAATAAAAAAAATCGTCGCACAGTACTTTTATCGGTGTACGATAAAAAGCGGAGAAATTTACTGTTTGTCAAGGCAGAAAAAAATCTCGGGCAACACTTAGAAGTGTATTTTTTTAAAACCGGTTCATTATTTGCAGTTAACTTTACACCATCAAATAGGATATTTAATATTCTCCACCTCTGCGTAATTTTATAGCCAGAGGTAGATCCAGTGCCGCGTGAGCGCAATTCTCGCACAACCTTCACTTTTCCGATCTTTGGAAAATGTGCGTCAGAAAAAAAACTCGGCATCCAGAGGGTTAAACCCAATTTCACCTCACCTCACCTAACCCTAATGATCGTAAAAGGGGATCCAAGGGCTAAGGAAAGAGTCCGGGGTAACGTACCCTAACACTGGCGACATTATGATGTGTTCATCACCAATATTATATCCCTAATATACTGCATTCTTGTGCATACTGAAAATTAATGATCCGAAAAAATATGTATATTAGTTCTCATTTATAACCATTTTATCCACTTGAATTACGAGAAAAACGAAATAAAAATTGTATTAAAAAATAAAAGTGATTTCGTAAACTAGCGCTTGCTCTAAAATGCGCCGCCGCAGGCTGTATTTAATAAACAAATATTCAAAACTCTCAACGCCGCTGGGCGTATTCAATGACATTGCGTGTATATAGGATACTAAACGAGCTCCCGTGTAATACCAATTTTATGAAACTCGTGAATAGTTCTGGATATGACGAGCGAAAGCGAGTCAGATACCACAACTATTCACGAGTTTCATAAAATTGGTTTTACACGGGAGCGAGTTAAGTATTTTATTTATTACTTGCCATTTACAACGTTTTTAGAATTATACTGTTGAGTATGAATAGGCTAGCTGACACCTACACGATCCACGGCATAGTCCAATTTTATTGAGTTTAACAGAATAATACTTCAAACACGTCAAAAGTTGAAAGGTATGACTTTAATACCATACAACGGTCCACCTTTAGAATTCACAAAATTATCTTAGGGCTAAGACTAACGCAACTCGCATACTTTAACTTAGACTAACGACTGTCGTTGCGCTACAATACGATCGCCTTGTGGAACGGGCCTTGTACCTCAAACTTTACAATAACGTCACAATACCCGATGACGTAATTTGTGGAATTTTGTTGCAAGACCCATCGGCGAAACAATGCCATGTGACGTCACCCTAGCAACGCAATGTCTTTGAATAAGCCAAGTGATGTTGAGAGCTTTCAATATTTGTTCATTAAACGTGTTCCGAGAGTACACAAGCACGCGTTTTGGTATTACACAATGTGTAATACAGCTGTATGTTTATTAAACGGGTGATCTCTTCACGGGCAAGTAATAAAGAGATGATAGATCACTGGCAGAAGCTTATGCACACTCGACGACCCCTGACGTCACAAGGCAGTGTTTCGCTGGTGTGACTGGCAACAAAATACTACAAATTACGTCATGGGGTATTGTCACGTGTATTGTGGGGCGCGTTGCAAGCCACGAATCGCTAAGAGAAAGCTAATTAATCGCTCATCCCGGGGTCTGCAACAGTTGGAAGCGCTTGCGCACTGTTCCAAAATGGCGGCGCAACTACCGCTTGGTTACCTTGACGTTATGAAGATCATAATAGAAGAGGCTCGATGACGAGCTGATGAAATTTATGACTACTTTGAAAATGTGGAGCAGACTGAGGATGATGGGGTGTCAGCTGCCTTTGCTCATTTCCTCGTTGATCCAGTCAAGAATTTCTTCTTCCGCTGTCAAAGTCATTTGGTTTGACAACGAAGCGACCTCAGCCAGCGATTGTTTCGCTTGCAAGCGGCTGAAAGTTAGCGCACTGTTGTGAGGCGAATCGCTGTACATCGCTTACAAGCGATTGGCGCTTTGCAACGCACCCAAGGTACTGTATATTCTAAAGGTAGGCCCAGCAGCGGAACAACTTGTCGAATGAAGTCAATCTTCAGATATGACGTCGTTTCTAGTGTGACGTCATTCCGACCTCAAGTCACAATAAGATTCGAATGACGCCAACAATGCCGTCCGGATGACGGAAACAATACACGTTTCGACTCTAGGGCACACATGTATTTTATGAACCCCGATATGTTCTAATACGGGCATGTTTGTCATACTGATTTTACGAAATGAGTGTCAGAAATCTTGTATTTTCCGAGCGAGGGTAATGCATGAATTGTTACGAGTTTCGTACAATCAGTAGGTTGGTTGGTTGGTTTGTTGTTTAACGCCGCACTCAGCAATATTCCAGCTATATGACGGCGGTCTGTAAATAATCGAGTCTGGACCAGACAATCCAGTGATTGATATCATGAGCATCGATCCACGCAATTGGGATCAATGGCATGAATCAACAAAGTCAGCGAGCCTGACCACCCGATCCCGTTAGTCGCCTTTTACGACAAGCATAGTCACCTTTTACGGCAAGCATGGGTTGCTGAAGACTTATTCTTCCCCGAAATCTTCACGGGTCCAAGACCCATGCGAGTGTAATACTTTCTTTATTAGGTATCTTTTTCTTTGATCTTTTTTAACTCCCCTTTAGAAAATAAGGCCAGATCAACCACCGTCTCAGAAAAGCACAATTGTCGACTGACAACAACCTTCAGCTTTTACGCCGTATCCATTGTGATGTCATTCTGTCCTTACGCCTGGTTGACATAAGCAGTACACTGCTGCACCATCTAGTGATATTTGTACTAGTCACATTCGATTTTGTAACTGTTATTTTCTCACCACATCGTAAATAAATAACAGTCTCCAAGAAGATATCACTACAATGAAATTGCATCCCATTGCTTTGCAGACCGTTGTGACGTCTTTGTTACCATGACATGACTAATCCCCACCAGTTAAGATGGTTAGCTGTACGTTAACACTCAAGGCACTGGTTCTTACTGTTTGCAAACTGTTTGAAAAAGATGGAAGAATGATGTTTTTATGAAAAAGAACAAGGGTAGAATTGGACGTCAGCATCCCATGCTTGTAAGAGGCGACTAACGGGATCGGGTGGTCAGGCTCGTTGGCTTGGTTATAGCATGTCATCGCACCCCAATGTGCGTAGATCGATGCTCATGACTTCAATCACTGAATTGTCTGGTTCAGACACAATTATTTACAGACAACCGCCATACAGCTGGAATATTGCTGAGTGCGGCGTAAACCATACAGGCAAAACCCTCGTGTCTTTTGACATAAAATTGTAACTTTCGCCTCGGGACTTTCAGTTATCGGCTCATTGTTATACATTTGTGTGAAAACACTTCTCTATAGTATTCAGTTATCGTCTTATACGAGGATTTAGGAAGACAGACGATAACGACGACCTCGTTTCAACAAAAGCATTTTTCACCATACGCTGGTTGGAAGTTCGAACATCTGGAACATATCTGGTAAACAATCCCACTGTTTGCAACATGCCTATTGATTATTCACATCATCATGGTCGTGCGGTTAAAAATGTAAATAACGTCTAGAGAATATCGGCATATGGCAAGGGAGAATGACTGTCGTGACAGCTGCACCAATACAAATCTCGGAACACATGGCGCGAGTTCCCGTTGTGCTGATGGCTGTTGAGAGAGTATCGGATTTTACTGATGGCAGTGTTACTTGGATCACGTAGACTTGATAGTCGATTATCACGTATTTTGATTTGGCTTTTTATCGTTTAAAATTGTGCAGAAGAGCAATAGCTGGACGACTTGGTCACGAGTGTCGTTTCTTGCACAATGCTGATGTAGATGTTTGATAAGGTTTACTATTCTTCCACTGCCATGATGTAGTGCAAAGTTTGGTACATACATGTATATTCTCACTTTCACGTTAAAAAAATAAAACAGGGATGTAGACCACACGCTTTGGTGGTATCCTTTAAGAGTTGTGTGGAGTGGGTTTTTTTTCAGTCCTTAGAACGTGTGCCGGCCGTGTAATTTACGCCCTGGATGCCACAGAGACATGTACAGGAGAACGCAAGGCCGGTGATCGATCCCCTCGGCCGCGTCATATAAAAATACGTTACAAGATTGTACTTCTTGTTATCCTGCCTGGTGCCCGGCAAAAGGAGATAAAACAATGACTGGTTGGGTTCTCCAATTCATGTTAAACTGCGGCATGGCATCTCGATGAGCTAACGCTATAACACTAGAAAAGCCGGACTGGTACAAGCAGACGTGTACACCTTCGCATGCACGCATATCGCTTCATAAGTACAATAAAATTAAAAGCGACGTTGAACCCATTTTCACCTCACCTCACTTTACATACAGAAGGGTGCAGTTTCTTCTTGAACAAATCTCATTAAAATCAGATCACAGTGCACAAAGATCTGAGGACATCCCATTACGGTTCACGTCAGAACGCTCTTTCGCGAACTTTGACCGATCAGGAAGGAAATAGACAGCAATTCAGAAAACAGCTCTCCATTAATCACAAAATGACGACTTCCATTCCAGACTAGGCTTTGAAACATATTTTGTTCTCGATTCAAAATTTGAAAATGAACGAAAGAAAATTCGGGAATGTCTTTAATTTTTGGCCGAGATTGAATGGCAGTACTGCCTTTGGGCTATGGAAAGTCTCTTCCGTTTGACATATGTATCCCATTGAAGAGAGAGAATGTCTCTTGTAACTTTTTTCGAGGTTGCATGATGAGAAGACACATTCGTGCATTCACTTTCATAAGAGACATTTGGATTGGTGGGATGAAATGTTCTGGTGTGACCTGTTAGGGATTTCCTAAGATCTTTGTGTAGCGGCAGCGAGTATTTAGTTCACATTTAATGAGATTTGTTTCCTGACAGAATTCCACAAATAGGTAAATATAATAAAACATTTACAAAACTCTCCGTGTTGCTCGAACACACAACACAAATTCTGTCTATTAATTGGCTTTAAGTGGGTAAGACTTGCTCCAAATGACAGACTTCTCAAGTTGAATTCCAAGTCGTTGAAACTCGCTTGTCTGCTAACTAATAGTATAAGATGCGTATTAATTTGTATACACACACGCGTGCGCAAACATACGCAAACACATACTGATTCTTTAACACAGGACTCTTATAAAAGAGACCATATGGCATATGGTATATGGCCTCTGCCTATAACAATGCCCAAACAAGATTGGGGCTTCACAGGGGAGTCTACCGTGGTAATGGAAATTATTCGATTCTTACTGGTGACCAGAGGTATCTAATTACAAAAAAAACACCTCTGATTGAAACAGCCGATTTTGTAAATAATGAGTAAGCATTATTTAGGTTCACCTCGGCCAGCAACGCCCCACCCTCACTCAGGCGAAAAAGTGAGACGGGCGCATCACCAGAGAAGCTAACATCTATAGAATACTACCGCCGTCATATAGCTGGGATAATGCTGAGTGCGGCGTAAAACAACAACCAAACAAAACCAAAATTTATAGAATACTACTAATTTTCAGTCATTGTCGGAAGGCTTGTTTTGAATTATGACGTACAAATTATAGGTTACAAAATACAGTTGCGGTTCCTACAATATTCAAACTTGTACATTTTGTGCAGAAACACGATAGAAGTCGACAAAGAGCATATATTCAAGCGTGCACGTCAGAGTGAGTGGTGTGACGTCATATTAGTGACGTAAGGCGCAGAAGGAAATGCAAGGATAGTTGGGTTTTCTTGCCCACCTCATGTTGACTAACCAAGTTGCTGTGCTACATTGGTAGCGATGTAGGTCATATGATCAAGTGAAGTATTACTGATGTGAAAAAACATCTTGAGCACACACTGCGCCACATTTTAATAAAAGGCTGTTGTCGGTGATTCCGTAATTCAGATCGACAACCCACTCTAAACACTGGACTCCGCCTATGCCGCTTCGCTCAATATATTACTAACAGAACAAAGTAGATCTGCTTCATATATAGTGGTGTTATTGTTATTGTAAATAGCAACATAATATTTGGTGTTTTGTCATTAACAAAACCCATACCCTGTAACAGCGACACGCCCCAGAAGAGGGATGGTGTAACAACTCAACAATGTCAATATCGGGTGTGCCCGCCCCGAATCAGCCGACCCTAGCAGTACGGCAATGTTATGTTGCCTCAAATGTGCAATATGTTGGCGGGCATTTTCCTGCTGCACCGGGACGTTACGTCCCTGCATTTGCACAAAGGATAGAACACGATCTCGAACGATGTCGTCCCGGTAGCGTACGCCTTTCAAATTGCCATTGAATGATGAGTTGTGTTCTCCCGTGAGTTTGTGATGCTACCCAATGCCATTACACCTCCACACTATTACAACGCTGAGCAACGCAAGCGTCGCTAAAACGTTCCACAGGGCGTCTATAGACCCTCCTTGCACGACCATCAGAGCTGACCAGATGAACCCTTGACTCTGCGTCTGCGTACAGTAAACTGTCCTAGTCTTGTCTTCTGAACCTCGGATCCGAAAAGATCTGAAATAGAATAGGTCTTCAGCAACCCATTCTTGCCGTTGAAGGCGACTGTCTGGTTCAGAATCAATTACTTACAGCCCGCCGTCAAATAGCTGGAATATTGCTGATTGCGGCGTTAAACAACGAACAAATCTTAACCTGAAATGCTGGCGAAGCCAAATTGGGCGTACGGGCTGGACGTCGGGGCCGGATGTTGTGCTCCCTCAACCGGTTGCGTACGATTCTGCGAGTACTTGGTCTCAACCGAGGAATTGTGGCAGTTTGGCCACCAACCCAATATGGTTGTCTTGCTGACGTGAAGCCTTTGCAAGTCATGAATTTTCCCCTGCTGTAGATAGCATCTCTGAAAAGATTGTTTCATGAACATAAAAACGTCTGGCAACTTTTTGCCATTCCTGTTTGCAGCATACCCATGGCGCGTAGACGTTGATTTCAGCAAGAGGTGGCGCTCAGTCACGAGTGGGTGTGTAAATTATGCACAACATAATCATAATATATCTCCATTGTACGAGTCCTACTAGACTGAGGAGCAACAGAACCTATACGCCTCCTCCGATTTTGTTGCATGTTTGATTTTCAATCGTAGATATCTTAAGTTAGCAATAATATGTTTTTATAAACTGAACTTTATAGGCGCTTTGGGACCTATCATTTAATATTCTTTCTCCCAAAAATCTTGAAAAAAATAATCATCAGAATCGCTACATTCGACTGTTCCACCTACGTCATCGCAAAGCCACGGGGACTGCAAGACGCATCCATGGTTTGAGAAGGATATCGGACCAGGCTGTCAGGAACCATCTCCGCGAGGCTGGAATCCGACCCAGAAGACCAGTTATCGTCCCTGTTTTGCAACCGGTCCATAGACAGCGACGCTTGCGTTGGTGCCATGCCTTACAGCCTTGGAATTTGAGACTGGAGACGAGTGTGGTTTAGCGATGAATCACGATTTCTTCTTCACCGTCGAGATGGAATCTACCTCATCATGGTGTTTCTTTTTCAAACTATAATGTCAAACCTTTAAAGAATTAAACATTTTTTTTAAGATAATACACATCTACTACTGGGTTTCTTAAAAATCTTATCTTTGAACATTTTAAAATTTCAAACATGGTAGGATTCATGTGGTTGCAAATTCATTTCTCACCCCAGTCTTCATTGAACCAAATAAGTTTTACACAAACGAACCCAGCCACGGACTACGTTTTTACAATTTCTTGCAGGAATGAGTGGTGGATAAACAGACATTATCAAATTTAACAACAGTACATTCAATTTTCAATTACATTGTTATGTGGCAATGTAATTTATTGTTAAACAGTGTTGTCTCTGTTAAGATTCAGTAGAAGTTCAAAGCATTGAGTTTTGGCAATAATTAGTTGTCAGGAATTAGTACTATCTAATGAAACCGGTGGTCAACACGACGTCAACCAAGTCACCGAACCTGACCACCCGATCCACTATGTCGCCTCTTACGACCAGCAGAGGTTGATGAGGAACATTTCTAAGCCTGAATCCTTAGGGATTCTTTAGTCGCCTCTTACGAGGGCTGGTCAAAAACATGAAAGCCTGACTAACTTTCAACTATGGGCCATAACAAAGTGAACCTGTTCATTGCAAGTGTATCTGGTCTGTTGAGGCCGTTGGTATATTAGTGAGAACCAGTTGAACGTTTTGTTTGTTTGTTTGTTTGTTGTTTAACGCCGCACTCAGCAATATTCCATCTTTATGACGGCGGTCTGTAAATAATCGAGTCTGGACCAGACCGTCCAGCGATTGACGTCATGCGCATCGATCCACGCAATTGGGATTCGATGATATGCATCAACCAAGTCAGCGAGACTGACCATCCGATCCCGTTAGTCGCTAAATAGGGGTCCAAATGGACCCAAAAATGGAAAAGAACGGGTTCCAAGCAGTCATAATGTTTTTTTACTTCAGAGAAAAGTACTCCCCAATAAATTCATGATCGCATGTCTCAAGTGTATGGGGATAATTGCCCTAGCTATTCCACTGTTAACCGTTGGGCAGCTATGTTTAAGGCTGGGAGAGTGGGTGAGGGAGTATGGTTTTACGCCGCTTTTAGCAATATTCCAGCAATATCACGGCGGAGGACACCAGAAATGGGCTTCACACAATGTACCCATGTCGGGAATCGAACCCGGGTCTTCGGCGTGACGAGCGAACGCTTTAACCACTAGGCTACCCGACCGCCCCTAAGGCTGGGAGAACAAGCCTTGATCATGACCCTGGGTCTGGACGTCCCTCAACTTCAATTCCATCAAGTAAGTTCTGATCTGAAGGTAAATATGAGTGAGTGAGTGAGTATTGTTTTACGCCGCTTTTAGCAATATTCCAGCAATATCACGGCGGGGGACACCAGAAATGGGCTTCACACATTGTACCCATGTCGGGAATCGAACCCGGGTCTTCGGCGTGACGAGCGAACGCTTTAACCACTAGGCTACCCAACCGCCCCGAAGGTAAATATGAACTGACATTGCCAGAGAAAATTAAGTGCTAATTGAGGACGATTTCGTCAAATTCAAAAAGAGATGCTGAAAAATGAGTCTATCACTATGATCCCAAGTCAAAACGTCAATCCATGGAATGGTACCATTCCACTTCTCCGGCACCAAAGAAATTCAAGTCTTCAAGATCAGTGAAGAAAGTTAAGGGCACTGTAATCTGGGATGCAAAGGTTGTGATCCTTGTTCAAAAGATGATTACCAGTGCCTTCTATGCTGAAGTTCTGCTGGAGTTATACTACTTCACGACAATGCCTCTTCTCAAACCACTCGACTTGCAAAGGCTGCTGTGCGACTATGTGGTTTCGAAGAGCTTCCTCGCCCTCAAATAACCGTCAGACCTGGCGCCAAGTGATTTCCACCTGTTTTTGAAACAGAACGAACATCTTCGTGGAAGGCGCTATGACGACAACGAATCGACGATGACCTCAAAGGTGCCGTAAATGTTTTTTTCAGGGTGGCTTCAGAAAGCATCTTCCTGACTGGAATTGAAAAACTTCACTGTCGATATAAGAAGAGATTATGCTGAAAAAATATAATTCAAAAACACTTTCACAAAGTGAAAGTTTTTAAGGCTTAGAGCTTTTTGAACTAGCCCTCCTATAACTAGCAATGGTATATTCTGCCCCGGGTCACCAGCTAGGGGTTCATTTTAAGAAACGTTTTTGGATCCACAACACCTTTTCTTCAGGTCATACAGCGATGTACATACAATATGAATGTGTGTATTTACATCCTGAGGAAATATCTTTATGCAGTGGTATATGGACAGGGCCTCTATACAAGCTATACGTGTACGTAATGTTAAACTTTTCAAACTGGGATTTTTTCAAACATCCTTTTATCATAATTTATTTATTCCACTAATAAAAAGAACAATTTCCTCTCTTTCAAATAGCCATAATAGAGTTTCAGACAAGTATATTAGTCATGTAATGTGCTAAATTAGGCGGGCTATAAGAGGCTTGCAATTATTATCCACAAGCAAGCTATTTCGCACTTTTCTAATCTCGCCAACCTTTACCTCGTGGCACACATCCGCCTCACGAGCCAATCCCTCAATACGCGTAGCTTCAAATCAGACGAAACCCCATGGCTGTGCAATCGACAGACAGCAGACGCTGTTCTTACTTAATCCCTCCCCTGTGCGAAGTCATATTGCCTCCACCTTTGTGATCTAAAAACATGCATACAAGCCATTCCAGCTATTGATGTTACAAATCCTGCATTTTGTATTGTTGTACGCTAGCTGTGAGGCCACCTCGGCCTTGAACCTTCATGTCGTCTAACGACAGCCAGCGGTCCTGCTAGCAGCCTGAAGTCTTCCAGTCGGGAATATTCTGGTCGGGACTTGGCTATATATAGATAACCATGGCAACGCTTACGTCAAGGCCTGTTATTTTGTATGACCTCGTACCGTTATCGATGCAATGCAAGTTATTTTGGGCTCGTTTCACTGATAACGTCTATTACCATTTGGATCCTACCCTGAGTCACGTTACGCTTCTTTGTACTTCACAACTGAGGCGGAACCGACCAGAGGCTTTTTGCATGCATCTATTTAATGATGATATTAATAAAGCTAGAATGCGTCAGATGCATTAAAACACATGGGTAACCTTAAATTCAGCAAGCTTGTTTGTTTGTTGTTTAAAGCCGCGCTTGTAATATTTCAACTATGTGACGGCGGTCTGGACAAGACAGTCTAGTGATTGACATCATGAGCATCGATCTACACAATTAGAATGGTGACATGAATCTTAGAAAGGTAATAAAGTTTGCTTTTATCCTATGTGTAGTGTAATAAAGAATAGTTTTGCTGCCCATGCTCTCGCTATTAGGTTCAGGTCAAATCTATTTTATTACACTGGATCATGGGGTAGAACAAACTTTAATTCTTTTAACAGTCATCGATGTTGCATCTACATCACGACTACACGTCAGTTATCGAGCCTTGGCCAGATAAACCAGTGGTTGATAGCATGAACGTTCATACAGCCCGTGGTTTCAGACAATCCAACGCGGTCTTGGGGATCTGTTCCGCCCTGGAAACCTCGCGTTTTGTCGCCACTCTCCTCTTTCTGATACCTTTACAAAATATAACGAGCACTCGAATGCGCACATCATCTCAATGTCTCAGTCTTATTAGACGTATTTTAAAAAAAAGACAGCTCACCAAAGTGACCTGTATCGCTTTGATCGATCACACGTGAAGCTGACGTGCCGTGATGCGTCTGAAACACTGTCTACAATGGCGTTAAACCAAACTCACAGCTAGTGAGACCCGTGAAGAGGGGGTAGAATGGGTCTTCAGCAACCCATGCTTGTCGTAAGAGGCGACTAACGGGATCGTGTGGTCAGTGTCCCTGACTTGGTTGATGCATGTCATCGTATCCCAACTGCGTAGATCGATGCTCATGATGTCAATAACTGGATTGTCTGGTCCAGACTTGATTATTTACAGACCGCCGTCATATAGCTTGGATATCCCTGAGTGCGGCGTTAAACAACAAACAAACAAAACACAGCTAATATACAGACAGAAGCAAGAGATAAATATATGGAAGCGGCAAATTGACACACACACACACACACACACACACACACACACACTTTTGCAGTCGACATTTTTTAATCCTACATCTTTATCAACTGTAACAGTCCAATACCAGGGATTGATGTAAACAAAACGGGATTTCGCTGACAGATGTTTTCAGCACAATTCCGCACCTTACTACATTTATTAATATCTTAACTCCCCCGACGCTTGAGGACGAACATTAAACTGTATCATCTGATTCCTTCCATCTTCCCACATCTGTCGCGTCGTGAACCCTGGTAGAGCCAGATACCAACTGAGACGATTAGATCGATATGTAGACGGTATCGATCGACATTCTGTGTATTCAGCGTGGTGCAGACAGATTAACCTATGGTGTCTACCTCCACGCGTTAGTCACGAAGCATGTTGGATCATTACCGAGTTAGCATTTAGACCTTGATATAGGGTTTGAATTGCAAATGTGCTCAAAACATTTATGTTGACACGGTTGCTTTTTTCTTCATTAGTAAATCGCAGGAGTTGGCCACCCTCTATTCATAATCATTTTGCCTTTTACGCACAATGGAATCTGTTTAGTCGTATAATCGAGACTTATTCTCCTTCTCCGGCGTTGACGTTTGTTATTTACTAATTCGGGGGGGGGGGGGGGGGGGGGGGTTATTGTTGAAACCAAATCTCATGTCTGCTAGTGGACGTGGCTTCATTCGCCACTGCATCGCTTACAGTTTCTTTATAAGAAAATGACGCGATCTGAAACCCTGTAAATATTATAAGAACGCGTCTCACCAACAAAAACGTCCATATAACAGATGAAGCGTACATAAAATCCTCCAAAGACATTCCGCTAGCTGAAGGTCATCGATCACATAAATGAAAGAGGCGGCTGTTACGAGAGTCGACACTATTATCTGAATGTCATATAAATAGACTGTGTTATGCGGTCTGTTTGATCATATATTACAGGGTTAGAACTAAACTCCTATGCTCTACTAGCGTGGGTGAAGATAAGATGCAATGTTAAAACAGTGAGGAAATTGGTACTAGCCCCGGGCTAGATGGCTAGTGTCAAGTTCTAACCCTGTATTACAATCCATGGCGTACGATGACGCCGCGCATCAAGCAAGTCACACAACCTGACCATTTTTTAACAGTCGCCTCTACAGGAAACACAATCGTCTCAGGCGCCGCAATGCGCTCTGCAGAGTTGCGTCCCTTGGGCACATCCTTGCTCGTGGGTTTCACTGAAGTGGTAAACGTCTGAGACCTGCATCACTTCGGGCTTTTCTCCCACGATAAGCTGACAGCCGTGATATAACTGGAATACTTTTAAAAGCGGGGTTAAACCCAACTCACTCACTCACTCACTCACCCCCCACGGGACGCAGTGGGGTACTACTTCTGGACCTTATCTGGGTCGCAATACCCCACCGGACATGCAAACACAATCTACAGAGAGCCATTAGGGCTGAAATACGTTTATTTCACAGGTTCAGTATTCTACATAATTAGTTAATCTGCCATTCGCCGGTATGCTTGAGCTCACGAGCAAGTTGACACGCCACAAGCGAGCCCAGGAAGGTGGATGTGCAGCAATCACTCATTATACTGCCCTGAAAGACAAAACAGAGATATATTTCACATATATATGCCTTCAGGCCATTGAGGAAATCAGGACATTAGAGTTTAGTGTCAATTACAAAACTTGGGGGAAGTGAATGTTCATTTTTAACGCCGTAGTCAGCAACACTCCAGTTTGTAAACAACCTTCGCTCAGACATAACATTGTTTGTTCTGTGGGAGTGTTAGTGCTTGAAAAAGAAAACATATGCTTTGGACTGTTGAAAAAAATAGGCACTACCACACATGAATAATTTTTGCACAAAGTTTTACAAAAATATATATTTTAGCATCATGGTTTTATTAATTTTTTTTTAGCTGAAAACATATTTAGTCTCCAGGCGCTCCATTAAAATATCAAGTGGTCTGCCCCTTACGTAACGATGACGAATGCACAGACTTACCTCAATATTGTGCCTCTCTCTCAGAGCTGTTCTCATTGTGATAATGGCGTTGGGCACACACATAGGAACACAACAGTTTTCACCCATCTTCGAAGCTATCTGGCACATGAAGCATGGACCAAGAAACGTACCGCAGAGACCTGTAACAAACAACATATAGTCAATGGCAGCCTTCTACTGACACACTTGACCTATAACACAAACAGCATATAGTCAATGGGAGCCTTCTACTGACACACTTGACCTATAACACAAACAACATATAGTCAATAGGAACCTTCTACTGACGTGCTTGGCCTATAACACAAACAACATATAGTCAATGGGAGCCTTCTACTGACACACTTGACCTATAACACAAACAACATATAGTCAATGGGAGCCTTCTACTGACACACTTGACCTATAACACAAACAACATATAGTCAATGGGAGCCTTCTCCTGACACACTTGACCTATAACACAAACAACATATAGTCAATGGGAGCCTTCTACTGACACACTTGACCTATAACACAAACAACATATAGTCAATGGGAGCCTTCTCCTGACACACTTGACCTATAACACAAACAACATATAGTCAATGGGAGCCTTCTCCTGACGCACTTGACCTATAACACAAACAGCATATAGTCAATGGGAGCCTTCTTCTGACACACTTGACCTATAACACAAACAACATATAGTCAATGGGAGCCTTCTACTGACACACTTGACCTATAACACAAACAACATATAGTCAATGGGAGCCTTCTACTGACACACTTGACCTATAACACAAACAACATATAGTCAATAGGAACCTTCTACTGACGTGCTTGGCCTATAACACAAACAACATATAGTCAATGGGAGCCTTCTACTGACACACTTGCCCTATAACACAAACAACATATAGTCAATGGGAGCCTTCTACTGACACACTTGACCTATAACACAAACAACATATAGTCAATGGGAGCCTTCTCCTGACACACTTGACCTATAACACAAACAACATATAGTCAATGGGAGCCTTCTACTGACACACTTGACCTATAACACAAACAACATATAGAGCCTTCTACTGAAACACTTGACCTCTAAAACACAAACAACGTATAGTCAATGGGAGCCTTCTACTGACACACTTGACCTATAACACAAACAACATATAGTCAATGGGAGCCTTCTCCTGACACACTTGACCTATAACACAAACAACGTATAGTCAATGGGAGCCTTCTACTGACACACTTGACCTATAACACAAACAACATATAGTCAATGGGAGCCTTCTCCTGACACACTTGACCTATAACACAAACAACATATAGTCAATGGGAGCCTTCTACTGACACACTTGACCTATAACACAAACAACATATAGTCAATGGGAGCCTTCTCCTGACACACTTGACCTATAACACAAACAACATATAGTCAATGGCAGCCTTCTACTGACACACTTGACCTATAACACAAACAACATATAGTCAATGGGAGCCTTCTACTGACACACTTGACCTATAACACAAACAACATATAGTCAATAGGAGCCTTCTACTGACACACTTGACCTATGACACAAACAACATATAGTCAATGGGAGCCTTCTACTGACACACTTGCCCTTTAACACAAACAACATAAAGTCAATGGGAGCCTTCTACTGACACACTTGACCTATAACACAAACAACATATAGTCAGTGGGAGCCTTCTACTGACACACTTGACCTATAACACAAACAACATATTGTCAATGGGAACCTTTTACTGACACACTTGACCTATAACACAGACAACATATAGTCAATGGGAGCCTTCTTCTGACACACATGACGGTAGACCTATAAAAAACAACATATAGTCAATGGGACGGATAGCGGCGGTCGGGTAGTCTAGTGGTTTAAAGCGTTCGCTCGTCACGCCGTGGATCCAGGTTCGATTCCGACATTGGTACAGTGTGTGACGCCATGATATTGCTGGAAAATTGCTAAATCGCTGTATACCCAGGGAACTATTGCGATAGACTTTTATAATACTAATCTAGCTATCTTCGTTACCTACATGTTCCTACGTCTTCAAAGCAGCCGCACAGTTTTGATGACCACTTCCTCTTCTGGGGTACCAAGACGTGCTGGCCTTGCGCACCAGGCTGAAATTGACCAATATTCATATCAAGTTGAAGCTCCCAAAGCTTGAAAATAATCAAACGGCCTGGTCATAAACAGGGGTCATATTTTTTAGACAAGCTTGTTTTAAGGACCTTTTTGATTACTTACAGGATGAAAAGAAGGTCATATGTACTTTTTCATTTGCCAGTTGTACTGTCTTGATGTGACATTATTAACTTTCAGCTTTCCATTTGGCATTACATTTTTTAGCCATGACAATGACCCCCAAAACATGTGAATGTTCCTCCTTATATTTTGCAGTCTACATTTTCACTAACTTTGATGAAGCTTATTGCTTGCTAGGATTATAAAATGCATTATATGTTACTAGTAAACATACTACATTGGCATAAAGGAGTAGCAGTCTCTCTTCAACTGAAGGTATATCTCAATGTTTGGCAAGTTCACACTTCCTCACAAAAAAGGTAGATCTATGCTTGTAAAATATGCTTGAATTTTACATACAATTTTGTACTACTCATATGTCAACAAATTGTGCTGAAGTATTGCTTTTTTGTTTTTGTTTTCACACATTCGGAATACCAAATTTGTGAAAAAATTCGTTAATTATTAGGTATGATCTGGGTTATGTAAGCAGGTGAGAATCAAACATTGCTATTTTCTGCATATGTGTTGTAGTCCCCGTTGCCCCATGGCTATTGTAGTACCTAACAACGGCTGACTATTGGTGCTATAATAAATTTTATGAGTTATCAAAGCTACTAATCTCTGGTGGAATTGTTTGAATTGCCTTGCATAGACAACTGTGGCACAGGAAAACATATGTCCGTAGCCCTGTAGTGTCCGTAGCCCTGTAGTGTCCGTAGCCCTGTAGTGCCCGTAGCCCTGTAGTGTCCGTAGCCCCTATTTTTAAGCTTGGTGTTGTGACTGAACAGTTCATTTAGTAACTTAACCACAGATATTTCATGTAATTTGTAAACCTGCACTAATCTGACTTTTAGCTTTACTCTCTTCAATAGGTTTTGAATATTTGGGACATTTTACAATATGTAGTGTCCGTAGCCCCAGATTATAAGATGTTTAGATTTTGCTTTTTATTGCGTAGAAATAAATTGTCTATTTGACATTTAACATTAGTTTTTATCTTGATACAGTTTGTCTGTTCACTAATCAGACACTTTCAAAATATAGACAAAGTGTCCATAGCCCTAAAATCAGGGCGAGTCAGTTGCCTAGATATTTATCTTTGCACTAATTGGTTTACAAGTCTGTCATATACCACCATCTAGAAGTTTTGAAAGGATTTCACAAAACTTACTAGATATTGATTTCCAGATATTTACAGAAGAGAAACTGATTCTTTCAGTTTATTTACATAATTTTCAATCATGTTTCGTCTGCTTTCTCATTTCTACTTGCAATTCATTGTGTTTAGTCAAATAGAATACAAACCTGCCTTCATTGTTATGTTGAATAGACTGTCCATTTCCAGAGACTGCTATATATTTTTTCAATGTTATTTAGCATTTTGTAGTGTCCGTAGCCCATGGGATGTTTATGATGAGTTTGAGACAAAACCGGATGAAATTAAGAAAAACACTTTTCAGGTAAAAAAAAGTGCTTATACAGAACTTTAATTTTCTTACGCGACTAAGCACTTTAATTGCCCTTGATATTTCAACAAAAGTGCAACAGAAATGTGACCCAATGTCTTAGTATTTCCACTTCGTTATTTGGAAAGAAGACATGCTTTTTTTAAACTATAGTATATCGTATACTTCTTAAAAGAACAGGGTCCCGTTCCACAAAGCGATCTGAGCGCTACGATTATCTTTAGTTTATGTTAACGTATGGTAGTTACGATCGTCTTAGTGCTAAGGTCGCTTTGCAGAACAGGGCCCAGTGCGTGAATTTGCAGGACATACTTTTGTTAAAATACATGTATTTATAAAATAAATGTATCGATTTTTTCAAAGTTAAAGATCATGTAGTTTGTGTAAAGCTTGATGAGTTTTTGTTTTTTTACACAAAATATTGATTGGCATCACCATAAAAACCGTTCCCAGTGAAATCTTTCTAATCAACAAGTACTAATCGATGTATTACAGCTATATCAGTAGCGGTGGGGTGGCCTAGTGGTAAAAGCGTTCGCTCGTCACGCCAAAAATCCGGGTTCGATTCCCCACATGGTTACAGTGTTGGAAGCACATGTCTGGGATTTGTGGGAAGCAACTAAATCAAGGCACCTGACAACACGACCCGTGAAGATCCGGGATAGAATAGGTCTTCAATAACCTATGCTTGCCGAATAAGGCGATTAACGGGATCGGGTGGTCCGGCTCGCTAACTTGGTTGATGCATGTCATCGTTTCTAAATCGCTGCTCATGATATCAATCACTGGATTGTCTTGTCCAGGCTCCATTATTTACATACCGCCGTCATATAGCTGGGATATTGCTGAGTCCGGCGTTAAACAACAAACAAAAAAACAAACCTGACAACACAGCCTTTCTGTCGCTTCTTGCGACAAACATAGGTTGATGGGGGACCAATAGTAATGGAACCCCTGAAGATCCGGGTTAGAATAGGTCTTCAGCAACCCATGCGTGTCGTAAGAGGCGACTAACGTGATCGGGTGGCCAGACTCGCTGACTTGGTTGATGCATCGTATCCCAATTGCGTGGATCGTTGCTCATGATGTCAATCAGTGGATTGTCTGGTCCAGACTCGATTATTTACAGACCGCGTCATATAGCTGCAACATTGGTGAGTGCGGTGTTAAACAACAAACAAACAAACTATTAATTGTGGCTCAGTTTTAAAGTACCTCCTTAGCTGACATACAGTGACTCCTACAGTGCCCTTTAATGCACCTGTCCCCCACCCCCATACCTCACCTGGGCCACTACGACCGGATATCCTTGTGCCATGGGGAAGCCGATTCACTGCTAAAATGATGAAAACACAACATGTAACTGAGTTAGTGATTTGTGATAAGCAGGTCTCAGAGCTTGTAAATCATTTTAAGCCTTTGTGTGAGGTGAGGTGAGGTGAAATTGGGTTTAACCCCCTGGATGCCAGAGGGACATATATGTCCTTCCTCTACAGCCCTCACTTTGAAGTCGAATAAAATTCAAAATACATCACCCACACATATACACTTTACAGTTTTGAATAAGGTGGGAAATTCCCTGTTCTGTGATATCATCCACTGGCATTTTAGGCCAAGCAAAAGTACTGGACATGACCTCTGAAAATTAGGTACATCGTAAATGTCGCCATTTTTTACAAATTACTAAATCACCACTCACGGCGTTATTTACAGCATGTTTTGAAATCTAAATTTCGGATATTTACTCGGAGAAATGAATTTCAAAAATAGCATATTAGTGATCACGGGTATCTGTCTTTTATGAAATCACCAATGATCATTCCAAAACGTCTCCGATAACCCTAGAATCGTTTAGAATGTTTTGGAAAAAACGAAAACACGAGCGCCGAAGTGAACTTTCCGCCATATTGGATAGTGTTTACAAAATCACGTTTCAGGTACACCGGTTATGAGACGCCTGTAACATCACGTATATTTCAAACTTATCTGCGATACCTACATCCTTGAATTCCTCATACATTTTAGAATCAAATGACCCGTGATCTTTGTCACCAATACCAAGTGGCTAGATGAAATCAAGCAAAATAAGTTAGGCGTGAAAACGAACGCTGTGCTCGAAAAACTGCACATGGTTGAAATGTAAACAAAGCAAAATTCAGATTTTACACAGTGTAGCATTTTCTCCTATTTTGAGCTATCCATTCGTCTATTCGTTCAAGATATTGGCTCAACATTTTCAGAATATGCATGGGGAGAGATCGTAGGAAGAATAAGGGAATTTCAAATAGATACATTGCAATGATTTGATATTTTCAACAGAAGTTGAAAAGTTACCGTTCTGGTTGACGCCATGACTGACGCAAAATCACGCACAACGACAACGGTATTTATCGGAATTTCTGACTATTTCCGTTTGTTTCAATGAAAATTATGACAACAAATAACAGTACATAGATTGTCAGAATGTTTCTGATTACTTACATGTCACATTTATGTTTATACGATCCCTGAATCAACAAAAGTCCCCTCGTACAATCCCGCGTACTGTTGACAGTGAACACGCCATTTTGTAAAAGTGGGTCACAGGTAGTGATGTCATACGTCAACATTATTGTACATATTTGGTAACTTCTATGAGGTGAAGGTCCTTGAATGAGAGTGCACACGATCATTGTATCATGCTGTTTACAGTTTCAGTTATGGTGTATATTTTGCATGTCTTTTATACATTTCTTCACACAATTAATTTCACTTTGGATATTTGTCAATGTTCAAAATGAAATCATACGTGCATATAGGCCACAACATGTATGAACGAACCTTTGATAATCTCCTGTTTGTTTGAACATTGTTTACATAACAATGTGATAGGTTTATAGTGTCGACTACGATATTTCTTTCCTTTGGACAAGTGTTACAAGATGAAGTGTAAATGTAACTGCAGCATGTACGTATTTCTTGGGATGTGTAATAAGTCAATATTATAAGTTCATATAACCAATGTCCACGAATAGCCGTTTCATTTTATTTTATAACTAAAACTGAATAAATTACTTTAACAAAATGGATATTATTTTTCGGTAAAATATATGCACACATTTCTGAAATGTCTTGGTCTTTGATTTGTCTTTTATGTCGTTGGATACAGAGAACAGTGATATCCAACGATTCGCCAGGTGCGCGTTAGTCACAAACAATTTACGAATTATTCCTCTCGTTTTGCATTATATAATCAATTGTTTCATTCTTTTTTCAATATTGTAATCACAGGATAGTAAACAGTTTACTCTATTTCTCCAGGAATTGTAAAATGTATAAAAATAAAACCCATATACATTTACATTTCAGCTTCTAACACTTGTCAAAAGGAAAACAAATATTGTCAAAAATATCGTCGTAAACTTATCAATTTCTTATGTAAACAATTTTTAAACAAACGGGAGATTATTATACATTTTGTGGCCAAAATCTACGTATGATATCATACTGCATTGATTGATAAATATCCATAACACTTATATGCTATTTTTGAAATTCATTTCTCCGAATAGATGTCCGAAATTTAGATTTTACATGCTGTAAAGAACGCCGTGAATTATGATTCAGTGATGCCTAAAATATTGCGACATTTGCGATGTACATAATTTTCAGAGGTCATTTTCAATAAAATGATAGTGCATGATATCACAGAACAGGGAATGTCCCTTATTATTCAAAACTGTAAAGTGTATTTGTGTGCGTGATGTTTGAATTTTATTCGACTTCAAAGTGAGGGATGAAGAGGATGGACATATATGTCCCCCTTGCATCCAGGGGGTTAAGGATTGGCGTTCTTTTGCCTCTAAAATGCATCCTAGCGGATAGGTCACCAGGCTCGCTTATAGACATACATGAAGAAGCTGCTTTTTGCAGCTACCGTCAAGCGGCTGCTCAGAGATACCTAAAACCGCCAAGGCGGAAAAAAACAAATACGGCAGTTGACGTGCTTCTTCAGCATCAAAACATTGACGTTGAACTTTCAGCTGCAAATAAGAGTAGTTCCCATTGGACAACGATTAATCAATACACATCGTAAACCTCCCAATTAAAACTAATTCTTTTGCTTACCTAGCTTCCAACTGTAAACACAAAATGGCGTCTGTGATGACGCAGCAATGATATGACGTCACAGGTCACGCGCATTGCGTCTGTTCGTAAGAGTAGAATTGTTTGGCGTTATAACAAACAAACACACAAATCATTTGGAAAATACCGTAAATATCCGTAGAATGGCGTCTTACGTCATTGATTGGAGATGCAAAGTTGCAGTTGGTATGTTGCAAATGTCATGCCAACAGTTGGGTAATTCGACGGGAAACTTTAACATTGGAAATACTAGAATGGGTCTCAGCCAACCAGAACACGACACAAACTTTACAGTTTTGAATAAGGTGGGAAATTCCCTGTTCTGTGATATCATCCACTGGCATTTTAGGCCAAACAAAAGTACTGAACATGACCTCTGAAAATTAGGTACATCGTAAATGTCGCCATTTTATTCACATTACTAAATCACCACTCACGGCGTTATTTACAGCATGTTTTGAAATCTACATTTCGGATATTTACTCGGAGAAATGATTTCAAAAACACCACATTAGTGATCACGGGTATCTGTCTTTTATGAAATCACCAATGATCATTCCAAAACGTCTCCGATAACCCTAGAATCGTTTAGAATGTTTTGGAAAAAACGAAAACACGAACGCCGAAGTGTACTTTCCGCCATATTGGATAGTGTTTACAAAATCACGTTTCAGGTACACCGGTTATGAGACGCCTGTAACATCACGTATATTTCAAACTTATCTGCGATACCTACATCCTTGAATTCCTCATACACTTTAGAATCAAATGACCAGTGGTCTTTGTCACCAATACAAAGTGGCTAGATGAAATCAAGCAAAATAAGTTAGGCGTGAAAACGAACGCTGTGCTCGAAAAACTGCACATGGTTGAAATGTAAACAAAGCAAAATTCAGATTTTACACAGTGTAGCCTATTTTGAGCTATCCATTCGTCTATTCGTTCAAGATATTGGCTCAACATTTTCAGAATATGCATGGGAAGAGAATCGTAGGAAGAATTAGGGAATTTCAAATAGATACATTGCAATGATTTGATATTTTCAACGGAAGATGTCAAAGTAACCGTTCTGGTTGACGCCATGACTGACGCAAAATCACGCACAACGACAACGGTATTTATCGGAATTTCTGACTTTTTCCGTTTGTTTCAATGAAAATTATGACAACAAATAACAGTACATAGATTGTCAGAATGTTTCTGAGTACTTACATGTCACATTTATGTTTATACGATCCCTGAATCAACGAAAGTCCCCTCGTACAATCCCGCGTACAGTTGACAGTGTACACACCATTTTGTAAAAGTGAGTCACAGGTAGTGATGTCATACGTCAACATTGTTGTACATATTTGGTTATTTCTTTGAGGTGAAGCACAGGAGTCCGTATCTAAAAATAGACGCCCTCATGCATATTCATGACCATCTCCACACGCGAGCCCGAAGGGCGCACATACACACTAACGCACATATACACATACACACTAACGCACATATTCACATACACACGCACGCACATAAACACATACACATGAACGCCCTTCGGGCTCGCGTGTGGAGATGGTCATGAATATGCATGAGGGCGTCTATTTTTAGATACGGACTCCTGTGGGTGAAGGTCCTTGAATGAGAGTGCACACGATCATTGTATCATGCTGTTTACAGTTTCAGTTATGGTGTATATTTTGCATGTCTTTTATACATTTTTTCACACAATTAATTTCACTTTGGATATTTGTCAATGTTCAAAATGAAATCATACGTACATATAGGTCACAACATGTATGAACGAACCTTTGATAATATATGAACGAACCTTTGATAATCTCCTGTTTGTTTGAACATTGTTTACATAACAATGTGATAGGTTTATAGTGTCGACTACGATATTTCTTTCCTTTGGACAAGTGTTACAAGTGTAAATGTAACTGCAGCATTACGTATTTCTTGGGATGTGTAATAGTCAATATCATAAGTTCATATAACCAGTGTCCATGAATAGCCGTTTCATTTTATTTTATAACTAAAACTGAATATATTACTTTAACAAAATGGATAAATATTTTCGGTAAAATATATGCACACATTTCTGAAATTTCTTGGTCTTTGATTTGTCTTTTATGTCGTTGGATACAGAGAACAGTGATATCTAACGATTCGCCAGGTGCGCGTTAGTCACAAACAATTTACGAATTATTCCTCTCGTTTTGCATTATATAATCAAGTGTTTCATTCTTTTTTCAATATTGTAATCACAGGATAGTAAACAGTTTACTCTATTTCTCCAGGAATTGTAAAATGTATAAAAAAAAAACCCATGCCAGGTACCCCGTTTGTTCAAACGTATACGATTATCCTGATAATTCTATACCAATAGAGCTTTCTTTGCATCTTTTATTGTGTAAGAAAAAATAACATAATCATGAACAAATATATGTCCAATATTGAATATAAATTTTGTTGTTTTTAAATATTCTTTTGGGAAATTCATTACGTAAATTGATGCCAAACAGGTGCGTGTCTTGTCCAATTAAGATACACGATAAACTATCTAATTGTTTACATATTCAAGACATTATTTACTTGGTGAGAGCAGTCATTTTATGTTGTGTCGAAAAAGCGTCAAATTCCGTTCCACACATCGAAATTTTTCCATACCATGAACGAAAATTAGGGGAGATATATATCAATCAAAATACCAGTGTCGTCTTTTTCCGACGTTATCAAAGACATAAAACCAGCCATGACCTCAAAAAGAATGGTGTTATTTTTAGGGTATTTCATTACATTTGATGATAAGGCTTGTGCTCCATTAATAATGATGCAACATTAGTCAAATTACACTTACACAATCAGGAGAATGTTGGAATCTGAGGACTAAGTTATAGGTTAGATAAGGCCATCCATTTCTCTATTACCTCCTTTTTATGAAGTACGATTTCATCACTTCTTATGGGTATATTTTATAACTAAACGTGTAAAGTTTCAATATCGAAATTTGTGTTGGAATAGTTTGGTTCCTCCTGAACAAAACACCACGAAAATATATTGTCCTTACCCACAGCTAATTCTCACCAAGTGACCTGAGTTACAACAAACTAGAGCTAAGCATAGCGGAGTTATGCCCCCTTTTCTTTGTACGTGTGTAATCTCTCTGTCACCTTTTGACGTCATAAAGAAAAATCAGTTTTCGTCA
Organism: Haliotis rufescens; assembly: GCF_023055435.1. Taxonomy (NCBI): domain Eukaryota; kingdom Metazoa; phylum Mollusca; class Gastropoda; order Lepetellida; family Haliotidae; genus Haliotis; species Haliotis rufescens. The sequence goes on from NW_025964223.1 coordinate 6,699,556, forward strand.
TTTTTTGAATTGAATGTATGTCGTTATACATACGCATATAACTCTATTTGATATGTAGTTATGTCGTTCAGATATTAGGCAGTATTTTGTTCACTCACAGTTTCCGTAAAGCCTCTTAATAAAAATAATTGTCGCACAGTACTTTTATCGGTGTACGATAAAAAGCGGAGAAATTTACTTTTTCTCAACGCAGGATACATTCTCGGACAACACTTAGGAGTGTCTTTTTTTAAAACCGGTTTGATATTTACAGTTAAATTTACACCACCAAATAGGAAATTTAATATTCTCCACCTCTGCGTAATTTTTTAGCCAGCGGTATATCCAGTGCCGCGTGAGCGCAATTTTCGCACAACCTTCACTTTTCCGATCTTAGGAAAATGTGCGTCAGAAAAAAACCTCGGCATCCAGAGGGTTAAGAACAAACAAAAAAACTTTTGAAACTCGTGGGTATTTCGGGTTAGAATTGATCCCAAGCAATCTATACAGGTCCTCACAAAATCTGAAATATGTCTTCAGGGCATTTTGGATGACACTCATTCAATGTCCCAGAAAAGGAACCCATGTGGTTATTAAAATCGACAGCTGTGTTAGAACTTTGGAGATACACATAAACAAAAATAAACTAGAATGTATTGTCCTGAGTCAAAGCAGATGCTCACCACGGACAAGACGGATACTGAGTTGCAATATCTTATAGTTAAGCATTGCGGAGTTATGCCCCTTTTTTGTTGTCTTTGCACATGTAGACATCTCCCTCGTGTTTTGACGTCATAGCGGAAAACGTATTTTCGCCTCACGAAACAAGTACGTTTTCGTATCGAATGTGTCACGTTATACATAATCGTACAATTCTTATATATCTGTCATGATGTTGTTTGGATATAAGACAGTAGTTTGTTCACTCACAGTTTACATAAAGCTGTCAAATAAAACATTTCGTCGCACTGTACTTTATCTATGTAAGATCATATGTGGCTACATATATTAGAGGCTTTTTCGTTAGCAAAACAGAAACTTGGACAACATTTAACACTTTTAGCTTTTCAAACCAGTCTTTAATTTTCCACCACGGGGTTCAAAAGTCAATAATATACATGTCCGTTAAATTGCAAAGTCAGAGGTCTGGCCAAGCTAGTACCGCGCGACCGCAATTCTCGTACAGCGTTGATTTTTCAGAACTATGCTCTGAACAATAACTCGACAACGATTATGTAGTGAATCACAAGCTTTTTGTCAGAGATCTCGCGAGACCCAAGTTGTATGCAACTCGCCGCCGTGTGAATGCCAAGTTGTATACAACTTCAGTTCGTGCAACTAATTGCATACAACTGAATGCCCGTTAAGAGGCGACCAGGGTTGGTTCATAGAGTGTCCTAATATCCCAATGGCGTGGATCGATGCTTACAATATCGTATTTTCTGGTACAGACTCGATTATTTACAGGTCGGCGGCATATAGATGGAGTTTTGCTGGGTGCGGCGTAAAACAACAGACACTCAAACAATGCATGCTTGGCACTAGTGGACACGTCTATTCCACAAATCGCGAAGCCAACAACCTAAAAGGTCTAGACTACGCAAATCTGCAAAGGAACCCGCATTGTTAATTTAATAAGGGACGTCATGATTTCCATGCCGTTCACAATGCTAAATTGTAAAAGTACGCTCTTCAAAAAAAGAAACGCACAGGTCGTATGTAGTTCACTGGACCTGACTGCACAAAAAGTCCGGTATATAAATTGGATATATGTTATTGGAAAATGTTGGTGGCCTGATATTCGACAAACGTTGCGTCAAAAACTCGTGGTAGTGGCTATAAAAAGGCAAGCATAAGCCAATAATTTGTCATTCAATTGTCAACATTTTTCAAGTTCGAAAATGCCGAGACTCAGCGCTGCCGATCGGAACATCGCCATAGGCGGTATCCAAAGAGGGGAATCGCAGTCTTCTGTTGCACGTCACTTCAACGTCTACCACAGTACCATTTGCCGCCTTTGTGACCGATACACACAGCAGATCGTCCGAGAACCGGCCGACAAAGAGTTGCCGCCCCTGCACAGGGTCGCTACATTCGACTGTTCCACTTCCTACGGAGACTGCAGGACGCATCCCTTGTTTGAGGAGGATATCTGACCAGACTGATAGGAACCATCTTCGCGAGGCTGGAATCCGAACCAGAAGACCAGTTATCGTCCATGTTTTGTAACAGATCCATCGACAGGGACGCTTGCGCTGGTGCCTTACCTTACCGCCTTAGAATTTGAGAAACTGGTGACGAGTGTAGTTTAGCGATGAATCACGATTTCTTCTTCACCGGTGAGATGGAAGACAACGTGTTTATCGTCGTTGAAATGAGCGTTTTGCCCCACATTGTGTACGTGAATTCCACTAATTCGGTGGCGATAGTGTCATGGTGTTCGGGGCCATCAACGACTTGCTCTGGCCGTCCAGATCTCCAGATCTAAACCCAATCGAACATCCCTGGGATGAACTGGATCGACGTGTACGTCAACGCCAGAACACGCCGCAGACACTCCCACAACTGGCCAACGCGTTACAAGCAGAATGGCGCAGAATTCCGCAGGACAGAATTCGTACACTTATCCAGTCAGTGCCGAGGAGATGCAGAGCCGTGATTCCTGCCCGGGGCGGTCACACGAGTTCAGCGCAACCTTGTGGCCTTATGTGACACAGTTTTCAATGCCTTTGTACAACGACAAAGAATTGCTCTATAAGAATATAAGCAACGTAACACTGAATCAAGCTTGGAATGTAGGTTTATTAAAAATGCGAAAAATATTATGAAAATATATGATCATGTGATGAGCTACTAATTACAATGATACATTGCAATCATTTTTCAAAGAATATAATAGACGTTTTTTCAAATATTTCACTCAAATTGAAATGACGAAATGAATACCCAATCGAGTGGGACACATATATATTATTAGTACACGCACACGTAAAATCTTTCACTGTGCAGGATTTATTGAAAGCCTTAAAACGGAGATCGGTTGTTTTTCTTTTCTTTCTTCGGAACCCCCTTTTCACATTTTATTTTTTTATAAGGCGAGTTTCTCCACGCCTTGCTACACATGACGAAGAACTAAATACGATAATAAGAAGAAAATACTCTATGTAACACTATGTAACAATATGTACTAAACACCATGATATGCAAGTTTCATTTCTTAATATCTTACGAGTACGTAGATATAGCATACGGAATGAATAAAACAATGAAATTCTAAAGTTTGTGGATATTTCGGATGATTTTGGGAAACAGCTTATCATTAATAAATACCTTTAAATATTAAGATTTTGTCCAACATTATACATTTCGCACCGAAAATATTCCCCTTTTTATTCCTAAAAGATGCGCTTTGTACTAAGTTGTACTAATTAACTAAGTGTTCAGCACAGCAGAGAACGGAAACTTGTAGATCTTGGTGTTTAATACTTCCGATGGTAAAGACACACATGGAGAGAGAACGAATAGTGTTCAAAAATACGTAATAGGACTAATATGGGATTAACAAGAAGAGGTTGTGGTGGTTATGTTTGTATGACATTTATACATGCACTGCATTTGCCAATTCCATCCACGTCTGAAGAAAGATCTTAGCCAAGATTGACACAGTGCCAAAGTCCACGGGGCAATGGCTGACGAAAGGCGAAAGGTTTTTCGGTTATCTCCCTTGAATCACATCTGGGCTCAAACGTTCCAAGGCACTGGGAAGTGGAAGGTCGTCCCTTGTACATGTTGTATGCTGATTGGTATTGTGCATTCAATAGAGCTTCCCCAGAACTGTATACGCTGTGGGTGCGTAGAACGGTTGGGTTGCGATAGAGGACACTGATCAAGTGCTTGACTACTGCCGTGGGGATTACACAGGAACAAGGAAAGCATTTCAATCCAAGCACCGACCACAATATACAGGCTGCACAATGGGTTGGTTACTTCATTCTGCTTTGGGAGTCCAAATAAGGATATCAGTGATTATTAATAAAATATATGTTTAATTGTCTATCATTGATGTCAGTTTGGAGAGGGTAGATCTACCTCTTTTTAAAAATAAAAAAAGAATATCAGTGATTATTAATAAAATATATGTTTAATTGTCTATCACTGATGTCAGTTTTGAGAGGGTAGATCTACCTCTTTTAAATCCACAAAATTATAAATACTAAGAAAACCTGGTGAGCGTCTATTATTTTACACCGATGGGTTTTGTGGTGTTTTCAAAGTGTTTCACTATTCAGTGTGAGTGGTCCCAGGATCATCCCAGTCCAAGAAAAGTATATTAAAAGTTTTAAAATGCGAAACGTGCTATTAATATCTTAGTGGCATATTTATTGGGTTACTCCATTAAATACTATAGCGCGGATAAGCACTGTCCATGAGCGTGGTCTGTTTCCGCCATTGTCATGCATTAACACCAAGCTCCTCACAGCGATACCTCGTTACTGGCGCTGATGTCAAGCACAGAACCTTGGTTCTAAATACGGGAAGCAAACATAGAAAGTGACATGGGCGGAAATGTAAATTGTTTTTATGATACAGATAGGAGATGAGGTTATAAAATTGCATAAGAAGCTTCGGTTATGTAGTAAGCGCGAGTTGAGGTTTAAACTCATGTCTCCACATCGCCTTCTGGCAGGGTATCCTGGTGACGACGAGTCGTGTTCTCCACATTTAGTTGATCTGCCATTCCCCGGTGTGTTTCAGCTCACGTGCTACTTGACACAGCACGCAGGGACCACAGCAATATGACATAAAACAGTCATTGAGAATCCCGCCCTGAAATAAAAGCGTACTCGTATTACTAATGTGCCTTTTCTAATTTCGGTACATCTCGTGGCCCAAAAGACAGCATTTTTAAAAATCGAAACTTTTTTTACTGCTACAGCTAGTAAACCAGAGGTGTGGTTTTTTTTATTTATAACTATGACCCTGATTTTCTTTAAAGAAAATCACCTCGCAGTAATGTAATTTTTGTGGCGTCAATTTCTTTTGTTTTCCAACAGTCTGAAGGATAATTATTTTCTTCAAGAATTTTGGATGACAATTTATATTTTTCGACAGTAATCGAAACTTAGAGTTATTCCCCCTAGATCTATCTATTTCATTCGAAAAATATCGCAAGTATCCGGAGAATGGCGTCTTACATCATAAATTGGAGATACAAAGTTGCGTTGGTATGTTGCAAATGTAATGCCAACAGTTTGGCAATTCGAGGGGGAAACATTACTGTACTGTACATTACAAATCAACGGGAAACATTGAAAATAAAGGAATGGGTCCCAGCCAACCAGAATACGACATTCATATGTAAGGTAAGATAAACGGAGATTTAACCTTACAAAAATTGAAATGCATAGTTGTACCCTATGGCTAAGCAATGTACTCTTGATGCGCATTTTTACCGCAGAATCTACATAATATCCTCCCCGAACTCTGACAAAAACTGTTGACAAATATTATACTACAGGTATGTCACATTTGCAGTACCGACGACAATGGCCCGCCTTAATGCCATGTGTGTAAAACAATAAAGACGTCAATGGGTTTTTTCACCGATCCAGTCTTTAAACTCTTAAAAAGGTCATGTTGCCCAAAATAAGTCCAGAGTGAAGATGAATGGCGTTAATATGGGCCTTGTGTAGAACAGTAAATTATGCTGTACTTTGGGATCTTTACATACAACATAAGTACGACATTTTAAAATATATTGTAAATATTATTAAAATGTCGACCCCATTAAGAACTGTCAATTTGATATAGGGGTTGCAGGTCGAAGCTAGTACACAAAAGGAGCCTCGGACTACTAACAACTCAAAATGGTTTGAGGGGGGAAAGACCCGGGAAAGGGGCATAGAAAAGAAAACTGAAGGTGATATTTTGCTCACCTGGATATGGTGTCTCTCTCTCATGGTCGCCCTCATGGTGATGATAGCAGCGGGCACACAGATCGGGACGCAGCAGTGTTCACCCATCTTCATGGCCACTTGGCACTCCAGGCACAAACCGCAGAACGTCCCGCAGAGACCTACAAACACCACACAGTCAGTTCATATGGCGTGCTGATACATCTCTTATCGGGTGTTACTTTAGATGTACTCCACTTGACAGCGCAAAAACCTCATCGTAGCCTCATCGTTACCCCATATGTGCTCCACTAGATAGCACATGATCTACACAGTTACCCCATATGTATTCCACTAGATAGCACATGATCTACACAGTTACCCCATATGTGCTCCACTAGATAGCACATGATCTACACAGTTACTCCATATGTGCTCCACTAGATAGCACATGATCTACACAGTTACCCCATATGTGCTCCACTAGATAGCACATGATCTACACAGTTACCCCATATGTGCTCCACTAGATAGCACATGATCTACACAGTTACCCCATATGTGCTCCACTAGATAGCACATGATCTACACAGTTACCCCATATGTGCTCCACTAGATAGCACATGATCTACACAGTTACTCCATATGTATTCCACTAGATAGCACATGATCTACACAGTTACCCCATATGTATTCCACTAGATAGCACATGATCTACACAGTTACTCCATATGTATTCCACTAGATAGCACATGATCTACACAGTTACCCCATATGTATTCCACTAGACACTGCATAGCCCATGTGTAAACTATCGTCATTACCCCATATGTATTCCACTACACAGCGCATAGCCCACGTGTAAACTATCGTAATTACCCCATATGTATTCCATTACACAGCGGATAGCCCACGTGTAAACTATCGTAATTACCCCATATGCACTAGACAGTGCATGGCCCACGTGTAAACTATCGTCATTACCCTTTTGTATTCACCAAGACAGTGCATGGCCCACGTGTAAACTATCGTCATTACCCCTTTTGTATTCACCAAGACAGTGCATGGCCCACGTGTAAACTATCGTAACTACCCCTTTGTATTATCAAGACAGTGCTTGGCCCACGTGTAAACTATCGTAATTGCCCCATATGTATTCATCTAGACAGTGCAGGACCCACGTGTAACCTCTATTAACTGTTCAAATGGACAAAGCATAAGCTGTAGCATAGAGACAGTGTACCACCTACATGTAGTTATGTCGTCAAAGCAGGCGAAAATTCCAGATGACCAGTCCCTGGTTTGTTTCACCTGTGACGTGGTGGTCATCACCACGGTTGTGTGGCCGGTGGTGTGGCCATGGACGTACGGCTGAAATAAACCAACACATATATAAACTTGTGCCTCCTCCAGACCCGTCAAAGTGTCACAGACTCGTCAAAGTGTCACAGACCCGCCAAAGTGTCACAGACCCGTCAATGTGTCACAGACTCGTCAAAATGACACAGACCCGTCAAAGTGTCACAGACCCGCCAAAGTGTCACAGACCCGTCAAAGTGTCAAAGACCCGCCAAAGTGTCACAGACCCGTCAAAGTGTCACAGACCCGTCAAAGTGTCACAGACCCGTCAAAGTTGCACAGACCCGTCAAAGTGTCACAGACCCGTCAATGTGTCACAGACCCGCCAAAGTGTCACGGACCCGCCAAAGTGTCACGGACCAGTCAAAATGTCACGGACCCGTCAAAATGTCACGGACCCGTCAAAATGTCACAGACACGTCAAAGTGTCACAGACCCGTCAATGTGTCACAGACCCGTCAAAGTGTCACAGACCCGCCAATGTGTCACAGACCCGTCAACGTGTCACAGACCAGTCAAAATGTCACGGACCCGTCAAAATGTCACGGACCCGTCAAAATGTCACGGACCAGTCAAAGTGTCACAGACCAGTCAAAGTGTCACAGACCCGCCAATGTGTCACAGACCCGTCAAAGTGTCACAGACCCGTCAATGTGTCACAGACCCGTCAATGTGTCACAGACCCGTCAAAGTGACACAGACCCGTCAATGTGTCACAGACCAGTCAAAGTGTCACAGACCAGTCAAAGCGTCACAGACCCGTCAAAGTGTCACAGACCCGTCAAAGTGTCGCAGACACGTCAAAGTGTCACAGACCCGTCAAAGTGTCACAGACCCGCCAAAGTGTCACGGACCCGCCAAAGTGTCACGGACCAGTCAAAGTGTCACAGACCCGTCAAAGTGTCGCAGACCCGTCAAAGTGTCACAGACACGTCAAAGTGTCACAGACCCGTCAAAGTGTCGCATGTACTCAAGTCCGCACGGCTTATTATACAGCCATGGGGATGATCTATTACTGCATCCTGCACTACATTTCTGTGTACATGGGTTTTACAATATGTCACTGTAGCAGTGACGTGAATGTCCCGCATCACCTGTGTGTGACCCTGCCTAAATAGCTTGGAAACAGCGTGTTTGAGTTGAAACCACAACAACGTACATGTTGTTTTGCACAGAAAGTCAAAGAGAAGAGAGATGCCCTTGAAGCAAAGTATTGCATATACATTATTCGTTACATAGTCATCAGTCGTTTAAACAGGACCTGTAAGTTTGTGATATCCGACTATTACTGATATCCGACTATTCATGACATCCATAATTTAGTGATATCCGACTGATCATGGTATCCAGATATTCCCCATATCCAACTCTCTGGTATCTGACTATTCGTGATATTCAACTATTCGTGACATCCGACCATTCGCATATCCAACTATTCTTGATATTTGACTTTCTCTGATTTTCGAATGTTCGTAACGTCGTGATATCTGATGTAAACTAGTTTTCTAAAATTCAGTGAAAACTTTCTGTGATAACTTGTTTTACAATTTTGCATTACATAACATGTTAAAGTTATATATAATATTAATAATTAAGAATATTACGACTTTAAACAAACTTCAAAATACGACCAACGTATGCTTAATATTCTGTTAGAATGCCATGGCCGCATAGAAATATTTAAAATTCCCCAAGAAACCCCTCCTCATGTTTGCTTATCCTTTCTTTGTGTATTTAAATCACGTATGGGGTTATCATGCCTGTCTGGGTACAAAACGGGGACAGCTATCCGGCCTCTCCCATCCGGTCACCCCCCATCCGGCCCCGCCTCGTGTGTGACTCACCTGGGCTGTCACTGGGTATCCTTGCGACATGGTCACGTTGGTTCAAAACTGAAATGATCAAAAGTAGAAAGAATGATACACTCAGTGTCGTCTGAATTGTTCTAATTAATTATCTGAACAGAAATAGACGTAGAGAACGTAGTTACCGTATATTCTCCATTAAGGTCGGATAATAAGAGCCGGTTTCTAACAAGGGTTATAAGTTCTCAATTAAACTACAGTAAAGTACGGTTATAACGAACTCAAAGGGACTACTCTTTTATGTTCGTTATAACCGTAGTTCGTTATAAGCATATATACAGTATAACTACAGCAAATAGTCGGGACCAAAAAAGTAAGTTCGTTATATCCGTCAGTTCGTTATAAGCGTGTTCGTTATAACCGTAGTTTACTGTACTTATTGTTGACTTGTTTCGGACCGGATACTGGACAAACGGGAAACTTGTACAGAAAATTTGTATCTTAGTTTCGGCACTGGCTATGGTTGATTAGCCATAATCATTTTAACATAATATAAGTAATAAAAACATTAACATGACACTACTAATACTAATGATATTGGAATATTGATGATACTTATAATACCAGATCGGGTTCAAATGATTTTGATGGAGAACTTCAAGGCACTTTACATTCCCACGAGAGTGGGGAACGGGGAGTCACGCCGTAATATTCCTTCGGGTTGAGAGGGGGCAGCAATTTCAATTATTTCAGTAATTCAGTGAGACGTGACAAAGATTCACCCCCTTGAAAGTAATTATTGCAATACTAAAGTGTACACGAGTATCGTGACCTCTTAGCAGATTTGTACGGACGCCTTTCAAGGCCATTTGTTTTGTTATGTTGAAATTTCAAGATACTAACTTGAAATTACAAGATACATACTAAGTTGAAATTTTTAGATGATGATCTTGAAATTTCAAGATAATGAGATGAAAGTTCAAGTTGATATCTTGAAATTTCAGCTTATATATCTTGAAATTTAAACATCGCGTACTGAAATTTCAACTTAGCATCTTGAAGTTTCAACTTAGTATGAAACCTGAAATTTCAACTAAGTATCTTGAAATTCCAAGAAAAAATATTGAAATACAAATGGCCCTAAAAGTCTTCCGTAGATTTGAGTTAGTTGGGTTTTACGCCGCTTTTAACATTCAAGACGTCACAGGGGGCATTGTACTATCTCCTTCAAGTCGTTTCCTTTAAAACTCTGAAAATTTTGTTTGACGCAAACTTGGTTTAACTTTGAAGCAGAATATATGCCATGCTGTTGAGGCAGAGAATATGAACGCGGGCTTTCACACACTTATAGCATGCGCTACACTTCCGGGGCAGTGCTTGTTTCCTGTGGAAATTGTTAGGCCAGACTAAATCTGCGTCTTTCATGTTTGTTTGCTTACGCCGCACTGAGCAATATTCAAGCTATATGACGGCGGTCTGTCAATATTCGAGTCTGAACCAGACAATCCAGTGATTGATATCATGAGCATCGATCTACGCAATTTGGATAGGGTGACATGCATCAACCAAGTCAGCGATCCTGACCACCCGATCCGTTAGTCTCCTCTTACACCAAGCATGGGGCCTGTCCTCATAGGCGATATAAGTTGTAGGCCAGACAAGGGCAAGCCAGCATGTGTAGCTGTAGATCAATTCTAGACCGGATCTTCTCGAGTCGTCCCGCTGAGTCATCGTTAAACTTACACATGGATAACTAATAACATGGGTAACTTGTCAACATAAACCTTTAAAAAACCTATATCTTAATCAATTAAGCAAGTCATATGACCTGTATATACCTAGTGACTTAATATCCGTTACCTGAGACACAATGACTTATTTTGGCCCAAGTCTTGACACCTATATTATACTACACAGGGAGCTGAGTATAATCGGTATTATGAGTATCGTTAATACGCCCGTATCGTGAGAAGTATTGCTATTAGAACTATTATTAGTATTATAAGTAGTGTTAGTATTACAAGTAGTAATCACAAGTATAATTAATATTACAAGTATTATTAGTATCATGAAGACAACTGGGATTGTAATATCATTAGTATGAAAAGTATCATTTGTACCACAAGTATAATTAATATTACAAGTATTATTTGTACCATGAATATACTTGTATTATAACTATCATTAGTATTACAAGTATCATTAGTATTATTTTTATTATGGTAATGTTTATGTTAATGCGTTTGTATATCCAGATTTTTTACTTGGTTGAGGCATATAATCGCATCCCAATTGCGTGGATCGATGCTCATGATGTCTATCACTAGATTGTCTGGACCATACCCGATTGACAACAGACCGCCGTCATATAGCTGGAATATTGCTGAGTGCGGCGTTAAACAACAAACAAACAAACTCTCTTATTCCTTTTTCATCCCACGCGAGCTGGTCTATCATGTTTAGACCGGCGCGTTACTCTGTTCCATGACACTGTTGACGGAACGAACTGGAGACGAAAGTGAACGCCCCTTCCATTAACCTCTTGGGGTACTTATCAGGATAGAACATGACAATCCCTTACACTCTAATGGAGATGCCAGTCACGCGTCGCTATCAATCAGTCTGTAGTTTCAACATTGATCTTGTCAAATGAGCTGAATGGGCGGACACGTGGCTGGTTAGGTTTAATCCAAAGAAAACTAAGTTTATGCTGTTTGGTCATAACAATATTTGTCCTGCACTTGATCTTGTTTACGATCACGATCGGTTATCGTGTAACTTCTCACAAACACCTTGATGTAACTGTCTGATAATACAGGGCAAACCATGTAACCTCAATTAAAAGAAAGGTTCCAAAATGGTTTAGCCATGAGATGATTAAAATAAGTCTTCAAAAATGTTTAATCAAACGTGTATATAATGCAGTATGTTAGGCCTATTTTAGAATATCTGGGACAGCAGGTATTTGTGGAACACGCTGAATACTGAAATAAGGGACACTATTGCATTGTCATATAATTAAAATTGCGGTAATCCAAGTTCCCGGAAATGTGCTACAGTTCTACTTGCAGGGTAGCAGAAAGTATATATCCTTCAAACAAGGCCACAGCATTCGTGTAGCACGCTGACATCGGATCTATTTCGTGTACATCTGAGTGACACTTATCATGTGATTGGAGTTCAGAAAGTGAACATTGCTTTCATTATCTTCTTGAATGGGGGAGCCGTCGGGAAGCCTAGTGGTTAAAGCGTTCGCTCGTCACGCCGAATATCCGGGTTCGATTTTCGACATGGGTACAATGTGTGCAGCCCATTTCTGGTTCCCTCGCCGTGATATTGCAGGAATATTGCTAAAAGCGGCGTAAAAACCATACTCACTCACTCACTACTTGAATGCCCCAGGTATTCACATTCCGGGAACTGTCGCTATAATTATCAGCAGCACAGGGCAAAATATATATGTGATTACGGTAGTCGCCCCCCCCCCCCCCCCCCGTTGTTATACATGTTCCGTTATTGTTACATTAACAGTGATGGCCCTAAAAATGTATTATTTTAAATGAAAGGTTAAATCATTCACTTCACCTTGAATGAACTCAATTATGAAGTGAAAGCGATATTCCTACCTCACAGCCGTGAAGTATTTTCAGTGAGAGCACTTTAACGCCCATGGCAGCGTAGAGAATATATACCTCCATCGTTTATCGGCCCGTCATGTTAGTTCTAACTACAAATATATCGCATTAGATATATCTGTGATTATACAGTTATACATACGCACACACACACACACACACACACACACACACACGCACGCACGCACGCACGCACGCACGCACGCACGCACGCACGCACGCACACGCACACACACACATGCACACAACACATCATGATCATATATTATGGATTATATATTATAATACAATTTATATTATGGATTTCTACATAGATTGCTATATGTATACGGCTCCTGATCAATAAATGATAAAGCTTGTCAAAAGCGGTCCAAATAATACTTGTTTGCTATTAATGTCCTACTGACGTGATCAATATCAGACCCTAGCTATGTGTACATCCATGTGGTATTGGGGATTCTGCTGTCGTGCAGGGCCCTGAACAAAGGTAGACATTTGGTATTCCGCTACCACCAGGTGTGACGCCATTGTACCTTCTCTGGGAATGTGATAGGAGATTTTTGTCCGGTAAATTTGTAGCCATAGCATTATAGTAGACGTGGCGGGTTCGATGCTAGTCGTTCAAACAGCACTCCGTGTGTCTGCTAATTCGAATTATATTTGTGATAGTTAATGATTACAATACACACACCATAACTACAATACACACAACACACAACAAACAAAACAGACACACACAAACACCACACACACACACATTACACACATACAACAAACAAAACACACACACACACACACAACACATTCAACACACAAAACACACACTCACACTCACACACACCACACGCACACACACATTACACACACACACAAACACACACATGGTGCTCGTGGGTTTCACCGAAGTGGTAAACGTCTGAGACCTGCATCACTTCGGGCTTTCCTCCCACATTAGGCTGTCGTCTAAGTCGCCGCGATTCGCTGTGCAGAGTTGCGTCTCTTGGGCACGCCAGAAACGTATGATTGTGGGTTCGAATCCCGGTTCGCCCCGATTATGTTTCTAGGTTTGTCAGCACCATACCGGTGCTCGTGGGTTTCAACGAAGTGGTAAAAGTCTGAGACCTGCATCTCTTCGGGCTTTCCTCCCACATTAAGCTGACACGCCGTGATATAACTGGAATACTGTTAAAAGCAGCGTTAAGCCCAACTCACTCACTAAAACGCGAACGGGATGGCATATATATTGAGCGGAGCAGAACGGACTGAGTCCAGTGTTTTGAGTGGGTTGTCGATCTGAATTAGGAATCACCAACAACAGCCTTTAGACAAAATATGGCGCTCTTAATGCTCACGCAGATTGTTTACACTGCAATACTTCACTCGAGCATGACAGGCACTCAAAGCACATTAGCACGGGAACTTCTTAAGCTAACATGAGGTGGGGACACCTAAAGAAAACTAAAAAAGCTTTGCAAAGCTTTCGTTCTACACCGCATGCCACCATTATGACGATGTGCGGTGTAGAACGAAAGTCTTGCAAAGCTTTCTTAGTTTTCTTTAGGGGTCCCCACCCACCTTTATGACGTCAGGCGACTAACGGGATCGGGTGGTAAGGTTCGCTGACTTGGTTGATGCATGTCATCGATCCCAATAGTGTGGATCGATGCTCATGATGTCAATCACTGGATTGTCTGGTCCAGACTCGATTATTTACAGACCGCCGTCATATAGTCGGAATATTGCTGAGTGCGGCGTAAACAACAAACAAACAAAAAACAATATGACGTCATATCGCTCATGATATATATCACTGGATTGTCTGGTTCAGACTCGATTACTGACAGACTGCCGTCATATGGCTAGAATATTGTGCAGCGTAAACAATAAACAACTATTGTGACGCAAAACATATGACGTCACAGTCGTATACCGAAAAGCGCCAAATTCCAAGCTCATTGTTCTCATTCTCTTTGTAAACTTCTATCGTGTTTTCTGAACGAAATGTATTGCTACACATCCTTTGAATATGTAGTAACAGCAACTTTGCATTTTGTAACATTTATTGCAGATATAATTATTTAAACATGCCTACCGACAATGACCGAAAAAAGTACTATTCTATGAATATTAGCTTCCGCGGTGATGGGGCCGTCAAATAGGTTGTTTCAATCAGAGGGATTTATTGTGATTTGACAACCTCTGATTTACCAACCAGAATCTAGTAATTTTCAAATTCATGGTAGAATTCACCTTTCACATGTATTTAATAAAATTAAATAACATACTCAAATTCTCAAAGCCGCCAGCCCTCCCACACAGTGTTTGGTAGTTCGTGTTCACCGTTTATACCCGGATAACTCGAAGCCCATTACTTTAAAATGAGGTAAAACTATCTATCCAGTTAACAACGACCCACGCGAATTCCTCCCGAAGAATGTAAATACCGCTCCAGATCCCGAAGAACAGGACAAAGAGTCAATAGACGGCCCCAGTCCGCCACGCCAGGCTACCTAGAATTGCTGCAAGGTCTGGTAAGCATGCGATTCTTGCAGGTATATCCCTTTGTTAATATTCACGAAAGACCAGAATGCTTGAACAGATTCTGGGTCGGGTACGCAAGCAGAATATCAGGTTTTCAGAAAGCAGTCAATGGACACGCTGTATTGTTCGCCAAAGCGCCAAGTCGTGTCTGCTTTTCATTGTTCTCGAAATAACCTTCAGTCGTCCAACGTGTTCCGCAAGGCTTTTGATGCTTTTCCACATATAATATGTTGTAAATGTTAGATATATGTTTGCTTGTGCTCAAAATAGAAACACCTCTGATATCAATGGTTAATGCGGGTGAAGAATGTTGAATGCTGACACTGGCGGTCTAGCCTTACAGAAGCGCAAAGGATTTCAAAGGTCTGTTTGGAAAAAAACATATCCAGTCCGATGACCCTACCCCACAGTCCATCACAGTTGTGTACCCCCACTACATACACCTTCAGGTATTGACACTGAAACCTTTGAGTTCAAGCTTCTGCCTATTCCGAACGAAAAGGTATTTTCCCATTCACCCAATGCCCTCAAACTCGATAATTGTACTGCGACCCATGTCAACAGTTATACACACCGCTAGGATCAAGGACACAGTGAGTATCGTTTTACGCCACTTTAAGCAATATTCCAAAAATTATCACGGCGGGGAACACCAGAAATGGGCTTCACACATTGTATCCATGAGGGGAATCGAACCCGGGTCTTAGGCGTGACGAGCGAACGCTTTAACCGCTAGGCTACCCCACTGCCATCAAGGAACAAGGTACGGCTCCTTCTCAGTGTGCAAACCGGGCGATGGGGAAGCCTATCGTGGTTCAAGCGTTCATTGACCATTCCGGTGACACTGGTTCGATTCCACAAGTGTGAACGAAAATGTTTCGTTGTATATGGAAATCTGTTAGATCACATTGCCGTGAGATCGTATTCGCTTTCTCGCACTCTGTACATTTTTACTGTTTATCAAGGTCCCATCAGAATCCCACTGTTACAGAACTGGAAAAACCCATTGTGCAAAACACACATCGTACGTTCTTAAATGACTGATGACGAGATGCAAAGACCCACCTAATATCTAATTCACAAAAATAGTTCCTTACGTTGTCACGTGACTCTTTCAACTTTCCTCAAGAAGACAACACATATATACTGTAAACTACGGTTATAACGAACACGCTTATAACGAACTGACGGATATAACGAACTTACTTTTTTGGTCCCGACTATTTGCTGTAGTTATAGTGTATATATGCTTATAACGAACTACGGTTATAACGAACTTAAATTAGTAGTCCCTTTGAGTTCGTTATAACCGTACTTTACTGTAATTCGGTTTTGAAAATGAAACTTATGAAACAAGTATTCAGTGAAGAAAACAGCATGTTAGCCAAGCGGTTAATGTCAACCCGGCCTCTTTCTTGTCGGCGGATGTACAATGGAGAGACTTTCTAAATGTGATGTCACGGAAATTGAAGGTTATTACTGTGTAATGGCGTTTCATTGGAGCGCCGCCCCGCGGTATTTATTTAAAGGAAATGCAGCGGTTGTGGGAAACAGAGCTTTGGTCGCCGCTGGGAAGGTTTTATTTTGAACAGATGAGTTATGTTCATGCATATATTAGGATATACACGGTATGAAGCTAATTACCGAGGGTAACGAAAGGCTGGCATATACATGTATATTCAATGTATACCATATCTGTCGCAATGCTTCCGTCAACAGATCGCGAATAGGTAAGAGTGAGTGAGTTGGGTTTTACTCCTTTCAGCCTTATCATGGCGGGGGACACCAGAAATGGGATTCAAAAGTTGTACCCATTTGTGGAAACGAACCCCGGTTTTCTGCGTAACGAGGGCATGACACACTGGATAGGAAAGAAAAACAATCGTGTTATCCAGCTATGCATAGGTTCAACAACTTAGGGTCTTACCATGGAGATATGCACGATATATAAAGCCTGCCATTTAGCATGACTATACTATTTGATATTTGGAAAATAGCAATAGTAATTATAACCGAGAAAGTAGGTATTGTTTGAAGATGTAGGATATCTCAGTGAGATTTTTTGAAACATATGAAACTGATGCATTCTGTATACAGAATATGTAGATGGTAGTTCCCCGAATTCGTTATAAAGTTGTACATACATATATTCTGTCGACTAAAAGATGTAACTAACTCATACATTTGTCTCCAAGTCTGTTGTCAATAATACTGTTTGCATGAATTGTCAACCACTGGATTGTCAATAGCTGGAAAATTGCTGTGTGCGGCGTTAAACAACAAACAAACAAATAAAAGCACGAATTGATCTATGGATCAGCCACTAGTTTTGTTACAGAAAGGACCAAGTATGCTCCCGGGGCGTATTTCCAAGTCTTTAGTCAATGACACATTTTTTAATAAAAACGCTCTTCACAGCAGCATTAACACCGCCGGTAATGGCGTTTTGAGGTCAAGGACAAAACGCGACCGATATATCCGATGTCCCACCTGTTTCCACTGTTGTTCATGGTTAAAATGACACTGGAATGTTCGTTATCATAGTCATATCTGACAAGGACTCGCCGCACCGCTGGAGATTCATTCCAGCAGGATGATATCACGACAGGACACTGTTTAAAGTAATTTTACGCTTCAATCGATATTAAGGTAGGGTGGGATAGTCTGTCGTACAGACCCTGAAACAAATATATCCAATACAGCCCATGCAAGTCTATAATGTTTGGCAAGTCTAGATTACTGCAATATCTGAAAATGAAGAATGTCTCTGGGTTTCTTTTTATTATATTTTATACCTATAATTTAATATATGTTCATTTCATAGACTAGATGTTAGGCTAGGGGTGGGGGTCTACCACATATTTTCTGCTTGTGGCATATTGATCATGGGCACTAGGAATAGGCGAGAAGCCATTCCTTGGTGTTACGGAGGCCTCTCTGCTTCCCAGCAAGACAGAGCCATCTATACATGAAAGCTACCGAAAATATATATATCTCATCGGTGAGGACAATCGACTAAAGAATTTCATCTTCTTTTACATTCATGAAATGCGAGTAAAGATGGTGGTTCCTTTATCAAGAACACAGGCACTTGTAATTCGCCAGTCAAGCAAGACGTCATGCTTTATGCAGCATCTCAAAGCCATTGGAATACACACAAACGCTTACCAAGTCATCCCACCTGCATCTGGCCATGTTACTTGTATTTTGAAGTCATCACAACTTCATCTTATCATGTTATTTCTATCTCGAAGGCATCACAGCGTTATCTTACCATGTTATTTCTAACTCGAAGTCACCACACCTGCATCTAACCATGATGCTTCTATCTCGAAGACAGAACACCTGTATCTAACTATGGTACGTCTATCACGATGTCAGAAACCTGTATCTAACCGTTACGCCTATCTCGAAGTCACCACACCTGCATCTAACTATGGTGCTTATATCTCGAAGTAACCACACCTACATCTAACTATGGTGCCAATACCTCGAAGTCACCACACCTGCATCTAACTATGGTGCTAATATCTCGAAGTCACCACACCTGCATCTAACTATGGTGCTAATATCTCGAAGTAACCATACCTGCATCTAACTATGGTGCTAATATCTCGAAGTCACCACACCTGCATCTAACTATGGTGCTAATATCTCGAAGTCACCACACCTGCATCTAACTATGGTGCTTCTATCTCGAAGTCAACACACCTGCACCTAACTATGGTGCTAATATCTCGAAGTAACCACCCCTGCATCTAACTATGGTACCTCTATCTCGAAGTCACCACACCTGCATCTAACTATGGTGCTAATATCTCGAAGTCACCACACCTGCATCTAACTATGGTGCTAATATCTCGAAGTAACCATACCTGCATCTAACTATGGTGCTAATATCTCGAAGTCACCACACCTGCATCTAACTATGGTGCTAATATCTCGAAGTCACCACACCTGCATCTAACTATGGTGCTTCTATCTCGAAGTCAACACACCTGCACCTAACTATGGTGCTAATATCTCGAAGTAACCACCCCTGCATCTAACTATGGTACCTCTATCTCAAAGTCACCACACCTGCATCTAACTATGGTGCTAATATCTCGAAGTCACCACACCTGCATCTAACTATGGTGCTAATATCTCGAAGTCACCACACCTGCATCTAACTATGGTGCTAATATCTCGATGTAACCACACCTGCATCTAACTATGGTGCTTCTATCTCGAAGTCAACACACCTGCATCTAACTATGGTGCTTCTATCTCGAAGTCAACACATCTGCATCTAACTATGGTGCTTCTACCTCGAAGTCACCACACCTGCACTCACAGTGACAATATTATTATTCCACCGATGTATTGATCAATAAATACACTTTACCAAGCCACAGTGACTACGGTTCGTTCCGAATGAGGTCATCGACATATGACACCCGGCATAACAATCTAACATCGATTCCCTGAAGTAGAGCCACGTATAAGGCTTAAACTCATCAACTCATATCACAAGGGAACGCACAGAGTTCGCAGCTACCCTCAGGTCTTTTTATTCCTAGATTCGAAAAGGGCACAAAATAAATATGAGATGAGAATATATTTGTGATATTATATGCACTGGGATCTGTGAAGAGGGGCTACGCACTGATACAGCCCGTTAAAACGCGATCGAATGACAAGACTTCAGTGACAAACGGAGGACAGTCGAAAGGTTTCATAGTGAACCAGTTTCCAAGGACCACTGGAGCGTAGGGGGGGGGGGGGGGGGGGGGTGTTTGGAGAGTGGGGGTGAGGGGGTAGGGGTAAATATGTCAATATAACTACCAATTAAGTGGTTATCGCTTCGCTAACAAACGCAAAATGTTTAGCGGTGTTTCAACTGGTATTATAAGTGCAGCCCCTCCCCTTCCAGCAGGATGTAGTATCCGTACAGGCGCTGACGCATGTAACTATGGTACTCCCATCAGCTCGAAGTCAAAAGACGGTTTAGACTGTCTTTCCACGTTACCCCCTAATTACGTTACTCCCTACACTGTAACTCCGTTCATTGCAGTAAGAGTCTTTTAGGTTGTGACTTCAGAATTTAGGAATTGCTGTTTTAGTTTCCAGTCATAAAGAGATGACATACTACAGAGCAAAAGCGCCTTTACACAATCACAAACATGTTACCGACATAAATCAAACATTTAGCCTTCTTTGCTGACCAATTCTAGTCTAGTTGTGGTGAACCAAAATAATTAACTTCTAATTATGTTCCAAACATTACATGCCGTGACTAGGATATGTAGTTACCACAGAGAGAACAGCGAAAAAACATTCGATTCGTTTGGCGAAGGGTTTCTCCTCAAAACGGGACCCAAACAAATTTCTAGCGTTAAAACACGTTATTAGGAAACGTATTTACCGATTTTCTTTATTAACAGCCTTAATTTTCTATTTACGGACAAGACAAAATGCGAGTACTTACTCGAAGGTGGGAAATAGGTCCGCCCGTCAACGTTCCGGCAACTCAAGTGTCTGACTATTCAGCGACAAATGCAAGCGTTACCGTACTGTATGTATAAATCGCGCGGCGCGAAGTATGCGTTGGTGACAATAATGCTGGGTTTTGTGTACACGTGCATAGATTCTTGTGTCGTCGTGTGCATTAATACGTCAGCACGTGTGTGAATAGTGTCTTTTGTTTTGCACTCAGTTGGTATTCTAGCTGAGTAATAGCAATCCGAAAGTTATTTTACATGATCGTAATTCCAAAATACGTTTATGTAGACTTCTGTCAGTGTTAGCGTTAAGATCACTTTGTGTAGCGGGACCCAGGGCCAGCATATCCCATACTTTAACAAAGACTTACGGCTGTGGGGGCGTTAAGATCTTTCTTTATTTCACCTTACATTAAAATACTAGCTTCTGATTGGTCAAGGAGCGGGCTATTATTTTCCGCACATGTACCCCGCTGAGAAATCTTTTGGAACACACCTAAGGTAACTTGCTTATTTCGCACAAGTATCGTTGAGCTGAATTGAACCGATGTTTATTTGAATGCATCGGGTAAAGGGACATAACTCGATTCGTTTGCGACGTCTGTTAGATGTCAAAGTGGCTGAATCAATGCCTTTTTTACAGTGAATCTTCGGACATATATTCCGGGTCTGTATGATTTGTGTTTGTTTGTTTGTTTGTTGTTTAACGCCGCACTCAGCAATATTCCAGCTATACGACGACATGATCGACCAATCGGATTAACCGGATTAACGTTTGAAAAGGTAAGAATATATGGCTAACCCTTGCCCAAAGCAAGCTAACCCTTGCCCAAAGCAAGCTAACCCTAAGGACTGCAACGGGGTGTTTGATCGTAAAGTGAGTGAGTGAGTGAAAATTTAAGGTCACATCGCCAATTTGTAAAATACCTGTCACCAAAGGACAGTACAATAACTAGAATATCACAGATTTTAGTTAAAAATAGTTTGAAAGGATATAAAAGAATAAGCTACAATTCAACAACACAATATAAAAACGGGTTATAGATCGCGGGCAACCAAAGTTAGGCCACCACACTAGGGACCGAGGGGACTTGCTACCTGCATGGCTCCCCAGCAGGATTTACACCATCCCTTCAGTCGCTGGCGATTGTAGTCAGTATTAACCATCAGTTAAAACTAACAAATATACTACGATTAAAATTGTGATAGCTATAAATTTACTTTGAAAGAAATGGAACTTATGCATCCTCTCCGGGGGACAATACTTTTACTGTACTTTAACCCCCTTCGAGGATACAGGCATTAACAATCGCAGTTGTTAATTTAGTCTACCAAATGTAAAACATAGTTTTTATACAATATTATTCACCAAAATTTTGCAAGCAATTCAATATGCTTTAAAAAATCTATAATTAAACGAGAGTTGATACCAGTAAGAAGATCCTTAATGGATGATACTTTGAAATATTCATCTCTTGTGATGGAAAAATCAATACAATCCAGCAGGACATGCTTGACCGTGATTTTTTCATCACAAGGGATGCCGAATGGAGGATACTCACCTGTCAATAAACATTTATGAGTGTAGCTTGAATGGCCAATACAACATCGCCGAATTATGACTTCGTTAATTCTGGACTGACAACCCAAGTAGGTGTAACCGATAGTTTGTAATTTATTGATACCTACTTGGGTGTCCCACTTCTTTTGCATCAGATATCTGATGTAAGATCTAATCACGGGTTTATTATCACTGTTGGGGATTAGAAGTGGTGTCACAGATTTGTTGAGTGCTGCTTTTGCAGCAGCATCAGCCATTGTGTTACCAACGATTCCAACATGGCTGGGTAACCAGCATAAAGCGATGTCATACTGGCTAGTAGTTAGGTCATTATATAATACGACAATTTCGAGTAATAGTGGATGTGTACTGGACATATTTTGAATAGCCTGAAGACACGTAAGAGAGTCTGAAAATATTATGAACTGCTTATGCTTAGACTTATTATTTACACATTTAAGAGCTGTTACGATGGCGTGTGATTCTGCCGTGAAAATTGAACATTCGTGTGGCAACCTGAACGATATAAATATTGTCCTGGATCCAATGATAGCAGCGCTAGCAACTGCGTCACCAACCTTGGATCCATCTGTAAATATAGATTTTTATGTATCATATTTATTTCTCAGTTGATGGTATTCTTGTTGATAAATTAGTGGATTTGTTTGGGATTTCTTCAGTTTTGTTAATGTGAGGTCTACCTCTGGCTTTATCATTTGCCAAGGAGGTGAAGACAGCAGGCGGTAAGGAGAAATATTTTCAAGGTGTAAATTCGCATCAGAAATTGCAGTTTTCAACCTTATTCCAAGAGGGGGAATAAGAGAAGATTTCTTTTAGGAGAGTTCCTCATATAGGGGATGAAAAACGCAATCATATGCAGGGTTTGACTGATTTGAAGATAATTTGGTAATATACTGTAAAGATACTTTTAGACGTTGGAGTTTAAGTGATGGTTCGTCAGCCTCTACGTATAAACTGTTAATGGGAGACGTTCTGAAGTATCCAAGGCAGAGCCGTAGTCCTTGGTGATGTATAGAATCCAGAATTTTTAGATAACTTTTGCATGCTCCCCCATAAACGATGGAGCCTTAATCCAGTTTTGAACGTATGAGAGATCTATATAGTTGGAGGAGGGTCTTCTGATCACCTCCCAACTTTGAATTGGAAACAACTTTTAACAAGTCGAGTGCCTTCAGGCATTTAGCTTTCAGGTATTTGATGTGGGGTTTAAATGTCAAATGGCTATCAAAATTAAGTCCCAGGAATTTGGCTTCCTTTACAATTTTGATAGGTGTGCCACCCAAATATAGCACTGGTGACCATCTTTGAATTTTAATAAGACACAACAGCAATTGTCTTTCAATTGAATGCATATTTTTACCACGACAAGATATGTTAAAATCATCCACGAAAAGCGACCCTTCTATGGAATCATTTAAAACCTTAGACAGGCTATTTATCTTAATGCTAAATAGTGTAACAGACAAGATACTGCCTTGTGGGACACCCTGATCCTGATTATAATGATCAGACAGGGTTGAGCCCATGCAGACTTGAAATTGTCTGTCAGTTAAAAATTTGGATATAAATTGAGGCAAACGGCCTCTCAATCTAAAATCGTGTAAATCCTTTAAAATACCATGTTTCCATGTAGTGTCGTAAGGTTTTTCTAGATCGAAAAAGATAGACACTGCATGTTGTTTGTTTACAATGTCATTCTTAACGAATGACTCCAGTCGAACTAAGTGGTCAATGGTACTGCGATTTTTACGAAATCCACATTGGATATTTGTGATTTAGTTATTGGATTCCAAGTACCAGGTTAATCTGTTATTGACCATGCGGTCCATGGTTTTACAAACGCAGCTAGTCAATGAAATTGTTCGATAATTGGAAGGATCAGTATGATCACGTCCAGGGTTAGGTATGGGAACAATTATAGCATCACGCCATGAAGAAGGAAATTCTCCTGATGTCCAGATTTTATCAAATATCATCAAGAGGGTTTCTAAACAGGATTGCAGCAAATGTTTTAAGAGTTGATAATGTATGTTATCAGACCCTGTAGCAGTATCATGAGCTTGCCCAGTTAATTCATCTGAAAATATGTGTACAGGGTCAGTAGCGTCAAGAAACTAATCAGGTTTTAATTTATTTGATGCAAGTTTTTCAAACAAAGGCCAGTTGGCCTTAGTGAAGTTCCATCTTGTTGAAGGAGGAACATCTCAAGGTAAGTCGGGTTTTAAAATACATGTAGTTGGGAAATGATCACTGCCACAGAAGTCTTCGTGGACGGACCATTCAAATTCGTTTAATAAATCAGAATCTGTAAGTTATAAATCAAGAGCAGAGTAGGTACCTGTACCGGGATGTAGATATGTGCTGAAACCATCATTATAGATACATAAGTCGTTGTTTGAAATGAAATCTTCCAAAAGTTTACCCTTGTTATATGTCTGAACACTACCCAAGAGTGGATTGTGCCCATTTAAATCGCCCATTATAATACAGGGCTTGGGGAGTTGATCATAAAGAGCTTGAAGTTCAGACTGTCGAAGTGAATAAGATGGTGGAATATACAACGAATACAAAGTAGAACTATGTGTAAGGTTACACGGACAGCAACAGCTTGAAGAGGGGTAGCAAGATGAACGGGGCTGTGGATAACGCTGTGTTTCATGAATATCGAAGAACCGCCAGTGGCTTTAGCACCTGGAGGTGAAAAGACATTGTAGGAGGTATAACATCTTATATCGTATTTATCAGTGTCTTTAAAATATGATTCTTGTAAACATATCCGCGATGGTTTGAAATCCTGAATTAAGAGTTGTAAATCATTATAATTATTCCTAAGTCCTCTACAGTTCCATTGAATTAAATTTGACAAATGAGTCATGGTGGCTCAATTGGTGATCTCTCACGTGAACGTGATGAAGATGAACTCCTACCGCTACTGTCTGACGATGGAGTCACCACCTCCATGTCTAAAGCACTAAAGGAGTTGTGAGTAGTTACTTCCGAAGAATATGGGGTACTGGGTGATTGATTTCTATTTAACCCTTTTCTTTGTTTATTTTTATGATTTTCGTTCAAGAGCAGATGGTTCTTCAGGAGATGCTTCAGATGAAGTTTGAGTTTCAGCCTGAACACGATATGGTGGTGATATGGATTTACCTTCAGAAATAGCAATGTTTAAGACAGAAGCACTTGCAACGGGTCGATTAGAATTGATCCATGTCCAATCGGTCTGACACAGTACAGATGAATTTTTTTTAGCAGATTTGGTCACAGCAGCAGAATAATTCAGAGTTAAAGGAGATGTTGCTTGACTGGCAACGAGGTCCCTAGCCTCTGCAAAAGAGATGTTTTTTTCACCTTTCAGTTTTAATATCTAGGTTTCAATTTGATATACAGGGCAGGATGTGTTGGCCTTCACAGTTTGAACACTTTAGATCCTGAGTACAATCCATTCTCTCATGGTTGCCACCACAACGATGACAAACCATGGGGCGTCTACATGTTTTCCAACCGTGACCAAACTTTTGCCACTTATAGCATCGGAGTGGATTGGGGACATACACCTCCACTCCGATGTTGACATAACCAGCTTTTATTGATTTTGGAACCGATTGAGGGGCAAAAGTGAAAAAAGAGGTGTTTGTTTGAATGATATTTTCGACTTGTCATCCTTTCGGGTGAAACGTTTGACAGATTGAACTCCTTGATTTTTTAGTTCTGAAACAATTTCATCTTCCGATATGTCTGAAAGTGAACATGTCCTGTCGCGAACAATGCCACAACAAGAGTTCAAAGTTCTATGCTTAGAAACAGCAACCTCAACATAAGCAAAGTGTTTGATTGATAATAAATTTAGAGATTGCTGTTTCCTCGAGCATTCAACCAGAAGAGATCCAGTACGCAGTCGTGTGACATTTTTAGTTTCTCCACAACATCCATGAATTGCTTTGGATACAGCAAAGGGATTTAGTTTTAGTGGTTCATGATCTGTGGCTTCGACCACAAGGAATCGAGCCCAGGAATCAGGAAGAGTATCAGCGTCATCAGAAGAACTTGAGTCTAAATGACGTCTTTTTGAACCAGAGTGTGAGTGAGCCATGATTATATTGAATTGATTCAGCAACCCTGCTCCCCACCCACCACGGAGTATCATAGTAGACAGTGTTGCAATGCACCGGATCACCAAGATGCAAACACCAGGGCTACAGGGTTGTTATACTCCAGAAATTATGACACAAACAGCAATATCTGTATTGCCAGGCTGGTTCTGCCTATGACAAGAAATTGGATACATATTGAGTTTGGAGGTCAACATTACCAGATTGGCTCATGAGCCACCGCCTTCTGGCATGGGACTCTAGGCAAATTTGTACATATAATTTTCAATGAGAACATTCATTTCTAGTATTCAAAAATACAGAACAAACTTAACATGTACGTTTTCCATACACAGGGCATGGCGTGACCAGCCGATTGATAGAACCGGGCCCATTCTACCACCCGTCTAGGTGAAGTTAGGGTCAAAGTAGTGTGTTGGGCAAAGGAACACAGTTCCAGGAACCAGTGCCCTCAACTACCAGAATCCATTCCTCCACCGACACAGGGGCGAAACCCACGGCAAACAGGTTGCCCAATTCGGTCGCCTTTTACGACCAGCAATGGGGTGCTGTGGACAAATTCTACCCCGGGTCAACACGGGTGAAGGGCTATTAGCGCTACCCAGCACTCACCACGAGGAGGTTGCTCTTTACGAGTGCCATTGATCGTAAAGACGTGTAAGTTTCCCTAAGACCGAAAAGGGGTGTTAGATCGTGAAGCGAGAGTCACCGGAGCGTGAGGCACGGTAACGGTATAGCGAGTCAGCGGTGGCACTATAGCGCGGTAATTGAGCGGATGGTAGAGCTCGGGCTGCGCCCGGTAAATTGCATTGTTGACATCGTGAACATCGATCCACGCAATTGGGATCGATGACAGGCATCAACCACGTCAGCGAGCCTGACCACCCGAACCCGTTAGTCGCCTTTTTATGACAAGCATAGTCGGCTTTTACGGCAAGCATGGGTTGCTGAAGACCAATTCTACCCCGGATCTTCAGGGGTCGGGGTCTGTATGAATGTCGGTGGGATGCCTCGGGGCATATGCTGTGATATACCCTGTGTGTGAGAATTGTACCTCTCATCTCAAGGCTCGGGGTACATAGGCTCACACACAGGGTACACCGCACCAATACACAAGACATGTTTAGATCTAAACATGATTAGGAATGTGTTTCAATCCTTAAAGGAATACACATTAGATGTGTTCAATCTGAACGCATTTAGGTCTAAACACATGAATGAGCTATCGTCTCACAGCTTAAACATCAACTAAACACATAAATACAATAATCTAAACATGTTCAGAATTTAAACACGTTTATTTAGATTTAGATGGTTGGGTTTAAATATGTTTAGAATTTGAACGCGTTTAAAACATGTTTCGAATTTAAACATGTTTTAATAAAGTGCATATCATTAGGCCATAAGTCTAATATGACTAAGATGTGTAATATACATTGAATTTGATGTACAAATCAGATTCACGGGCACTTGCATAACACATATACCACCAGGACTTGAAACGAACAATATTAACATATTAATGTACAACTTAACCAACTCACTTAATGATGACTAGGACAACTGACACACGTGACGGCAATAGTCTCTAAACAGCACAGGTGGTAGCGGGAAGGTGAACAAGTCAAGAGGTAACAAATGTTCTATTTGGGATAACACTTTCTTCGTGTAGGATCAAAACCGCGTCCGAAGTCCAAAAGGCAACGGTCTCTGACATACTTAGTAGGTCGAAAAAAATGAACTCGCCATCACGTGAAGAAGCTGATTCGAAAAGAGCAGATGACCAAAGACCTGAAGACAAACTTAATCGAACTGTGACGCTCAATTTCAATTTCAACTAATATCAATAAATAGTTGAGCCATGTTCTGTTGGGGTTTTTCATGCAGAAAGGTAATTCAATACAGAGGGTATTCTTCTGGACAAAAACCAGGCTTTCAGTAGAAAATCTCCCGGGATTTCTTGCAGAAAGCCCGGGGCTTACCCTAGGAATGCCCGGTAAACTACCAGTAGAGGTTTAGTCGGTAAAAGAAGACCCTGGCGAGACAATAGAGTGACGTCACTAGAGGTTTATAAGTAAAGTACAGATTCTCGTACTTCAAGAGGTAGCGGGTTCGTATCCCGCCGAGGTTTAACAATCCTTGTGTTGTGTTGTTGATAGTATTTCCTTCATACAGGAAGCTGACAATGGAGGTACAACTGATTACAACGAAAAACCCTTAACAATTATTTAATCCCTCACATCCGGTTCCTTGTTATTCATTGTCACATCTGACAAATCACTGACTAGCCCAGACAGCCTGATAAAAAACAGTTAGATAAACACGCCACTCAAAACTTCCTTGTCTACCACAACACAGGCGTCTGTTGTTAAAACAAAACTGACTGACACGCTGCTTCACACTCATAACAATCAACAACTCTCATCTTCGGTAATCTCACAGTAGACATAATTTATTGATAACAACTTCTTTAATACTGCAAAGGCGACGTTTCGGTAAAGATCCTTATACCGTTGTCAAGCAAGGACCAGTATTAAAGAAGTTGTTATCCATAAATTGTGTCTACCTTGTCATCCGTCAACTTCTAAGTAGTGCCTATCAAACAATTTGCAATCTCATCGTCATGATTTCGCCAAACATTCCACGCGCAGTTAAGGATATAACACGCAATAATTCAATGGCATAACATGTTCCAGATTTACGGTATTTCGTTGGACTTCCGATCACTGAAGACAACGAGATACACATACAGTAAACTACGGTCATAACGAACTACGGTTATAACGAATGGCTGAGGCATTTTTATCCGCCAGTCAATCACTAGATTGTCTTGTCAAGAATCGTTTATTTACAGACCGCCGTCATATAGCTGGAATATTGCTGAACGCTGCGTTACCAACAATACATCACCAAACCTGAGTAACTACGGTTCTCCCAGGTTAAGTCATCCGATAGCACACACAGTACAACAGCTTGCCCGAGCCACTACACATCGCTTGTTATACTGACTAGATCGCTCATCACATCAAGGTGACAGTTGAAAGGTTTTATAGAACACCTGGTTGCCATGACAACGCAGAGATGTCGTGCAGTTACACCATGTATTTGAGGACGTGAGTGAAGTGGGTGGTTGCTTACATTAACCTTCAACACGTTCTACACTTCGGCACGGGCTTAACCGGGGTTCTGAAAGAGCAAGGCCGAGAGTATGGGAATGTAGCCAGCAATTATGGTAACCCAGAATGGACATTTTCGCATTGTCGCCCTTACAATAACAAGCAAAAGTGTCAAAATGCGCATTATCGCATTGGTTAATTTAGGGAGGGCGACAATGTCCCTTCTAGGATTCCATAACCCATAGAGGCGTTGTCACTGCCGCTCCAATAGTTGTAGGCCGGTTTTGGGTGGGGTTGGATGTGCTGTCTGTAGTATTTAGGTCACTGACGCATCGACTCCCTTATATACGGCAGCTGTATACATTAGTGGACAAATAGGTCGTGCAAACTTTCACAGCACAATCTGCAGTTGTTGGAATCGAGGTCCTCTCGTCTGTGTACACTGGCGTTTTGAATATGGGATTTAGCAACCTGAGCACCTGGATAATAAGTTCAGGGATGCTTCGTTCAGTTTTAAGTTACACGGACTTGGGTTCTGTTTGTATACAACTAGAGACTGACATTTCCGCTTGACTGCGGGGATGTTGAGTTGTCGTTCCTTAACTTATCAGTGGTTGGCTGGGGACACTTACGTTTGTTTGGTGGTTTGTTTGTTGTTTTACGTTTTACGCTGTTTTAAATCAGAGGTTGTCAAATCACAATTAATCCCTCTGATTGAAACAACCGATTTGACGGCCCCATCACCGCGGAAGCTCATATTCATAGAATAGTACTTTTTTCAGTCATTGTCGGTAGGCATGTTTAAATAATTATATCTCCAATAAAATGCAAAGTTGCTGGTACTACAATATTCAAAGTATGTGTAGCAATACATTTCGTTCAAAAAACACGTTAGAAGTTTACAAAGAGAATATATTTTAAGGTTTGGGAACAACTATGAGCTTGGAATTTGGCGCTTTTCTGTATACGACTGTGACGTCATATGTTTGTTTGTTGTTTACGCTGCACAATATTCTAGCCATATGACGGCAATCTGTCAGTTATCGAGTCTGAACCAGACAATTCAGTGATAGATATCACATGACGTCATAATGTTTTTTTGTTTGTTTTACGATGACATGCATCAACCAAGTCAGAAAGCCTGACCACCCGATCCCGTAAGTCGCCTTTAACGGCAAGCATGGGTTGCTGAACGCCTATTGTAACCCGGATCTTCACGGATCGGAGACACTTAAAACGACATTGATATCATCTCGACCTGGGTGTTGCAATGGTGGCGTTTAATGACATTCATCTCCGAAATATTCAGAGGATATGAATGTGGTAAGTGGCCCTTTGGACCAACTGGGAAGAAAACCTTTTTGAAGCGTTGATTACAAGCCTCATTATCTCCAACACTTATAGACTGTAAACCCGTAGCAACAGAATATAAAAGCTACAAAATCCTTTCCATGTTCATAAGGTATCTCGCCAATAGCAGAGTCGATTGTACGATTCCGACTTTATCATGAGCATGTGCTTATGAATCACTATCAAATGGTGATGACACCAGGTGTTCGCGAAAACGTGAGCGTACCCTGCCACACCGGTGGCACACGTCACAAACACATGCAAAGGCAAGTCAAGTGTTCACCTGAAAAAAAGACAGGGGAACATGTGGTACGACTCAAAATACGGAATAGAATCGGGCATCATTTTTGTCACTGATGCCTCAAATTTGGAAATGTCCTCCACAAATGTCTACCATAAAACGTGTTGAAAGCTTTACTGAGACCCTGAATGTTGTTACCATGATAAAACAACTTCTGGGCTAGAATTGTATATCGCTCTTTAAAATCTTGGTGAAAAGAGCATGCTCAAAAAAAAAGGGAAAGTTGAAGTCACACCTTGTGTCATACAGTCTTGTGGGGAGTGTTTTGTCACTCTGAATCTTTGTGCATTGATCTAAATATGAAACAGATGAGGCAGTCTCACTGGTCTCCTTTATTTCAAGGTCAGGTGGGTAAATCAGTGGAAGGAAATTAATAGTCGAACGAAATCAGATCATCGATATACCTAAAGCTTAAGTTAAACGTCTTGGCCAAATTACCTTCTTTGACTTTGCCAACCCTAGCAGCAATTCCGACTGACTTGACTTTTATATTATTTCGGTTCTGAAGCAAAGACTTGACTAGTGCAGTATTTGAGTTACATGTATTATTTGGGTTTTGAAACGAACCAGTTGAGTGACACTGGCAAAGAAAGTGGTTACAAAAGAACCATATCCTAATTGACGCTATTACGTCTACAACGATCACTCTAGTTTCATTGATACTTCAGGGGCGGTGGGGTAGTTTAGTGGTTAAAGCATTCGGTCGTCACGCTGAAGGCCCGAGTTCGATTCCACACATGGGTACAATGTGTAAAGCCCATTTCTGGTGTCCCCCGCTGTGATATTGCTAGAATATTGCTAAAAGCGGCTCGCTCTCTTACTCACCACCAACACATGCACTCACCCACCCACTCACTCACCCAACTATGTATATGCCTTTGAGCACAAAGTAAACCCCGCTCGAACAGAGCGTTGATACATGTCGGCCCTCAAACAGAGTGTTGATCCTAACTGACACTCGGAAAACCAGCTCTGAGATCAATGCATAGGCACCTGAATAGTGAATACTCAAAGTGAATATTGACATCAACGCTACCAAACCGCAACGGGATTACGCTTTCTTAGTAAAGTACATATTCTAGTACTTTTGGTGGCTGCTAAGAAAGTGTCATCCCAAATAGAACATTTATTATATTTGACCACTTTCTAAAAAGGCACTGTATATTCAATATTTCGGTCATGGGAACGGGCCAGTTTACACTTGTCAGAGGGGTACACAAAGTACGTGATCTAGACTACCAGCTGCCGGAGTTCCTTTTTTGTGGAAGCCTCGGTGGCTGAGTGGGTTAGATCGCTGTCCTGTCCTGGCGTTTAGATGCCTTAATTTGACAGTGTGGGTTCGAATCCCGGATGGGAATAAATTCAAAAAAGTTGTGGAATTAGTAATTTACTAAGAAAGTGTTAACCTAAATATAGCGTTTGTTACATTGGACCACCTTCTAAAAAGGCACGGTATATTCACCAACGCTACGGCATTCAAAGATAACGCTACCCTACCGTATTCAACGCTACCATTACTTCGAAATGAAACCAAGGCGTTTTCCAGGTCAAATATTCAGGCAACAACATTGCTGAAACAGTTACCGCCCTTCCAAAGTATGCAATCGTCAGGAGACAACCCCTCTCTATTGTGGGTTCAGTCGTAATTCACTGCCCACGTACACCATGCTATTGAATCATGTAGGCAATGGATTCGGTGAATGGAACCTAACACGATTCTACTTCACTATGTTAACATAGGCTTATACACATACCATGTTCAAACACAACATTAAAGCCGGCCTTGTCAACTGCCTTTATAACCTGCAAACGCGAATATTCAAAGGTCACATACAAAGGGGCGTCTCTAGTTCTTGTATAAGAGCACCAACCTGCATATCAATGACATCACAGATTTAAATGTTTTTGAATGATTAAACTGGTTCACCGTCAGGGTAGTATGGTCGTGCACGTTGACATGATTGTCCCCAGGGGAGTGGCGATGAGGGTGGAGGGGGAGGGTGCGTACAAAACCAATGCCACACCTTCCCTTCGTTAGCCGGGGTATTGTTCGGGTCAAAACGGTCCATCACTTCCTCGAAGGTCCATCCCCGGGCTCGATGAGCGAGCACGTA
Source organism: Haliotis rufescens (assembly GCF_023055435.1). NCBI lineage: Eukaryota > Metazoa > Mollusca > Gastropoda > Lepetellida > Haliotidae > Haliotis > Haliotis rufescens. The sequence goes on from NW_025964223.1 coordinate 6,732,830, forward strand.
GAGGCAGTACACACCACACATAGAGCTAAACCAAGCCTGCACGGGATGAAGGTTCCACCTCTGAAGCCGCCATCCTGAAACCGCCATGGCCGCCTGAAAATCCGGGTGCTGGTGGGAGGGGTCGAGGCCGTAGCTGTCAAAGTACTGCACAATGCCCGGGGAGGGTCGGTACAGACACACCCAGTGCTTCCCCGGGCGATCGCTGGGGTCGGTGTTGACGATGTAGGCTTTGGGAAACTCACTCTGTACTGCCTGTTCCTGTTCACTGAGAATCTCCGATGAGAACTCGTCCCTGGCAAATGTACCCTGATACAGGGACCGGAGGACGGGGTCGCCCTGAACGAACTGGTTCACGTCACGCGTGGTCAATACAGTATCGTCCATGATTAAACCGTCGGGTCGTTCCTGGTCTGAGAGGAGAATCACAGGACATATCTGTACCAGAGTGGACTTCAAGTAGTGGGAATTGACATGATATACCGACACAACACACAGTCGGACAAACACCTGGTTAATCCTATTTATGATAAAGTGTAGTTCATTTCTATAAACACCATCTACACATAAGATGTCTCCAGATCAACCATGTAAACATACAAGTTCTATTATGAAGCATGTCGTGAACTGCCTGACCGCTGAAAGGCACCGACACTATAATCCGTAGGTACCTATTGTGATAGAAGTTGTTGGGGGTGTTCTGCTGAGCACGAATAGCTGTGTCTTGTGTCTTGATTTATATAGCGCGTCTGTGCCACCCACCTCGAGTACTTGCAGGGCGGTGGGGTAGCCTAGCGGTTAAAGCGTTGGCTCGTCAGACCGAAGACCGAGTTCGATTCCCCACATGGGTAAAATTCGTGAAGCCCATTTTCCGGTGTTCCCGCCGTGATATTGCTGGAATATTGCTAAAAGCGGCGTAAAACCATACTCACTCACTCGCCTCGAGTACTTGCAACAATGGGTGTCATTTCTTACCGCCCAGGAACGGACAATTCACATGGTGTTCCCGCTCGCCCTGAAACACGGCTTAAATTGGGTGTCTTCTCAGTCAAGAGACTTTATTCGATATATGCCTCAGTTCACCCAGCAGTGAATGGGTACCTGGAAGGATAAGGTGATCACGTGACTGTAAACTCGCCTCATACAGCAGCTTGGGTCGTACACTCCGACTGACGGTCTAGATCAGTAAAGGCATTGTGAAGGGCTTTTAACTATGGCAGAACTAGTGTAGAAGTAAAAGGACACAACAAACAAACCCTACCCAATCCACACCTTTCATTGAAAGGGGGGCTAGGGTCGCCCAGTCGTCTAATTTGCCGCGATTCGTTGTGCAGAGTTGCGTCCCTTGGGCACGCCAGAAACCTATGATTGTGGATTCGGAGCCCGGTGGCCCCGATTATGTTTGTAGGTTTGTCAGCACCATACCCGTGCTCGTGGGTTTTACCGAAGTGGTAAATGTCTGAGACATGCATCACTTCGGGCTTTCCTCCCACATTAAGCTGACACGCCGTGATATAACTGGAATACTGTTTACAGCGGCGTTAAACCCAACTCACTTACTCACTCACTTTCCTTGAAAAACACAACTAAATGCAACCAAACACTGTTCGCTAAACCAGAGCCTATGAGGCTAACATAAACTCTTTCATAGGCTCGCTGGTTAAACTAAGACATACAATAGGTATAAAGACACCCTGGTTAAACAAGAGCACCTGAGTGGCATATTCGGCCAAAATACGTCGAAAGAAAGTACTTGTTGTTACCCTGCCTGCGCTCGGCATTAAGGGAATATCACAAGGACTGGTCGAGGCACACACAGAGGACGCTTTATAAGTGCAATAATCTTGAACGCGACGTAAAACCGCCGAGTCACCTCACTTCATATGTTGCGTAATTCACAGACGGGCGTTCCGAGATAGAACAGGTCCTCCGTACCCCGTGCGTGTTGTGTGAGGATTACGTGGTTATTACATTCCTCGACCTGGCCCTGGCGATTGTGTGGCAGCATGCCCCGACAGGCTGGGTCCTTGCTCGTGCTTTCAACCTGTCTACTGTGGCAAATGATTGATTCGAATCCTACTGAATGGTTCTTTCAACTCAAACTGACTGATCCAATCAACTCTGAATACATCATTAATTCAACTCTTATTAATTGGTTCATTTAACTCTTACACACAATATCTAATTGATTCATTCAACTTTAGTACATCATTGATTCAACTCTTACGAAATGATTCATTCAGCTCTTACTAATTAAATGATTCATTCAACTCTTACTTAATGATTCATTCAACTCTTACTAATTAAATGATTCATTCAACTCTTGCTAATTGAATGATTCATTCAACACTTACTAAATGATTCATTCAACTCTTACTTAATGATTCATTGATCTCTTACTAATGAAATAATTTTAAAACTTACTAAATGATTAATTCAACACTTACTAAATGATTAATTCAACCCTTACTTAATGATTCATTCAACTCTTACTAAACGGTTTATTCCTACTCTTACACAAAATATGTAAATGATTCGTTAAACACTTACCAAATGATTCATTCAACTTTTGCTATGTGATTCATACAACTCTTTCTAAAGTATTTCTTCAAAACATACGAAATAATGAGTGAGTGAGTGTGGTTTTACGCCGCTTTTAGCAATATCACGGCGGGGGACACCAGAAAAAGGCTTCACACATTGTACCCATGTCGGGAATCGAACCCGGGTCTTTGCGTGACGAGCGAACGCTTTAGCCACTAGGCTACCCGACCGCCCTACGAAATAAGGACAATTGAATTAATACAGTCAGTGGATGTTATTAGTTAAAGATCATGGAAGACCTTGTCGAATGTGTTTGACCATGATTACGTGTATCAATTATTCAAGTTATCGACTATTACAAAGTATTCTGGTAAATGTTCTTGCAAGTTTATATTCAAAAGTTCCACGTTATTAAACGCGAATGCTTTTTACACTTCTCTTTCCGACTCAACGATTTCATTTAAAAACAAACATTGCTCTGACATTTGACTTGGATAATATCGATTACTTTGATAAAAGTCAGACAACTTTGAATTTATCGGACGAAATGGCTTGTTCTGTATCACTTCGCAATTTCGATTGGTCAGCCATACGGTTTGATTGACATGTGGTGATAGGTTAATGATTATATGCATGTATACTTGTCAACCGTACTCTGTACTTGATAACGATGTTAGAACCTACACCGAAACGACGCTCCTAATTATAATAAATAAGTTGTTCATCCATAAATCTTATCCTTACTTAGTACTCCAACTTCTAATGGCTCTTAAAGAAGGTATATATGATACAGTTAAAACGAATAATCAGTTATTGTGTATAAATCAAATGTTCAGGTATTATATATAACCCTATTCAATAAGGCATTACACATAACACTTGAAAGTTTGCCTCATGTTATAGACAATAATTGAAATTAAATAAATAGGAATAGAATTCAAACATCAAACATGAATGTGTGGCCTTGCCATGAACACCGACAAGGTCAGGCCACAGCTGTTCCCCTCTGCCGTGACCAAGTCTGTGAATGTATAACCATTGTCGCTGTAGTGTGAGTGAGTTGGGTTTAATGACGCTTTTTAACATTATTCCAGTTATATCACGGCGTGTCAGCTTAATGTGGGAGGAAAGCCCGAAGTGATGCAGGTCTAAGACGTTTACCACTTCGGTGAAACCCACGAGCACGGGTATGGTGCTGACAAACCTAGAAACATAATCGGGGCGAACCGGGATTCGAACCCTCAATCATACTTAGGTTTCTGGCGTGCCCAAGGGGCGCAACTCTGCACAGGGAATCGCGGCGCCTTAGACGACTGGGCGATTACTCGATTATTTCCAGACCGCCGTCATACAGCTGGAATATTGCTGAGTGCGGCGTTAAACAACAAACCAACCAACCACCCTTATCACAACCTTAAGGAAAGCTGTAGGCACGCCCTTACACGTTACATGTTGTTATATTAAATGCAACACCACCTTTTCCAAATCGGTCTTCGCTCTGTACAATTTTATAATTTGAATTATTCACCTGTTATAACAATTAAGGCTCTCTGTCTTCATTTAATCATTTATTTCTGTCAGTCGAGGTCTACACATGTACCACATGTGGTGTCTCCTTAGGCAGGTGACTTTGTTCGAAATGTGCCTCTGCTCACCCAGCAGTGAGTGGGTACCCGGTAGGATGAGATGGTAATGTGACTGTTAACCTTCTAGCGCCTCACAGGCAGCTTGGGTTGTATACTCCCCAGGGAGGTGAGAATGAAAATCGAATGCTCACTGATCCATTGACCGGGGTAATAATAGTGTAGCGCTATGAGCATTCACTTGGTGAATGGAATCTGGCGCATTATAAATGCACTTATTATTGTTATTGTTATTATTATTCTAGGTTCTAGTTCGCCTGCTTTGTGCACAATGAATAGAGTAGCACAATAGTGAAAGAAATGTGTCTCTTTCTTTCGGTGTGTAGCTGGGAAAACGGCATGGGGTCGCATTAACATATTTACCCGAAGGAATGGGTGAAAGCGACCGTGTGACTGTAAACCTGTTTTTCGTGATAGTCCATTTAGCCGAATTCTATTACCCCTTAACACGAAGGACTCTGTGTGAAAGGGTAACAGCTTTGTATATCTGTCACGAGTGTTACGCGTCAGTTGAACCCACTGACCTAGATATACTTTGAATTTAATAATGACAGTTACACCTTTTGGATATCCAACACGGCTCCTTACGCCAGCAGTCTAAAGTTTTGATAAAATAATGAAATTTTATGACTTCTTAATACCAAACACCACTCTCTACCACAGGAATCTGAAGTTATGATGGAAGTGTATGCCTTCTTAATACAAAACACCCCTCTCTACCACAGGAATCTGAAGTAATGATTAAAATAATGGAAGTGCATGCCTTCTTAATACCAAACACCCCTCTCTACCACAGGACTCTGAAGTTATGATTAAAATATTGGAAGTGCATGCCTTCTTAATACCAAACACCAATCTCTACCACAGGACTCTGAAGTTATGATAATGAAGTGTATGCCTTCTTAATACCAAACACCACTCAATACTACAGGAATCTGAAGTTATGATTAAAATAATGGAAGTGCATGCCTTCTTAATACGAAACACCACTCTCTACCACAGGAATCTGAAGTTATGATAATGAAAGTGTATGACTTCTTAATACCAAACACCCCTCTCTACCACAGGAATCTGAAGTTATGATTAAAATAATTGAAGTGCATGCCTTCTTATTACAAAAACGCCAATCTCTACCACAGGAATCCGAAGTTATGATTAACATAATAGAAGTGCATGTCTTCTTAATACCAAACACCCCTCTCTGCCACAGGAATCTGAAGTTATGATTAAAATAATGAAAGTGTATGCCTTCTTAATACCAAACACCCCTCTTTTCCACAGGAATCTGAAGTTATGATAATGAAAGTGTATGCCTTCTTAATACCAAACATCCCTCTCTACTACAGGATTCTGAAGTTATGATTAAAATAATGGAAGTGCATGCCTTCTTATTACTAAACACCAATCTCTACCACAGGAATCTGAAGTTATGATTAAAATAATGGAAGTGCATGCCTTCTTAATACCAAACACCCCTCTCTGCCACAGGAATCTGAAGTTATGATTAAAAAAATCGAAGTGTATGCCTTCTTAATACCAAACACCACTCTCTACCACAGGAATCTGAAGTTATGATTAAAATAATGGAAGCGTATGCCTTCTTAATACCAAACACCACTCTCTACAATAGGACTCTTAGGTTATGATTATGAAAGTGTATGCCTTCTTAATACCAAACACCCCTCTCTACCACAGGACTCTGAAGTTATGATTGAAATAATGAAAGTGTATGCCTTCTTAATACCAAACAACTATCTCTACCAAAGGACTCTGAAGTTTTGGTAATGAATGTATATGCCTTCTTAAAACCAAACACCCCTCTCTACCACAGGAATCTGAAGTTTTGGTAATGAATGTATATGCCTTCTTAAAACCAAACACCAATCTCTACCACATGACTCTGAAGTTATGATAATGAAAGTGTATGCCTTCTTAATACCAAACACCACTCTCTACCACAGGAATCTGAAGTTATGGTAATGAATGTATATGCCTTCTTAAAACCAAATACCATAGAACATAGAACGAACTCCGATCAAACCCATTACATTGTGTATCATACCCCCATCCACCCCATCAATTGAAAATGTTGACATTCCCAAGGAGACCCTTCAGTCAAACGAGCCCCACTCTGCAGTGATTCAACACTACATCACGACATTAGTATGTCAACACGTTGCCAGTTTTCAACCTATCTTGTTTATATTTACGGTTCCTTTTCAGAGAAAGATAGTGTGATTAGGATCGTTATTTGGTGTCTTGAGCTGCACATTCCCGATATGTCAAATTTCTCTGTACGACGTCAGGTCAGACACAAACACTTACCTTTTATGAACAATGTGTGAATGGAAGAGGTCACCGGTAGGGCAGGACATGCTTAACCTTTTCGAAAACACTTGCTGTCATCGCCAATTTTCAGTGATCCATTCATATAATTTCCATAGCTATTTTGCCTTTTACGCCCAATGGAGACTGTTCCGGCAGAAAATCGAGACTGACTATTCTCTGGACTTTGGAATTTTGTTGGATGCAAAAATGAACACGTATTAGGTGTCACCAGTGGACATTTGTACATGTCCGAGAAATGTTTGTTGTTAGGAGTTGTGTGTGCACAGGAGTGATCGCAACACTGAATCACACACCAACGGACCTTGTATGCTCACTCTAGTCCAGCTGAAACTGGTGTGGTATTTCAGTCATTACAGAGAACGCTTCTACCCCAAACGGACCCGTGAAGATTCCGGGGTAGAATAGGTCTTAAACAAACCATGCTTGCCATAAAAGGTGACTTTGCTTGTCGTCAAATGCGACTAACGGGATCGGGTGGTCAGGCTCCCTGTCTTGGTTGATACATGTCATCGATCCCAATTGCGTGGATCGATGCTCATGATATTAATCACTGGATTGTCTGGTCCAGACTCGATTATTTACAGACCGCCGTCATATAGCTGGAATATTGCTGATTGCGGCGTTAAACAACAACGTAAAACATATATTTTATATATCAACCAGTGATTTTTGTGCGTTGTCATTCTTTTAAAATGGTGATATTTAATACATTTATATATCTGTCTTAACTTCAAATCTTCCATAACGTTGTGTATATTATGTCTCCTAACCCCTAAAAGAGTGGTTCGATACAATTTTAACGCAATAGTTTTATGTGTATATTATTTCATGTTTATTGTAACGAGGTGAGACTTCAAAAAACAATTTGTCTGTCCGTCCCATAAGACAGGTCCAGTTGACAGACACAACAACGTATTGATGAACAATTGATTGACCTGACTTTGCAGGATACACTCACCTTTTCGCGAACTCCTATCATTATAATGTTGAATGTGATTCATGGACATGTATAGAAGGATTATACAATGCACAATTATCGGAAAATAAAATGCAAATTGATCTGGGTTTCGGTCTATTTCAGGAACCTGTAAGTGAAACGTTGACATCGTTTGTTGTTATTTGATCAAAACAATAAACACCCTGTCTACTGCCGACACCTATATTATTTTAGTATTAGCGTATGTACACTTTGGTGGTTCAAGGGAGACAATTCAGTTTGTGTTATCCGGGAAGAGCCCGATCATTGAGACGACCTCGTTGGTTAATATATGAAGACTTACTCATTTCAATAGATATTAGATTATGATGTGAAGTTGCGTGAACCGACGCTCATGAACGGATCACATGTGACGTCATAGATCCATGACTCGAGATGCACCATTTGTCTCGTGCAGGATTAGGGTGTGAAGTTTGGAAATCACAAGCAGCATATCCTGATAAGAATAAAGTCACTCTGTGGAAACAACTTGACTTATTGTTAGTTTTGTACTTAAGTGGAACTCACTGGAAACATCTCTTCTTAACATACATACTTCTTTATATGTTTCAATGGTTCGTGTTTCTTTGGGTGGTATATTTCCTTATATAGGGTCTGACATTTTGTTCTGGTGCGTTTTATCTGGATAATATTTAGGTATATATATATATAGGTTTAAACTACTGTCAGCTTCAACAGTGACATACGTTGTTGCCATAGTTGCTATTATTCAAATGTATTTCATTGACAAAATAAATATATACACCCTTTAAAAAAAAGAAACGCACAGGTAGTAGGTAGTTAATTGAACCTGACTACACAATAAATCCGGTATATGAATTGGATATATGTCATTGGAAAATGTTGGTGGCCTGATATTCGACAAACGGTACGTCAAAACGCAGCTATTGTCGATTTACAATGTCTAAAACGGCATTGTTTTCACACTTGTAAAAAAAATGTCATGGAGGAAAACAGTAAAGCAAAATGCACGTGCAAGTTATGGCATTCGTAACTCGTGGTAGTGGCTATAAAAAGGCAAGCATAAGCCAATAATTTGCCATTCAATTGTCAACATTTTTCAAGTTCGAAAATGCCGAGACTCAGCGCTTTAGGACGAATCCAAAGTTTTCTGTTGCAAGCCACTTCAACGTCCACCACAGCAGCATTTGCCGCCTTTGTGACCGATACACACAGTTTCATTCCACTGCAGACCATCCGAGAACCGGCCGACCAAGAGTTACCACGCCTGCATAGGATCGCCACATTCGACCTGAGTCATCGCAATGCCACAGCTACGGAGACTGCAGGACGATTCCCTGGTTTGAGGAGGATATCGGACCAGACTGTCAGGAATCATCTTCGCGAGGCTGGAATCCGACCCAGAAGACCAGTTATCGTCCCTGTTTTGCAACAGATCCATAGACAGCGACGCTTGCGTTGGTGCCATACCTTTCAGCCTTGGAATTTGAGAAACTGGAGACGAGTGTGGTTTAGCGATGAATCACGATTTCTTCTTCACCGTCGAGATTGAAGACATCGTGTTTATCGTCGTCGAAATGAGCGTTTTGCCCCACGTTGTGTACGTGAACTCGACAAATTCGGTGGCGGTAGTGTCATGGTGTGGGGGGGGCATATCCTGGGGGCCTGGTGTTCCTGGCGTCGGCTAGGATCAACATTCTGTTTGGGGGCCGACATGTATCAACACTCTGTTCGAGCGGGGTTTAGTTAGTGCTCCAAGACATATGCATTGGTGGGTGAGTGAGTGAGTAAGCGAGCGATCCGCTTTTAGCAATATTCTAGCAATAACACAGTTATCCAAAATATTACATTTGTTACATGTTATGCCTGAGTTTTGTATGTAAAATATTTTTGCCCTCACATTTCCTATCAGATAAAAACGAGGTACATTGTTTTATTTCTGTATAAATATTTGCTATTGTTTGTTGTATGTGCTGCAGCACTTACTTCTCGCCCCACGTGGCTGGTTTTTGCTTGGGTTTCTTTGGGTTTATATTGGCTAGCTGGGCGCCGGGTGTAAACTACTTCCACGTGGACGGCGAAAACGACGTGGATGGGGATGAGGATGGGGCTGATCCTTAGAACCTTGATGAAGCGTCTACTGATGCGGAAGGTGAAACATAAACTATAGACATTGCTCTGGGTGGAACATGCTGAGAACTTATTTATTCCGCGAGAATGAACAAGAAATAACGACCTCTGTTTTGTTGATACTTGCCGCTCTTCATCTTCCTGATGGCATAAAGATGTACATGTAAGGAAAAGAATTTATGGATATCAACTTCTTTATTATGAAGAACACAACGTTTCGGAGTATATGCTTACTCCTTCGCCAGGTGAATGAATGATATGAGGCTCTCCATAAATTCTCTTCCTTATGTGTATCACTTCTAAATGCATTTCAAAGACATCGTATACAACATTGGTATCATTTGAATATCTTAATTCAATTTTAATACAGTAATATCTTATCAGATTTTATAATTATGTTGTCTTAGTTTCCATCTACGGAACAAACACCGAACCTCCTTGCCACATTTGGACATATAGACCGTAACGCCAGAGACATTTATATACTTTAAATATACAGTGGAATTTCTTGTTAGATTTTTGTAACTGCGTCTTATTAGTTTCCATCAAAGAAAAACTATAAGTATATAGTTTATTATTTATATTTCAGTTTCCTTTTTGGTCCGTCGAATCCGTAAACTTCGAAAATTTGACAACCTGACGCATTAATCAAGGTGTCTTCAATGCAATATTACCCATGACTGCATTCTGTCAAAAACAATCTCATTAAAAGCAGATCTTATACTCTTGTCTGCGCGTGAAGATTTGAGTATACCTTCACAAAGGAAAGTTTAGCCATCCAATCTGAAGGTAGGAAACATGAGATCTTGAATCAGCCAATTTCTAAAAGGATTCGATTTAGATATTTCGGTTTTTAACAAAAGAAAATGCACACAGTACAAGTGTACCCTCCATAGTCAACAATGTGTAGGGGGTCATTCAGATACGACAGGGTGAATAGCACATCTACAACATATTGACGCGGCCTTTTTCATTTGCATTGGGAACAAGCCGATTAACTATATTTTCAAGATACAGAAATCAGATATGCAGGCCTATATGCATCGCTCATTCGTACCGCGAGTTTAGAAACATCGGCATAGAAATAGGGATTGGGTGATCAGGTTCTATGACTTGGTTGATTGTGAGTCATATCTGCCGTTACATGACAGTCGTGATTGTCTGCTGTCTTAACACCGCACTCAGCAATATTCGAGCTATATGACAGCGGCCTGTAAATAATCGAGTCTGGACCACACAATCCAGTGATTAAAAACATCATGAGCCTCGATCTACGCAATTGGATTACGATGACATGCATCAACCAAGTCAGCGAGCCTGACCCCGGTCCCGTTATTCGCTTCGTACGACAAGCATGAGTTTTTGAAGATCTATTCTAACCCGGATCTTCACGGGTTCCGCCGTGATTATGTCACCGGATATAAACAAATAAGACGCAAATTATTCCCATAATCAGAAGAAAACTCTGTTAAAAACAGTGGCCATTTACGATTTTATAACCATGTGTTTATGAATCACTATCGAATAGTGATGATACCAGGTGTTCGCGAAAAGGTGAGCATATCTTACCCCACCGTGCCACGTCACAAACACATGCAAAGGCAAGTTAAGTGTTCACCTTACAAAAATAAGGGGACATATGGTACAAGTCAAAACAGAATTGTATGATTCTATTTGATGCTTCAAACTTGAAAATGTACTCCACTTGTCTACCATAAACATTTTTTAAGTTTTGATGCAGCTCTGACCAAGCAACCTTCAAACAAGCAAGAGTCAATCATACAAGTGTGAACACCTGAAGGAAAACAAAACAAAACAAATGCTTGTTGGTAAAGGTCACCGAAACAGTGACCATGTTTAGCACCTTTATTTTGATCACAGTTAGCACATGGTATTTATTGGTCACGTGACTACAATGCCGTCTTCCCATCTTTGATGAAATCGATTTCACGTGACAACTGGCACATGGCGAGTTGGAAGCAACACGTCACTTTCAAGCAATCATCACAAATAGTTCCCTGCAAGAAAACATATTTTAGTTATAAAGAAACTGTTGGTCGCGGGTAAGGAAGTTATTGCTTTTTTTGTTTGCTTTTTAGAACAACTTTGTTCAACTTTTGGATAAAAAAAGATATTATTGAATATGACCAAAAACATTTGGGTAATTATTATAAAAACCGATTCTCTTTTTCACATTTAAAGATTTCATCATTAATATACAGGTTAAAAGAACTACACTTTAAAAAAATTGTATTTGAAACAAAACATTAAAAATGTTATGAATAAGGTACAGGGCTGAAAAGAGTCGCCGAAACACTTCAACCTTAAGTTTCAAGACAATATGACACACTATGACACACTTTGACACACTATGACACTTTGACACTATGACACTTTGACACACTATGACACACTATGACACACTTTGACACACTTTGACACACTATGAGACTATGACACTTTGAAACACTATGACACACTATGAGACTATGACACTTTGAAACACTATGACACACTATGACACACTTTGACACACTATGAGACTATGACACACTTTGACACACTATGACACACTATGACACACTTTGACACACTATGAGACTATGACACACTTTGACACACTATGACACACTATGACACACTATGACACACTTTGACACACTATGACACACTATGACACACTATGAGACTATGACACACTTTGAAACACTATGAAACAATATGACACACTGTGACACACTATGACACACTATGACACACTTTGACACACTATGAGACTATGCCACACTTTGACACACTATGGCACACTATGACACACTATGACACACTTTGACACACTTTGACACACTATGACTCCCGTATTAAATACAGTCAACATTGTTGAACAATATCCAACAATTATGAATAATGAAATCAAGTTCTACGACTTTGCGTTTTCCTTCCACCTGATGACACGCTATGTTACAATACAACACTACTGGGCAAAAGAAAGCTTACCTTTGACAATTGGATTTGACCCCAAAATTACAAACGCTACCATGACTTTCCTAAGAAGAAAACTCTCGGAAACACTGCAAACTTACATGTCCAAAACACAACTATGATACCCGAATCAAATATATCCCTAATAAATAACCATTTCTTGTTTGTTTCATTTTTTAACCACCCAACATGGGTGTATCCTTTTTGTCCGGAGGTTTAGTAACAGTTTCTCAGATCACTATGCTGTGACCGCTGGCTAAGAGTTTCACGCATAACTTATTAAATATACTGTGAAAGTTCAAGTAGAATGAAATATACGCTGTTTCGTCAATAACAAAAAGTTCTTGTCCATACCTGCACTGAGAGAAATATTTCAAGCATGTCCTCGTCAATCCTTCATTTTAATCCTAACATACATGTCTGTATCAATTGCCACGTTATCACTAAAAATGTGAAAAACATGTCATGTCTATGACAGTGTCCGACTACCGAGGTGACACACACCTTCTACACTGTGTAGTATGCTCACGTGATGTCTTACTTCAGTGAGTGAGTGAGTTTGGTATAACGTCGTTTTAACGCATTATTCAAAGCACGGGAGGAAAGCACGAAGTGTTTTCAGGTCTCAGACGTTTACCGCTTTGGTGAAACCCACGAGCACGGGTATGGTGCTGACAAACCTAGAAACATAATCGGGGCGAACCGGGATTCGAACCCAAAATCATAGGTTTCTAGCGTGCCCAATTGACGCAACTCTAGATCTGCATAGCGAATTACGGCGCCTTAGACGACTGGGGCACCCTTGCCCCTTATCTTACTTCAAGAAACAATCACAAATCATCAACTAAATAATCAGTGTATCCACGCTAAATCAAAACAAGTCCATGTAACACATGAGGAACCATTCTGAATTGTACATGATAACTTAAAATAGACTGGAAAAAAGTCCCTGTATCTAACAGGAACTTAGAAATATATACATAAAAACTCCGAGATATGTTTTTCTCTTTCCTGGTGTGTTCCGTTCCGAATGCATTAAAAAAAGACTGGAATGATTATACATTTTGGGGGAACAATGTTCAATTTTACCTGTATGCTTCTTTACCATTACTTAAAATATTGTTTACGTTAGTATATAACAAACCGCAGACCACTCCAGTATATGTCGGATAAAGAAACAGTTCCATTTTTCGTGGCATACGTGTTCAACATAGAGTTCAAATGACCTGATTATGTTCGTTCCTTAATTAATTAAAACTATATAATTGTAAGGTACGGTACTTACAGAGATACGGTGTCTGCCCCTGACGTACGCCCTGAGAGCTATCATCCATCCTGGGACCAACAGCGGCAGACAACAGAACTCCCCTGACTTGCCCGCCAGGTGGCAGGCATAGCAGGCGGGACACATCATCACAGTCACGCCTGACACAACCAAAATAATCATCATACACAACAATAATCATGACGTTTGTTTTACGCCGCATTTAGCAAAATTACAGGTATGTCACGGCGCTCTGTCAATCATCGACTCAACCAGTGGCAAGAAGCAGGCGACGTCCCACGCCGTCAGTCACGGAACATGACCACGCAATGCTTTCTTTCTTTCTTGTTTGACGCCGCACTCAGCAATATTTCAGCTATATATAACGGCGGTCTGTAAATAATCGAGCCTGGACCAGATAAAAAAGTGATGGACATCATGAACATCGATCTACGCAATTGGGATACGATGACATGCATCAACCAAGTCAGCGAGCCACCAGATCCCTTTAGTCGCAGTCATGGTTTGCTGAAGACCTATTGTAACCCGCATCTTTCACGGGTTCCACTCATAGCAATATCGTCGCCTCTGACGACCAGCAATTGGGATGTTGTTTTTCAATAAACATTGAACTTTTCAACGAGTTTCACAGAGATTATTAATTTTGGAGTCCTAGCGTGTTTTCTTGTGTGGGTAGATTCCAGGTTAGAATTGCTCCCAAGAAAACTATGCTTGTCCTAGGGGGCTACTAAATGAGTGAGTGAGTGAGTGAATATGGTTTTACGCCGCTTTTAGCAATATCACAGCAATATCACGGCGGGGGACACCAGAAATGGGCTTCAAACATTGCACCCATGTCGTGAATCGAACCCGGGTCTTCAGCGTGACGAGCGAACGCTTTAACCACTAGGCTACCCGACCGCCCCGGCTACTAAATGGATCGGGGGATCAGGTTGGGTGACTTGGTTGATTGTGTGTCATCGCACCCGGACAGCGTGGATCCTTGCTCTTATCATCAATCACTGGATTGTCTCATTATCGATTATTTACAGGTAAACAGTTACCAGAGGTGTTTGTCATTGTTGAACTCCTAAATAAGAATCATTTTAGGTCTTATGAATATCAGAAATCTCCGAAAACAATATCACAGGTGGTTTCTCAGCGGCCATAACAATTAACGTGCTGAGATTCGAACCGCGGACCTTCCAATCCGAGGTCGAACGCCTTGTCCACGTGATCAGAGAGATTAAACCCCAAGCAGGCCGTTGGGGTAATGATGTCATCGGTTGGAGTAGCTCTGCTGAAACGTGAATCTAGCATGCGATCGTAAAATCCTCATTACTTACAAATGCCGAAGTTATCACAACAACCACAAAGCCCCGAACTCCAGGGTCGGGAAGATTTATCTGACCCAGACCCAGGCTGTGAGTTTACGACCACTGTTGTGTTGCTCTGGTTATTCAGCGTTGGTTGGATCATTGGCATGGCAACCGGTTGTGCCATCGGCATTCCCATTGGTTGGCCATAGTTCGGCATTCCCATTGGCTGGCCTTGGTTCGGCATTCCCACTGGCTGGTTCATCGGCATTCCCATGGGCTGAAAATATATATGTATATACCAGTTGCATTCGTCACCACTTGCCCCTTTCCGTAACCTGCAAGAAGACTCGTCCCCCTATTCATAAATGTTATGTGCGAAAATACGACAAACCAATCAGAATGCGCGTATGATTTCAAGTTGTCTTGCATTTAAAGATATATCCAAGACACAGTTAAATGTCTTCCATCATACTGTATAATTTCGCATGTCCCGATGTGCTTTAAATTGCATCTGAAAAATATAGAATATATGAGGAAAAATATGTGAACCATAACGCAACGAGTTTACAATTGTTTTAGGTACATGTATGTCCGTTTGCGCTAAGACGGAACCCGGTCGCAAAAAAAGCCATGAGGGGTCAAGAGTCGCTATTTGGCTTGTCCCGGAATTGCAAGAGTTGGATCACAAATGACATTTGAAGTCATGGTCAGTTTGTCAACCGGTTTTTAAGATTTTATGAAGACGATTATGATGTTATTGCCGTTGTAGGTTAGAGTAAAGGTTTACGTGATGTCAGCAATATTCCACCTAGTCCACGTGACGTTTACATCGGGCTTGGGCAAACCCCTGAGTGACAGGTAGGGTGTATTAATCAGTCATGTCAGACATTGCACCCACCCGATCCTCAATCACGGTACCTATTCCTCGGCGAAATTATCTCGGAGTAAATCCGGTTTCACATTGGCAATACCTGTGGATGTCCGGGTTAGAATTGATCTTCAGCAACCCATGATTGCAAGAGGCGACTAACGGGATCGGGTCTTCAGACTTGGTTGATGCATGTCATCATATCCCAATTGTGTAGACCGATGCTCGTATGCCAGTCACTGGATTGTCTGGTCCAGACTCGATTATTTACTTGCTTGAATACATGTATTGCAGAGAGCGAGGTTAAACAAACATCTTACTCAAGCGACGTACACACGATCTCGTCACATGACTAAAGTTATTTATTACTGATAGTGATGTATATGAAAAAATCTGGTCTTCAACTTCTTTTGAGTAGTATAAGTTAACGGCCAATAGGAACATTTTTTCGTTCTGCTCGGGGTTTTTTCAAAGCATGTTTACATGCGATGAGACACAAACAAAATCCTTATACTCTCCGCCGATTCCTGGGCGAGACATGATACCCAAAGCTGAAATATAGGGAGAGAAAGTTCTACGAAATATAACGAATTATTACAATGGGCACGATGACTCGCCATCAGCGCCTGGCCGCCTGATCCGTGGGGTATTTCATTCTTAGGCAATATAAATCGTCAACGCCACATAATCAGACTCGATTATCCGCCCAGACAGATTCCATTGGGCATGAAGGGCAAACACCGTGACAATAATGTGAATGGATCACTGAAATTCTGTGAGGGTTTGTTCTTCAAAGCACAACATTCTGCCTACAAACATTTCAAAATAGCAAACCGTGAAACCTACAAGTCTGTCTATCTGTGGGTAATGCATCGTCAATTAAAATGTGGGTCAAAAGATATATATGATAAATACACCTATCGCGAGAAATATGGAATTGTTTCTAAACAAATGTCTAAGGGGGGTCAGGGAGGGCAGTTGCCCCCCTAGATTGTTTTTATAGAAAACATTTTTTTTTTAATCAGGTTGGGGACAAGTGATACTTGTACAAATATTTGCCGCCCCTGTCAAAAAAAGTTAACTACGGCCTTGAACATAAAAAACATTGACAGATACTTCTTCACCAAAACATCCGACGAACAAAACATAATTTGTAATGACATAGACATAATGTTATATATCTATAGGTCCTTTAAAAACGGCTCACCTGGGGTTGAGCGGAGACGTAATTATTTGCCATGTTTCCAACTGTGATCAACTCGCGCGCGCACTGAGGGTCGAACTGGTTGTCAGTGAAGTTGGTCATGTATATATTACTAACGCTCTTGCACGTGCAGCACGGACGATGGCGAGTGGGCAGTAAGTGGTTCTATTGTCTATTGCAAGCGGGGTGAATCAGAAGAAGCGCTTACCTGTAAATGTACAGCCGGGGAAAAGAAAGTATACGTCATGTTTGAGGGTGGCTAAAATTAAACAAACAAGAAATAGATATTTCATGATGATGTATTTGGGTGTCACCGCATAACCCGACTACATTTGGCATTGATGAGACATCCAATTATTTGCAGACTGTTGTCACATCGCTGGAGCATTGCTGGCTGTGACGTAAAACTCACTAAAGGTTAAAGTTAATTAATATTGTTCCACGGATGTGAACGTCATGGTACAGCATAGTCCGTCTTGAAAGCGGTCACGTGTTAAACCCAAGTCTATCGTTAGTCCGTTAAAAAAATTGAATGACGAGGGGCGTTCAATAAGTTTTGCAACTTCAATATAATACCAAGTCGCAGAATATCTTTTGCACTTTTATTTTTCAATATAATCCTCATTCACCTCAATACACTTATTCCATTTGTCCTTTTAATACTACTTTTATAGAAATCCGCAGATTGTCCCTCTAACCACTTACTTACTTAAAAATTTGGAATTTAATGTGCTCTTTACCACATATGCGTATTTCGCGCACGGGCCCTCCAGGCCATTTTGTGTTTGGTCGAAGAGGGTATGTCCGGGGGGTTGGGGGGGGGGGGGGGGGGGGGGGGGGGGGGTGATGGTGGTGGGGACTAAAGGGAGATTGTGTGTTTTTTATAGGTTTAGAATTTTAGGGTTTATTAGTAGTCTGTCTTACAGAGCCTGATACAAATAAATATCAAATACAGACCATGCAGGTCTATAATGTTTGGCAAGTCTAGATTACTGCAGTATCAGGAGAGTGTCACTGGGCTCCCTTTTAATATATTTTTATTAAGATAACTGAACAACTGGGTTTTTTTCTGTACGATATGTTCATTTCAGAGACTAGCTGTTAGTCTAGGTTTATTGGCAGCTTGTTTGTTGTTCTTTTTTTATTAAATGCGGCCAAGTAGGCCTGTTTTGATTAGATATATGCTTAGTGCTTTAAATGTTTGTAAGTCATTTAGGGGGTTTAGTACCGTTGCTAGTGTCATATGATTGTTGCAACTAAGTGTGGATTGGAGTTTTGTTCTGTTCTAACCACGCCTCTGTGGCAGCCTTTATGTCCTCGTCATCCTGGAAGCGTCTTCCACGTAGGGCAGATTTCATTTGCCGGAACAGGAAATAGTCACTGGTGGTAAGTCTGGGCTGTAGGGTGGGTGATTTAACTATTCGAATCCACATTCACAAATGGCGGCCTGTGCAATTCTCGACTAGTTAACCGGAGCATGTAAGGAACTTTATCACAGCGCGTTGTTCATGTTTGCGAGAATCCATAATTGTGACCACCCTTAGGTGAATGAAGCCATCACATCTAACTTATTGTTGTGTCTGGAACTTGTTATGACACGTGTCAACCCGACGTTATGACTAGTGTCACACCTGCCACAAGTTGACATTGTTTGTGTAAACACAAATGCCCAAACTTATTGAACGCCCCTCGTACATACTCACTGCTGTGCAGAGTTGTGTCCCTTGGGTGTGCCTCCTGTGTGCCACCGACCTATGGTCTTGGGTTCGAATCCACGATTGCCTTACTTATGTTTTTCAGCACCGTACCCGCGCTCGTTTGTTTCAACAACACTCACTTCGGCCCTCTTCCCACATGACACTAACAGGCTCTGATATTTGATATAACTGTAATACTGTCCAATGTGGCGATTAACCGAACTCACTCACTCACTCCGACAGTGCTTGGCTTATGTTACTATTTGTGTATATACGACTGTTTCAGCGAAACTATGAATTCATATATTTGTGAATAATATTTATAAGGAGTTGTGAGTTAAAATGTATCTCAAAATGATCCCACCGTTTCAGTGCATAACAGAAATCGTATGATTTTGTTTGTTTGTTTGCTTAACGCCGCACTCTGCAATATTCCAGCTATATGACGGCGGTCTGTAAATAATCGAGTCTGGACCAGACCAAATTACTATTTGTAATTACCACCGCGTGCAAAGAACAACGTGCTTCTGAAGTTAGATTGTGTATCATCCTGTTGACCAGTAGTGGATGGCGGTTTGTGTGAGACAACTATCTTGTGTGGTTTGTGAGCTTTGCAAATATTGAAGTTGTATAATCAAGTTTCGATCACGCAATCAATTGTAAGAGCAACGATGTACACGGTCGGACACGATAATACAATCAGCTAGGTCATACACTTGAACACTATGTTACAAACAGCTGGGTCATACACTGGAACACGATGTTACAAACAGTTAGATCATACACCGGAACACGATGTTACAAGCAGCTAGGTCCTTCACTGGAACACGATGTTACAAGCAGCTAGGTCATGCACTGGAACACGATGTTACAAACAGCTAGGTCATGCACTGGAACACGTTGTTACAAACAGCTAGGTCATACACCGGAACACGATGTTACAAGCAGCTAGGTCATGCACTGGAACACGATGTTACAAACAGCTAGGTCATGCACTGGAACACGATGTTACAAACAGCTAGGTCATACACCGGAACACGATGTTACAAGCAACTAGGTCACACACTGGACTGGAACACGATGTTACATTCAGCTAGGTCATACACTGGAACACGATGTTACATTCAGCTAGGTCATACACCGGAACACGATGTTACAAGCAGCTAGGTCACACACTGGACTGGAACACGATGTTACATTCAGCTAGGTCATACACTGGAACACGATGTTACATTCAGCTAGATCACACACTTAAACACGATGTTACATTCAGCTAGATCACACACTGGAACACGATGTTACAAACAGCTAGGTCACACACTGGAACACGATGTAAAAATCAGCTAGATCACACACTGGAACATGATGTTACAAGCAGCTAGGTCACAAAAGGGAACACGATGTTACAAACAGCTAGGCCAAAACTTGAACATGGTGTTACAAGCAGCTAGGTCACACACTGGAACACGATGTTACAAGCAGCTAGATCATACACTCGAACACGATGTTACAAACAGCTAGGTCACACACTGGAACACGATGTTACAAACAGCTAGGTCACAAACGGGAACACGATGTTACAAGCAGCTAGGTCATGCACTGGAACACGATGTTACAAACAGCTAGATCATACACTCGAACACGATGTTACAAACAGCTAGGTCATGCACTGGAACACGATGTTACAAACAGCTAGATCATACACTCGAACACGATGTTACAAACAGCTAGGTCACAAACGGGAACACGATGTTACAAGTAGCTAGGCCACGAACTGGAACACGATGTTACAAGCAGCTTGGTCACACACTGGAACACGATGTTACAATCAGGTAGGTCACAAACGGGAACACGATGTTACAAGCAGCTAGGTCATATACTGGAACACAATGTTACATTCAGCTAGGTCATACACTGGAACACGATGTTACATTCAGCTAGATCACACACTTGAATACGTTGTTACAAACAGCTAGGTCACACACTGGAACACGATGTTACATTCAGCTAGATCACACACTGGAACACGATGTTACATTCAGCTAGATCACACACTGGAACACGATGTTACATTCAGCTAGATCACACACTGGAACACGATGTTACATTCAGCTAGATCACACAATGGAACACGATGTTACAATCAGGTAGGTCATACACTGGAACACGATGTTACAAGCATCTAGGTCACAAACTGGAACACGATGTTACAAGCAGCTTGGTCACACACTGGAACACGATGTTACAATCAGCTAGATCACACACTGGAACACGATGTTACAAACAGCTAGGTCACACACTGGAACACGATGTTACAATCAGCTAGGTCACACACTGGAACACGATGTTACAATCAGCTAGGTCACACACTGGAACACGATGTTACAAACAGCTGAGACACAAACGCTGAGTGCGGCGTTAAACGATAAACAAACAAACAAACATATTCTTCATTGGTTCTGCGAGGGGATGGGTGTGGTGTATGGGACATGCTTGTCCCCTCGTGTCAGCACCGGCGCCGGCACCGAGCACGTGCAGGCCATGTACACTTGTCCTTAAAAGGGGGTTTGCCTCCGGTCTACTGGCAGCCCAAGAATGTTGCATTCAAGCCCTTTAATACAAACTTTGATTGTTATCCTATTCTGTGATCTATACACAAGGAACATAGTTAAGTATTTCATACAACCTAGTGGGCAAACTTTAGGGATAACAACTTCTATATTTACTGTAAAGACGACTTTTCGGTATAGATCCTTGACAACGGTATAAGAATCTATACCGA
The DNA here is from genome assembly GCF_023055435.1 of Haliotis rufescens. Classification (NCBI taxonomy): domain Eukaryota; kingdom Metazoa; phylum Mollusca; class Gastropoda; order Lepetellida; family Haliotidae; genus Haliotis; species Haliotis rufescens. The sequence continues at coordinate 6,754,567 of NW_025964223.1, forward strand.
AACGTTGCCTTTACAGTAAATAACGAAATTATTATCAAAAAGTTGCGTCCACTTTGTCCTGTCAACTTTTAAGTAATGCCTGTCAAACAATTTATTTCATACAACAGCCAAGTTGCATCCTGCAGTAAGTTTTTGATCAAACACATCTGTCCATGTCTACAAAGTTATCTGCTTATACTGAAATAGAGACACTGAGTCTGGAAGTCAGTTAACCTGATTGCATTTTGGGGACTGTTCAATAGTTGTTTGACTACTCTTCCGATGCTTCCTTGCATCATGCGAGTCCGGACGTGCGTTCATCTGAAGGAAGACGCCATGTTCTTGTACGAAGTTCACAGTAGGTATCTATTGTATCTAAGAAATTTATCAGAATGAGATCAATGAAATATGTATATATTAAATCGTTTCACAAATATCACTCAGCGTCACATACGGCACTTGATGTTTCGCGGTATCAGTCAGATAATGACCGTAAATATGTCCCATGAGGTCCTAACGGGGAACAGCGCCCTCCTCCATGGTGTATCTAGCTATCTCTCCATGGTGTATCTAGCTATCTCTCCATGGTGTATCTAGCCATCTCTCCATGGTGTATCTATCTATCTCTCCATGGTGTATCTAGCTATCTCTCCATGGTGTATCTAGCCATCTCTCCATGGTGTATCTATCTATCTCTCCATGGTGTATCTATCTATCTCTCCATGGTGTATCTATCTATCTCTCCATGGTGTATCTAGCTATCTCTCCATGGTGTATCTATCTATCTCTCCATGGTGTATCTAGCTATCTCTCCATGGTGTATCTAGCCATCTCTCCATGGTGTATCTATCTATCTGGCTGTCGGGTGTCTCAAACAGCACACATCGGGTGTCTCAAACATCAAACACCGCGTGTCTCAGATATCACACACCGGAAGTTTCAAACGGCAAACAGCAGGCGTTTCAAACATCATACCCGGTGTCTCAAACATCACATCCGGTGTCACAAGACACCAAACACCAGGTGTCTCAAACATCAAACACAGGTTTCTCAAACACCAAACACTGGCTGTCTCAAACACCAAACATCGGGCGACTCAAACATTACACTCGGTGTCTCAAACACAGGTTTCTCAAACACCAAACATTGGGTGTCTTAAACATCTACCCGGGTTATCGAACATCAAACACCGGGTGCCCCAAAGTTCAAACCCCGCGTGTCTCTAACATCAAACAGCGGGTGTCTCAAATATCAAACACCGCATGTCTCAAACATCAAATCCTGCATGTCTCAAACATCAAACACCGCATGTCTCAAACATCAAACAGCGCGTGTCTCAAACATCAAACAGCAGCTGTCTTAAACATCAAACATATCAAACACTGGCAAACATTTCAGTCATCAAACAACGGGTGTCTCAAACATCAAACAGCAAGTGTCTCAAACATCAAACACCGGAAATATCAATCGCCAGGTGTCTCAAACATCAAACACCAGATGTCTCACATACCAAACATATCAAACACTGGGTGTCTCAAACATCAAACACCGGAAACATCAAACACCGCGAGTCTCAAACATCAATCACTGGGTGTCCAAAACCATCAAACATCGGGTGTCTTAATCCTCAAACACTGGGCTCACAAACATCAAACACCAGATGCCTCAAACATCAAACGTCAGGTGTCTCAAACATCAAACACATCAAAAGATGTGTAAGAGAATGTCACTTGTAACCTATGGACCCGGAAAGCAACTCATGCGCATGGACACGCACGCACATACACACTCACGCACATACACACGCACGCACATACACACTAACGCACATATACACATACAAACGCACGCACATACACACTAACGCACATACACACATACACACGCACGCACATACACACTAACGCACATATACACATACACACTAACGCACATATACACATACACACTTACGCACATATACACATACACAAGCACGCACATACACACTTACGCACATATACACATACAAACGCACGAACATACACACTATCGCACATATACACATACACACGCACGCACATACACACTAACGCACATATACACATACACACGCACGCACATACACACTAACGCACATATACACATACACACGCACGCACATACACACTAACGCACATAAACACATACAAACGCACGCACATACACACTAATGCACATATATACATACACACTAACGCACATATTCACATACACACTAACGCACATATACACATACACACTTACGCACATATACACATACACAAGCACGCACATACACACTTACGCACATATACACATACAAACGCACGAACATACACACTATCGCACATATACACATACACACGCACGCACATACACACTAACGCACATATACACATACACACGCACGCACATACACACTAACGCACATATACACATACACACGCACGCACATACACACTAACGCACATAAACACATACAAACGCACGCACATACACACTAATGCACATATATACATACACACTAACGCACATATTCACATACACAAGCACGCAAATATACACATACACACTAAAGCACATATTCACATACACACTTACGCACATATACACATACACAAGCACGGACATACACACTAACGCACATATACACATACACACGCACGCACATACACACTAACGCACATATACACATACACACGCACGCACATACACAATAACGCACATATACACATACACACTAATGCGCATATACACATACACACGCACGCACATATACACTAACGCACATAAACACATACACACGCACGCACATACACACTAATGCACATATATACATACATACTAACGCACATATACACATACACACTAACGCACATATTCACATACACAAGCACGTACATACACACTAACACACATATACGCATACACACTAACGCACATATACACATACACACGCACGCACATACACACTAATGCACATATACGCATACACACTAACGCACACATTCACATGCACACGCACGCACATACACACTAACGCACATATTCACATACACAAGCACGCACATATACACATACACATGAACGCACATACACACTAACACGCATATACACATACACACGCACATACACACAAACGCACATACACACATACACATGCACGCACATACACACTAACGCACATATACACGTACACACACACGCACATATACACATACACATGCACGCACATACACACTAACACGCATATACACATACACACGCACGCACGCACATACACACTAACGCGCAACCACACCCCATGCATACCCACTCATGCGCATAACCAACGCCAGCACATACCAACTAAATGTATATATCAATTCACGAACATACACACTCACGCACATACAAACCCATGCACATACACACTCATACGCGACCACACCCCGCACATGCACATTCACAAGCATACCACCTCAGGAACATGCCTCACATACACATATCAACTTGCATACATAGCAACTGTCGCACGAACACAATCACGCACATACACACGCATCGTACCCCACGCCCACATACCAACTCACGCACATACCAACTCACGCACATACCAACTCACGCACATACCAACACACGCACATACCAACTCACGCACATTCCAACTCACGCACCTACCCCACGCCCACATACCAATTCACGCACATACAAACTCAAGCACATACCAACACACAGTCATACAAATTCACGCACATTCCAACTCACGTACATACAAATTCACGCACATACGATCTCACGCTCATACAAATTCACGCACATACGAACTCAAGCACATACCAATACACGCACATTCCACTTCACGCACCTACACACATACACATGCAGACAACCACACACAGGTACCCCATCCCTATCCTATGGTCTGACCTGGATGTTGTGCTTTCCTCTGATGTGGGCGCGGAGTGATATGAGCCAGCACAGCACACAGCAGGGGAGACAGAACACGTTTCCCCAGCCTTCGACGCCAGGTGGCACCCGTAACACTCTTGACAGAACATCACACACAGACCTGGGGGTGAAATAAAATACAAATGCGTTCATTGGTCAGCAAGTGTTGCAACAACCATAACATGTATTTTCAAATAGATTGTGGGAATTACTTCTAAATATAAGGACCCAAACAAACATCGAGTGAAACAGTGGATGATAAGTAAATTGAACTACTCACTTTAATCTCGTGCGCGTACCCAATATGGGTTCTTGTTGAAACAACATGTATGCTCTTGTTGAGACAACATATGGGCTCTTGTTGAGACAACATATGGGATCTTGTTGAAACCACATATGGGCTATTGTTGAAACCACATATGGGCTCTTGTTGAAACAGCATATGGGATCTTGTTGAAACCACATATGGGATCTTGTTGAAACCACATACGGGCTCTTGTTGAAACTACATATGGGCTCTTGTTGAAACCACATATGGGATCTTGTTGAAACCACATATGGGCTATTGTTGAAACCACATATGGGATCTTGTTGAAACCACATACGGGCTCTTGTTGAAACTACATATGGGCTCTTGTTGAATCAACATATGGACTCTTGTTGAAACCACATATGGGCTCTTGTTGAATCAACATATGGGCTCTTATTGAGACAACATATGGGCTCTTGTTGAATCAACATATGGGATCTTGTTGAGACAACATACGGGCTCTTGTTGAGACAACATATGGGCTCTTGTTGAATCAACATATGGGCTCGTGTTGAGACAACATATGGGCTCTTGTTGAGAAAACATATGGGCTAGCGTTTCAAACAGGGCGCTTTCTTGACTTTATTTGGCACATTTAGGTGCTTCCGTATTTCGAGTTATGCAGAAAAGTGGCAAACTTTGAATACCAGCACTTTCACCGACAGGCAGTGCATATCCCATTTGCATTTGCTGAATTTGGATACTGTTACGCGCCATTTGTATACAGAATCACGTGGTACTCGCATCCCATAACGTCTTCAAAGCACCCACACAGCCCCGTGCTCCATCCCCGGGGGGGAGCGTACACTGGCCCGCCCCCTCCTAGCCCCGCCACCACCACCGTGGTGTTGTGCGACTGCATCGTCTGCATGGGCATAGGCTTGAAGAATACACGTGTTCTCATATGTAATACATTCACAGCAATACCTAGAGCGAAATAAACAAGTGATAAATACGTTGTACTACATATTTACACAATACACATACGTAGTGCGACACATTTACGCAATAAACATACATAAAACTACACATTTACACAATATAAAACCCGTAAACATCCAGGTAGAGTATAGGTCTTCAGCAACCCCTGCCGCACTCAGCAATATTCCAGCTATATGACGACGGTCTGTAAATTATCGACTCTGGACCAGACCATCCAGTGATTGATACCATGAGCTTCGATCTACGCAATTGGGACACGATGAAACGCATCAACAAAGTCAGCGAGACTGACCACCCAATCCCGTTAGTCGCCTCTAACGACAAGCATGTCACCTTTTACGGTAAAATGGTAATGATATTCGGGTGTTTTGACTTCGCTGATCGCTTGTCACCTTGTCTGCTGACAAGACTCGATGGTGTGAAAGCCGGTCTTATCTGGACGAGTACTGACCACGTTAAACACCCTTCACTCACTCACTCGAGGACCTATGGTGGACGCACCTGTTGCATGACGGGCTGATGGTGAGGGGGGTTGTAGTTGTTGGGTTGGTATGGGACTACCCCTGGTCCCTGGTACTCCTGGGGGGTCGGGGCCTGAGGGTTGACGGTGCGCGAGTGTGGCGCGTAGAGTGGTGGGCCCGGTTTAGGCGCGCTGCCAATGGTGGGTGGGGCAGGCTCAGTCATTCTGCAGAAGGAAAGAAAATGACTGAGTCACTAGACTGGACCAGACTCCATTTTATTATAATATCAAATAACCTTACCGGTAAACAAATAAGTTCAACAAAAGTTAACTTGGAGAACGCTAGGGACGAGAGAATCAAACTTGTTTATATCATTTTCAAATTCATACTGGAAACAGAGACTGCTTCAGGTTTACCTTGATGACTGACAGAAATATGATTATTAATTTTGTGGTGAAATATATATTTCTGATACAAAGCCATGAACAAAGAATATACTGTGAACACGGATACTCCTAAGAGGTGAAAGGAAGTCAATTCTTTATTTACTTAATAGTTGTACTTTCCGGATTGATATTTAAATTTAACTTGCCATCCCCTTGCCATTAACTTGCCAGCCTGCCATGACTTCTTTGTAATTTTCAAAATATTCTGTGTATTAATTACTTTTAAAGCTATAAAGAGACACATGTCTGCAAATGTGATTTGAGTGCGTTAGCTGGATATAAATGCAAGGTAAATACAGAATTTGTCAATGACGTAAAGTAATACTGGGCGAAAGGGACACTGCGTCAAACTGAGTTTCACGTTTGTATGCTGGTACTACGAATACACACAAGAAATTGAAATTGATACAAAGTTAATCATTCCTGTATTAAATGCCGAGATAAATGCTCACGTCAGATAAATAATCATCCATCATTCCTCTTATACGTCGATCGTAGGCCATTCTCTAAATTGTCTCTAAATACGTGACCTTTGTGAAATGAAGTACAGAATTGAGGGGCATCCGACATATTTACAATCAAACAGACGTAGGTGACTTTGTGTAAACAAGTAAAGGTTATACTTCAATGACAGACCAGATCCAGTCTACCCCCACCCATCAACACCACTACCCCCAATGGAATTATGAGAGACGAGTTATATATGAAATATGAGTTCTATTAATGTATGATGAACTAAGATATTCGTAATATATATTCAGTTAAATCAGTTAAATATAACTGTACAAAAGACATGTTAAGTGTTATACATAGATACCAATAAGGTATTAATGGCTATATACATACGAATTGCGCTTTAAAAGTATAAAATGGCAGGTTTTGGCAGTAAGAAGGCAAACATATTAGTGTATGAAGTCGGTCTGCAGATCACCGAGTCTGGACCAGACAGTCCAGTGATTGGCTGTCTTCACGGCGACCAGGGCCTAGTGAATGTGCATGTTGATCAAGTGTCCACAACAAAACTTATCTACATAATTTACTACTCAATAACACGAGACGTTAACTACCTTCACAACTACCTGCTCGGTGATTTATACACATAGTTTCCAAGAAGTTTCAACTTGACCTTTGGGTATAATAATGGCCAAAAAGCCAGTTCCATTCAACTTATTTACTCACCTGAACTAGAAATAAGAGAAACCAGTGGAAGCGCCTGATCTCTTTCGTATTTAGACCTATGCATAAAGGTTCAGAGTGACAACAAATCACCACACGACTGTTTGACAAGAGGGATGACTTCAACTTTCCAAAAGTCAACTTTCCCTTTCTGTCAAGAAATAATCCAGCAGCTCCATCCTTTGGTGTCTATATTTCACATCTTGTGAGGTACAATCGAGCATGCTCTGTATTTAAGAGTTGTTTGATCAGGCTGCAACATTCAAGACCTCAGTGTAGCTTTCAAAACGTTTTAACATTGCATCTTAATGCAAATATGAAACGTGGACGCCCAGAGAACAAATAGTCTTCATTATTTACCCAAACGGTTTCAGCTGGGTGTTAAACGGCAAAATAGAAGTGAAAATAAATTATGGTAAAAACAGCCAAAAACAATTCCCTGACTAAACAGATTCCAATAAATTTAAATTCAGAGTTTTAGTTTTTACGAATGGTGAATGACCAGACGAACAGACGGACAATGCATAAAACCCTTGCATATACTGAATGTGAAAACACTTAAAACCGTAAAAAAAACTATAAAAAAAACCAACAAATACTTATGAATGAAAGTTTTCACATCTTTTCTTTCAATTTCCATCCTAACATGTTCGGTGTTTTCCAGTTCCGTGTTTTTGGCGTTTACACGTTATCAATTAGGCTGTCCACACCAATATACTCATAGCAAGGCTTCTACAATGAAAAGCAGCAGAACCAGAAGCTGATGGTGACAATTCTGGTCATAATGGGCCTTAAATATTGAAAGACTCCTCGTAAAATAAGACGGGAACGCCGCAGTGAGCCGGTTGGTGTGACAGACCCTTATATCTTTTGTGAAGATAAAAACTTGTTTGAGCGTCTGATACTTTTATGTACGCTTGTTTGAGTAGTCGCAACACTGCGATCGAGTTATTTCCCCTAGCCCATGCTGCAACTGATGCAGACCCACCGTTTCCGAATGAGAACAATCTCAGAACATAATCATATCAAGCTGTGAGAACATTATTAAGCATCATATCCAAGTTCTAACAGGTGCAACTGTTGAATAACGAGAATGCTCCATTCACAACTCCGCAATTTTCACAGGCTGCTGAAAAGTTTATTTACTTTCCATTTATTTTTTCATACACATATAAATGATATATTCACTGTAATGGTGTGGCGCCTGTTCCTATGTTTACAGTTAGATGTACAGGAAGGGTGACACGTTTACAATATGTGATTGATGACATTAATATGACCGAAAAACAAGAGAAATGATGAAACGGCCATGAAGGTGTAATGACGATACACCTTAATTTCGGACGTGTAGATCAATACCTGGTGTGTCTACCATGTTGTGCAATGCATGCACACCATGATGGCATACTGTTGATTAACTTGAGTATAGTTGCCCTTTGGATTGCCCGCCATACAGTCTGAAGAACGAGAACATTCCACAGATATTCTATTGGAGAATGTCAAGGGACTTGGCGATCCAGTCCATTGTTCGTTTGCATTTTTGTCAGAGACAGTCAGTGACGACCTGGGCTTGAATTGATCTGACATGATCTTGCAGTTTAAAATTTCTCATGACAGTTCTAGCAAATTGAACAAAGACAGGACATAAAATGTACTCAGCATGTCACTGGTTAGTCAAATGTCCATTCAAAATAACCAAATCAGTTGGCCTGTCATGTGTGATCCTGCCCTCACCATGACACTTACCGCCGCATACTGATAGTGGTAAAGAATTATTGCCATGGCATACTGCTCGCCGCTACTATATTTTATGCCATCTGTACAAACCCTTGATTCACCTGTAAACATAACAAGTGAACAAAACCTCATACAATTACTTACACACCTTGTGAACCCACACCTATGAAGTAAACAACATAACAACACAAAAAATAGAATGGTACTGAGATACCAGCAGCCAATGAAGTATCCTCAGACGTGAAAACTTCTTTATCAGAAAACCCCCCAGATGGCTTGGCAAGAATACGTTGTCAGTTACCCAGTCGCCACTTCTGTACCAAACCGGTGAAGCTCCGTGATGGGTAGGCCTCCCTGTATCCTGTTCTCTCAAGTTTTGTAGCATGGTAGGCGGGAACTAGAGGAGGACCACTGCACTCTCATGTTTTGTAGCATGGTAGGCGGGAACTAGAGGAGGACCACTGCACTCTCGTGTTGTGTAGCATGGTAGGCGGGAACTAGGTGAGGATCACTGTACTCTCATGTTTTGTAGCATGGTAGGCGGGAACTAGAGGAGGACCACTGCACTCTCGTGTTGTGTAGCATGGTAGGCGGGAACTAGAGGAGGACCACTCTACTCTCGTGTTGTGTAGCATGGTAGGCGGGAACTAGAGGAGGACCACTGCACTCTCATGTTGTGTAGCATGGTAGGCGGGAACTAGAGGAGGACCACTCTACTCTCATGTTGTGTAGCATGGCAGGCGGGAACTAGAGGAGGACCACTCTACTCTTGTGTTGTGTAGCATGGTAGGCAGGAACTACAGGATGACCACTCTACTCTCGTGTTGTGTAGCATGGTAGGCGGGAACTAGAGGAGGACCACTGCACTCTCGTGTTGTGTAGCATGGTAGGCGGGAACTAGTGGAGGACCACTGTACTCTCGTGTTGTGTAGCATGGTAGGCGGGAACTAGAGGAGGACCACTGCACTCTCATGTTGTGTAGCTTAGTAGGCGGGAACTAGAGGAGGACCACTGTACTCTCGTGTTGTGTAGCATGGTAGGCGGGAACTAGTGGAGGACCACTGTACTCTCGTGTTGTGTAGCATGGTAGGCGGGAGCTAGAGGAGGACCACTACACTCCCATGTTGTGTAGCATGGTAGGCGGGAACTAGAGGAGGACCACTGCACTCTCATGTTGTGTAGCATGGTAGGCGGGAACTAGAGGAGGACCACTGTACTCTCGTGTTGTGTAGCATGGTAGGCGGGAACTAGAGGAGGACCACTGCACTCTCATGTTGTGTAGCATGGTAGGCGGGAACTAGAGGAGGACCACTCTACTCTCATGTTGTGTAGCATGGCAGGCGGGAACTAGAGGAGGACCACTCTACTCTTGTGTTGTGTAGCATGGTAGGCAGGAACTAGAGGAGGACCACTCTACTCTCGTGTTGTGTAGCATGGTAGGCGGGAACTAGAGGAGGACCACTGCACTCTCGTGTTGTGTAGCATGGTAGGCGGGAACTAGTGGAGGACCACTGTACTCTCGTGTTGTGTAGCATGGTAGGCGGGAACTCGAGGAGGACCACTCTACTCTCATGTTCTGTAGCATGGTAGGCAGGAACTAGAGGAGGACCAGTGCACTCTCATGTTGTGTAGCATGGTAGGCGGGAACTAGAGGAGGACCACTGCACTCTCATGTTGTGTAGCATGGTAGGCGGGAACTAGGTGAGGATCACTGTACTCTCGTGTTGTGTAGCATGGTAGGCGGGAACTAGAGGAGGACCACTGTACTCTCATGTTGTGTAGCATGGTAGGCGGGAACTAGAGGAGGACCACTCTACTCTCGTGTTTTGTAGCATGGTAGGCGGGAACTAGAGGAGGCCCACTGTACTCTCGTGTTGTGTAGCATGGTAGGCAGGAACTAGAGGAGGACCACTCTACTCTCATGTTGTGTAGCATGGTAGGCGGGAACTAGAGGAGGACCACTGCACTCTCATGTTGTGTAGCATGGTAGGCGGGAACTAGTGGAGGACCACTGTACTCTCATGTTGTGTAGCATGGTAGGCGGGTACTAGAGGAGGACCACTCTACTCTCATGTTGTGTAGCATGGTACGCGGGAACTAGAGGAGGACCACTCTATTCTCATGTTGTGTAGCATGGTAGGCGGGAACTAGAGGAGGACCACTCTACTCTCATGTTGTGTAGCATGGTAGGCGGGAACTAGAGGAGGACCACTGCACTTTCGTGTTGTGTAGCATGGTAGGCGGGAACTAGTGGAGGACCACTGTACTCTCGTGTTGTGTAGCATGGTAGACGGGAACTAGAGGAGGACCGCTGCACTCTCATGTTGTGTAGCATGGTAGGCGGGAACTAGAGGAGGACCACTGCACTCTCATGTTGTGTAGCATGGTAGGCGGGAACTAGAGGAGGACCACTGTACTCTCATGTTGTGTAGCATGGTAGGCGGGAACTAGAGGAGGACCACTCTATGCTCATGTTGTGTAGCATGGTAGGCGGGAACTAGAGGAGGACCGCTGTACTCTCATGTTGTGTAGCTTGGTAGGCGGGTACTAGAGGAGGACCATTGCACTCTCATGTTGTGTAGCATGGTAGGCGGGTACTAGAGGAGGACCACTGCACTCTCATGTTGTGTAGCATGGTAGGCGGGTACTAGAGGAGGACCACTGCACTCTCATCTTGTGTAGCATGGTAGGCAGGAACTAGAGGAGGACCACTGCACTCTCATGTTGTGTAGCATGGTAGGCGGGAACTAGAGGAGGACCACTGTACTCTCATGTTGTGTAGGATGGTAGGCGGGAACTGGAGGAGGACCACTGCACTCTCAAGTTGTGTAGCATGGTAGGCGGGAACTAGAGGAGGACCACTCTACTCTTTTCCTCAAGCTCAACTTCTCAGTATCCTGAGCATAAGTCCAACTTGGAGAACCATCTCGATCCAGACTGACAACTTAAGTTTCATCAATTCTTGGAATTTAGTAGGAATTCTGAACTGTTCTTGAATTCAACAATCTCATGTCAAGACAGAAACAGAGACTGTTATCCTGTTTGCGGACTAGAACCACATTAGATGAGTTTGGACTGTGAGATTCTCTAATGGCTCCACATGCAATCATCTCATGTATGTGTTTCCTTGCTTCTGTAGTTAATCCAGGGGTGTTTCTTCAATGTGGCTGCTTGAAAGGAGTCTCACCCGTCAACTTAATTCCATGCCTTACAGTGTTGCATAAGTCTGTGATACTTGAAAGCATGATGCACTCCCATGGATCATATCAGAGACTAGTTGCTTCTGTGGATCATCAAGGTGGCTTTCCTTGTGTTGCCCTTCTGAGAAGAAGTATATGTGATATCCTCTGATACATGTTGGGTCTTCTTAGCAGATACGTCCAGGGGAGCTGTGTAACGACACGAACGTATTGGAGTTGACAGAGTCTAGTCTTTGGACGAATGGTGATGACTCGTGATATTCTAGATGAATTTCCATGTTTTCCAACTTCTACTAGCAGACAGACAGGCAAGCCAAGTCGTAGTCAACCTCAAGATGCTCTGTAACTCCCTGGGCTATGACGAATAAATTCATTGAGTTTGACCATCTGATTGGAATCAGTCCTGATAGGCTCATTGCTGTTTGACGTGACTGTATGCCAAATGTCCATTCCTTGTGTAATCCCTTTCGTTTCTCTCTTGTGAACATTGATGCCAATCACTGCAGGGATGTCCTTGTTGTATTTCATATTATTAGTTATTAGTTTAGGAATCTAACATTCCACATCATAGCAATGAATGTAGATCAATGTATCCAGGGGAAGTTATGTCAGAGTCTCCAGCTCCAGTTAGTTGAAGTTCAAATTCAGTTAGAGGCCGTCATTCAATATCTGATAAGTTCGAGTTGTAAAAGCCTTGACCGACATTTGTAATCTGGGATCATATATCTAAAAGTGCAGACCAGCGATGACTACTTGAGTTTCATTATCATCTCCGATCATTCTGTCACAAATATCTGTTGGGTTAGGGCTGTCTCTTCAATTGGCCTCTGCTATCCCTTCAGCATTATGCTGTTCTAGTTTAAAGAAACACCACCACGTCTACCATGTCCAATCTACCACGACCTTGGCCTCTAACTGAGATATTTTTATCTGCAGTAGGATCCTCCTTCTGGGCTTCTAAGACTGAAAGTCTATCCAAGATCTGCTTCGAAAGTTTGTTGTCCGCCTAGGGCTGTTGCTTTCGCTGTGCAAGTTCCAGCTTGATATCTTCTGATAGCTGCTGAGATATCTTGGCAGAATAATCTGTATCTGGTGTGGGGTTCCTATCCATGATGTGTGGTTGCTGTTGAACCTTCGATCACATCCATTGATGTAGTTCTCCTTGCATCTCATGTTCAATGTCTCTTGTAGTCTGCAGAAGATCCTCGAAATCCTGTCCTGAGTAAAATGAAGGTCAGGTAGCATTCTTTGAATATAATCCACTCCAGAATTTATTTCTCAAAATAATATTTCTAGACATAGTGTCCATGTAGCTTCCTCCACATATGGTTCTCTGTGGTAGAGTTTCCAATATACAGTAGAACATGGATATGACGAATTACAAGAGAAATCAGGTTATTATATCTGTTGTTTGTTATATACGTTTCCGTTTGGAAACGTTCGTCATCTTGGATAAAACAAAACACAATACACGTAATTGTAGCATTTTTGTATAAGCAATGTTCACTTCATAGCATTCAGTTGATAACATTTCGTAACATTCATTTTAAGAACATTGTTTATCAAAACGATGCACATATTTAGCATATTACGATTTACATACGGGGAGATGAGTTGTCCGTGATTTTTAGCTGACTGCATTCGTGAAACCGCATTGTTGAGATCAGCCGAACTGTCAAATGATGTCTTCTCTGTTGACTTTTGAGTGTTCAGGAAGATATTTTGTGTTTCAAGAGCCTTATTGGCATCGACAAAGGAGGGTGGGGCTGGTTCCACTGTCGACCCCGTCTTGCGTGTCTTCATCATCGGAATCCGCTCAGCTAATGCCACCTCGCTTTTTCAACAATCGACTGGTCTGTCGTTATCACTCGGCCGTTCTGCAACAAGGATGTCTCTGTGGGCGTCTATGAACTCTTGGCGACTCACTTCCGTTGGAATGTCTGTGACCTTCTTTAACTCCAAATATCCCTCAAGTCTGATAACAGAATGTCATCAGATTCGTCACTGTCGGATTCAGTCCCACCATCCGTCAACACCTTTTCTGAAACAGTTCTTCATTGATGTTACATTGACTTGCCGCAACGCTCGGCGTACCATCTCAATTGCATTCAGTATGCTTATCCCATGGTCTTGTTTCTTTTCAAAACTGGATAGCATACTTGTCATCATCTACCGCTTGTAGTGTTGGTTCAGAGTGTAGTGTTATTCCTGTTGACGAGTAGTTTAGAAAGCTTGCAATACTGATTCCGGATTATCCAGAGTGCCATATGGTCCTTCCAGTTACCTCACGACAGTGTCAACTATAGCCCTCTTACCTAGTGAAAGAAGAACACCTATTCACTTTGTTGGGGACTTCCTCTCTCTGGGACAGAATAGCAGTTGGGTAGGCATTATCTCGAATAAGGCAACTCCCGTTTCCAAGTTTCAAAGGATGGCTCCATTTTCGGTACAGGGGTTAGCTTACCATAAAGAAGGCAGATAGATAAGGACACATTCCTGTAAAAGATATCTGAGGCATCAAATTTAAATGATTTCAAGAAGAGTGAGGAAAAACGTCTCTCCTCCAATGTACCACCACAGGTATGTGCACGAAATACTACTGGTAAGACAACAAGGAGTAGGAGTGAGATAAGAAGCGTACGTAAAAGGAAACAGCGAGAAGCAGAGATAAGCCGTGGAATATTAAATGTACTACTATATCCGGTGACATTTACATTCCCGCAATATATGTCATTTTCAACTCGTTCCATCTCATGGAGTTCCTTTGTTGTCACTATTTTATACAAGAACCTGAACTGAAAGTCTAGTAGATTTACATCTTTAGAACACTTCTTTCTAGGAGATTTCTTTGTCAAACATTGCCTGCCATTCATAACAAACCGAGATTACAGATTTAATAAGTTGTTCATAATACCATTTGGTCCTTCTGTTGGTTTCAACCATTCGTCCAGGGTTTTTTTTATAAAACGAATCGTAGACTACAAGGCATTAACAGCGTCCTTCAAAGACTGTGGTATGCTAAGAAATAATCGGGCATGACCATTAATGGGGTTTTTTATCCGTGAGCTCTTTGGACCTAATTTCTAATAATTAATGTTGAGTTTTTACATTGTGACTTAGCCACAGGTCTTGGGGTGTGAGTGAGTGAGTATGGCTTTTAGTAATATTCCAGCAATATCACGGCGGGCACAGGTCTTGGGATAGGATTTAATCATTAATGTCAGAGTTTGACTAATACTTTCTCCAGAATGTTCGCCATAACTACAAAGTATCTTTCTTATCTATCTTTATTTATTTTGTAAGCTACCAACATGAGTGCAGCGTTATATAACAAACAAACAACATCTCTTTTTTCTTTGTAAGAAGGATTTTAGTATTGGGGTTTAGTACATGTCTTCTTTGACTTGATAATTTTAAGGAATACTTATTTTTTTTATAAGCTTAGCTATCTTTATTTTATCTATTTTGTGGTTCCAAATGAATTTATAATAGTTCTGGGTGGTGGAGTAGCCTAGTGGTGAAAGTGTTCGCTCATCACGCCGAAGATCCGGGTTCAATTCCCCACATGGGCACAATGTGTGAAGCCCATTGCAGGGTATCCCCAGCCGTGAAATTGCTGGAATATTGCTGAAAAAGCGGCGTAAAACCATACTCACTCACTATAATACATTCTGTTAAGTTTTGGAATAAAGTCAGTCGAAGGGCTGGGACGGGAAATTGCTGTAGTTTGTGTAAAAGAAAAACAGAGCCAGTATTTTAATAACTGTATTTTTCACCACGATTGTTAAATTCCTCTTTCTCCAACTAGATAATATTCTATTAATATATTCAATTCTTTTTCTCGTGTTAATCACCCACAAATCCTTCATATATGGATTTAACTTTATCTCTTATACCTCAAAGTGGTCTCACATAGTTTATTTTGACATCCTGCCTTGGAACCAATCTATATGGCTTTGGTCTTATCTACATTCATTTTCAACCCTGATATTCTAAAGAATATATTTAATACATCTATAGAGGCATACGGGCATTCTCCTGTGCCGTCCAGAAATAGCTCTGTGTCGACAGCACATTGTCCAAGTTTTGTTCGACATCATGTAGAGTAATCCTATTCATGTTATTATTTTTATCATGCACCAAACGATTTCAGCAACCAGAGGAAACATACATGGTTATAGGGGATCTCCTTGTCTACAACCTTGATCATTACTACAGAATGAAGATAGATGACCATTTTGGATTACACACGAAGTGGGTATATTTGCTTTTGTAATTTAATCACATTTATTCCGAAGGTATAATTGTATGGACCCTTGATGATGAATTATTGAGTAAAACTTTAGAGTCAAATGCTTTTTCAAAATCTATGAGTAATAGTACTCCAGGTGTGTAAGGCTTTTTTATGTCTGAAACAAGATACCATGCACTAGTCTCGTGTTTTCGCTGACACATCTACCTAGAATATATCTAGTTTTATGTATTTGTATTAGACTATCCAATGGCTTTTTAACCAGGTAAGCAATACAGGCACGGAATATTTTACACAAAGCTTTCAACTCTTTGTGACATGGCTGCATAATAAAAACAACGTCGTCAACCGCTTGATTTCAATTATGGCAGCAACTGGTCCAGAAGCGCATTAGCCTACTTCATTTAGGGCTCTCTCCATTCTTGCCATGAAGCACGACCGCAATTTTGAATCTGCTAAAACCTTGAAAACTTTCTTTTAATTTGACTTACAGAATATTACAATATCATGCCTGGTTTTGTTATAACCTAATATACAGATATACTTAATCTTGTAGACGTTAGTGATATGGGTTTTGATCAAGAGGAAACCTTGAGCAAACATTGTCACACAAACCGTGTGTGATGTGGATCTATTTCTAAGAAATGTGTACAGGTAATTGATACGTTTTATCGAGGAAAGCTCAACACGAAAGGGTCGGTCGTCTGACCCACTTGTTATCAGCCTAATCTGTCACGATATGGCTGACGTTAAAAAATACCTCACTCACACTCACTCACCTAATCTGTCAGCTGACTTATACCAGTCAGCCATTTTGAATTCAACCTGGATATTCCCCTATATTCCAACATTCTGATGAACAACTAAGGTTTTGACAAAACAAGGACAAAATAAGCTTGAAGTATACTCTCCAAACTAAGAATAGGATATTCGAAAATAACAAATGAATACAGACATACAAAGAGGTATCGAGTGATGGGGACGAATGGATAAAATCAAGCAAAGACCTGATGAAACTTGGCAATCAACAGAACATGTTGGCGGTGTGTTGTAAGGATGCAAACAGCCCCAAAAGAAGACAAGATGTATAGAAAAAATGAACATTTGAGATTTAACATACTTCTTGACCTCACCTCACCGTCCAGTCCATCAAGGTTTGTATTGCTGTGTTTAAATTTCCACATGTGATGTAGAAACGGCCAGACAAATGCACTACCTCTCTAGGACATGGTCGTTGGACTTCACTCCCTAGTCAGGAAGAAAAATAACATCCAATCCAATCATGAAGTTTGAATTTGTGGCTGAATTTTGTTGACAGGTCGTGGTAAGCCTGATAGCTGATAGTAGATGGGGAAAAGGACATTTTGACCTTACCTCTAAACACATCTCAACTGCGGGTTCATATTTAAGTCAGTGAAAAGAATATATATTCACCCAGCGGCAACAGTGGTCAAGCATCCATGATGGGCTAGGCAGGGAATCAGGGATGATGAGCGATCCTAGCATGAACGCTGATTCCGATGTGATGAAAATGCGTGAGAGATCAGCGTAAACACACTCTTGTATCCTTATATACAACCTAACCAGCTATTTGAAAGTTCCACATAGTGGATTACCTACTTTCACCGTCCGCGGTATACCGGACCGGAAGTTTTCACACCACACTAGCATCTAAATATTGTATCTTCCTGACGACGGATCACCACCTGCTGGCAGTGTCTGAAAGAAGACTAACGTCCTGGGGTCACAGAACATGCATCTTTACAGCAGCTTCACTTTGGAGTTCTCTCCCTGTTGACATCGAGCAGTCTCCTTCCATGGCTTATTAAAAATCAGTCCTGAAAACCCATCTCTTCAGACGTCATTACCTACAATTCCCTTATCTTACTCTCCAGCTATGCTTTCATAATTTAAGTCGCTGTGTTTTTGGAGGATATGGTTCAATAGAAATGTCCATTGTTATATTTTACAGAATAGAATAAGTATATGCAGCAAAGAGCATTATCATTATTACTACTATTACAACTGCATAGCACTTGTTTCATACCACTTTTATATGAAACTGATGGAAGAAAGACAAATGTTTGGCAAACAGCATCACCCGTATGACCCAGAGAATGACACAAATATAAGGGGGAGTGAGAATGTTGTGCTAATATAACAAATATTATATTTGGGATTACACTTTCTTCGTACTTTGTGCCAATCGTATACTGTTAACCCAGACCTAGCCAATCCACTTGAAGTAAGAGTCATTCCATTGGTGACTGACATAATCCCATCCGAATGCCTCAAGCACCAGGCTTCCAAACAGCCCCTTTTAATTTGGAGTAGAACCCACCTGTCAAATGTATCGTCTCCCAAAATCATATGAGTGAAACCTGGTCAATATAATACCCATCCAAGTCACATATAATTACAGTATAATGCTTGTTACACAATCATTTCCATTCCAACACATGATGTTCGCCTTATGGTCAGCGAATCAAATCGGTTTTTCCCATTCATAACTGGCGGTGGTACAACAGCTTATATTATTATACAACTATTACAAAGATCATACAAATAGGATAAATACGAAGAAACATTATTTTGTTTATTATTCAAACTGTTGTTATACATTTGCAAGACAACTCAAAAAAAGGTAAAGGGATATTTCCATAACCACACCTGACGGTACATTAACTTATCTGGACGCTGGATAAACATTTTACTGGGGTAGAAACTCATTCTATGTTTTAACGCTTACTGAAGTGTGACCTTGTCACAATATATGTGGTTCGATATCTTCCATGCGTTTCCCCAAATGCATTAACATAGTGAGACAGCCTCATGTACATTATATGCACAGTTTGTTTCTGAGGCTGGTGCATACAAAAACACAAGTTAAAAAAACCATATAGTATAATGTTATTCTTAGCAGGATATGTTTTACTACAATAGAAGACATGACACTTATGTCGCTTTTTCCTTTGAAAAATGTTTATGAATAAGGTCAAGAAGGAAAACTGTTTTCATGTGTGTTAGTATTCCATTTAAATCATATTAGTGTCCTAGTAATATGTTTGAAAGCTATGTGCATAATAAAAGCAGGTACATGTATTTCTTACAAATACAACGGCCCAGTCTACTTTCTACTAAAGCCTTTTAGGGCCATTTGTTTTTATATTCTTTTGTGAAATCTCAAGATACTTAGTTGAAATTTCAAGATACATACATGTAAGCTGAAATTACAAGATACTTACTTGAATTTTCAAAATGCTAAGTTGAAATTTCAAGATATTAACTTATTATCTTAAAATTTCAACTTAGTATGTATCTTGAAATTTTAACATGACATTTTGAATTTTCAAGAACAAAATGGCCCAAAAAGGCTTCCGTATAAAAGGCTTCCGTAACCTTCAGAGAGCCTTTGCTTCAAAATCCCACATTTACCATATTCACGTCAACATCATTGTAGGCTTATACATACAATTGTTTAATTTGAAACTTGAGGTTGTGACATGGAATTTAATGGGTACTGACCTCTTTAACAACTATAACACCCCTAATAGTCTTGGGATCAAAATGAATTTCATAAGCACACATTGATTTTAAAATTGGTGACTCAAATACACATATTCTACATTCCGTTTGTGCAACGACTTCACTGGATTTCACTTTGAAGTGCTGATTAAAGAAAAATGCTTGATATTCCGATCCTCATCGAAAGAACAAATTTCATTTGCATGATGTCTGCAAATACATTCTTGATGCTGACAGAACTTTACAATACAGGTTTGAAATGAAATACTTCACCAGAGCCGCGGCTTATCTTTTCTTTAAGAAAGTTCTGAATGTGGAGGAATGGAACACATATCACTGACGTTCTGAAGTCATGGGAACAAACACATCCCTGGACATATAACATGTAACTATGAGATTAGATAAGTCTCAAACTAAGGTGGAGGAGTTAAGAGCTAAAAAACTGTTAAAATATTACAAACAAAAACCTTTCCCTAATCCGCAAAATGTCTGCAAAAAGCAGAGTCCATTGTTCTATTCCGACTATGATAATAAATAACCCTTTCCATATCCAATAGAAATCTCAGCATAAAGCAGAGTCGATTGTACGATTCCGACTATATCATGAGTATGTGTTATAAATCACTATCAGATAGGAATGATACCAGGTGTTCACGAAAAGAAGAGAATATCCTGCCCAGCCATAAGCATGTCTTTATGAAAACAATGTTAAACCCAACTCACGAAAAAACAGTTAATGAGCAGCTATTAAACACACAGAAATAGAATAAAAGTTCACATCTGTTGTTAGATCGCTGACTTTACATGGAGTTCCCCGCTCCCCAGTGTAGGTTCGAATCCCAGACGGGACTCAACTCCAAAAAAAGTACGAGAATCTGCACTTGCACTGTGCGCAGGTACACAACTAGGCCATATCAGCGAAACAACTCCTCGTGTTATCTTGAGAAGTTGATAATATCAACAGGATAAATCAAGAGGATATAGGCCGATTTCATTTTTCGTTTTTCGTTTCGTTTTTCAGTTAACTTGATCTGGAATGTTAAGTTACGAAATCTTACGTAGACCACACATGACGTAGATCACACATGACGTAGACCTCAAATGACGTAGATCACACATGACGTAGACCACACGTGACGTAGACCACACATGACGTAGACCACACATGACGTAGATAACACATGACGTAGACCACACATCACGTAGACCACACATCACGTAGACCACACATAACGTAGATCACACATCACGTAGACCACACATCACGTAGACCACACATGACGTAGATCACACATGACGTAGATCACACTTGACGTTGACCATGGCATGTGGTTCAATAAATAACGTTTACACACCCAACATGTATCGCTGACGCACCCAATATTTAATGTTTGCACACCCAATACGAAGGTTGATATACCACAATATTTATTTATTTGTTGTTCCTTCAAATGCTAGGAACGAGCTGAAATTTCCTTTTCGGAAAAAATGATTTCATTCTCAATATCTGTCATGAGAACTTATAGTCGCAGGATGGTGTATCCATGGTGTATCTAGCTATCTCTCCATGGTGTATCTAGCTATCTGGCTGCCCTGCCGTTGTTGATGTTGTTGATCTCCCGGGACAGCTGGCACATCGTGCACTGGTAACAGCAGACCACCATGCAGCAGTCGTCGCAGATGGAGCCCTGGAACAGTGTGTGGAAACATCTAGAACCAGGCGTCTCAAACATCCAACACCGGGTGTCTCAAACAGCACACATCGGGTGTCTCAAACATCAAACACCGCATGTCTCAGATATCACACACCGGAAATTTCAAACGGCAAACAGCAAGCGTCTCAAACATCACACCCGGTGTCTCAAACATCACATCCGGTGTTCAGACACCAAACACCAGGTTTCTCAAACACCAAACATCGGCTGTCTCAGACATTACACCCGGTGTCTCAGAACCAAACAGCGGGTGTCTCAAACATCAAACAGGTTTTTTAAACATCAAACATTGGGTGTCTCAAACATCTACCCGGGTTATCGAACATCAAACACCGGGTGCCCCAAAGTTCAAACCCCGCGTGCCTCAAACATCAAACACCGGGTGTCTCAAATATCACACTGGGCGTCTCAAACATCAAACACCGTGTGTCTCAAGCATCAAACACCGGGTGTCTCAAACATCAAACACCGCGTGTCTCAAATATCAAACACAGGTTTCTCAAAGATTAAACACCGGGAGTCTCAAACATCACATACCGGGTTCTCGAACATCAAACACCAGATGCCTCAAACATCAAACGTCAGGTGTCTCAAACATCAAACACTCAAGATGTGTAATAGAATGTCCCTTGTAACCTATGGACCCGGACAGCAACTACTAACGCACATATACACATACACACGCACGCACATACACACTAACGCACATATACACATACACACGCACGCACATACACACTAACGCACATATATACATACACACGCACGTACATACACACTAACGCCCATATACACATACACACTAACGCACATATATACATACACACGCACGCACATACACACTAACGAACATATATACATACAAACGCACGCACATACACACTAACGCACATATATACATACACACGCACGCACATACACACTAACGCACATATATACATACAAACGCACGCACATACACACTAACGCACATATATACACACGCACGCACTCAAATACACACTAAAGCACATATACACATACACACGCACGCACATACACACTTACGCACATATACACTAACGCACATATACACATACACACTTACGCACATACACACTTACGCACATATACACACACAGACGCACGCACATATACACACACAGACGCACGCACATACACACGCATGCACACAACTTACACATACCACCTTACGCTCACGCGCACTCACACATTGATGTACACACACACACATACCCCCTCGCGCACATACACACATACGCACAAATACACTCACGTGTTTACCACTTCATGCACATACAAACCCATGCACATACACACTCACGCGCAACCACACCCCATGCATACCCACTCATGCGCATAACCAACGCAACTAAATGTGTATATCAATTCATGAACATACACACTCACGCACATACAAACCCCAGCACATACACTCTCATACGCGACCACACCCCGCACATGCACACTCACGCGCAAACCAACTCACGCATATGTCCATTCACGAGCATACCACCCCAGGAACATGCTCACATACACATATCAACTTGCATACATAGCAACTGTCGCACGAACACACTCACGCACATACACACGCACGTGTGTATCACCTCGCACACGCAACCTACCCCACGCCCACATACCAACTCACGCACATACAAACTCACGCACATACACACTCACGCACATACCATACACATGAATATTCCAACTCACGCACATACCAACACAAGCACATACAAACTCACGCTCATACAAATTCACACACATTCCAACTCACGCACATTCCAACTCACGCACATACGAACTCAAGCACATACCAACACACGCACATTCCACCTCACGCACCTACACACATACACATGCAGACAACCACACACAGGTACCCCATCCCTATCCGATGGCCTGACCTGAATGTTGTGCTTTCCTCTGATGTGGGCGCGGAGTGATACGAGCCAGTACGGCACACAGCAGGGGAGACAACACGTTTCCCCAGCCTTCGACGCCAGGTGGCACCCGTAACACTCTTGACAGAACATCACACACAGACCTGGGGGTGAAATAAAATACAAATGCGTTCATTGGTCAGCAAGTGTTGTAACAACCATAACATGTATTTTCAAATAGATTGTGGGAATTACTTCTGAATATAAGGACCAAAACAAACATTGAGTGAAACAGTGGATGATAAGTAAATTAAGCTACTCACTTTAATCTCGTGCGCGTACCCAATATTGACACGTGTTAAAACTACATAGGAGCTCGTGTTTAAACCACATATGGGCTCTTGTTGAGACAACATATGGGATCTTGTTGAAACCACATATGGGATCTTATTGAAACCACATATGGGCTCTTGTTGAAACCACATATGGGCTCTTGTTGAACCAACATATGGGCTCTTGTTGAAACCACATATGGGCTCTTTTTTAGACAACATATGGGCTCTTGTTGAAACCACATATGGGCTCTTGTTGAATCAACATATGGGCTCTTGTTGAGACTACATATGGGCTCTTGTTGAAACCACATATGGGCTCTTGTTGAAACCACATATGGGCTCTTATTTAGACAACATATGGGTTCTTGTTGAAACAACATATGGGCTCTTGTTGAATCAACATATGGGCTCTTGTTGAGACAACATATGGGCTCTTGTTGAGACAACATATGGGCTCTTGTTGAAACCACATATGGGCTCTTGTTGAATCAACATATGGGCTCTTGTTGAGACAACATACGGGCTCTTGTTGAGACAACATATGGGCTCTTGTTGAATCAACATATGGGCTCGTGTTGAGACAACATATGGGCTCTTGTTCAGACAATATATGGGCTCTTGTTGAATCAACATATGGGCTCTTGTTGAGACAACATATGAACTCTTGTTCAGACAACATATGGGCTCTTGTTGAATCAACATATGGGCTCTTGTTTAAACATCATATGGGCTCTTGTTGAGACAACATATGGGCTAGCGTTTCAAACAAGGCGCTTTCTTGACTTTATTTGGCACATTTAGGTGCTTCCGTATTTCGAGTAATGCAGAAAAGTGGCAAACTTTGAATACCAGCACTTTCACCGACAGGCAGTGCATATCCCATTTGCATTTGCTGAATTGGATACTGTTACGCGCCATTTGTATACAGAATCACGTGGTACTCACATCCCATAACGTCTTCAAAGCACCCACACAGCCCCGTGCTCCATCCCCGGGGGGGAGCGTCCACTGGCCCGCCCCCTCCTAGCCCCGCCACCACCACCGTGGTGTTGTGCGACTGCATCGTCTGCATGGGCATAGGCTGGAAGAATACACGTGTTCTCATATGTAATACATTCACAGCAATACCTAGTGCGAAATAAACAAGTGATAAATACGTTGTACTACATATTTACACAATACACATACGTAGTACGACACATTTACACAATAAACATACATAAAACTACACATTTACACAATACATATACGTAGTGCGACACATTTACACAATAAACATACATAAAACTACACATTTACACAATATAGAACCCGTAAAGATCCAGGTAGAGGATAGGTCTTCAGCAACCCCTGCCGCACTCAGCAATATTCCAGCTATATGACGACGGTCTGTAAATTATCGAGTCTGGACCAGACAATCAAGTGATTGATACCATGAGCTTCGATCTACGCAACTGGGACGCGATGACACGCATCAACCAAGTCAGCGAGCCTGACCACCCAATCCCTCTCACGACAAGCATGTCGCCTTTTACGGTAAAATGGTAATGATATTCGGGTGTTTTGACTTCGCTGATCGCTTGTCATCTTTCCCGGACGTCAACCTTATATCAGTCAGCTGACAAGACTCGATGATGTGAAAGCCGGTCACATCTGGACGAGTGCTGACCACGTTAAACACCCTTCACTCACTCACTCGAGGACCTATGGTGGACGCACCTGTTGCATGACGGGCTGCTGGTGAGGGGGGGTATAGTAGTTGGGCTGGTATGGGACTACCCCTGGCCCCTGGTACTCCTGGGGGGTCGGGGCCTGAGGGTGGACGGTGCCCGAGTGTGGCGCATAGGGTGGTGGGCCCGGTTTAGGCGCGCTGTCAATGGTGGGTGGGGCAGGCTCAGTCATTCTGCAGAAGGAAAGAACATGACTGAGTCACTAGACTGGACCAGTCTACATTTTATCATATTATAATATCAAATAACCTTAAACAAATAAGTTCAACAAAAGTTAACGTTGAGAACACTAGGGACGAGAGAATCAAACTTGTTTATATCATTTTCAAATTCATGCTGGAAACAGAGACTGCTCCAGGTTTACCTTGATGACTGACAGAAATCAGATTATTAATTTTGTGAAATATATATTTCTGATACAAAGCCATGAACAAAGAATATACTGTGAACACGGATACTCCTAAGAGGTGAAAGGAAGTCAATTCTTTATTTACTTTATAGTTGTACTTTCCGGATTGATATTTGAATTTTACTTGCCAATGACTTCTTTATAATTTTCTAAACTCTCTGTAAATTGTTTATTTTTAAAGCTATAAAGAGACACATGTCTGCAAATGTGATTTGAGTGCGTTAGCTGGATATAAATGCAAGGTAAATACAGAATTTGTCAATGACGTAAAAGTAATACTGGGCGAAAGGGACACTGCGTCAAACTGAGTTTCACGTTTGTATGCTGGTAGTACGAATACACACAAGAAATTGAAATTGATACAAAGTTAATCAATTCTGGCATTAGATACCGAGATAAATGCTCACGTTGTCTTTCCGAGTTCCGCGGATGGTAATCAACAGGTCAGTATATTTGATAACATAACACTGGACATGAATCTGAAGTTCAAAGAGAGAATAAAAAACCACGAAGGATGTAACGACTGGTAATATTTCAAACTGTATCGAAGATCTGTATCATTTCCCCTTCATCTGTCCATCTTTAGGAGACATGTGTAATTCGACCTTCAACCCAACCGTTTACTCGCCTGATGGCAACCACAAATTATCAAGATTTAAAATCTGTCAAGGTATATTTCAGGCATGGCACGATATGTACTTAAATGACACATGCGAATCTTGTTGTTAAAGATCCTGCGCACTATAGTATGCACTTAATGTATTTGAGTCTATGGCATAGACAATAAACATTTGAATTTAAATTCATTGTATGATTGGCATGGTTAGCGCATGGTTGGCATGGTTAGCGCATGGTTGGCATGGTTAGCCCATGGTTGGCATGGTAAGCGCATGGTTGGCATGGTTAGCGCATGGTTGGAATGGTTAGCGCACGGTTGGCATGGTTAGCACACGGTTGGCATGGTAAGTCCATGATTTGCATAGTTAGCGCATGGTTGGAATGGTTAGCGCACGGTTGGCATGGTTATCGCATGGTTGGCATGGTTAGCGCATGGTTGGCATGGTTAGCCCATGGTTGGCATGGTAAGCGCACGGTTGGCATGGTTAGCGCACGGCTGGCATGGTTGGCCCATGGCTAGCCCATAGTTGGCATGGTTGGCATGGTTAGCGCACGGTAGACATGGTTAGCGCACGGCTGGCATGGTTAGCACACGGTTGGCATGGTTAGCCCATGGTTGGCATTGTTAGCCCATGGTTGGCATGGTTAGCGCACGGCTGGCATGGTAAGCCCATGATTTGCATAGTTAGCGCATGGTTGGCATGGTTAGCGCACGGTTGGCTTGGTTAGCATACAGTTGACATGGTAAGTCCATGATTTGCATAGTTAGCGCATGGTTGGCATGGTTAGCGCACGGTTGGCATGGTTTGCGCATGGTTGGCGTGGTTAGCCCATGGTCGGCATGGTTAGCGCATGGTTGGCATGGTTAGCGCATGGTTGGCATGGTTAGCGCACGGTTGGCATGGTTAGCCCATGGTTGGCATGGTTAGCGCATGGTTGGCATGGTTAGCCCATGGTTGGCATGGTTAGCGCACGGTTGTGATGGTTAGCGCATGGTTGGCATGGTAAGTCCATGATTAGCATGGTTAGCGCATGGTTGGCATGGTTAGCGCACGGTTGGCATGGTTTGCGCATGGTTGGCATGGTTAGCGCATGGTTGGCATGGTAAGTCCATGATTTGCATGGTTAGCGCATTGTTGGCATGGTAAGCGCACGGTTGGCATGGTTAGCACACGGTTGGCATGGTTAGCCCATGGTTGGCATTGTTAGCCCATGGTTGGCATGGTTAGCGCACGGTTGGCATGGTTTGCGCATGGTTGGCATGGTTAGCCCATGGTTGGCATGTTTAGCGCACGGTTGGCATGGTTAGCGCATGGTGGTTGGCATGGTTAGCGCACGGTTGGCATGGTAAACCCATGACTGGCATGGTTACCGGCGTTTCTGGCCGCCATCTTACACAATCAGTTCACTCAGGACACAGACAAATAACCACCCATCATTCCTCTTATACGTCGATCGTAGGCCATTCTCTAAATTGTCTCTAAATACGTGACCTTTGTGAAATGAAGTACAGAATTGAGGGGCATCAACATATTTACAATCAAACAGACGTATGTGACTTTGTGCAAACAATAAAGGTTATATGATAGACCAGATTCAGTCCATCCCCACCCATCAACACCACTACCCCAATGCCACCCCACCCCGAACCAACCCACCCCACCCTCCTTCTGTGCAAAGGCATGCAAGTAGTCTGTCTAACCGACCACTTAAACTTCCTAACGTACATCTATTCAGTGTGATTGATTAGTGGCGCGCGCCTAGCCCTGGATTCGTTGACTTTACATGCAGCTTTGAATAGACTTCTGTTTTTTATGTTCCTAGAAACAAGAGTCAAGAAGTTCTATCACAACTATTTAGACTATATAAGGGGACAAAGGCATGTCTCTCTCATCTCACATTACATCAAGACCAGCGGTTGTGTGACGATCGTATGTTCACATTGGATATGCAGCCAAGGACTATTTTGGAGGTTTGGTTCTTTTAGCTGTAGTAGTTTGACCACAGATTTTTTTATATATTTTTACCGCAGAATTCGTCTGCGACTGAATCGGGTTATCAATCTTCCGTGTTTGGGGTCATAGGTTTGTTCGTTTGGATATGTACACAAACAGACATCCCTAGCAACAAGACCGTCCGTCAGGATGGGTTTTCATATTATCGGGGTCTGGATTAACGAATTTTCACAGTAGATAGTGAATGCTTTAATTATAACCGAGAAGGATGTCTTAATAGATCTCGAATAAATCAAAATGACGAGTTATTGAAAACGTTACCTGCAGTGGTGAGATCGGTTGTCTGTGTAACAGACGTTCAGGTTGTTTACGATGTTGCTATGGGTGACTTTACATGCAGCTTTGAATAGACTTCTGTTTTTTTATGTTCCTAGAAACAGGATTTAAGAAGTTCTTCACAGAAGTTCTAGGAATTCATACACCGCCTGTATGGGCTACCTGCCTGCCCGACCGTCCGAGACGGGTTGATTT
The DNA here is from genome assembly GCF_023055435.1 of Haliotis rufescens. Lineage (NCBI taxonomy): Eukaryota > Metazoa > Mollusca > Gastropoda > Lepetellida > Haliotidae > Haliotis > Haliotis rufescens. The sequence goes on from NW_025964223.1 coordinate 6,783,704, forward strand.
CAACTCGGGCTGTCAGATTATCAAATCCCCCTGCCCGACGGTCGGGTTATATTTCATAGATTCACATGTAAAGATGAATGATATAATGTAACCAAAAAGAAACCCCGTTAGCTTTTAGACAACCTAACATTTATGCTACAAGCAATCAGTTTTCATATTTTTGGTTAAATTATCCTGAGAAACATATGATTATAGTGGGCAGGCAGGTTTTGGTCAGGGCTGGCAAGTATTTCAGCTAGCCAGTTCTGTGGTCTGGCTGAATTTTTGGGGAGTTTCATACCCTGTTAATATTCTACCCTGAACTGAGCTAAAGATAAAGTGATTATTCCTTATAACGTGTTGTAACGTGTAAGGTTGGTTTAACATAAGTGATAGGCTGTATTAACCATGCTTAGAAATATTCCAGACAGACAGACAGACAGACAGACAGACAGATCGATTGTTTCCTCTCACCTCAATAAAAAAACATTGAGTATACAGTAAAAATGTCAATAAAATTTGAGCAATTCCTAAATGGAAATATGAGAGACGAGTTATATATGAAATATGAGTTATATTAATGTATAATAAACTAATATATATATATATATATATATATATATATATATATATATATATATATATATATATATATATATATATATATATTCAGTTAAATCAGCTAAATATAACTATACAAAAGACAAGATTAGTGTTGCACATAGATACTAATAAGGTTTATTGTCTATGCCATAGACTCAAATACATTAAGTGCATACTATAGTGCCCAGGATCTTTAACAACAAGATTCGCATGTGTCATTTAAGTACATATCGTACCATGCCTGAAATATACCTTGACAGATTTTAAATCTTGATAATTTGTGGTTGCCATCAGGCGAGTAAACGGTTGGGTTGAAGGTCGAATTACACATGTCTCCTAAAGATGGACAGATGAAGGGGAAATGATACAGATCTTCGATACAGTTTGAAATATTACCAGTCGTTACATCCTTCGTGGTTTTTTATTCTCTCTTTGAACTTCAGATTCATGTCCAGTGTTATGTTATCAAATATACTTACCTGTTGATTACCATCCGCGGAGCTCGGAAAGACAACGTGAGCATTTATCTCGGCATCTAATGCCAGAAATGATTAACTTTGTATCAATTTCAATTTCTTGTGTGTATTCGTACTACCAGCATACAAACGTGAAACTCAGTTTGACGCAGTGTCCCTTTCGCCCAGTATTACTTTTACGTCATTGACAAATTCTGTATTTACCTTGCATTTATATCCAGCTAACGCACTCAAATCACATTTGCAGACATGTGTCTCTTTATAACTTTAAAAATAAACAATTTACAGAAAGTTTAGAAAATTATAAAGAAGTCATTGGCAAGTAAAATTCAAATATCAATCTGGAAAGTACAACTATTAAGTAAATAAAGAATTGACTTCCTTTCACCTCTTAGGAGTATCCGTGTTCACAGTATATTCTTTGTTCATGGCTTTGTATCAGAAATATATATTTCACAAAATTAATAATCTGATTTCTGTCAGTCATCAAGGTAAACCTGGAGCAGTCTCTGTTTCCAGCATGAATTTGAAAATGATATAAACAAGTTTGATTCTCTCGTCCCTAGTGTTCTCAACGTTAACTTTTGTTGAACTTATTTGTTTAAGGTTATTTGATATTATAATATGATAAAATGTAGACTGGTCCAGTCTAGTGACTCAGTCATGTTCTTTCCTTCTGCAGAATGACTGAGCCTGCCCCACCCACCATTGACAGCGCGCCTAAACCGGGCCCACCACCCTATGCGCCACACTCGGGCACCGTCCACCCTCAGGCCCCGACCCCCCAGGAGTACCAGGGGCCAGGGGTAGTCCCATACCAGCCCAACTACTATACCCCCCCTCACCAGCAGCCCGTCATGCAACAGGTGCGTCCACCATAGGTCCTCGAGTGAGTGAGTGAAGGGTGTTTAACGTGGTCAGCACTCGTCCAGATGTGACCGGCTTTCACATCATCGAGTCAGCTGACTGATATGAGGGCGACGTCCGGGAAAGATGACAAGCGATCAGCGAAGTCAAAACACCCGAATATCATTACCATTTTACCGTAAAAGGCGACATGCTTGTCGTAAGAGGCGACTAACGGGATTGGGTGGTCAGGCTCGCTGACTTGGTTGATGCGTGTCATCGTTTCCCAGTTGCGAAGATCGAAGCTCATGGTATCAATCACTTGATTGTCTGGTCCAGACTCGATAATTTACAGACCGTCGTCATATAGCTGGAATATTGCTGAGTGCGGCAGGGGTTGCTTAAGACCTATTCTCTACCTGGATCTTTACGGGTTCTATATTGTGTAAATGTGTAGTTTTATGTATGTTTATTGTGTAAATGTGTCGCACTACGTATATGTATTGTGTAAATGTGTAGTTTAATGTATGTTTATTGTGTAAATGTGTCGTACTACGTATGTGTATTGTGTAAATATGTAGTACAACGTATTTATCACTTGTTTATTTCGCACTAGGTATTGCTGTGAATGTATTACATATGAGATCATGTGTATTCTTCCAGCCTATGCCCATGCAGACGATGCAGTCGCACAACACCACGGTGGTGGTGGCGGGGCTAGGAGGGGGCGGGCCAGTGTACGCTCCCCCCCGGGGATGGAGCACGGGGCTGTGTGGGTGCTTTGAAGACGTTATGGGATGTCTCAACAAGAGCCCATATGTTGATTCAACAAGAGCCCATATGTGGCTTCAACAAGAGCCCATATGCTGTCTCAACAAGAGCCCATATGTGGTTTCAACAAGAGCCCATATGTGGTTTCAACAAGAGCCCGTATGTTGTCTCAACAGGTGATACACACGTGCGTGTGTATGTGCGTGAGTGTGTTCGTGCGACAGTTGCTATGTATGCATGTTGATATGTGTATGTGAGCATGTTCCTGGGGTGGTATGCTCGTGAATGGACATATGCGTGAGTTGGTTTGCGCGTGAATGTGCATATGCGGGGTGTGGTCGCGTATGAGAGTGTATGTGCATGGGTTTGTATGTGCGTGAGTGTGTATGTTCATGAATTGATATACACATTTAGTTGCGTTGGTTATGCGCATGAGTGGGTATGCATGGGGTGTGGTTGCGCGTGAGTGTGTATGTGCATGGGTTTGTATGTGCGTGAAGTGGTAAACACGTGAGTGTATTTGTGCGTATGTGTGTATGTGCGCGAGGGGGTATGTGTGTGTGTGTACATCAATGTGTGAGTGCGCGTGAGCGTAAGGTGGTATGTGTTAGGTGTGTGCATGCGTGTGTATGTGCGTGCGTCTGTGTGTGTATATGTGCGTTAGTATGTGCGTGCGTGTGTTTTATATTTGTGCGTTAGTGTGTATGTGAGTGCGTGTGTATGTGTATATGTGCGTTAGTGTGTATGTGCGTGCGTGTGTATGTCTATAATTGCGTTAGTGTGTATGTGCGTGCGTGTGTATGTGTATATGTGCGTTAGTGTGTATGTGCGTGCGTGCGTGTGTAAATATGTGCGTCAGTGTGTATGTGCGTGCGTTTGTATGTATATATGTGCGTTAGTGTGTATGTGCGTGCGTGTGTATGTATATATGTGCGTTAGTGTGTATGTGCGTGCGTGTGTATGTATATATGTGCGTTAGTGTGTATGTGCGTACGTTTGTATATATTTCATACAATGAAGTGGACAAAATGTATGAATAACAACTTCTATATTTACTGTAAAGACGACTTTTCGGTATAGATCCTTGACAACGGTATAAGAATCTATACCGAAACGTTGCCTTTACAGTAAATAACGAAATTATTATCAAAAAGTTGCGTCCACTTTGTCCTGTCAACTTTTAAGTAATGCCTGTCAAACAATTTATTTCATACAACAGCCAAGTTGCATCCTGCATTAAGTTTTTGATCAAACTCATCTGTCCATGTCTACAAAGTGATCTGCTTATACTGAAATAGAGACACTGAGTCTGGAAGTCAGTTAACCTGATTGCATTTTGGGGACTGTTCAATAGTTGTTTGACTACCCTTCCGATGCTTCCTTGCATCATGCGAGTCCGGACGTGCGTTCATCTGAAGGAAGACGCCATGTTCTTGTACGAAGTTCACAGTAGGTATCTATTGTATCTAAGAAATTTATCAGAATGAGATCAATGAAATATGTATATATTAAATCGTTTCACAAATATCACTCAGCGTCACACACGGCACTTGATGTTTCGCGGTATCAGTCAGATAATGACCGTAAATATGTCCCATGAGGTCCTAACGGGGAACAGCGCCCTCCTCCATGGTGTATCTAGCTATCTCTCCATGGTGTATCTAGCTATCTCTCCATGGTGTATCTATCTATCTCTCCATGGTGTATCTATCTATCTCTCCATGGTGTATCTAGCTATCTCTCCATGGTGTATCTAGCTATCTCTCCATGGTGTATCTATCTATCTCTCCATGGTGTATCTAGCTATCTCTCCATGGTGTATCTAGCTATCTCTCCATGGTGTATCTAGCTATCTCTCCATGGTGTATCTATCTATCTGGCTGTCGGGTGTCTCAAACAGCACACATCGGGTGTCTCAAACATCAAACACCGCGTGTCTCAGATATCACACACCGGAAGTTTCAAACGGCAAACAGCAGGCGTCTCAAACATCACACCCGGTGTCTCAAACATCTAATCAGGTGCTCAGACACCAAACACCAGGTTGCTTAAACACCAAACACTGGCTGTCTCAAATACCAAACATCGGCTGTCTCAAACATTACACCCGGTGTCTCAGAACCAAACACAGGGTGTCTCAAACATCAAACAGGTTTCTCAAACATCAAACACTGGGTGTCTAAAACATCTACCCGGGTTCACCGGGTGCCCCAAAGTTCAAACCCCGCGTGTCTCAAGCATCAAACACTGGGTGTCTCAAACATCAAACACCGTGACTGTTTACCATATGTATGGTTAACTAATGATGAATCTGTGATATCGTGGTGCGGTTTTACAGTAAGCTCCCTTTTTGAAACGTGACGATTTGTTCGTTTCTAGGCTTCAATAAAATCAATTCCAGCAGCTTAATAATTCGAATTATATCGTCAAATACACTGTCCTATTATATCTATACACACAGTGCATGTTTAACATCCGGTATAATTTTTGTTTATCTAGAAATATTTAAACAACGGCACAAGGGCCTGTGGTGCCCAAGTGTTATATTTCAAAATGTTATGAACTTAAATCGACAGCGTGACCTTGTAAAATAGGCATGGTACGGGCAACTGTACTTGCCCTTCCTTGCTGTCCTGGAATTAGGATGGTACTATAATTCTTAGAAACGTAGCTCTTGACTATCGTGAATGAGTATGTAGGTCAATAATGAGTTCGTTGGGCAATAATGTGTATGTGGGTCAACGTGTGTGTGTGTGTGTGTGTGTGTGTGTGTGTGTGTGTGTGTGTGTGTGTGTGTGTGTGTGTCCGTGCGCGCCTAATCGCCAGCAGCGATCTAACCCACAACTGGTAGTCTATGGACCACATATTACAATAAAATTAATTATCTGTACTTTAGTAAGTAAGTGTTATCCCAAATATAACATTTGTTACATGTGCCCCTTTTCTAAATAGCATTGTGTGTTCAAAGCTTTCGGCCATTGGAGCCTTGCCAATTTACACTTGTCAGAGGGGTACACAAACTACGTGATCAAGACTTCCAGTTGTCGGACTTTCATTTTTCTGGAAGCCTCGGTGGCTGAGTGGGTTAGGTCGCTGACTTTACATGGGGTTCCCCACTCTGGTAGTGTAGGTTCGAATCCCGGACGGGACTCAACTCCAAAAAAAGTACGAGAATCTGCACTTTACTAAGAAAGTGATATCCCATATATAACATGTTACAGTTCAATATCTTTTTTGCATTTTCAAAGAAATCTACCAGCAGTGTAAAAAGTATTTTACCTTCAAGTTGGACAAGGTATATTTGCGACATTAAATGTTAACACACTAAACGCTGCATTGCGGTACACTGTGCGCAGGTACACAACTAGGCCATATCAGCGAAACAACTCCTCGTGTTATCTTGAGAAGTTGATAATATCAACAGGATAAATCAAGAGGATATCGGCCGATTTCATTTTTCGTTTTTCGTTTCGTTTTTCAGTTAACTTGATCTGGAATGTTAAGTTACGAAATCTTACGTAGACCACACATTACGTAGATCACACATGACGTAGATCACACATCACGTAGATCACACATGACGTACACCACACATTACGTAGATAACACATGACGTACACCACACATTACGTAGACCACACATTACGTAGACCACACATGACGTAGATCACACATGACGTACACCACACATTACGTAGATCACACATGACGTACACCACACATTACGTAGATCACACATGACGTAGATCACACATTACGTAGATCACACATGACGTACACCACACATTACGTAGATCACACATGACGTACACCACACATGACGTACACCACACATGACGTAGACCACACATGACGTAGAGCACACATGACGTAGAGCACACACGACGTAGATCACACTTGACGTCGACCATGGCATGTGGTTCAATAAATAACGTTTACACACCCAACATGTATCGCTGACACACCAAATATTTAATGTTTGCACACCCAATACGAAGGTTGATATACCACAATATTTATTTATCTGTTGTTCCTTCAAATGCTAGGAACGAGCTGAAATTTCCTTTTCGGAAAAATGATTTTATTCTCAATATCTGTCATGAGAACTTATAGTCGCAGGATGGTGTATCCATGGTGTATCTAGCTATCTCTCCATGGTGTATCTATCTATCTGGCTGCCTTGCCGTTGTTGATGTTGTTGATCTCCCGGGACAGCTGGCACATCGTGCACTGGTAACAGCAGACCACCTTGCAGCAGTCGTCGCAGATGGAGCCCTGGAACAGTGTGTGGAAACATCTAACACCAGGCGTCTCAAACATCCAACACCTGGTGTCTCAAACAGCACGAACTAGCTGTCTCAAACACCAAACATCGGCTGTCTCAAACATTACACTCGGTGTCTCAAACACAGGTTTCTCAAACATCAAACATTGGGTGTCTTAAACATCTACCTGGGTTATCGAACATCAAACACCGGGTGCCCCAAAGTTCAAACCCCGCGTGTCTCAAACATCAAACACCGGGTGTCTCAAATATCAAACACCGTGTGTCTCAAGCATCAAACACTGGGTGTCTCGAACATCAAACACCGCGTGTCTCAACTATCAATCACAGGTTTCTCAAAGATCAAACATCGGGTGTCTCAAACATCAAACACAGGTTTCTCGATCATCTAACACTGGGTATCTGAAACATCACATACCGGGTTCTCGAAAAACACACACCGGGTGTCTCAAACATCAAACACCGCATGTCTCAAACATCAAATCCTGCATGTCTCAAACATCAAACACCGCATGTCTCAAACATCAAACAGAAGGTGTCTTAAACATCGAACATATCAAACGCTAGCAAACATTTCAGTCATCAAACAATGGGTGTCTTAAACATCAAACAGAAGGTGTATCAAACATCAAACATATCAAACGCTGGCAAACATTTCAGTCATCAAACAACGGGTGTCTCAAACTCCAAACAGAAGGTGTATCAAACATCAAACACCGGAAACATCAATCGCCAGATGTCTCAAACATCAAACGTCAGGTATCTCAAACATCAAACACCGGATGTCTCACATACCAAACATATCAAACACTGGGTGTCTCAAACATCAATCACTGGGTGTCCAAAACCATCAAACATCGGGTGTCTCAAACATCAAATTGCGGGTGTCTCAATCATCAAACACTGGGCTCACAAACATCAAACACCAGATGCCTCAAACATCAAACGTCAGGTGTCTCAAACATCAAACACATCAAAAGATGTGTAAGAGAATGTCACTTGTAACCTATGGACCCGGAAAGCAACTCATGCGCATGGACACGCACGCACATACACACTAACGCACATACACATGCACGCACATACACACTAACGCACATATACACATACACACTAACGCACATACACACTAACGCACATATACACATACACACGCACGCACATACACACTAACGCACATATACACATACACACGCACGCACATACACACTAACGCACATATACACATACACACTAACGCACATATACACATACACACGCACGCACATACACACTAACGCAAATATACACATACACACGCACGCACATACACAGTAACGCACATATACACATACACACGCACGCACATACACACTTACGCACATATACACATACACACTAACGCACATATACACATACACACGCACGCACATACACACTAACGCACATATACACATACACACATACGCACATATTCACATTCACAAGCACGCACATATACACATACACACTAACGCACATATTCACATACACACTTACGCACATATACACATACACAAGCACGCACATACACACTAACGGACATATACACATACACACAAGCACATACAGAGTAACGCACATATACACTAACACACGCACGCACATACACACTAACGCACATATACACATACACACTAACGCACATATACACATACACACGCACGCACATACACACTAACGCACATATACACATACACAAGCACGCACATACACACTAATGCACATATACACATACACACTAACGAACACATTCACATACACACGCACGCATATACACACTAACGAAGATATACACATACACACTAACGCACATATTCACATACACACGCACGCACATACACACTAACACACATATATGCATACACACTAATGCTCATTTACATATACACACGCACGCACTTACACACGCACGCACATACACAAGCACGCATATACACACTAACGCACATATACACATACACACTAACGCACATACACAGTAACGCACATATACACATACGCACGCACATACACATGCACGCACATATATACATACACACGCACGCACATACACACTAACGCACATATACACATACACACGCACGCACATACACACTAATGCACATATACACATACACACTAACGCACATATTCACATACACACGCACGCACATACACACTAACGCACATATTCACATACACACTAACGCACATATTCACATACACACTAACGCACATATTCACATACGCACGCACGCACATACACACTAACGCACATATACACATACACACGCACGCACATATACACATACACATGAACACACATATACACTAACACGCATATACACATACACACAAACGCACGCACATACACTCAAACGCACATACACATGCACGCACATACACACTAACGCACATATAAACATACACACGCACGCACATATACACATACACATGAACGCACATACACACTAACACGCATATACACATACTCACGCACGCACGCACGCACGCACATACACACTAACGCGCAACCACACCCCATGCATACCCACTCATGCCCATAACCAACGCAAGCACATACCAACTAAATGTATATATCAATTCACGAAAATACACACTCACGCACATACAAACCCATGCACATACACACTCATACGCGACCACACCCCGCACATGCACATTCACAAGCATACCAACTCACGCACATGTCCATTCACGAGCATACCACCTCAGGAACATGCCTCACATACACATATCAACTTGCATACATAGCAACTGTCGCACGAACACAATCACGCACATACACACGCGCGTGTGTATCAACTCACACATGCAACCTACCCCACGCCCACATACCAACTCACGCACATACAAACTCACGTACATACCATACACATGAACATTCCAACTCACGCACATACCAACTCACGCACATACAAACACACGCACATTCCAACTCACGCACATACAAATTCACGCACATACAAACTCAAGCACATACCAACACACGCACATTCCACCTCACGCACCTACACACATACACATGCAGACAACCACACACAGGTACCCCATCCCTATCCTATGGTCTGACCTGGATGTTGTGCTTTCCTCTGATGTGGGCGCGGAGTGATATGAGCCAGCCCGGCACACAGCAGGGGAGACAACACGTTTCCCCAGCCTTCGACGCCAGGTGGCACCCGTAACACTCTTGACAGAACATCACACCCAGACCTGGGGGTGAAATAAAATACAAATGCGTTCATTGGTCAGCAAGTGTTGCAACAACCATAACATGTATTTTCAAATAGATTGTGGGAATTACTTCTAAATATAAGGACCCAAACAAACATCGAGTGAAACAGTGGATGATAAGTAAATTAAACTACTCACTTTAATCTCGTGCGCGTACCCAATATGGGCTCTTGTTGAAACAACATGTATGCTCTGTTGAGACAACATATGGGCTCTTGTTGAGACAACAAATGGGATCTTGTTGAAACCACATATCGGCTCGTGTTGAAACAACATATTGGCTCTTGTTGAAACAACATATGGGATCTTGTTGAAACAACATATGGGATCTTGTTGAAACCACATATGGGATCTTGTTGAAACCACATATGGGCTCTTGTTGAAACCACATATGGGCTCTTGTTGAATCAACATATGGGCTCGTGTTGAGACAACATATGGGCTCTTGTTGAAACAACATATGGGATCTTGTTGAAACCACATATGGGCTCTTGTTGAAACCACATTTCGGCTCGTGTTGAAACCACATATGGGCTCTTGTTGAATCAACATATAGGCTCGTGTTGAGACAACATATGGGCTCTTGTTGAATCAACATATGGGCTCTTGTTGAGACAACATATGGGCTCTTGTTGAAACCACATATGGGCTCTTGTTGAAACCACATTTCGGCTCGTGTTGAGACAACATATGGGCTCTTGTTGAATCAACATGTGGGCTCTTATTGAGGCAACATATGGGCTCTTGTTGAATCAACATATGGGCTCTTGTTGAGACAACAAATAGGATCTTGTTGAAACCACATATGGGCTCTTGTTGAAACCACATATGGGCTCTAGTTTAAACAACATATGGGCTCTTGTTGAAACAACATATGGGATCTTGTTGAAACCACATAAGGGATCTTGTTGAAACCACATATGGGCTCTTGTTGAAACCACATATGGGCTCTTGTTGAATAAACATATGGGCTCGTGTTGAGACAACATATGGGCTCTTGTTGAATCAACATATAGGCTCTTGTTAAGACAACATATGGGCTCTTGTTGAAACCACATATGGGCTCTTGTTGAATCAACATATGGGCTTTTGTTCAAACCACATATGGGCTCTTGTTGAAACCACATTTCGGCTCGTGTTGAGACAACATAATGGCTCTTGTTGAATCAACATATGGGCTCTTATTGAGACAACATATGGGATCTTGTTGAAGCAACATATGGGCTCTTGTTGAGACAACATACGGGCTCTTGTTGAGACAACATATGGGCTCTTGTTGAAACCACATATGGGCTCTTGTTGAATCAACATATGGGCTCTTGTTGAGACAACATATGGGCTCTTGTTGAATCAACATATGGGCTCTTGTTGAGACAACATATGGGCTCTTGTTGAAACAACATATGGGATCTTGTTGAAACCACATATGGGATCTTGTTGAAACCACATATGGGCTCTTGTTGAAACCACATATGGGCCCTTGTTGAATCAACATATGGGCTCGTGTTGAGACAACATATGGGCTCTTGTTGAATCAACATATGGGCTCTTGTTGAGACAACATATGGGCTCTTGTTGAAACCACATATGGGCTCTTGTTGAAACCACATTTCGGCTATTGTTGAGACAACATATGGGCTCTTGTTGAATCAACATATGGGCTCTTATTGAGGCAACATATGGGCTCTTGTTGAGACAACATACGGGCTCTTGTTGAGACAACATATGGGCTCTTGTTGAAACCACATATGGGACTTGTTGAAACCACATATGGGCTCTTGTTTAAACAACATATGGGCTCTTGTTGAAACAACATATGGGATCTTGTTGAAACCACATAAGGGATCTTGTTGAAACCACATATGGGCTCTTGTTGAAACCACATATGGGCTCTTGTTGAATAAACATATGGGCTCGTGTTGAGACAACATATGGGATCTTGTTGAATCAACATATGGGCTCTTGTTGAGACAACATATGGGCTCTTTTTGAAACCACATATGGGCTCTTGTTGAATCAACATATGGGCTCTTGTTGAAACCACATTTCGGCTCGTGTTGAGACAACATATGGGCTCTTGTTGAATGAACATATGGGGTCTTATTGAGACAACATATGGGCTCTTGTTGAAGCAACATATGGGCTCTTGTTGAGACAACATACGGGCTCTTGTTGAGACAACATATGGGCTCTTGTTGAAACCACATATGGGCTCTTGTTGAATCAACATATGGGCTCTTGTTGAGACAACATATGGGCTCTTGTTGAATCAACATATGGACTCTTGTTGAGACAACATATGGGCTCTTGTTGAGACAACATATGGGCTCTTGTTGAATCAACATATGGGCTCTTGTTGAGACAACATATGGGCTCTTGTTGAGACAACATATGGGCTCTTGTTGAATCAACATATGGGCTCTTGTTGAGACAACATATGGGCTCTTGTTGAGACAACATATGGGCTCTTGTTGAATCAACATATGGGCTCGTGTTGAGACAACATATGGGCTCTTGTTGAGACAACATATGGGCTCTTGTTGAATCAACATATGGGCTCTTGTTGAATCAACATATGGGCTCTTGTTGAGACAACATATGGGCTATTGTTGAGACAACATATGGGCTCTTGTTGAATCAACATATGGGCTCGTGTTGAGACAACATATGGGCTCTTGTTGAGTCAACATATGGGCTAGCGTTTCAAACAAGGCTCTTTCTTGACTTTTTTTGGCACGTTTAGGTGCTTCCATATTTCGAGTTATGCAAAAAAGTGGCAAACTTTGAATACCAGCACTTTCACCGACAGGCAGTGCATATCCCATTTGCATTTGCTGAATTTGGATACTGTTACGCGCCATTTGTATACAGAATCACGTGGTACTCACATCCGTTAACGTCTTCGCAGCACCCAAACAGCCCCGAGCTCCATTCCCGGGGGGGAGCGTCCACTGGCCCGCCCCCTCCTAGCCCCGCCACCACCACCGTGGTGTTGTGCGACTGCATCGTCTGCATGGGCATAGGCTGGAAGAATACACATGTTGTCATATGCAATACATTCACAGTAATACCTAGTGCGAAATAAACAAGTGATAAATACGTTGTACTACATATTTACACAATACACATACGTAGTACGATACATTTATAAACATACAATAAAACTACACATTTAAAAAATATAGAACCCGTAAAGATCCGGGTAGAGGATAGGTCTTCAGCAACCCCTGCCGCACTCAGCAATATTCCAGCTATATGACGACGGTCTGTAAATTATCGAGTCTGGACCAGACCATCAAGTGATTGATACCATGAGCTTCGATCTACGCAATTGAGACACGATGAAACGCATCAACCAAGTCAGCGAGCCTGACCACCCAATCCCGTTAGTCGCCTCTAACGACAAGCATGTCATCTTTTACGGTAAAATGGTAATGATATTAGGGTGTTTTGACTTCGCTGATCGCTTGTCATCTTTCCCGGACGTCACCCTCATATCAGTCAGCTGACAAGACTCGATGATGTGAAAGTCAGTCACATCTGGACGAGTGCTGACCACGTTAAACACCCTTCACTCACTCACTCACTCACTCATTCGAGGACCTATGGTGGACGCACCTGTTGCATGACGGGCTGCTGGTAAGGGGGGTTGTAGTAGTTGGGCTGGTATGGGACTACCCCTGGTCCCTGGTACTCCTGGGGGGTCGGGGCCTGAGGGTGGATGGTGCGCGAGTGTGGCGCGTAGGGTGGTCGGCCCGATTTAAACTCAGTCATTCTGCAGAAGGAAAGAACATGACTGAGTCACTAGATTGGACCAGACTCCATTTTATTATAATATCAAATAACCTTAAACAAATAAGTTCAACAAAAGTTAACTTGGAGAACGCTAGGGACGAGAGAATGAAACTTGTTTGTATAATTTTCAAATTCATACTGGAAACAGAGACTGCTTCAGGTTTACCTTGATGACTGACAGAAATAAGATTATTAATTTTGTGGTGAAATATATATTTCTGATACAAAGCCACGAACAAGGAATATACTGTGAACACGGATACTCCTAAGAGGTGAAAGGAAGTCAACTCTTTATTTACTTAATAGTTGTACTTTCCGGATTGATATTTGAATTTTACTTGCCAATGACTTCTTTGTAATTTTCAAAATATTCTGTATATTAATTACTTTAAAAGCTATAAAGAGACACATGTCTGCAAATGTGATTTGAGTGCGTTAGCTGGATATAAATGCAAGGTAAATACAGAATTTGTCAATGACGTAATAGTAATACTTGGCGAAAGGGACACTGCGTCAAACTGAGTTTCACGTTTGTATGCTGGTAGTACGAATACACACAAGAAATTGAAATTGATACAAAGTTAATCATTTCTTGTATTAGATGCTGAGATAAATGCCCACGTTGTCTTTCCGAGCTCCGCGGATGGTAATCAACAGGTAAGTATATTTGATAACATAACACTGGACATGAATCTGAAGTTCAAAGAGAGAACAAAGAACCACGAAGGATGTAACGACTGGTAATATTTCAAACTGTATCGAAGATCTGTATCATTTCCCCTTCATCTGTCCATCCCTAGGAGACATGTGTAATTCGACCTTCAACCCAACCGTTTACTCGCCTGATGGCAACCACAAATTATCAAGATTTAAAATCTGTCAAGGTATATTTCAGGCATGGTACGATATGTACTTAAATGACACATGCGACTCTTTTTGTTCAATGATCCTGCGCACTATAGTATGCACTTGTACAATGTATCTGAGTCTATGGCATAGACAATAAACATTTGAATTTAAATTTATTGAATGGTTGGCATGGTTAGCGAATGGTTGGCATGGTTACCCCATGGTTGGCATGTTAAGCCCACGATTTTCATGGTTAGCGCACGGTTGGCATGGCTAGCGCACGGTTGGCATGGTAAGCCCATGGCTGGCATGGTTAGCGCATGGTTGGTATGGTTGGCGCACGGTTGGCATGGTAAGCCCATGGTTGGCACGGTTAGCGCATGGTTGGCATGGTTAGCCAATGGTTGGCATGGTTAGCCCATGGTTGGCATAGTTAGCGCACGGTTGGCATGGTAAGCCCATGGTTGGCATGGTTAGCGCGTGGTTGGCATGGTTAGCGCATGGTTGGCATGGTTAGCGCATGGTTGGCATGGTTAGCGCACGGTTGGCATGGTTAGCGCATGGTTGGCATGGTTAGCGCATGGATGGCATTGTTAGCGCATGGTTGGCATGGTTAGCTCATGGTTGGCACGGTTGGCATGGTTTGCCCATGGTTTTCATGGTTAGCGCACGGTTGGCATTGTTAGCGCATGGATGGCATGGTTAGCCCATGGTTTGCATGGTTAGCGCACGGTCGGCATGTTACGCGCACGGTTGGCATGGTTGGCATTGTTAGCGCATGGTTGGCATGGTTAGCGCATGGTTTGCATGGTTAGCGCACGGTTGGCGTGGTTAGCGCACATTTGGCATGGTTACTGCACGGTTGGCATGGTTAGCGCATGGTTGGCATGGTTAGCGCATGGTTTGCATGGTTAGCGCACGGTTGGCGTGGTTAGCGCACATTTGGCATGGTTCGCGCACATTTGGCATGGTTAGCCCATGGCTGGCATGGTTAGCGCACGGTTGGCATGGTTAGCGCACGGTTGGCATGGTAAGCCCATGGTTGGCATGGTTAGCGCACGGTTGGCGTGGTTAGCGCACATTTGGCATGGTTAGCGCACATTTGGCATGGTTAGCCCATGGTTTGCATGGTTAGCGCACGGTCGGCATGTTACGCGCACGGTTGGCATGGTTGGCATGGTTAGCGCATGGTTGGCATGGTTAGCGCATGGTTTGCATGGTTAGCGCACGGTTGGCGTGGTTAGCACACATTTGGCATGGTTAGCGCACATTTGGCATGGTTAGCCCATGGCTGGCATGGTTAGCGCACGGTTGGCATGGTTAGCGCACGGTTGGCATGGTAAGCCCATGGTTGGCATGGTAAGCCCATGGTTGGCATGGTAAGCCCATGGTTGGCATGGTAAGCCCATGGTTGGCATGGCTAGCCCACGGTTAGCATGGCTAGCCCACGGTTAGCATGGTTGGCGCACGGTTGACATGTTACGCGCACGGTTGGCATGGTTAGCCCACGGTTAGCATGGTTAGCGCACGGTTGACATGTTACGCGCATGGTTGGCATGGTAAGCGCACGGTTGGCATGGTTAGCGCACGGTTGGCATGGTTAGCGCACGGTTGGCATGGTAAGCCCATGGTTGGCATGGCTAGCCCACGGTTAGCATGGCTAGCCCACGGTTAGCATGGTTAGCGCACGGTTGACATGTTACGCGCACGGTTGGCATGGTTAGCCCACGGTGGGCATGGTTAGCTCACGGTTGACATGTTACGCGCATGGTTTTCATGGTTAGCGCACGGTTGGCATTGTTAGCGCATGGATAGCATGGTCAGCGCACGGTTGGCATGGTAAGCGCATGGTTGGCATGGTTAGCGCACGGTTGGCATGGTTAGCGCACGGTTGGCATGGTTAGCCCATGGTTTGCATGGTTAGCGCACGGTCGGCATGTTACGCGCACGGTTGGCATGGTTGGCATGGTTAGCGCATGGTTGGCATGGTTAGCGCATGGTTTGCATGGTTAGCGCACGATTGGCGTGGTTAGCGCACATTTGGCATGGTTAGTGCACGGTTGGCATGGTTAGCGCATGGTTGGCATGGTTAGCGCACATTTGGCATGGTAAGCCCATGGCTGGTATTGTTAGCGCACGGTTGACATGGTTAGCGCACGGTTGGCATGGCAAGCCCATGATTGGCATGGTTGGCCCACGGTGGGCATGGTTAGCGCACGGTTGGCGTGGTTAGCGCACCACATTTGGCATGGTTAGCGCACATTTGGCATGGTTAGCCTATGGCTGGCATGGTTAGCGCACGGTTGGCATGGTTAGCGCACGGTTGGCATGGTAAGCCCATGGTTGGCATGGTAAGCCCATGGTTGGCATGGCTAGCCCACGGTTAGCATGGCTAGCCCACGGTTAGCATGGTTAGCGCACGGTTGACATGTTACGCGCATGGTTGGCATGGTAAGCCCATTGTTGGCATGGCTGGCCCACGGTTAGCATGGCTAGCCCAAGGTTAGCATGGTAAGCGCACGGTTGACATGTTACGCGCACGGTTGGCATGGTTAGCGCACATTTGGCATGGTAAGCCCATGGCTGGCATGGTTAGCGCACGGTTGGCATGGTTAGCGCACGGTTGGCATGGTAAGCCCATGGTTGGCATGGTAAGCCCATGGTTGGCATGGCTAGCCCACGGTTAGCATGGCTAGCCCACGGTTAGCATGGTTGGCGCACGGTTGACATGTTACGCGCACGGTTGGCATGTTTAGCCCACGGTGGGCATGGTTAGCGCACGGTTGACATGTTACGCGCATGGTTGGCATGGTAAGCGCACGGTTGGCATGGTTAGCGCACGGTCGGCATGGTTAGCGCACGGTTGGCATGGTAAGCCCATTGTTGGCATGGTTAGCCCACGGTTAGCATGGCTAGCCCACGGTTAGCATGGTTAGCGCACGGTTGACATGTTACGCGCACGGTTGGCATGGTTAGCCCACGGTGGGCATGGTTAGCTCACGGTTGACATGTTACGCGCATGGTTTTCATGGTTAGCGCACGGTTGGCATTGTTAGCGCATGGATAGCATGGTCAGCGCACGGTTGGCATGGTAAGCGCATGGTTGGCATGGTTAGCGCACGGTTGGCATGGTTAGCGCACGGTTGGCATGGTTAGCCCATGGTTTGCATGGTTAGCGCACGGTCGGCATGTTACGCGCACGGTTGGCATGGTTGGCATGGTTAGCGCATGGTTGGCATGGTTAGCTCATGGTTTGCATGGTTAGCGCACGATTGGCGTGGTCAGCGCACATTTTGCATGGTTAGTGCACGGTTGGCATGGTTAGCGCATGGTTGGCATGGTTAGCGCACATTTGGCATGGTAAGCCCATGGCTGGTATTGTTAGCGCACGGTTGACATGGTTAGCGCACGGTTGGCATGGCAAGCCCATGATTGGCATGGTTGGCCCACGGTGGGGATGGTTAGCGCATGGTTGGCATGGTTTGGGCACGGTTGGCATAGTTAGCGCTTAGATTGTTGTGTATCCTGCACAACTAGAGATACCCATGAGCAATGTCAGGGATATTTTCGCGTTATCGACCTTTGGAAACAATATTAATATGCATAAACTGCGAGAGCGCAAACATCGAAACACATTTCACTGTGTCAGAACAATGACTACAGGTGATGTGCAATGACCCTACTCCGAGTGTCTGGCCCCCATCTTACACAATCAGTTCACTCAGGACAGATAAATAATCATCCATCATTCCTCTTATACGTCGATCATAGGGCCATTCTCTAAATACGTGACCTTTGTGAAATGAAGTACAGAATTGAAACAGATCGCGAGGGGCATTCGCGCTCTCCTGTAGATGTCCTAACATATACTACTCAAAAGAAGTTAAGGATCACCTGATTCTTTCATTTTACTATAGTTGATCCATCATGTCATGACAGATTAACTTTACCATTATGAAAGAATCGGGTGATCCTTAACTTCTTTTGAGCAGTATATTTACAATCAAACAGACGTAGGTGTAAACAAGTAAAGGTCATACTTCAATGACGGACCAGATCCAGTCCCCCCCCCCCCCCCCCCCCCCCATCCCCACCACTACCCCAAATCCCACCCCGCCCCACCCGACGCCACCCCACCCTCCTTCTGTGTACACAGCCTGAAAAGCATGCAAGCAGTCTACCCGACCACGTAAACTTCCTAACGTACATCTATTCAGTGTGATTAAAAAATTGGCGCGCACCTAGCCCTGTATTCTTGGACTTTACATGCAGCTTTGAATAGACTTCTGTTTTGTATGTTCCTAGAAACAGGAGTCAAGAAGTTCTTCACAGAAGTGCTAGGAATTCATACACCGCCTGTATGGGCTTGTTGTTTGATATTCTACCCTCAACTGAGCTAAAGATAAAGTGATTATTCCTTATAACGTGTTGTAACGTTTAAGGGTGGTTTAAACATAAGTGATAGGCTGTATTAACCGTGCTAAGAAATATTCCAGGTAGACAGACAGACAGACAGACAGATCGACTGTTTATTATAGTCTCACCTCAATAAAAAATACATTGAGTATACAGTAAAAATGTCAATAAAATTTGAGCAATTCCTAAATGGAATTATGAGAGACGAGTTATATATGAAATATGAGTTCTTTTAATGTATTATAAACTAAGATATTCGTAATATATATTTAGTTAAATCAGTTAAACATAACTGTACAAAAGACATGTTTTGTGTTGTACATAGATACTAATAAGGTATTAATGGCTATATACATACGAATTTCGCTATAAAAGTATAAAATGGCAGGTTTGGGCAGTAAGAAGGCAAACATATTAGTGTATGAAGTCGGTCTGCAGATCACCGAGTCTGGACCAGACAGTCCAGTGATTGGCTGTCTTCACGGAGACCAGGGCCTAGTGAATATGCATGTTGATCAAGTGTCCACAACAAAACTTATCTACATAATTTACTACTCAATAACACGAGACGTTAACTACCTTCACAACTACCTGCTCGGTGATTTATACATATAGTTTCAAAGAAGGTTCAACTTGACCTTTTGGTATAATAATGGCCCCAAAGCCAGTTCCATTCAACTTATTTACTCACCTGAACTAGAAATAAGAGAAACCTGTGGAAGCACCTGATCTCTTTGGTATTTAAAACTATGCATAAAGGTTCAGAGTGACAAAAACATCACTACCCGACTGTATGACAAGAGGGATGACTTCAACTTTCCCTTATGTCAAGAAATAATCCAGCAACTCCATTCTTTGGTGTCTATATTTCACAACTTTTGAGGTACAATCGAGCATGCTCTTTCTTCGGAGATTTCAAAGAGCACCATAGGACTAGTATTTAAAAGTTGTTTGATCAAGATTGCAACATTCAAGACCTCAGTGTAGCTTTCAAAACGTTTTAACATTGCATTTGAATGCAAATATGAAATGTGGACGCCCAGAGAACAAATAGTCTTCATTATTCGCCCAAACGGTTTCAGCTGGGTGTTAAACGGCAAAATAGTAGTGACAATAAATTATGGTAAAAACAGCCAAAAACTATTCCCCCCCCCCCCCCCCCCCCCCCCCCCTATTCTTTCACTACCTTATGTCCTCTCATATCACCAATATACTCACTATAGAAGCTTATTTCTTGAAATCACTGAGCACGAAATTTGACATGAAGTATAACAGTTCTGATGATAGATTTTGGGTACTTTCTTCTA
This sequence comes from Haliotis rufescens, assembly GCF_023055435.1. NCBI lineage: Eukaryota > Metazoa > Mollusca > Gastropoda > Lepetellida > Haliotidae > Haliotis > Haliotis rufescens. Next base: position 6,804,286 of record NW_025964223.1, read on the forward strand.
ACTGTACAGGATTGCTGCTCTTCCAGTGTGGACATGAACAGTCACTTGAAGACAAGTTACATTTTCGCGAAATATATCTCTTTCCACAGAAGATTATTTTGCATTACATATACTCAAATATGAATTTATTTGCACGGCCTCTTGGCCAGTATCACAGGAAGACACCCGATAATATATATGCATGAAACATTGGACATTGTCACAAAAGACACCCTTGTGGGAGGAGAGATAGTTTCATCCCACCTACCAAACTGATCACTGTAGACATAAAGAACTAGGTCTGGGATCAGCTTGGCGGAGTCACTTCTCTTATGACATTGGCAGATGGTCTGAGGATCTGTCGACTGACATCCGTATTGGACAAACATGCCTCCTTTGTTCCAATACCTCTTTTCTTATTTGTTTCGTCTGCATTAAGGTTCAGAGTGACCAAAAAATCACCACACGACTGTCTGACAAGAGGGGTGACTTCAACCTTCCAATAGTGAGCTTTCCCTGTCAAGGAATAATGTATAGGTGTTTTTTAAAAAACACATTCTCATGATCTCAACCTAAATTTGTTACAATAATATTGATTATCTGACCAAACAGATTCCAATAAATTTAAATTCAGAGTTTTAGTATTTTTTTGGACGAATGGTGAATGACCAGACGAAAGGACGGACAATGCATAAAACCCTTGCATATACTGAATGTGAAAACACTTAAAACCGTAAAAAACAAACAAACAAAAACCCTACAAATACTATAAATGAAAGTTTTCACATCTTTTCTTTCAATTTCAGTTTCAGTTTTCCATCCTAACATGTTCGGTGTTTTCCAGTTCCGTGTTTTTGGCGTTTACACGTTATCAATTAGGCTGTCCTCACCAATATACTCATAATAGGGCTTCTACAATGAAAAGCAGCAGAACCAGAAGGTGATGGTGACAGTTCAGGTCATAATGGGCCTTAAATATTGAAAGACTCCCCGTAAAATAAGACGGGAACGCCGTAGTGAGCCGGTTGGTGTGACAGACCCTTATATCTTTTGTGAAGATAAAAACTTGTTTGAGCGTCTGATACTTTTATGTACGCTTGTTTGAGTAGTCGCAACACTGCGATCGAGTTATTTTCCCTAGCCCATGCTGCAACTGATGCAGATCCACCGTTTCCGAATGAGAACAATCTCAGAACATAATCATATCAAGCTGTGAGAACATTATTTAAATTCATATCCAAGTTCTAACAGGTGCAACTGTTGAATTACGAGAATGCTCCATTCACAACTCCGCAATTTTCACATGCTGCTGAAAAGTTTATTTACTTTCCATTTATTTTTTCATACACATATAAATGATATATTCACTGTAATGGTGTGGCGCCTGTTCCTATGTTTACAGTTAGATGTACAGGAAGGGTGACACGTTTACAATATGTGATTGATGACATTAATATGACCGAAAAACAAGAGAACTGATGAAATGACCGTGATGGTGTAATGACAATACACCTCAATTTCGGGCGTGTAGATCAATCCCTGGTGTGTCTACCATGTTGTGCAATGCATGCACACCATGATGGCATACTGTTGATTAACTTGAGTATAGTTGCCCTTTGGATTGCCCGCCATTCAGTCTGAAGAACGAGAACATCCCACAGATATTCTATTGGAGACATGTCAAGGGACTTGGCGGCCCAGTCCATTGTTTGTATGCATTTTTGTCGGAGACAGTCAGTGACGACCTGGGCTTGAATTGATCTGACATGATCTTGCAGTTTAAAATTTCTCACGACAATTCTAGCAAATTGAACAAAGACAGGACATAAAATGTACTCAGCATATCACTGGTTAGTCAAATGTCCATTCACAAAAACCATATCAGTTGGCCTGTCATGTGTGATCCCGCCCTCACCATGACACTTACCGCCGCATACTGATCGTGGTCAAGAATTATTGCCATGGCATACTGCTCGCCACTACTACATTTTATGCCATCTGTGCAAACCCTTGATTCACCTGTAAACATAACAAGTGAACAAATCCTTTACACAATTACTTACACACCTTATGAACCCACAACTATGAAGTTAACAGCATAACAACTCAAAAAATCTGAATGGTACTGAGATACCAGCAGCCAATGAAGTATCCTCAGACAGGAAAACTTCTTTATCAGAAAAAAATCCCAGATGGCAATACGTTGTCAGTTACCCAGTCGCCACTTCTGTACCAAACCGGTGAAGCTCTGTGATGGGTAGGCCTCCCTGTATCCTGTTCTCTCAAGTTTTGTAGCATGGTAGGCGGGAACTAGAGGAGGACCACTGCACTCTCATGTTTTGTAGCATGGTAGGCGGGAACTAGAGGGGGACCACTGTACTCTCATGTTGTGTAGCATGGTAGGCGGGAACTAGAGGAAGACCACTGTACTCTCATGTTGTGTAGCATGGTAGGCGGGAACTAGAGGAAGACCACTGTACTCTCATGTTGTGTAGCATGGTAGGCGGGAACTAGAGGAGGACCACTGCACTCTCATGTTTTGTAGCATGGTAGGCGGGAACTAGAGGAGGACCACTGTACTTTCATGTTTTGTAGCATGGTAGGCGGGAACTAGAGGAGGACCACTGCACTCTCATGTTGTGTAGCAATGTAGGCGGGAACTAAAGGAGGACCACTGCACTCTCATGTTTTGTAGCATGGTAGGCGGGAACTAGAGGAGGACCACTGCACTCTCATGTTTTGTAGCATGGTAGGCGGGAACTAAAGGAGGACCACTGCACTCTCATGTTGTGTAGCATGGTAGGCGGGAACTAGAGGAGGACCACTGCACTCTCATGTTTTGTAGCATGGTAGACGGGAACTAGAGGAGGACCACTGCACTCTCATGTTTTGTAGCATGGTAGGCGGGAACTAGAGGAGGACCACTGCACTCTCATGTTGTGTAGCATGGTAGGCGGGAACTAGAGGAGGACCACTGCACTCTCATGTTTTGTAGCATGGTAGGCGGGAACTAGAGGAGGACCACTCTACTCTCATGTTCTGTAGCATGGTAGGCGGGAACTAGAGGAGGACCACTGCACTCTCATGTTGTGTAGCATGGTAGGCGGGAACTAGAGGAGGACCACTGCACTCTCATGTTGTGTAGCATGGTAGGCGGGAACTAGAGGAGGACCACTCTACTCTTTTCCTCAAGCTCAACTTCTCAGTATCCTGAGCATAAGTCCAACTTGGAGAACCATCTCGATCCAGACTGACAACTTAAGTTTCATCAATTCTTGGAATTTAGTAGGAATTCTGAACTGTTCTTGAATTCATCAATCTCATGTCAAGACAGAAACAGAGACTGTTATCCTGTTTGCGGACTAGAACCACATTAGATGAGTTTGAACCGTGAGATTCTCTAATGGCTCCACATGCAATCATCTCATGTATGTGTTTCCTTGCTTCTGTAATTAATCCAGGGGTGTTTCTTCAATGTGGCTGCTTGAAAGGAGTCTCACCTGTCAACTTAATTCCATGCCTTACAGTGTTGCATAAGTCTGTGATACTTGAAGGCACGATGCACTCCCAGTGCTGGATCATATCAGAGACTAGTTGCTTCTGTGGATCATCAAGGTGGCTTTCCTTGTGTTGCCCTTCTGAGAAGAAGTTTATGATGTCCTCTGATACATGTTGGGGCTTCTTAGCAGATACACCCAGGGGCACTTGCGTAACGACACAAACGTATTGGAGTCTAGCCTTTGGACGAATGGTGATGACTCGTGCAGACATGTTAAAGCATCAATCTGATGTTCTAGATGAATTTCCATGTTTTCCAACTTCTTCTAAGAGATAGACAGACAAGCCAAGTCGTAGTCAACCTCAAAGATGAGTTTCAAACGTTTGTTGTCCGCCTAGGGCTGTTGCTTTCGCTGTGCAAGTTCCAGCTTGATAACTTCTGATAGCTGCTGAGATATCTTGGCAGAATAATCTGTATCTGGTGTGGGGTTCCTATCCATGATGTGTGGTTGCTGTTGAACCTTCGATCACACCTTTGGATGTAGTTCTCCTTGCATCTCATGTTCAATGTCTCTTGTAGTCTGCAGAAGATCCTCAAAATCCTGTCCTGAGTAAAATGAAGGTCGGGTAGCATTCTTTGTATATAATACACTCCAGAATTTATTTCTCAAAATAATATTTCTAGACATATTGTCCATGTAGCTTCCTCCACATGTGGTTCTCTGTGGTAGAGTTTCCAATATACAGTAGAACATGGATATTATGAATTACAAGAGAAATCAGTTCGTTATATCCGTTGTTCGTTATATACGTTTCCGCTTGGAAACGTTCGTCAACTTGGATAAATCAAAACACAATACATGTAATTGTAGCATTGACTTGTATTAGCAAGGTTCACCTCATAGCATTCAATTGATAACATTTCGTAACATTCATTTTAAGAACATTGTTTATCAAATAGATGTACATATTTAGCATATTACGATTTACATATGGGAAGATGTGTTGTCCGTGATTTTTTGCTGACTGCATTGGTGAAACTGCATTGTTGAGATCAGCCAAACTGTCAAATGATGTCTTCTCTGTTGACTTTTGAGTGTTCAGGAAGATCTTTTGTGTTTCAAGAGCCTTACTGGCATCGACAAAGGCGGGTGTGGCTGGTTCCACTGTCGACCCCGTCTTGCGTGTCTTCATCCTCGGAATCCGCTCGGCTAATGCCACCTCGCTTTTCAACAATCGACTGGACTGTCATCATCACTCGGCCGTTCTGCAACAAGGATGTCTCTGTCGGCGTCTATGAATTCTTGTCGACTCACTTCCGTTGGAATGTCTGTGACCTTCTTTAACTCCAAATATCCCTCAAGTCTGATAACAGAATGTCATCAGATTCGTCACTGTCGGATTCAGCCCCACCATCCGTCAACACCTTTTCTGAAACAGTTCTTCATTGATGTTACATTGACTTGCCACCACGCTCGGCGTACCATCTCAAGTGCATTCAGTATGCTTATCACATGGTCTTGTTTCTTTTCAAAACTGGATAGCATACTTGTCATCATCTGCCGCTTGTAGTGTTGGTTCAGAGTGTAATGTTATTCCTGTTGATGAGTAGTGTAGAAAGTAAGACACCCCTGTTGGGGTGATCCCAATAACTGTCAGGCCTCGGTTTGGGGAATTAGCTATTGGGAGCTAGCCTTGAAACAAGAGAGAAGAGAGCTGTGAGGTCCTTGGGGTTTATTCAAGCAAGTGTGCTGAGGACCAACGCTCAAGGAGTTATATACCCCCACAGCTCTACTCTTATCACATGAACAATTACTTTGAAGTTGTAATTTCGGTCTCTGTTATCTGCGCTAGGCTGTCCAAGTTGACTACACAAAAGCAGGTGGTAATAGAATAGTATCAGTATTGCCTAACAAGAGTTTATTTTAATTACGGTTTTAGATGATGGTCAAAACGTGTGCCAGCTGGTAACAAAACATTATCAATAGAACAAGGGCCGGGGCGGACGAACGCACTGACTTTATCTATGATTACGTAATTTACTGTTGGCGTGAATGAGCTTGCCAAGGAGCGGCCGTCATGGTCGACCAGTGGCGATAAAAACGAGAAATACTGGTCTAGCGACTTTAGAATTTTAGAATTTCCCAGTTTAAGTTTAATTTGTTAAAAATATAAAAAGTGTAATGAAATATATGCACTGTAACAATACCCCTGTGCGTAGTGGAGCTTTTGACCTCAAAAGCCAAGAAAAAAAGGGATTAAAATGAAGCGAATATACATAGATAATCAGAATACAATGATACAATAGATTACGTTGGACATGAACAAATGTGTGCATAAAAATAGTTTGATAAGTTGAAAACATAAGGCACACGATTTCCATTACAAAGATTCTGAAACATACCTACTTATCAAACTACAAGAAAAAATGACAGTTTGAAGTAATGAACAAGCATTTCTGTGAAAAGGAACCCGGTTAACGTGAACATACATAATATGGTTTGAGGAAAGGTTGTTTTGTGATGCGGGAGTTTTTAGCATTCCCCAACAATTTGCCCTTACACTGTCAAACATTTCACATCACGCTAGGTCTACAATTTCAAGGTATCCGTGGTGAAATATTAGGATATAGGCGGCAAAGGGGTGCTTAAAGAGTTTGTGAATGTGCGGGAAGTGAGGCACCAGAAGGCGGTTGGATATGCCAATAGGAAGGACACAGAGTGAGTGGAAGAATTGGAACTGTGGCACACTCAAGTCTTGGAGAAGACAGTTGAGATTTTGAGACAAGGATGAGAAATGCTGCCCAAGGAACAGCCAAGATTCCTAACAGAATGGAGACATTGTAGTCCGTGAAGGTGGTGATGACAACAAGAGATTAACGGTAGTTGACGTGTAAGTATCATATTTAGGGATTGAAGGCAAAACAAGTTCACTCAGGACGGGAGGCACAAATATCAACCGAACTCAAGGATAATGACTCCCCATGATGGACCAAAGACAAATGGAAACCAAAGTACAAGTCAGATGTGTTGACCATTGATGCAGGAAAGTTGTGGCCACAACATTTCACTGCGTAGCACTTATAGAACACAAGGCAATTTGATTACCTGTAGGGGGTGGTCAGAGCTCATCTACCTTGACAAATGATGACTTGTTGCCAGGAGGAATAGCATGGAAGGTCATGACCTATGATTTTGCAAAATATCTGTGTTTCCGTTTCCGTCTGTGACCAGATCCTGTTCAAAATGTATGGTAATCACTTATCATTTCCGCACTAAAGTTGGAGGCAGGTTCCCAGGTGCGTTGGGGGTAACCTTCCCATTCAATTAGGTAATGAGTTACTCCTGACTTCTTTTTAGCTTTGTGTATGCGTTTTACAGCATAAAGTTGATCATCTGGTTGGGCAGATGATGTGGGACTCTGTGGAATATTGTCAGAGTTATCAGACGAGTGAGGTAGCATAATGGGATGCTCTGCAGAAGTGTGCTGTGATTGATGCTGAGCTGTTTGTGAGGCTTCTCTACGAGGATTGTCGGGCTGGGAGGCCGTCGACTGAGTGGGTGTTGCTAGATGCTGAGCTGGTTGTGCAGGTTGTCTTCGAGGGGTTGGAGGTGTATAAGTTTTAAGTCTGTTGGCATGAATGAAGGATTTATGTTCTTTGTTTGTGTTCATGTTCAGTAGTTTGAATGTATGGTTTAGACCGATGTTGAATGATTCTGTAAAGTCCTATCCATTTCTTTGGCCCAATTGGTCTGATCAGGGTCAGCATATGTTCGGAGAGCCTGCTCTATGACACTGTTCCTCCTTTTCACACATCCCATTAGTTTGGGGGTGGTAGGACGAAGTGTAGTAGTGCTTGATATCGAGGAGTTCACAGAGAGCACTTACTAGCTTGGAAGTGAACTGCCTACCTCTGTCAGTAAGTGTACAGGGAGCACCAAACCGTGAGAAAACCTCAGTGAACAGGATTGATGCAACCTCAGAGGCTTCTTGAGTGCGCATAGGGAAACCTTCTGTCCAGCGTGAGAAGGAATCAACTGCAAGGAGAACATACTTATAACCTTCCTTAGTCTCAGGCAATGGCCCGAGGATGTCAACATGGAGACGAGAGAATGTGTCCTCAATAGGCATGGGCACCATTGGTGCTGGCTTGGCATTTGTCCTTCTTTTGGACCATTGGCAGTCATCACAGGACTTGACATAATTCTCAATATCCTGGTATAAGCCTGGCCAGTAATACTTTGTCGTCCAAAGTGGCAACCACCAGTTTTGGAATCATGGTAGGCAAAAAGAAGCTCTTTGCGACAGCAGACAGGGACAGCTAGCTGTGTTACCATAGGAGGGCGATTGTTTTTCTGACCTCTATGCTTTGCATGATAGAAGTGGTACAGAATACCATCACGTATGTCATACTTTTGAGCAAGGCCAGTTAGACCCTTGACCTGAACATCTGTATAGGTGGAAGGAATTTCACCTTTTTCAATGTAGTCCATGATTGGACGAAGGTCAGGGGATTTACGTTGCTTTTCTGCCAAGTCTTGATCATCAAGATCAGTTCCTATAGCAAAGACCATAGGGCCTGAAGGAGGATCGGGAGGACCCGACTTGTAGACAAAGTCTACAGATAAAGAGGATGTTATGTCATCTCTACCGATATCTTCTGATGAGACACTGTGTGAGTCAAGAGTGCCATTGTCAATGTTTGTATGCTTTGGAAAGTTGTTTTGTGGGGATGAGCATGATTTGGTTGAAGTAGAAGAAGACCTCAGTTGGCTGGAGGGATGAGACATGAATGGTAGTTTGGTGTGGACACTGTTGTTGGAGGATTTTGTAGCAGTGGTGGCCGACTTGTTTGTCTTCTTGTCAGTAGGTGGCATGGGACTTGGATGAGCACGGCTGGCTGGTTTGTGAGATAAGGCTGTTGAGGGTGTAGACCTCATATTGCCTGCTTTTGAATAAGCATATTGGCGAGTGAAGGAAGTCGAAGGTGTAGACCTCTTGTTGGCTGAGTGAGAATTAGCATGTTGGAGAGAAGAGGTAGTCGAGGGTGTAGGCCTCATGTTGCCTGCATTGGGATTGGCGTAATGGCAAGAATGAGCAGTCGACGGTGTAGACCTCTTGTTGCCTGTATTGGGATTGGCATAATGGGAAGAATGGGCAGTCGAGGGTGTAGACCTCTTGTTGCCTGTATTGGGATTGGCATAATGGTGAGAAGTGGCAGTCGAGGGTGTAGACCTCATGTTGCCTGTATTGGGATTGGCATAATGGAAAGAAGTGGCAGTCGAGGGAGTAGGCCTCATGTTGCCTTGGTGATGAGGGAATGACACTTTGAGGCTGCTTGATGGTGACATCGAATGTGAAGTTGGAGTGGGTAAGAGTGGAGATGAAGCAGTGGCAGCTACTTGTGCATATGTGCTGGTTGATGATATGGGTTCTGTTGAAATGGGTGGGGAGGGTATATCATCAGTGTTAGGTTGATGTACTTGCTCTGCATGAGGAATGCGAGATAAGGCATCTGGTTTGTGTTGGCTTTGCCTGGCCTGTGTATGATCTCAAAATCATACTCTTGCAGCATGAGGGACCATCTACCAAGGCGACCAGAGTCATATTTGGTTTTCTTAAGCCAAGTCAGAGCTTTGTGGTCTGTGTAAACAGAAAATGATCCATTTGCAAGGTACACCCTGAAGTTTTTAATACCTTCTAGGACGGCCAGGCATTCTAGATGTGTGATACCCCAATTCTTTTTAGCAGTATGGAGAGAGCGGCCACCATAACATATTACATGTTCTCTACCTTGAGAATCAAGTTGGCCTAAGATGTACCCTATTGCAGTTTGTGATGCATCAGTTGTGAGGATGAAGGGTTGGTTTTTGTCAGGGTATGCGAGGATAGGTGCAGTTGTAAGGGCATGTTTTAGCTTTTCAAATGCCTGTTGACAATTGTATGATCATTCGAAAGATGCATCTTTTTTAAGAAGATTGTAAAGAGGGGAGGCAATGCCCGAAAAAGTTTGCTACAAATTTTCGATAATAGGATGCCAAACCTAGGAAATGGCGCACGTCATGGACATTTTTAGGAGGTGGAATCTGTGTGACTGAATCTATTTTGGAAGGATCAACATGGATGCCATCTTTGCTGAAGATATGCCCTAAGTAGGTATTTTGTTTTGTCGCAAATTTACATTTGCTGGGTTTTAGAGTGAGGCCTGCTTCACTGGTCTTTTGGAATACTGCCTTGAGCTGATTCAAATGTTCAGAAAAGGTTTTAGAAAATATTATTATGTCATCAACATATATCAATATGTAACGCCAATTCATCTCTTTTAGTGCCTCTGAAATGGTTTGCTGAAATGCCATAGGAGCATTTTTGAGGCCGAAAGGAAGGTGATTCCATTCAAAAACACCATCAAGCGTAATGAAGGCTGACTTGTGTTTTGTATCTGGGTGGAGTGGTATTTGCCAAAAGCCACTAGCACAATCAAGGACACTAAAGATTTTGGAATGGCTGTCACCTACGGCATCAACGATTCTGTGGTGGCTGATAGTGCTGTGGTGATGGTTGGTATTGTTCCTGTAGTGGTTGATATTGTTCCTGCCGTATCTGGTATTGATGTTGTAGTGGTTGGTACTGCTGTGGTGGTGGTTGGTATGGTTCCTTTGGTGGCTGGTATGGTTCCTGTGGTGGTTGGTATGGTTCTTGTGGTGACTGGTATGGTTCCTGTGGTGACTGGTATGGATCCTGTGGTGGTTGGTATTGTTCCTGTGGTGACTGGTATGGATTCTTCTGTGGTTGGTACTGCTGTGGTGACTGGTATGGATCCTCTTGTGGTTGGTATGGATCCTCTTGTGGTTGGTATTGTTCCTGTTGTGGTTGCTGGTGGTATCTTGGTGATGGGGAGGGTGGCTGTTGCTGGACCTGGGGCTCGTGCTGCTGATGGTGGGATGAGGGAGTTGCTGATTGTACAGCACAGACCTTGTTTGTAGTGATCAGCATGGTCACCAAGTTCGTTAATTGCTCAACTTGTTGGACCAAGCTGACCTCTTCCTTGCTTGGGGCCTGCGATTGTACAGCCAGTTGGGCATGGTGACGAACCTCATCCAGGGTCAGTGGCTCCTTCATATACACCCACTGCTTAATCTGTGGGAGTAGCCCATTGATTGCAATGGCTACTATCACAGATTGTGGTAAGCAGGAGTGTAACGCGGATGCTTGGACCCTGGTGATGAAGTCTCCAAAGTCCTCCTGTTCCTTCTGTGTCATATCAAGAAGACTAAAATTGAAGGCTGATGAACTTCGAAATCGTTGCTGAAAGGCTACTTTCAGCAAGTGGATGTCCAGCTGTGTGTGCGCAGGCAGGTCCCTGAACCATACTTTAGCAGCTCCGTCCAGGTAGAAGGGCAGAATTCTACAGGATTGGGTGTCTGTGTGACCATGGAGGAAGTTGAAATTGTAGAAATCTGCCCACCAACTTTCAGCATCCTTCTGACCTGTGTATTTGGGGAGATGTATCTGTGCCATTACTGGGGGTTGTTGCTGGGTAAGATGAGACTGACTGTGTTGTTGCTTCTGTAGGGGACGATGGTGTTAGCAGGCATAGTGTGGTGTCAAGCCATGGAGGTGGTGGTGGTAGTGTGGAGTCAGGTACAGGTAATGTCACAGTCTCAACTTGTAGTTCACAAGGCTGGCTCCAGGCACCGAGGATCGAACGTCTCCACCAATTAAGACAGCCCTGTTGGGGTGATCCCAATAACTGTCAGGCCTCGATTTGGGGAATTAGCTATTGAGAGCTAGCCTTGAAACAAGAGAGAAGAGAGCTGTGAGGTCCTTAGGGTTTATTCAAGCAAGTGTGCTGAGGACCAACGCCCAAGGAGTTATATACCCCCACAGCTCTACTCTTATCACATGAACAATTACTTTGAAGTTGTAATTTCGGTCTCTGTTATCTGCGCTAGGCTGTCCAAGTTGACTACACAAAAGCAGGTGGTAATAGAATAGTATCAGTATTGCCTAACAAGAGTTTATTTTAATTACGGTTTTAGATGATGGTCAAAACGTGCGCCAGCTGGTAACAAAACATTATTAATAGAACAAGGGCCGGGGCGGACGAACGCGCCGACTTTATCTATGATTACGTAATTTACTGTTGGCGTGAATGAGCTTGCCAAGGAGCGGCCGTCATGGTCGACCAGTGGCGATAAAAACGAGAAATACTGGTCTAGCGACTTTCGAATTTTAGAATTTCCCAGTTTAAGTTTAATTTGTTAAAAATATAAAAAGTGTAATGAAATATATGCACTGTAACAAAAGCTTCCGGATTATCCAGAGTGCCATATGGTCCTTCCAGTTTCCTCACGATTGTCAAATGTAGCCCTCTCACCTAGTGAAAGAAGAACACCTATTCACTTTGTTGGGGACTTCCTCTCTCTGGGACAGAATAGCAGTTGGGTAGGAATTATCTCGAATAAGGCAACTCCCATTTCTAAGTTTCAAAGGATGGCTCCATTTTCGGTACAGGGGTTAGCTTACCATAAAGAAGGCAGATAGAAAAGGAAACATTCCTGTAAAAGATATCTGAGGCATCAAATTTAAATGATTTCAAGACGAGTGAGGAAAAACGTCTCTCCTCCAATGTACCACCACAGGTATGTGCACGACATACTACTGGTAAGACAACAAGGAGTGGGATTGAGAAAAGAAGCATACGTAAAAGGAAACAGCGTGAAGCAGAGATAAGCCGTGGAATATTATGTCATTTTCAATTCATTCCATATTATGGAGTTCCTTTGTTGTGTTCATATTTTATACAAGAACCTGAACTGAAAGTCTAGAAGATTTACATCTTTAGAACACGTTCTTTATTGAGTAAACACTTCTTTCTAGGAGATTTCTCTGTCAAACATTGCCTGCCATTCATAACAAACCGAGATTACAGATGTAATAAGTTGTTCATAATACCATTTGGTCCTTCTGTTGGTTTCAACCATTCGTCCAGGTGTTTTTTTATAAAACGAATCGTAGACTACAGCGTCCTTCAAAGACTGGTATGCCAAGAAATAATCGGGCATGACCATTAATGGGGTTTTTTTTATCCGTGAGCTCTCAAAGGGTATGAAACTTCATTCGTTACATATATCTTTTATTGTGTAAATGCCTCTTTGGGCCTAATTTCTAATAATTAATGTTGAGTTTTTACATTGTGACTTAGCCACAGGTCTTGGGGTGTGAGTGAGTGAGTATGGCTTTTAGTAATATTCCAGCAATATCACGGCGGGCAAAGGTCTTGGGATAAGATTTAATCATTAATGTCAGAGTTTGACTCATACTTTCTCCAGAATGTTCCCAATAACTACAAAGTATTTTTCTTATCAACCTTTCTCTATTTTGTCTATTTGTCGATATTAGCGCCTTGTCTACCGACATGAGTGCAGCGTTATATAACAAACAAACAAACAAACAAACAACATCTCTTTTTGTCTTTGAAAGAAGGATTTTAGTATTGGGTTTAGTACATGTCTTCTTTGACTTGATAATTTTAAGGAGTCCTTATTTTTTGTATTTGGTTAGATATCTTTATTTTATCTATTTTGTGATTCCAAATGAATTTATAATAATTCTGGGTGGTGGGGTAGCCTAGTGGTGAAAGTGTCCGCTCATCACGCCAAAGATCCGGGTTCAATTCCCCACATGGGCACAATGTGTGAAGCCCATTGCACGGTATCCCCCGCCGTGAAATTGCTGGAATATTGCTGAAAAAGCGGCGTAAAACCATACTTACTCACTATAATACATTCTGTTAAGTTTTGGAATAAAGTCAGTCGAAGGGCTGGGACGGGAAATTAGTTTGTGAAAAAGAAAAACAGAGCCAGTATTTTAATAACTGTATTTTTTCCCACGATTGTTAAATTCCTCTTTCTTCAACTAGATAATATTCTATTAATATGTTCAATCCTTTTTCTCGTGTTAATCACCCACAAATCCTTAATATATGGATTTAACTTTATCTCAGTGGTCTCAAATAGTTTTTTTTTACTTTTGACATCCTGCCTTGGAACCAATCTATATGGCTTTGGTCTTATCTACATTCATTTTCAACCCTGACATTCTAAAGAATATATTTAATATTTCTATAGAGGCATTCTCCTGTGCCGTCCAGAAATAGCTCTGTGTCGTCAGCACATTGTCCAAGTTTATGTTCGACATCATGTCGAGTAATCCTTTTCATGTTATTATTTTTATCATGCACCAAACGATTTCAGCAACTAGAGGAAACATACATGGTTATAGGGGATCTCCTTGTCTACAACCTTGATCACTACTACAGAATGAAGATAGATGACCATTTTGGATTACACACGAAGTGGGTATATTTGCTTTTGTAATTTAATCACATTTATTCCGAAGCCATATTTGTATGGAACATAGTGATGAATTATTGAGTAAAACTTCAGAGTCAAATGCTTTTTCAAAATCTATAAGTAATAGTACTCCAGATGTGTAAGGCTTTTTTATGTCTGAAACAAGATACCATGCACTAGTCTCGTGTTTTCACTGACACGTCTACCTAGAATATATCTAGTTTTATGTATTTGTATTAGACTATCCAATGGCTTTTTAACCAGATAAGCAATACAGGCACGGAATATTTTACACAAAGCTTTCAACTCTTTGTGACATGGCTGCATAATTAAAAAAACGTCGTCAACCGCTTGATTTCAATTATGGCAGCAACGGGTCCAGAAGCGCATTAGCCTACTTCATTTAGGGCTCTCGCCATTCTCGCCATGAAGCACGACCGCAATTTTGAATCTGCTAAAACCTTGAAAACTTTCTTTTAATTTGACTTACAGAATATTACAATATAAGGCCTGGTTTTGTTATAACCTAATATACAGATAAAACTTAATCTTGTAGACGTTAGTGATATGGGTTTTAATCAAGAGGAAACCTTGAGCAACGTGGATCTATTTCTAAGAAATGTGTACAGGTAGTTGATAAGTTTTTTCGAGGAAAGCTCAACACTAAAGGGTCGGTCGTCTGACCCATTTGTTATCAGCCTAATCTGTCACGATATGGCTGAAATATTGCCCATGTGACGTTAAAAAATACCTCACTCACACTCACTCACCTTATCTGTCAGCTGCCTTATACCAGTCAGCCATTTTGAATTCAACTTTGATATTCCCCTATATTCCAACATTCTGATGAACAACTAAGGTTTTGACAAAACAAGGACAAAATAAGCTTGAAGTATACTCTCCAAACTAAGAATAGGATATTCGAAAATAACAAATGAATACAGACATACAAAGAGGTATCGAGTGATGGTGACGAATGGATAAAATCAAGCAAAGACCTGATGAAACTTGGCAATCAACAGAACATGTTGGCGGTGTGTTGTAAGGATGCAAACAGCCCCAAAAGAAGACAAGATGTATAGAAAAAAATGAACATTTGAGATTTGACATACTTCTACACCTCACCTCACCGTCCAGTCCACCAAGGTTTGTATTGCTGTGTTTAAATTTCCACATGTGATGTAGAAACGGCCAGACAAATGCACTGCCTCTCTAGGACATGGTCGTTGGACTTCACTCTCTAGTCAGGAAGATAAATAACATCCAATCCAATCTTGAAGTTTGAATGGTGTCATAAAAACGGTGTGCAAAAAAACCCACAAAAGTGGCTGAATTTTGTTGACAGGTCGTGGTTAGCCTGATAGCTGATAGTAGATTGGGAAAAGGACATTTTGACCTTACCTAAACACATCTCAAATGCATGTTCATATTTATTAGAAATAAACTCACGTCACACATTGTTTGTGTATGGGCGATTGCTCTAGATATCACTTGCTTATTAAGTGTCTCCCTCCTTTTCATCAGAACCCATAAATACAATACATGCGACAAAATTCTCACCATATTCATAAGAAATCTTAGGGTCCATTGTTCGATTCCGACTATATTATGAATCATTATCAAATAGTGATAATATCAAGTGTTCGCGAAAAGGTGAGCGTATCCTGTCCCCACCAAACACATGCAGAGTCAAGTGAAGTGTTCACCTAAAAAAACACGGACTTAATGGTACAAGTCAATATTGGGAATTGCGTCAGACATTGCATGTTGGAACCTTGGTCAATCAACATCATGTTGTTTATCACAAAATATTCTTCATTATTTGTTCGCCCTATTCAATTTGTTTAGCAGATATAGGATGATATTGATGTTAGCTACCTATAGGTGAACTGCAATGGACAGGCTGTCAACTTATAGACCTCATCTATTGCACTACTTTATATTTAATTATTCTTTTGAATGTCTTTGCAGCAGAGACAAGGCACTGGTTGTATCAACAGGTGTTTGGTTGAAACGGAAGGTACACCTTGGGATTGCCTAAAAGTCGGGCCGGGCCAGCGGGTAATACTTAAAATGGATTGCAGAATAATAAAACGAATCGTGCATATCTAGGCAGATCTCAAATGTCCAGAAACGGATAGTTTTGCTCATTTAATTGAGTTTGAATCAAAATGTATCTTCAGCAATGTAATAAACTGATAATTATAGCTACATACCGAGAGTTCATACCGAAAGTCAGTGTCTTGACTGTGTCTTTACTTTGATGAGAAGGTTTCTCACCGACCTTAGCGTGCAGGGGTGTAATGTCCTGGGCAGGAATTCGAAATGACAGTGTTTTGACTACTCTTCTTTCATTAATTAACGTGTTCGGCATACCTAATTAACCTTTACTAATTCATGTTAAACCAACACAGGATGTTTTCTGCAAGTGGATATTCGCGAATGTCATAGGACTGACACGACACGTGATAATAACTGTCAAAGCGTTTCTAAAATTACAACACATACTTTACATCTATAGACTAATTATAATATCATATCTACCTATATAACACTTAAGTGTATCATATTGCAGTAGCAAACACGGTGCTCAAAAGTGAAGCCCTTTTCCCTCTGGTACCTATATACTACTTTATAATGTCACGGTACATCGTATTTAAAGAAAACAAGGGGCTTAAAGTGAAGCATTTTCACTGTATTTTCTTAAGAAAATCTATGTCAGAAGTGTTCGGTCCGACTTGGCCCGGGCTGTCAAAATCATCTTAAACCTCACAGATGTATCATGAAATGGATTCACATCTATAGATTAGTATTATATCCACCTATATACCACTTTATAGTGTCTCAGATCGCTGTGATTAAAGAAAACAAGGGGCTCAAAGTAAAGCCCTTTTCCCTCTACATTCTCAACATAGTCTCTGTCAGAAGTGTTTGTCTTGTGTTGGGTCCGACTTGGCCCGGGCGGTCAAATTCAACTTTAAACACACAGATATATCTTCAAATGTGTTTACATCTTTGAGTTAGTGTTATATCTACCTATATACTACTTTATAATGTCACGGTACATCGTATTTAAAGAAAACAAGGGGCTCAAAGTGAAGCATTTTCACTGTATTTTCTTAAGAAAATCTATGTCAGAAGTGTTCGGTCCGACTTGGCCCGGGCTGTCAAAATCAACTTTAAACACACAGATCTATCTTCAAATGTGTTTACATCTATAGCTTAGTGTTATACCTACCTATGTACCACTTTATAATGTCACAGTTTATCGCATTTAAAGAAAACCATGAGTTCAAAGTGAAGCCCTTTTTCCTCTACATTCTCAACATGACTAGTATTATATCTACCTATATAACACTTAATAATGTCGCACGATAACTCAAAGAAAACTGGTCTGTTAAAGTCGAGCACTTTCACTGTATATTCTCAAGAAAAGTTCACCAAATGTGTTGGAGTGAAGTATACTCTTTAAAGTGAAGCCCTTTTTTCATAGTATGTGTCTGGTCGGAAAATCACTTGCTTTTATCTAATCCGTCGTGGTTTTTTTCAAGGATCATACACACAGGGTAACACTTGGAGAAGGTAAGGTGAGACACTTTGCATTTCAGGATAAACCTCTCCCTCAGTCAGTCTGTCAGTCAGCCAGCCAGCCAGCCAGCCAGTGAGTCAGTCAGTGAGTCAGTCAGTCAGTCAGCCAGCCAGTCAGTCAGTCAGTCAGCCAGCCAGCCAGCCAGCCAGCCAGTGAGTCAGTCAGTGAGTGAGTCAGTCAGCCAGTGAGTCAGTCAGTCAGTCAGTCAGTCAGCCAGTCAGCCAGCCAGTCAGTCAGTCAGTCAGCCAGCCAGCCAGCCAGTGAGTCAGTCAGTGAGTCAGTCAGTCAGCCAGTGAGTCAGTCAGTCAGTCAGCTTTTGAGGAATTCAACAGTATGGGTTTGGTCTGACAAAGCAAGAAGCACAAATGGGGCATGTTTCGGCCAATGATTAGCGTATTCTTGCAAGTCAAAGGGTCCAACAGGAGTTATTTCTGCGACATGCTATTTCAAAACCCAAAATTCTGAGGGATATATATGAAAAGAAATATTGAAATAATACAAATATAAATTCCTTCCAGGTGAAGGCTATCACTTGAAATCAAATTAACAAAGCAGATTTTAGTCAATGACACACCTCTTGGGGTAGAAGTTCATCTCTGTCACCATGCTATGGTATTTCTGGAAAGGAAAGTTAACTTACAAAGTTGTAATATACGTGAAAGGCTTAATGTTGCTGATTAAACGCAAAGATATAAACTCTAACTGACTGCTCAGTAACATTCCTGTAATATTAGTAATATTCAAATAAGTGTACTTGTTCTAGGCGTGTGTGACGTGGATACATGTATCTAAGCGTATAGAAGAAACGTCAACAAACTTGTAATTATGTATGAAATAATAAATAAGCCATGTCCTTCATATGCAACTGATCTTATACCACCAGCTGAGTTACAGAAGGTCAGTTATAATCTCAGAAACCGCCATGATTTTGTAGTTCCATTTGCACGGACATCTACGTTTAAAAGGTCTTATATTATAGATACATTAGGCCAATGGAATAATCTATCATCAGGAATCAGGGATAGTGCGTCAATATCTTATTTTAAAGCTGTCGCATCTGAGCAGCCTACATCACCACCTATGCACTATAATTGCGGTGAGAGATCTACAAACATATTGCACACTAGATTGAGACACAATTGTAGCACACTAAATTCCAACCTGTTTCGTGTTAATTATCTGATACTATTTCCTGTAAATGCTCCTTGTGAAAATTCATTCCATTTCTTCTTCCAATGTACCTTATATGATGATATTAGGGAGACATTACTGACAGCTATCGATAATCTTGGAGGACAAAAAACTCTAAATAGTATTATTTTTTGTGATCCAAACTTAGATGTTTTCCTGAATACAAAAATATTCTTGTCTGTACACAAATTTAAGGAAACGACTAACAGATTCAGTAGCTAGCATATTATTGTTTCCAAACTGTTAATCATTAATATTGTTAAATCTATATACAACACTAACATGTATAATATTAGCATATGTATGAGATGCACACTGTCTTCACTTTCCAGCACATTGTACATATCCTTCATATGAGCACTGTATATAAATGTATATTGCGCTCTATGTTTCCACAATGTGATGCTTCAACTGTAAATTGTTAATTTTCATTATGCAATATTATGTATAACTGTATATAGGGAGAAGGTGGTAATAAGTGCTGCAGTTGTGCCCAATCCCTTTGTCTTTTTGGACAATACAATATGTTTAATAATAATAATAATAATAATAATAAGCAACCAATGTATTATGATCAGGGTCCATTGGTATCCCTTCAGCAAGTGCGAATCAGGTCCTAACACATCTGTTTTGTCATGTATCACGCGCTATACAGTCGAACCTCGCTTATCCGGACAATTGCTTTTTCTAAAATGTTGTCCGGATAAACGAGTTTCTGGATATCTGAATACCTTGTTATCTGACCAGAAGTCCTTCCCCTACCTCAATTCTACCGAGGCATATGTGAAACGAATGGCAAAAATACGATTTATGAAGGATCGACCAATTACTAATAAAATACATTGTGCTGTACAGACCTACGCAGCATGCTGTGACAGCGCACTGCATTATTGAAACGGCTGAAGAAATGCATATGTAGCCTAGTTTAGACTATGCACTTGTTTTGTGTACAGATACGACGGCTAGGTTGGGGCAACCTGACACACATGAGCATTAATAGCCATGTTTACCTGTACTTGTAGTTGACTGCCAAAAATGCTGTTGAGGCATCTGTACATCTTCTTTGTCGAATTGCATTATTAAAGTACATCAAGATGAGACATCATATACATTCATATATATTTGTTGAGCACGAAACGAAACGAAGTGTAGCCAGGACATTTCCAAGAAACTATGGGCGGCCAGGTAGCTTCAATATCTTATAAATGATATCACTGAACATAGGTCAAGGTGTATTCAGAAAACACAGATCTGAAGGGCTGTATTTCCTTCATCGAACACACTATGCGTTCATCACAGTTTGTGACGGATTACGGATACGAACGAACTAGCACTTGTTTGGCAGGAAGGTTTTGTTAAGATTTGTTATCTTGTTCTCTCTCTACCCTCTACTTCCTTAATCACAATTTAAATCCTAAATAGACTTTCGGGCCTAACACTGTGGCAAGTTTAGACCCTCTGTTTCTGTATTTACTTGAGCTCATTTCCCCTAAGGTTTACACATTTCATAAGACTAAGTCATCAGCTGTCTGACATGTTTCTTATGAACAGTTTATGAAGCTAAACAATGTCCAAGTGACTTAAGCACAAAAATACGCGAACACTTCTGACATAGATTTTCTTAAGAAAATACAGTAAAAATGCTTCACTTTGGGCACCTTGTTTTCTTTAAATACGATGTACCGTGACATAATAAAGTGTTATTTAGGTAGATATAATACTAATCTAAACATATGAATCCATTTGATGATACATCTGTGAGGTTTAAGTTGATTTTGACAGCCCGGGCCAAGTCGGACCCAACACAAGACAAACACTTTGATAGAGACTATGTTGAGAATGTAGAGGGAAAAGGGCTTTACTTTGAGCCCCTTGTTTTCTTTAAGTACAGCGATCTGAGACACTATAAAGTGGTATATAGGTAGATATAATACTAATCTAAACATATGAATCCATTTGATGATACATCTGTGAGGTTTAAGTTGATTTTGACAGCCCGGGCCAAGTCGGACCGAACACTTCTGACAGAGATTTTCTTAAGAAAATACAGTAAAAATGCTTCACTTTAAGCACCTTGTTTTCTTTAAATACGATGTACCGTGACATTATAAAGTAGTATATAGGTAGATATAACACTAATCTATAGATGTAAACACATTTGAAGATACATCTGTGTGTTTAAAGTTGATTTTGACCGCCCGGGCCAAGTCGGACCCAACACAAGCAAAACACTTCTGATAGAGACTATGTTGAGAATGTAGAGGGAAAAGGGCTTCACTTTGAGCCCATTGTTTTCTTTAAGTACAGCGTTCTGAGACACTATAAAGTGGTATATAGGCAGATATAATACTAATCTAAAGATGTGAATCCATTTGATGATACAATTGTGAGGTTAAAGTTGATTTTGACAGCCCGGGCCAAGTCGGACCGAACACTTCTGACAGAGATTTTCTAAACAAAATACAGTAAAAATGCTTCACTTTGAGCACCTTGTTTTCTTTAAGTACAGTGATCTGAGACACTATAAAGTGGTATTTAGGTAGATATTATACTAGTTCATAGATGTGAATCCATTTGATGATACATATGTGAGTTTAAAGTTGATTTTGACCGCCCGGGCCAAGTCGGACCGAAAACCTGTGTGACTGTTGAGAGTATAACTTTAACCAACGTGTCTGCTTTAAATACGACGAAAAGTGACATTATAAAGTGGTATTTACTTATAAATATAAACACTATGCTCACAGATGGAAATTTGTATCACGATAGCTAGAAGTATTTGATACGTTTCAAATCTTACTTCGTTTAACGATTGCTCTTTTACATGTTACCAAGATCAGCGACGCTTACACACTGCTCCACTTTCTGGTTTTCAAGAGATTTACTCCGAATTACTTATTTATGGTGTACTTTTTTGTTTGGAGACTGTTCATTAATGTCATGTGTGTATGTTGCATCAATTATATGTAGGTATGATCGCCGATAATGAAGTAATTAGCCAGTAACAATTTGGCCCGTCTTGGCCCGGCCCGGCCCGACTTTTAGGCAATGCCGTACACCTTCACGTCATATTATTGTTACCATCATCAAATGGTATACAATTAACAAAACTAGGTTAACAAATCAACACAACTTACTGCACAGCAATAACAATGGCAGTACACAAAAGTGGGCGAGTACAATATTCAATGACAATACATAATTTGATAGCAGTGGTCAGTATCAAATACAAAAATACAGTGGTGATAGTAAAAGTCAGTGAAAAGAATATATATTCACCCAGCGGCAACAGTGGTCAAGCTTCCGTGATGGGCTAGGCAAGGAATCGGGGATCATGAGCGATCCTCACATGAACGCTGATTCCGATGTGATGAAAATGCGTGAGAGATCTGCGTAAACCCGCACTTGTATCCTTATATACAACCTAACCAGCTATTTGAAAGTACCACATAGTGGATTACATACTTTCACCGTCCGCGGTATACCGGACCGGAAGTTTTCACACCACACTAGCATCTAAATATTGTAACTTCCTGGCGACGGATCACCACCTGCTGGCAGTGCCTGAAAGAAGACTTACGTCCTGGGGTCACAGAACATGCATCTTTACAGCAGCTTCACTTTGGAGTTCTCTCCCTGTTGACATCGTGCAGTCTCCCTCCATGGCTTATTCAAAATCAGTCCTGAAAACCCATCTCTTCAGGCGTCATTACTTACAATTCCCTTATCCTACGCGCCAGTAATGCTTACATGATTTAGATCGCCATGTGAACATGCATACTTTGGAGGATATTTAAAGAAATTGGTATTTTTTACAGATTAAAACCATATATGCAGCAAAGAGCATTATGATTATTTCTACTATGATTTTAGGCCGCTTTTAGAAAAATTCCAGCAATATCACGGCGGGGGACACCAGAAATGGGCTTCACACATTGTACCCATGTCGGGAATCGAACTCGGGTCTTCGGTGTGACGAGCGAACGCTTTAACCACTAGACTACCCGACCGCCCCCATAACGCGTGTGAACGGTATGTAACAACGTGTAGATTAAAATAAGTATATGCAGCAAAGAACATTATGAGTATTACTACTATTACAACTGCATATCACTTGTATCTTACCACTTTTATATGAAACTGATGGTATACTGTTAACCAAGACCTAGCCAATCCACCTGAAGTAAGAGTCATTCCATTGGTGACTGACATAATCCCATCCGAATGCCTCAAGCACCAGGCTTCCAAAGTGCCCCTTTTAATATGGAGTAGAACCCACCTGTCAAATGTATCGTCTCCCAAAATCCTATGAGTGAAACCTGGTCAAAATAATACCCTTCCATGTCACATATTTTCAGTGTACTGCCTGTTACATAATCCTTTCCATTCCAACACATGATGTTCGCCTTATAGTCAGCGAATCAAATCAGTTTTTCCCATTCATAACCGGCGGTGGTAAAAAAGCTTATATCATTATACACCCATTACAAAGATCATACAAATAGGACAAAATACGAAGAAACATTTGTTTTGTTTATTATTCCAACTGTTGTAATACATTTGCAAGACAATTGAAAAAACGTAAAGGGATATTTCCCTAACCACACCTGACGGTACATTAACTTATCTGGACGCTGGATAAACATTTTACTGGGGTAGAAACTCATTCTATGTTTTAACGCTTACTGAAGTGTGACCTTGTCACAATATATGTGGTTCGATATCTTCCATGCGTTTCCCCAAATGCATTAAAACAGTGAGATAGCCCCCAGTACAGTAAATGCACAGTTTGTTTCTGAGGCTGGTGCATACAAAAACATAAGTTTAAAAAACCATATAGTATGATGTTATTCTTAGCAGGATATGTTTTACTACAATAGAAGACATGACACTTATGTCGCTTTTTCCTTTGAAAAATGTTTATGAATAAGGTCAAGAAGGAAAACTGTTTTCATGTGTGTTAGTATTCCATTTAAATCATATTAGTGTCCTAGTAATATGTTTGAAAGCTATGTGCATAATAAAAGCAGGTACATGTACTTATTTCTTACAAATACAACCGCCCAGTCTACCTTCTACTGAAGCCTTTTAGGGCCATTTGTTTTTATATTCTTTTGTGAAATCTCAAGATACTTAGTTGAAATTTCAAGATACATACATGTAAGCTGAAATTACAAGATACTAACTTGAATTTTCAAAATGCTAAGTTGAAATTTCAATATATTAACTTATTATCTTGAAATTTCAACTTAGTATGTATCTTGAAACTTGAACATGACATTTTGAAATTTCCAGAACAAAATGGCCCAAAAAAGCTTCCGTATAAAAGGCTTCCGTAACCTTCAGAGAGCCTTTGCTTCAAATCCCACATTTACCATATTCACGTCAACAGTATTGTATACTTATACATACAATTGTTTAATTTGAAACTTGAGGTTGTGACATAGAATTTAATGGGTATTGACCTCTTTAACAACTATAACACCCCTAATAGGCATCAAAATGAATTTCATAAGCACACATTGATTTTAAAATTGGTGACTCAAATACACTTATTCTACATTCCGTTTGTGCAACGACTTCACTGGATTTCACTTTGAAGTGCTGATTAAAGAAACATCCTTGATATTCCGATCCTCATCGAAAGAACAAATTTCATTTGCATGATGTCTGCAAATACATTCTTGATGCTGACAGAACTTTACAATACAGGTTTGAAATGAAATACTTCACCAGAGCCGCGGCTTATCTTTTCTTTAAGAAAGTTCTGAATGTGGAGGAATGGAACACATATCACTGACGTTCTGAAGTCATGGGAACAAACACATCCCTGGACATATAACATGTAACTATGAGATTAGATAAGTCTCAAACAAAGGTGGAGGAGTTAAAAGCTAAAAAACTGTTCCAATATAACAAACAAAAACCTTTCCCTAATCCGAAAAATGTCTGCAAAAAGCAGAGTCCATTGTTCTATTCCGACTATGATAATAAATCACCCTTTCCATATCCAATAGAAATCTCAGCATAAAGCAGAGTCGATTGTACGATTCCGACTACATCATGAGTATGTGTTATAAATCACTATCACTATCAGATAGGAATGATACCAGGTGTTCACGAAAAGGTGAGAATACACATTAAATGTTAACACACTAAACGCTGCATTACGGTACACTGTGCGCAGGTACACAACTAGGCCATATCAGCGAAACACCTCCTCGTGTTATCTTGAGAAGTTGATAATATCAACAGGATAAATCAAGAGGATATAGGCCGATTTCGTTTTTCGTTTCGTTTTTCAGTTAACTTGATCTGGAATGTTAAGTTACGAAATCTTACGTAGACCACACATTAAGTAGACCACACATGACGTAGATCACACATGACGTAGATCACACATGACGTAGACCACACATGACGTTAGACCGTACATCACGTAGACCACACATTACGTAGATCACACATGACGTAGACCACACATTAGGTAGACCACACATGACGTAGATCACACTTCACGTCGACCATGGCATGTGATTAAAAAAATAACGTTTACACATCCAACATGTATCGCTGACACAACCAATATTTAATGTTTGCACACCCAATACGAAGGTTGATATACCACATTATTTATTTATCTGCTGTTCCTTCAAATGCTTGGAACGAGCTGAAATTTCCTTTTCGGAAAAAATGATTTCATTCTCAATATCGGTCATGAGAACTTATAGTCGCAGGATGGTGTATCCATGGTGTATCTAGTTATCTCTCCATGGTGTATCTAGCTATCTCTCCATGGTGTATCTATCTATCTGGCTGCCCTGCCGTTGTTGATGTTGTTGATCTCCCGGGACAGCTGGCACATCGTGCATTGGTAACAGCAGACCACCATGCAGCAGTCGTCGCAGATGGAGCCCTGGAACAGTGTGTGGAAACATCTAACACCAGGCGTCTCAAACATCCAACACCGGGTGTCTCAAACAGCACACATCGGGTGTCTCAAACATCAAACACCGCGTGTCTCAGATATCACACACCGGAAGTTTCAAACGGCAAACAGCAAGCGTCTCAAACATCACACCCGGTGTCTCAAACATCACTTCCGGTGCTCAGACACCAAACACCAGGTTTCTCAAACACCAAACACCGGCTGTCTCAAACACCAAACATCGGCTGTCTCAAACATTACACCCGATGTCTCAGAACCAAACACCGGGTGTCTCAAACATCAAACATTGGGTGTCTCAAACATCTACCCGGGTTCTCGAACATCAAACACCGGGTGCCCCAAAGTTCAAACCCCGCGTGTCTCAAACAGCAAACACCGGGTGTCTCAAATATCACACTGGGCGTCTCAAACATCAAACAACGTGTGTCTCAAGCATCAAACACCGGGTGTCTTAAACATCAAACACCGCGTGTCTCAAATATCAAACACAGGTTTCTCAAAGATCAAACACCGGGAGTCTCAAACATCACATACCGGGTTCTCGAACATCAAACACCAGATGCCTCAAACATCAAACACTCAAGATGTGTAATAGAATGTCCCTTGTAACCTATGAACCCGGACAGCAACTCATGCGCATGGACACGCACGCACATACACACTAACGCACATATACACATACACACGCACGCACATACACACTAACGCACATATATACATACAAACGCACGCACATACACACTAACGCACACATTTACACACGCACGCACATACACAGTAACGCACATATACACGTACACACGCACGTACACACGCACGTACATACACACTAACGCACATACACACATACAAACGCACGCACATACACACTAACGCACATATACACATACACACTAACGCACATACACACATGCACGCACATACACACTAACGCACATGTACACATACAAACGCACGCACATACACACTAACGCACATACACACATGCACGCACATACACACTAACGCACATACACACAAACGCACATATACACATACACGCACGTACATACACACTTAGGCACATATACACATACACACGCACGCACATACACACTAACGCACAAATACACATACACACGCACGCACATACACATTTACGCACATATACACATACACACGCACGCACATATACACATACACACGCACGCACATACACAGGCACGCACAGACACACTTACGCGCATATACACATTCACACGCACGCACATACACACTAACGCACATATACATATACACACGCACGCACATACACACTAACGCACATATACACACACAGACCCACGCACATACACACACCTAACACATATCACCTTACGCTCACGCGCACTCACACATTGATGTACACCCACACACATACCCCCTCGCGCACATACATACATACGCACAAATACACTCACGTGTTTACCACTTCACGCACATACAAACCCATTCACATACACAATAACGCGCAACCACACCCCATGCATACCCACTCATGCGCATAACCAACGCAAGCACATACCAACTAAATGTATATGTCAATTCACGAACATACACACTCACGCACATACAAACCCATGCACATACACCGCACGCGCATACCAACTCACGCACATGTCCATTCACGAGCATACCACCTCAGGAACATGCTCACATACACATATCAACTTGCATACATAGCAACTGTCGCACGTACACACTCACGCACCTACCCCACGCCCACATACAAACTCACGCACATACCAACACACGTACATTCCACCTCACGCACCTACACACATACACATGCAGACAACCACACACAGGTACCCCATCCCTATCCGATGGCCTGACCTGGATGTTGTGCTTTCCTCTGATGTGGGCGCGGAGTGATATGAGCCAGCCCGGCACACAGCAGGGGAGACAACACGTTTCCCCAGCCTTCGACGCCAGGTGGCACCCGTAACACTCTTGACAGAACATCACACACAGACCTGGGGGTGAAATAAAATACAAATGCATTCATTGGTCAGCAAGTGTTGCAACAACCATAACATGTATTTTCAAATAGATTGTGGGAATTACTTCTAAATATAAGGACCCAAACAAACATCGAGTGAAACAGTGGATGATAAGTAAATTAAACTACTCACTTTAATCTCGTGCGCGTACCCAATATGGACTCGTGTTGAAACAACATTTGGGCTCTTGTTGAGACAACATATGGGCTCTTGTTGAAACCACATATAAGCTCTTGTTGAAACAACATATGGGCTCTTGTTGAATCAACATATGGGCTCTTGTTGAGACAACATATGGGCTCTTGTTGAAACAACATATGGGATCTTGTTGAAACCACATATAAGCTCTTGTTGAGACAACATATGGGCTCTTGTTGAGACAACATATGGGCTCTTGTTGAGACAACATATCGGCTCTTGTTGAAACCACTTATAAGCTCTTGTTGAGACAACATATGGGCTCTTGTTGAGACAACATATCGGCTCTTCTTGAAACCACATATGGGCTCTTGTTGAGACAACATATCGGCCCTTGTTGAGACAACATATGGGCTCTTGTTGAGACCACATATGGGCTCTTGTTGAAACCACATATGGGCTCTTGTTGAATCAACATATGGGCTCTTGTTGAATCAACATATGGGCTCTTGTTCAGACAACATATGGGCTCTTGTTCAGACAACATATGGGCTCTTGTTGAGAAAACATATGGGCTCTTGTTGAGACAACATATGGGCTCTTGTTCAAACCACATATGGGCTCTTGTTGAGACAACATATGGGCTCTTGTTGAGACAACATACGGGCTCTTGTTGAGAAAACATATGGGCTCTTGTTGAAACAACATATGGGCTCTTGTTGAGACAAGATATGGGCTCTTGTTGAGACAACATACGGGCTCTTGTTGAAACCCCTATGGGCTCTTGTTCAAACCACATATGGGCTCTTGTTGAACCACATATGTGCTCTTGTTGAATCAACATATGGACTCTTGTTGAGACAACATACGGGCTCGTGTTGAGACAACATATGGGCTCTTGTTGAATCAACATATGGGCTCTTGTTGAGACAACATATGGGGTCTTGTTGAGACAACATATGGGCTAGCGTTTCAAACAAGGCGCTTTCTTGACTTTATTTGGCACGTTTAGGTGCTTCCGTGTTTCGAGTTATGCAGAAAAGTGGCAAACTTTGAATACCAGCACTTTCACCGACAGGCAGTGCATATCCCATTTGCATTTGCTGAATTTGGATACTGTTACGAGCCATTTGTATACAGAATCACGTGGTACTCACATCCCATAACGTCTTCAAAGCACCCACACAGCCCCGTGCTCCATCCCCGGGGGGGAACGTACACTGGCCCGCCCCCTCCTAGCCCCGCCACCACCACCGTGGTGTTGTGCGACTGCATCGTCTGCATGGGCATAGGCTGGAAGAATACACGTGTTCTCATATGTAATACATTCACAGCAATACCTAGTGCGAAATAAACAAGTGATGAATACGTTGTACTACATATTTACACAATACACATACGTAGTACGACACATTTACACAATAAACATACATAAAACTATACATTTACACAATACACATACGTAGTGCGACACATTTACACAATAAACATACATAAAACTACACATGTACACAATACACATACGTAGTACGACACATTTACACAATAAACATACATAAAACTACATTTACACAATATAAAACCCGTAAACATCCAGGTAGAGGATAGGTCTTCAGCAACCCCTGCCGCACTCAGCAATATTCCAGCTATATGACGACGGTCTGTAAATTATCGAGTCTGGACCAGACAATCAAGTGATTGATACCATGAGCTTCGATCTACGCAACTGGGACACGATGACACGCATCAACCAAGTCAGCGAGCCTGACCACCCAATCCCGTTAGTCGCCTCTTACGACAAGCATGTCGCCTTTTACGGTAAAATGGTAATGATATTCGGGTGTTTTGACTTCGCTGATCGCTTGTCATCTTTCCCGGACGTCGCCCTCATATCAGTCAGCTGACAAGACTCGATGATGTGAAAGCCGGTCACATCTGGACGAGTGCTGACCACGTTAAACACACTTCACTCACTCACTCGAGGACCTATGGTGGACGCACCTGTTGCATGACGGGCTGCTGGTAAGGGGGGTTGTAGTTATCGGGTTGGTATGGGACTACCCCTGGTCCCTGGTACTCCTGGGGGGTCGGGGCCTGAGGGTTGACGGTGCCCGAGTGTGGCGCGTAGGGTGGTGGGCCCGGTTTAGGCGCTCTGTCAATGGTGGGTGGGGCAGGCTCAGTCATTCTGCAGAAGGAAAGAACATGACTGAGTCACTAGACTGGAACAGTCTCCATTTTATCATATTATAATATCAAATAACCTTAAACAAATAAGTTCAACAAAAGTTAACGTTGAGAACACTAGGGACGAAAGAATCAAACTTGTTTATATCATTTTCAAATTCATGCTGGAAACAGAGACTGCTCCAGGTTTACCTTGATGACTGACAGAAATCAGATTATTAATTTTGTGGTGAAATATATATATTTCTCATACAAAGCCACGAACAAAGAATATACTGTGAACACGGATACTCCTAAGAGGTGAAAGGAAGTCAATTCTTTATTTACTTAATAGTTGTACTTTCCGGATTGATATTTGAATTTTACTTGCCAATGACTTCTTTATAATTTTCTAAACTTTCTGTAAATTGTTTATTTTTAAAGCTATAAAGAGACACATGTCTGCAAATGTGATTTGAGTGCGTTAGCTGGATATACATGCAAGGCAAATACAGAATTTGCCAATGACGTAAAAGTAATACTTGGCGAAAGGGACACTGCGTCAAACTGAGTTTCACGTTTGTATGCTGGTAGTACGAATACACACAAGAAATTGAAATTGATACAAAGTTAATCATTTCTTGTATTAGATGCCGAGATAAATGCCCACGTTGTCTTTCCGAGCTCCGCGGATGGTAATCAACAGGTCAGTATATTTGATAACATTAAACTGGACATGAACCTGAAGTTCAAAGGGAGAATAAAAAACCATGAAGGATGTAACGACTGGTAATATTTCAAACTGTATCGAAGATCTGTATCATTTCCCCTTCATCTGTCCATCTTTAGGAGACATGTGTAATTCGACCTTCAACCCAACCGTTTACTCGCCTGATGGCAACCACAAATTATCAAGATTAAAAATCTGTCAAGGTACATTTCAGGCATGGTACGATATGTACTTAAATGACACATGCGAATCTTGTTGTAAAATGATCCTGGGCACTATAGTATGCACTTTATGTATTTGAGTCTATGGCATAGAAAATATACATTTGAATTTAAATTTATTGAATGATTGGCATGGTTAGCGCATGGTTGGCATGGTTAGCGCACGGTTGGCATGGTTAGCGCATGGTTGGCATAATTAGCGTATGGTTAGCGCACGGTTGGCATGGTTAGCGCATGGTTGGCATTGTTAGCGCATGGTTGGCATGGTTAGCCCATGGTTGGCATGGTTAGCCCATGGTTGGCATGGTTAGCGCACGGTTGGCATGGTTAGCGCTCGGTTGGAATGGTTAGCGCATGGTTGGCATGGTTAGCCCATGGTTGGCATGGTTCGCGCATGGTTGGCATGGTTAGCGCATGGTTGGCATGGTTAGCCCATGGTTGGCATGGTTAGTGCATGGTTAGCATGGTTAGCGCACGGTTGGCATGGTAAGCATGGTTGGCATGGTTAGCGCATGGTTGGCATGGTTAGCATGGTTGGCATGGTTAGCGCACGGTTGGCATGGTTATCCCATGGTTAGCATGGTTAGCCCATGGTTGGCATGGTTAGCGCACGGTTGGCATGGTTGGCATGGTTAGCGCATGGTTGGCATGGTTGGCTCGTGGTTGGCATGGTTAGCGCATGGCTGGCATGGTTAGCGCATGGTTGGCATGGTTAGCCCATGGTTGGGATGGTTAGCGCATGGTTAGCATGGTTATGGCACTGTTGGGATGGTTAGCGCATGGTTAGCACGGTTGGCATGGTTAGCGCACGGTTGACATGGTAAGCGCATGGTTGGTATAGTTAGCGAACGGTTGACATGGTTAGCGCATGGTTGGCATGGTTAGCCCATGGTTGGCATGGTTAGCGCAGCGCATGGTTGGCATGGTTAGCGCGTGGTTGGCATGGTTAGCATGGTTAGCGCACGGTTGGCATGGTTAGCGCACGGTTGGCATGGTTAGCGCATGGTTGGCATGGTAAGCGCACGGTTGGCATGGTTAGCGCATGGTTGGCATGGTTAGCATGGTTAGCGCACGGTTGGCATGGTTAGCGCACGGTTGGCATGGTTAGCGCATGGTTGGCATGGTTAGCGCACGGTTGGCATGGTTAGCGAATGGTTGGCATGGTAAGCCCATGGTTGGCATGGTTAGCGCATGGTTGGCATGGTTAGCGCGTGGTTGGCATGGTTAGCGCATGGTTGGCATGGTTAGCATGGTTAGCGCATGGTTAGCATGGTTAGCGAACGGTTGGCATGGTAAGCGCACGGTTGGCATGGTTTGCGAATGGTTAGCATGGTTGGCATGGTTAGCGCACGGTTGGCATGGTTAGCGCATGGTTGGCATGGTTAGTGCACGGTTGGCATGGTTAGCGCATGGTTGGCATGGTTAGCCCATGGT
This sequence comes from Haliotis rufescens, assembly GCF_023055435.1. Taxonomy (NCBI): domain Eukaryota; kingdom Metazoa; phylum Mollusca; class Gastropoda; order Lepetellida; family Haliotidae; genus Haliotis; species Haliotis rufescens. Next base: position 6,836,554 of record NW_025964223.1, read on the forward strand.
TGGCATGGTTAACGCATGGTTGGCATGGTTAGCTCGTGGTTGGTATGGCTAGCGCATGGTTAGCATGGTTAGTGCACGGTTGGCATGGTAAGCGCACGGTTGGCATGGTTAGCGCATGGTTAGCATGGTTAGCGCACGGTTGGCATGGTTAGCGCACTGTTGGCATGGTTTGCGCATGGTTGGCATGGTTAGCGCACGGTTGGCATGGTTAGCGAATGGTTGGCATAGTCAGCCCATGGTTGGCATGGTTAGCGCATGGTTGGCATGGTTAGCGCGTGGTTGGCATGGTTAGCGGATGGTTGGCATGGTTAGCATGGTTAGCATGGTTAGCGCACGGTTGGCATGGTTCGCGCATGGTTGGCATGGTTTGCGAATGGTTAGCATGGTTGGCATGGTTAGCGCACGGTTGGCATGGTTAGCGAATGGTTGGCATGGTTAGCGCGTGGTTGGCATGGTTAGCGCACGGTTGGCATGGTTAGCGCATAGTTGGCATGGTTAGCGCACGGTTGGCATGGTTAGCGCATGGTTAGCATGGTTAGCGCACGGTTGGCATGGTAAGCGCACGGTTGGCATGGTTTGCGAATGGTTAGCATGGTTGGCATGGTTAGCGCACGGTTGGCATGGTTAGCGCATGGTTGGCATGGTTAGTGCACGGTTGGCATGGTTAGCGCATGGTTGGCATGGTTAGCCCATGGTAGGCATGGTTTACGCATGGTTGGCATGGTTAGCTCGTGGTTGGTATGGCTAGCGCATGGTTAGCATGGTTAGTGCACGGTTGGCATGGTTAGCGAATGGTTAGCATGGTTGGCATGGTTAGCGCACGGTTGGCATGGTTAGCGCATGGTTGGCATGGTTAGCGCACGGTTGGCAATGTTCGCGCATGGTTGGCATGGTTAGCCCATGGTTGGCATGGTTAGCGCATGGTTGGCATGGTTAGGGCGTGGTTTGTATGGTTAGCGCATGGTTAGCATGGTAAGCCCGTGGTTTGCATGGTAAGCGCACGGTGGGCATGGTTTGCGCATGGTTGGCATGGTTAGCGCGTGGTTGGCATGGTTAGCGCGTGGTTGGCATGGTTAGCGCATGGTTAGCATGGTTAGCGCACGGTTGGCATGGTTGGCATGGTAAGCGCACGGTTGGCATGGTTAGCCCATGGTTGGCATGGTTAGCGCATGGTTGGCATGGTTAGGGCGTGGTTGGCATGGTAAGCGCACGGTTGGCATGGTTAGCGCGTGGTTGGCGTGGTTAGCGCACGGTTGGCATGGTTAGCGCATGGTTGGCATGGTTAGCGCGTGGTTGGCATGGTTAGCGCACGGTTGGCATGGTTAGCGCATAGTTGGCATGGTTAGCGCACGGTTGGCATGGTTAGCGCATGGTTGGCATGGTTAGCGCATAGGTGGCATGGTTAGCATGGTTAGCGCGTGGTTGGCATGGTTAGCGCACGGTTGGCATGGTTAGTGCACGGTTGGCATGGTTAGCGCACGGTTGGCATGGTTAGCGCACGGTTGGCATGGTTAGCGCATGGTTGGCATGGTTAGCGCATGGTTGGCATGGTTAGCGCATGGTTGGCATGGTAATCGCATGGTTGGCATGGTTAGCGCATGGTTGCCATGGTTAGCGGATGGTTGGCATGGTAAGCGCGTGGTTGGCATGGTTAGCCCATGGTTGGCATGGTTAGCGCATAGTTGGCATGGTTAGCCCATGGTTGTTGGCATGATTAGCACACGGCTGGCATGGTAAGCCCATGACTGGCATGGTTACCGGCGTTTCTTGCCGCCATCTTACACAATCAGTTCACTCAGGACACAGACAAATAACCACCCATCATTCCTCTTATACGTCGATCGTAGGCCATTCTCTAAATTGTCTCTAAATACGTGACCTTTGTGAAATGAAGTACAGAATTGAGGGGCATCCAACATATTTACAATCAAACAGACGTAGGTGACTTTGTGTAAACAAGTAAAGGTTATACTTCAATGACGGACCAGATCCAGTCTACCCCCACCCATCAACACCACTACCCCAATCCCACCCCTCCCCATCCCACCCCACCCACCTTCTGTGTACACAGCCTGAAAGGCATGCAAGTAGTCTGTCTAACCGACCACTTAAACTTCCTAACGTACATCTATTCAGTGTGATTGAATAGTGGCGCGCACCTAGCCCTGGATTCGTTGACTTTACATGCAGCTTTGAATAGACTTCTGTTTTTTTTATGTTCCTAGAAACAGGAGTCAATAAGTTCTTCACAGGAGTTCTAGGAATTCATACACCGCCCGTATGGGCTTGTTGTTAAATATTCTACCCTGACCTGAGCTAAAGATAAAGTGATTATTCCTTATAATGTGTTGTAACGTGTAAGGTTGATTTAACATAAGTGATAGGCTGTATTAACCATGCTTAGAAATATTCCAGACAGACAGACAGACAGACAGACAGACAGATCGATTGTTTACTCTCACCTCAATAAAAATACTTTGAGTATACAGTAAAAATGTCAATAAAATTTGAGCCATTCCTAAATGGAATTATGAGAGACGAGTTATATATGAAATATGTGTTATATTAATGTATAATAAACTAATATATATATATATATATATATATATATATATATATATATATATGCAGACGCTGTAGCAGCTGAATGATCGGACCATAAGAAAATGTCAACGGGACCTGAACAACATCTGTTACGATGACGTCAGAAGATCAAAATGGAGTAGGGGGTCAAACGACAAAGTCACAAAGTCAATAACGGGTATGACCACCCTGTGCGTGAATCACAGCAGTGCATCGGCGACGCATGGAGTCCACCAAATGGGCATGGAAGGCCTGGGGAATGACCTGCCATATCCTCCTCAAATCCTGTGCCAAGTCACGGACGTTATCTGGAGGATTTGGAAGACGACGCAGACGGCGCTCCATTTCATCCCACACATGCTCTATTGGGGAGAGATCTGGAGAATTTGCAGGCCATGGCAGTAACATTACATTGTTATGGTGAAGGAAATCCATTGCGACCCTAGCCGTGTGAGGACGAGCGTTGTCCTGTTGAAATGTCAATCCCGGGCCATGACATTGCAGGAGGGGAATGACCACAGGCCTCAGAATCTGATCTCTGTAGCCAACACAGGTGAGTAGTATAGTCTCAGTCCGCAGGAACCCTTTTTGGTTGAGGGAGGTTTAGGGAAAATAGGGAAGGTGATTGGCTGATCCAAGTCACGTGATCAGATAGGATGACTCATGGATCAACGGCGCGTCGGGAAAGGGGGCAATGAAAGGTGTGTGTTTTTAATGCAGGAAACCCTTTATATGAAAACAAAAGCAAAGGGTTATGAATAGAGCTATGTGTATAGCGTGCTGCCCTGAAGTACCCATCAGCCCAGTTTGAATTGAGCGCGCTTGACAACTCAAGTGGCCTCGTCGTTTCAAATAGCCCGCGCTCGCTAGAGCGTGCAACTAGGAACCGATGGCACGTGTCATCCGAGTCGGCGAGACTGACCAACCGATCCCCGTCAGTCGCCGATAAGCATGGGTTACTGAAGGTCGATTCTATAACCCGGACCTTCACGGGTGTAGTATGACGAGGACTATATACTAATATGATCGCTTTTTTAACATACTCACAAGTGTGCTGTGAAGAAAAGAGTGTCTTCCAAGATTCCCAGCACGTGTAAGACAGTATAAACTCTACAGTAGTGTAGCCCGACAAACAGTTTTACTCTCGCCAGCAAACGGATTGGACGTGATCAACATGAAGAAAGCATCAGAGATTAGACTTGACCCTAGAGATATATTTAGGAAGACTACGTTGAGAAAATCACAACAGAGAAAGAAACCACAAGCAGCCAAGAAGTCGACGCTGAAGCGTCAACAGAGTCAAGGGTATAAAAGAAAGCTTCATACCCTCTAATCGCACACCGTATTGGATCACCATGGGGGTGCCACCTGTCCGGACTGTGAAAAAATGTTTTCAAGGAGAGATGTCATGTTACGACACAGGAGAAATAAACATAGCATACCGCCGCCGTTACTAGCCCACCCGCCGCCGCAAGTCCACTCGCCATTACAAGCCCACCCGCTAACGCCGCCTCCGCAAGCCCATCCGCTACCGCCGCCGCCGCCGCCGCAAATCCACCCGCAACTACAAGCCCACCCGCTAACGCCGCCGCAAGTCCACCCACCGCCGCCGCTGCGTCAAGCCAACCCGCCGTTACAAGCACATCCGCCGCCGCCGCCGCCGCCGCCATCGCAAGTCCACTCGTGGCTGCCTCATTTACCATGTATATCTGATCTTCGAGAACAATTCAAGTTCCTGATTCCCTCAAATGCGCTCTTTGTGGGACACAGTGGTTGTGGAAAGTCTGTGTTTACCTCTCATGTACTCCGGCATGGCCTGATCCAACCCCAACCTACCCGCATCGTTTGGTGTTATACTCAATGGCAGCCATTATATCAGGACCTCGGTGAGCAGCTGCCTCAGCTGACCTTTGTAAGGCTCGCTAAATACAATGTTTATTCCTAATGCAGGATATTTACCATCCCTAAACACACTCGCCTGATAACCTCTATATATCCTCTCTGAAATAACTCCCTTTTAAAATAACAAATGTACAACAAATCTTCCCTAACATATCATAAATACGGGACACTGGTCACACCATTTATGAATGTGAAGCTTCAGGCGAGGCTGGTATGTTGACATTAATTGTAAGGCCGGGGTATGTTGACATTGTTATGGGCGGTCGGTCGCTTAGTCTCTCTGCTATACATTAGCTATGAATAAACCTGCTTCGACATATATTTCCAATAAAACATTTTCCTCGTCAAACAATTTTCCATGATAAACTCTGTTCTCTCTTCGAATTAAGGGTGAGTATTGTAAACATGAAAATGTCCTATAGATTGCTTCCATCACTTTCCCAACATACCTAGCTTCGTGCCGTCACACTGGTACATGTACTTATCAGTTTTCTATCTATTTTCAAAATAGCACGTTCTGAAGTAAAACTGTGCCATCAGGGCACTTCAGGGCAGCACGCTATACACATAGCTCTATTCATAACCCTTTGCTTTTGTTTTCATATAAAGGGTTTCCTGCATTAAAAACACACACCTTTCATTCCCCCCTTTCCCGACGCGCCGTTGATCCATGAGTCATCCTATCTGATCACGTGACTTGGAACAGCCAATCACCTTCCCTATTTTCCCTCAACCAAAAAGGGTTCCTGCGGACTGAGACTATACTACTCAGGTGATATTGCCCTGAACAACCACCAAAGGGGTTCGGTGCCGAGCTGTTATCCCACCCCAAATCATCACAGAGCCACCTCCAAACGATTCCTCTCCACAATACAGTTGCGTGCATAACGTTCTCCCAAACGCCGGTAGACACGTTGGCGCCCGTCACTGTGGGAAATGTTTAACCTCGATTCATCTGTAAAGACAACATTTCTCCACAATATTCGAGGTTGGCGAACATGATTTCGACACCATCTTAGACGGTTGACGCGATGACGGTGTGTCAGGATGGGACGTATGGCAGGGCGTCGTGGTCGAATCCCGTACTGACGTAAACGATTCCGGACAGTGTTGGGATGGATACGGCGCAGTCCAGGAATTGTCTGGGACGTCGTTACTGCCGTTTGGAACCTGTGTCGGAGATGTGTAACTCGAATCCATCTGTCCTGTCTTGGCGTCGTTACTCGGGGACGTCCTGAACGTAGGTGGTCGGCAACGTCATTTGTGTTCTGATAACGCCTCACCAATGCCGATATCGTGTTACGATGGCATTGGAAATGTGTTGCCACCTGTTGTTGCCTCATTCCCGCTCGGATCATTCCAATGGCTTCATGACGCTGTGCAGCTGTCAATCTTGGCATGATTTGCTTGTGATATGCTTTTGTCAGCGCCTGAGAAGTTTTGAATTTTTGAATGATCACAGATCATGCTTTCCAAAGTGACAGCGAATTTTGAGTTGCACATGCTGTGTACAGCTGCACAGGATGCACGTGCAGTAACACATTGCACGTCCATAGGCCCCCATCAATGACGTCATATCGCATGACACGTGCATGAGCGTTTGAATGTTTCCAATAATTGCTGTGTTCAAACCTATATTTCATATGTGGACGGTGTGCCCTTATATCTATATTTTCTCCGTGCACAGTTTCTTTATGTGGCTAGTATCTTTAATCATGCAAGCACAATACAGCTTAAAAACGTCATCAACGTAATCGTTAATCACGGCATTGTGAAACTTATAGCAGATACCAACAACATTTCTTGGCCCCTTTTGCCACAAAAACTGTGAATTTTGAGATGCACCGCAGTGCCAGTGTATCAGCAAGTGTATCCGAACGTATGATCCGGTATGCCTGAGGGACGTAACTCTGGACATCGAAGTGCAGCCCCTTAGACAACATGGTCACCTATGCCCCTACAACAGGAAGGGATGTTTGTTTGTTTGTTTGTTTGTTGTTTAACGACGCACTCAACAATAGTCCATCTATATGACGGCGGTCTGTAAATAATCGAGTCTGGACCAGACAATCCACCGATTGACATAATGAGCATCGATCCACGCAATTGGGATACGATGACGTGCATCAACCAAGTCAGCGAGCCTGACCACCGATCCCGTTATATTAGTCGCCTCTTACGACAAACATAGCCGCCTTTTACCACAAGAATCCAGCACTAATCCAGCACTATATAGAACCTAATCGAATATATTTAGACTATATAAGGGGACAAAGGCATGTCTCTCTCATCTCACATTACATCAAGACCAGCGGTTGTGTGACGACCATATGTTCACGTTGGATATGCAGCCAAGGACTATTTTGGAGGTTTGGTTCTTTTAGCTGTAGTAGTTAGGTAATTTGACATCAGATTTTTTATAATTTTACCGCAGAATTCGTCTGCAACTGAATCGGGTTATCAAACTTCCGTGTTGGGGGTCATAGGTTTGTTCGTTTGGATATGTACACAAACAGACATCCCTAGCAACAAGACCGTCCGTAAGGATGGGTTTTCATATTATCGGGGTCTGGATAAACTAGTTTTCACAGTAAAAAGTGAATAAGGATCGTTTTATGCAACGTTTAGCCCGAAAAAAGTGGTCTGCCAAACCGTTATAAAGGAATAAGTTTATCCGTTAGAAGAAAATGTAGTAGCTGTGGTAGTATTAGCTTTTTAAAGGTGTTAACAAGCGATATTTAATAGAGTGAGTTAGGTTTAACGTGACCTACACGGGTATTTCAGTTATTTCACGAAAACGATCAGCGGATCCTGGCATGACTAAGGGACACCAATCTGCATATGTAGATGAGAATATATGCCATATAAATAATCATGCATGTAGAAATTTGTAGAATTTTTTCTATTCGGAATATTCTATAAGTAATACGTTACCACTGTTATACCGAGGCTGTTGTCTCCCACAACTGCTGCTATAGCGAAATCTACCACAGAGATCTCAATTACCTCATGCAGCACGTGCATAGCCACCAAGCTGCCATGTGACACCCTTCACTCTTGTCTCTTGCGAGAGCAAGTGCTCGGGGGACGGACGGGCGGGCAGCAGCCCAGTGGTAACGTATTACTTATAGAATATTCCGAATAGGAAAATTCTACAAATTACATTAAGTAATAGTTACCACTGTTATACCGAGGCTGACTACCACAGTAGGCGGTGGGGAGCACCTACAACCCGAATCCTGACTGCTAGCGTTCCTTCCGACCAGCGGAAGTAAACACCAAGGCGGAAGCACTCGATGCGCATGCACCTAGCTAGGCGTTACCCTATAGGAATACCAAAGCACTGTCAAGCGCATACCGTAAGGATCAATCGTCATTGCCAAAACGATTGGTGACTCCAAACGGCCCCACTGGATAGGTTTTTCATCGCCGCAGCGGATGAGAACACTGTATCCGCGTGAGCTTAATCTTAGATCAGGTTAAACAGTCGAAAAGAGGGAAATTAATTTCATTCAGACCGTATATCCCAGAGCAAGCCTACTTAAAGTATGCATTAGGCGCGTGACCTAATTCCAGTATTTGTAAGCATGCATCACAAGGTTGGGATACACGACAGACAATTAAATACATAATTGTCAAAATACAAATAAGGACAAAGCACACAAAAAGCCGCCCTCATCTGTGGTGTAAGTGCGCTGGTTTGCGGGACCCCAACTCCTGTACCCACGGCAGTGGGAACATTGGAGTCGACCCAGATTGACCACCGTGCAAGGTCTGACGCCTGAGGAATTCGGAATTGCGCTGGGCACAGCCCTTTGGTGCCCGCTTGCGCCGCGATCCGCGGGCCAAGACGGTGCACACTCTCCACGACGGCATCAGCGACCTGTTTGAGGTAATGATTGGCAAAAACCGAGTCAGAACGCCAGTAACAACCTCGGAATATTCTGCGAACAGAGATATTCGAGTGTAGGGCAAATGTTGCCGCTAGCGCCCTGATCTCGTGCGGGTTTGACCCCGCTACCGGTAACCCCCGAGACCGGTACGCCAGATTGATGACAGAACGAAGCCACAACGCAATCGAGTTGCGAGTTATGTCAACCGTGCGATTAGGGTTACACGATATGAACAGACGGTCACGCCCTTGTCTACGTTCATTCGAAGCCTTAAGATAATACTTAAGGGCCCTAACCGGACACAGCGCTCTGTCCTCAGTATCAGCAGGATGTAAGATTTCTTTGAGTGATCTTACAGTGAATTCTCTCTCCGTTTGCCCGATTCTCTGATTCTTGGCGAGGAAGCCCATGAGCAGGCCCAGGCGGACCGCTCCTTCGTCACCCCTATCGAATCGTACCTTGGCGACATCGAGTGCATGAATTTCGGATACACGTGCCGCCGTGGCAAAGGAGAGGAGAAATGCTGTTTTCCAAGTCACATGCCGGAACGAAGCACTATGCAAGGGTTCATACGGAGCTTCCGTAAGTGATTGCAACACTAGGGAAAGATCCCAGGCCGGTGCCCGAAGGCGGCCCTTCTTAAGATCGTGCTGTTTGAAACCCTTGATAATACCCCGTATCACCGGCTCTTTGGAGAGACTGGCAACCATAGCAACGTCCCGTACCGTAGCAACGGACGAGACATAGTTGGCAATGGAACCCCCGGAGAGTTTCCGGGTCTCTCGCAAGTGAGCAATATCCTGCACAGATACCTTATCTTGCGAATGAATGTGATGTTTACAACACCACTTCGTGAAAATAACCCAACGTGCATCATACACCTTCTGGGTAGAATCACGATGCATACTAACGTATGTCCGAGACGCCCGGCGAGAAAAACCTTTACCCCTCAGACGCTCGGTGACAACATCCACGCGTGCAGATTGAACTGCCCTGCGTTTGGATGAAGCTGACGGGTGTGAGGGTGGATCAAGAGACCCGGTCTCACAGGCAGTGGAAGTGGCGACTGCGTGACCTGGGTCAGCAAGTCGGGGTACCACGATCTGTTCGACCACATGGGCGCGATCAGTAACATTCGACAGCGAACTCCTCAGAGCCGGCTTAGAATGTGTGGTATCAACGCTGTCGGCGGGTAAGCATAAGCGTCCAAGCCCGTCCAGTCTAACGCGAGAGCATCGTGATCGATGGCCCTCGGGTCCGGGACTGGTGATACAAACAACGGGAGTTGATTGTTGAACCGCGTTGCGAACAGGTCGACCATCGGACGACCCAAACGTTCGCACAGCCACTGAAACACTACTGGGTTCAGCATCCACTCTGTGGGGCTCGGATCCTGAGGCCTCGATAGAGCGTCGGCCAGTACGTTCCGCACACCTGGGATGTGACTGGCGCGTATCTGGCACGGGACACTGTCCACCAGAGCGTAAAACTCGAACGTGAGATCGAGTAGCGAGTGACTGTGGGTTCCCCCCAGTTTGTTCACATAGGACACTACCGTCGTGTTGTCGGTCGCCAGCATGAGCCGGGCGTCGACGAGACGATGCTTCCAGTGATTGACTGCGTTGATCACTGCCTTGAACTCGAGACAATTGATGTGAAGACCTAGTTCGTCTACGCACCACAGCCCCGAGCTCACCTCCCCCTCTAGATGGGCGCCCCAGCCCACTAGAGAGGCGTCTGTATACAGGGTCAACGTGGCCCGGTAGGGCCGCATAGAGACTCCTGATAAGACATTGTAAGGGACCGTCCACCACTCCAGATGCGGTCGGAGCCGATCCGGGAGGGCGACGGTCGCACTGTTCACCTCTGTTGCTAACAACTGGATTAAAAACCGTTGCAGCGGGCGGAGTTGGAGACGACCCCATTCGGTGCAGACCTGGGCTGATACAAGTAGCCCTAACAGCTGTTCCCAAAAGTGAACAATCTGTTGCACCGCTAAGACTTTGGCAATCATCGCCTGAATCTTGTGCCACCGGTCTGGGGGGACAAAGAGGCGATAGAACACCGTGTTGAACCGGCCTTCGATGAACTGCAAGTTCTGAGAAGGGGTTAACTCGCTCTTGGGGAGATTGATAATCCACCCCAATTGCTCCAAGAGCCGACGTGCGAAAACGAGTTGGCGTGACAGGGTGTCCGTCATTCGATTTGCTACTAGCGAGTCGTCCAGGCACGCGAAGTACCGGACACCCCCCCTCACAATGGGGGGTGGTTAACCGGGTGAACAGCCAGGGAGCGGATGAAAGACCGAATGGGAGTACAACCCATTCGTAGTGCCTGCCTTGAAAGACAAACCTGAGATACTTGTGATGATCCGGGTGAATCGGAACATGCAGATAAGCATCCTTCAGGTCGATCGAAGCGAGCCAGTCGGCCGGCATGATCAGTGCTTACAGGTCCGCCAAGCTCAACATTCTGAACTTGGGCGGCTTGCGCAGGTAGAACTCGTTGAACGATTTCAAGTTGTGAATCATTCTGAGTTCGGCACTGTCCTTCTTGGGAACGAGAAATATCCTGCAGTAAAACCCCGGTGTTATTCCTGGTAAAGCTAACTCCCGAACTGCCCCTTCTCCACCAACCTGCCGATGGCATCGGCGAGGATGGGAAGATCGGTTTCCGAATCGAAACCTGCCAACGGGGCAACGGTGAGTGGCGGATTCGCTTTGAGATCTAGCCGATAGCCGTACCGAATCGTGTTGACCACCCACGGGTGGTCGAACACTTGTTCCCAATTGTTCCAGTAAGTCTGGAGTCTGGCTCCCACTGGGGAAGGAGAGGGGGCCCTGACAGGCTGCGGCAGGCGCAACTGTCCAGGGCCAAGTGACTCGGGTTCGCCTAAGGGCCAACCGAAGTTGGCGCTGTCGGCATACGAACCCCTCCAATGAGAGTCACCTGGAGGGGCCCTTGCCATCCTTAGACGACTTGGGCTTCCCCCAGTTCCCCGTCTTCCCGCGAAAGGGCAGCTGATTGCCCATACCGGAGCCCTCAGGGCGGGGCTTCTTCCCAGAGGAAGAAGAACCCGACCCCTTAGACCTACCGGCGCCTATGCAGGGACGCAGAGCAAGTGTGTGCCGAGAGTCCTCGGCAACGTACTCCAGGGAAGCATTTAAACTGAGCAGGCAGTTGTAAATGCGCTGGTCACGGTCTGTGGGAGAACCTTCGACCAGACTGGCCGCTGCAGCCAAGTAAGTGTCTCCGGGAGACATGGCAAGCATGGAGTGCCGAGCGAGGGCGTCCAGCTGGTGCAAGGTAGCTTGCGTTACCGTAGCAGCTGCTGGGGCACGGACACCCAACCGCTCAACATGGGCCACCGCGGTAGGACCAGCCTCGGGAAAGGCAAGGTCATGTACCGGGAATAAACCCTTTCTCCACGACGTCGGAGGCAACGGGAGACCCCGACCGGAGGCCGCCGCGAAGGCGTTCTCCAAGGAAGCCTTGATACCGCGCAGCAAGGTTGATGCGGGGAAAGCCGTGTCGGAAGACTCATCGTATACCTCGGAGGAACCCACAGAGTGGCATGTCCTCAAAGAGGTCATAAACCATGGCCACGCGGTCCTTAACCGATAGCGGGAGCAACGGTTCTGGGGAAGGACCGGTGACCACGGGAGCTGCCGCCGTACCGGTGGACCCCGCGGCCACCGAACTGGCCGGGGACGGAACAGCCAGCGGCCTATCCTGAGATAAGGCCGCCAGCTTGGAGTCCACAAGTTATGCAAGTAATGCAGCGACGGAATCCCCGGACAGCCCACGGGCCGCCAAGGGATCCGCCGCAGCCGTGGTGGTGGTACCCGCAAGGGGACCCCGACCGGACGAGCCGGCCACCACAGGGGTGGAAACGGACTGCACATACAGCCGGTAGCGCTCGCTTGCGGCACACCCCGCAGCTCCTGGTTGCGGGGGTAGAGGGGGTGGAGGACGGCGAAACATCCATGTCAGACATTTTGTTTGTACTATGAACAAAGAGCAAAACATTGTTACAACACACGCACCACAAATAGTCACAAACGAGTATTTTCACCAGAAAATAAACGAGCAATGCGAATATAGAACATACACATATAACATTTAGAGGTATAAGTGATGTAAAAAACCCAAGATATACTAGAACAGGGGAACGTAAGACGCAACGTGCATACGAGACACCCCGCAAGTATATAGAAAAAAGGGGGGGGGGGGAATATTTCCTTTTGGCGGGAAAATATTTCCAAGCGTAGTTACAGCAAACGCCCCGTAAAAGCACAGTTTATTAGAGAGAATAAACAGTAATAAATATCACCGAATAGTCGGAGAAACAGGAACGCTTGAGCAGTTTATTGTACGTCTTACTAGAGCAAGCGAAGAGACAAGAGTGAAGGGGGTCACATGGCAGCTTGGTGGCTACGCACGTGCTGCATGAGGTAATTGAGATCTCTGTGGTAGATTTCGCTATAGCAGCAGTTGTGGGAGACAACAGCCTCGGTATAACAGTGGTAACGTATTACTTAATGTAATTAACTACACCTGAAGAAAGTCATCAACCCAACCACCGCCGAATCACAGCATTGTGAAATTTAAAACAGAAATCGATAATCACGGAGACACATATATTTGAAGAACTGAGGTTAATTATAACCGAGAAGGATGTCTTAATAGATCTCGAATAAATTAAAATGACGAGTTATTGAAAACGTTACCTGCAGTGGTGAGAGCGGCTGTCTGTGTAACGGGGGTTCAGGTTGTTTACGATGTTGCTATGGGTGAAGGCGAAACCGTCCCTCGAGGATCATCAGACAAATAGTTGTGCGCAAAAGTGCACAATACAAGTCTATCACGAAGACCCTCCATGTTAAAAAACGCCCTCCTATTATGATTGGTAAATACAAACGATTGAGGGAAGAGCGAAGGTGATGGGATCTATTGTCTGACATGATTCTTCGTGTGAGGGTACCCAGAATTTCTTGTTTCGTCCAATCAACAACACCAAAAAAATACGAAAGGACGAGTACAGTATAAGTATTTGTGGCTTTAACTTTGTTGCGAGCGTTCAGCTCTGAACTCAAAATTTTCCTCTTACTGTTGTTGTTGTAATTATTATTATTATTATTATTATTAGGGCTCCAAGCCGAAAGGCTGTAGAGCCCTATTGTAATCGTTCGATTTATTATTATTATTATTATTTATTATTATTATTTATTATTCCGCCGATTTTTGTACCTGCCCTAGCAAAATAACCACTAGCTCGACTTTGTTCAAATTTTTTGTGTGTTTGTAGACCGTTGGGTACTAGTGCCCGCCAGAAAGCCAAGGCCGTAGGCCCAAAGGCCAAGGGCAGATAACTGAAAAACAAGTATTTTTTGACGATATATTTTGCCCTGTTGCTCTACAACCGTTTGCCCGTTTACTTTCAAACCTTGCATGTATCTACTGCTGCAGTTGCTTGATAATTTTTGTTCTTTGACTTTGGTCATTGGTCACGTGGTTTGGCAGCCATATTGGATTCAAGGTTTTGACAGGGTTTTTTGGGCACCTGTCTTCAAATACTATCTTCTCTGAATCCCCTGCATGAAATGATTTCAAACTTTCTGAAAATTGTCTCCATACAGAACACAACAAATTAGCATAGCCGTTTTTTTATATCTTTTGTAGTTGCGGCCATATTTGATTTTGATTTTGAGAATTTTTTTCACCCAAGTACAAATACTGAAGGAAGCGCCTCATAAATCTACTATAAACCCCCATTCACTGGCTTTGCAGATACCCTAGCGTTCTCCACAGCCTTGTTCAATATTATGTGTACTACCCTTGACGACCAGAGTTAGAATTGGCCTTTTTCAACCGATGCTTGTCTCAAGAGGCAACTATGCTTGTCACAGGAGGCGACTGATGGGATTGGGTGATCAGACTTGCTGACTTGATTCTTCATTTCTCAATTGTCAATTGCTACGGTACCTTATTTTTAACAGCGTTGTTAAAAGCACACCATTTGCAAACCATTTGCAGATTAGAATATGGAGGTCGGCATTTAGTCCACTCTGGAAAACTGTGGCACACGCCAATTTGGTAGCGGCAATGTCCTGCAAACATGGACTATCTTTTGATGGAGTTGGTACAAGCAAACCATGTGCGGATTCGAACATGGTCGAAGTCAAACATTGGTTAAGAATACACTGGGACACATGTCATGATGTCTCACAAGCGGTTTATTACATTTAACGGCATTGGTACAAGCAAACCATTTCGGGACTCGAACATGGTCGAAGTCAAACATGGGTTAAGAACACACTGGGACACATGTCATGATGTCTCACAAGCGGTTTATTACATTTAAAGGCGTTGGTACAACCAAACCATTTGGGGATTCGAACATGGTCGAAGTCAAACGTGGGTTAAGAACACACTGGGACACATGTGGTGATGTCTCACCAGCGGTTCATTACATTTGATTGCGTTGGTACAAGCAAACCATTTGAGGATTCGAACATGGTCGAAGTTGGAAATTGGTTAAAACATCCTGGGGCACCCAGGCACATGTCAATTTAGTAGTGGTGATGTCTCACAAGAGGTTCTTTACATTTGACGGCGTTGGTACAGGTAAACCCTTTGAGGGTTCGTATATATGAACGAGGTGGGAAACAGGTTTAGCACTTTATCTCAGCAATGCGACAGGAACCCGGGGCCTGATCGAACGCAGACATAATCCGTTTGACTGGAGCCCAACTGACAAAGAAGTTACAGCCTGTTAAAGAGTCACCAAGCCGAAAGGCTGAAGAGTCCCAGTGTTAGCGTTTGATTTAATATTATTATTATTCCGCCAATTTTTGTACCAGAGCTAGAAAAATAACCACTGGCTCGATTTTGTTCAAGTTGTGTGTGTGTATGTGGACCGGTGGGTACTAGTGCCCGCCAAAAACCCAAGGCTGTAGGCCCAAAGGCCAAGGGCAGATAACTAAAAGAACACAATATTTTGAAGATGTATTCCACCCTATTGCTCCGCAACCGCTTATCCGATTACTTTGAAACCTTGCATGCATCTGCTGCTTGAGCTGCTTGACATTTTTTGTTCTTTGACTTTGGTCATTGGTCACGTGGTTTGGCAGCCATATTGGATTCAAGGTTTTCACAGTGTTTTTTGGGTACCTGTCTTCAAATGCGAACAACTTTGAGTCCACTGCATGAAATGCTTTCAAACTTTCTGAGAATGGTCTCCACACATAACACATTAAACGTTAATAGCCGATTTTGGATATCTTTTATAGTTGCGGCCAGATTGGATTTTGATTTTGATCATTTTTTGTCATCGAAATTTTACTATAAATATCATATCTTGTAAAGTTCTCCACAGAAACTATTGATAGTTTTACATGAAGTTAGTGTGCTATATGTACCTCATTTTTTGTTCTTCGACTTTGGTCATTGGTCACGTGGTTTGGCAGCCATTTTGGATTCAAGGTTTCCACAGTGTTTTTTGGGTACCTGTCTTTAAACGCAAACAACTCCGAGTCCACTGCATGAAATGCTTTCAAACTTTCTGATAATCGTCTCCATGCATAACACATCAAACTTAAATAGACGATTTTGGAATTCATGTTTAGTTACGGCCGTATTGAATTTTGATTTTGATCATTTTTTTCAACGAAATTTTGTTTTAAAGATCATATCTTGTAAGGTTCTCTACAGAAACTATTGCAAGTTTACATGAAGTTAGTGTGCCATATGCATCTCATTTATTGTTTTTAGTTGTATGCTAAAAGTAACACCGCTTGGTGGTAATATTTGATCAATTTCGTAGCGGCGATTTCCGGTGACATCTTTTGACAGAGTTGGTACAAGCAAACCCTTTTTGGATTCGAACATGTTCGAGGTCGGAAATGGTTTTAGAACAGACGTGGACACCCTGGCACACGCCAATTTCCTTGCGACAATACCCTGCAAGTGGTGACTACATTTGACTGATTTGGTTCAAGGAAACCCTTTGAGGATTCGAACATGGACGTTTGTGCACAGTGTTACTTGGAGCCCGCCATTGCTGCTTGCAGCTTTAATTATTATTATTATTATTCCACCGTTTTTGCCCCAAAGACTTCTCTGAACCTGCCTTCTGAAACACTTATGCATCAATTATAAACTTTTTGTGAAATCAGATCAGAGTTCTTTCTATTGCTAAACAAAGATTTGAGGACATCCCATTCCGGGTCACGTCAGAACGACCTCTTATCCGACCAATCAGAGCGTCACTTACCAGAGCAGGAAAGTGACAGTCGGAATGTGTTTTCTAATCATGCAAACTCGAAAAGGTTAACACAGGGTATTCCGAATGACAGTTACGGCCTGTACGACAGATTCCGTCAAAACCATCGTCTACATCTCGCTTCATTGGGGTAAAAATTTGAACGGAAGAGACGTTGCATAGAACGTGGTAAGTACTAAAGTACTGTCGGAAATGCTAGAAAACTGGTTTTCTGGCTTCGTTTAATAAATACGAGTCACAGGACTATAAACAGAGCATATATCAAAATAACTCAAATTGCCCTCATCTAGCCTGTCCAAACTGAAAATGTGGTTTCCCTTAACATGTACTTTTACAGGTAAAATGATGATCAACTTTGAAAATATTCGTGTGTTGTCATACATGTATGAAATGGCCTATAACATGATGTAATTACCTAATACCTGTCCTGTGGCGGTTGCCTCCCACCGTCCCAGGTGCAAATGTCACCGAGTTGGGGGTGGCCTCAAAATATGTCTGTTATTGTACTTAATTGACTTGTGCGTTGATGGGGTAGCAATTTAGGATATGTACTGCATTATATTTACTTGGAAACATGATGGAACTAGTTAAGAGCTATGAAACAGGATGAGTATCGGAAGGTTGCGGTTTTGGAATCCAGAAGTATTTGTTGCTCTACAGATGATTTCTTGAGGTAGCATTTATCTCCGCTTATGACGTATATGAATCGGTACTTTTGAATGTTGTGTTAAGTCTTGCCATGAACCCTTTACACTTAGCCAAGATAGGCACAACAGGGTTCAGCTCACAATGTCTGACTGGCGTACGTGAGACAACGTGACCGTGTTGTGCCGCCAGCACATATGTCCTGTACTTTACAGGGTTCTTATTCAGCCGAATTTTCTCAATGAGTTGAACTTTCGTTTCATATGGTCTGAAGTCGACAATGTCATATATTTCTGTATGGTAGCCTTTACACGACTCATGGTTTGGGCGACAGTATCCGATTCCCAGACGTTATATCAACTGGCGTTATCCATGACAATGACACTGACGTTTTAATTGGGCAATAGCTGAGGTTCGAACCAGTCTATAAACTAATCAACTCCTATAATTTCCTTATGAAAATCACCAGTTTTCTTTTTCGCATCGAAAACTAGCACACATCCTTCCATAAGCCCCATATCATGGCTGCAGCGTGCAAAACAATGACACGATTACCTTTACCTGATGGTGCCATGGGTGCTTTTTGTCCATCTGCCGATAGTGAGTGAGTGAGTGAGTTGGGTTTAACGCCGCTTTTAACACTATTCCAGTTATATCACTGCGTGTCAGCTTAATGTGGGAGGAAAGCCCGAAGTGATGCAGGTCTCAGACGTTTACCACTTCGGTGAAACCAACGAGCACGGGTATGGTGCTGACACACCTAGAAACATAATCAGCGCGAACCGGGATTCAAACCCACAATCATAGGTTTCTGGCGTCCCTAAGGGACGCAACTCCGTACAGCGAATCGCGGCGCCTTAGACGACTTGGCCACCCCCAGATTAGGATGCAGTGATTTAAATGCACACAAACATTATAGACATATTCATGAGTCTACTAACTGATCCTGTGGGTATCATTATGAGGATCCTAGATGTTACTTCTTTTCATGTCGTAACTACTGCAATCTTCGGAACAATATGTACTACTATATAGAGGGATATGACTTGGATTCAGTATTATATGGAAATGCTACATCTACTGATACTAACCTTGCTGTTGTACAATCTGTCCAACTGTTCATTGCAAAATCTAAAAGATTTAAAATTTAAATAAATCTTCTTTACGATTCAGCAATCAAATAGTTGTTTGCATGTGTGATATGCTGGTATGTAGAGGTATAGGTGTACAAGCATATATGGGTATACACATATGTGCATTGATGTAAATTGTTTATGTACCGATATATGCATGTATGTATTTGTGTGTGGCTTATATATTCGCATTCGTAATATTTGCAACAGTAGGTACAATTATTTTAAATTTATTATTTTATGTACAGTTTACTCTTATTAATTGTTAACGTCTGTCTTTCAATATTTCTTATAAAATTAATAGTATACAGAATATGACACTATAAATGTACATTATTTTTGTTCCATAAGCAAATTTACATTGTATCCTTCAAAGGCTAATTAAGTTACGACCACCACCTCAGTTCGAATAAAATGAAATCGTCTTTGCTTCGCAGATTCACCATTTAAAAAGAATATTGGTGTATGTAATTTGTTTCTAGCTATATGTTATTTTTTATAATTAATACAAGAACACAATTAAAATAGAATACACTTTATTATTAAGTATCATTCTCCCGAACGCCACAGGGCGTTACTTAGTTGGACCGACTCGGCGTGTATCGGAGACCTGGCTTGTAATAGGAGGAAATATAGATACGTTTTACAGTTCATATGGGGGTGATCGATCGGCAGCCATCTTTTTATGAATCGACATGTAAGCTATCAATGTATTCATGCGCACTTTTTTGTGTGTGAAAAGGCTTAACATATTTGAAAGGGGTTTCCGTAGCAAAAAGGAAACCTCTTTTTAACCAATCAGAATCAAGCATTCATCAATGTCGTGGTTGAATGCTTGTTAATTTTAGCAACGTCAGCCAACAACTTGACTATAGTTGTGTAGGGGTGAACCAATATATAATAATAGTTTTACAAAATTCTTAACAAATTTATTTCTCCAATAACTTTTTTTATTAACATTCAGCTACGTTTTTCAAAAGTGTAAGTCTTTTCAGTTAGCAATAAACCCGTGAATAATACAAATGTAAAGTAATCCCTTTCCACCCCCAACTGGGATGTGGCAGAAATGTGGCCAAATATTTATGGATGGCTACGTTGGCTATCAATGTATTCATACGCACGGTTTTGTGTGTGAAAAGGCTTAATATATTCAAAAAGAGGTTTCTGTTGCGAAAAGATAACCTCTTTTTAACCAATCATAATCAAGCATTTTTGTTTAAGGTTATGGTAGAATTGTATATTGTTTGTTTGTTGTTTGACGCCCCAGCAATATTCCAGCTATTATGACAGTAGTCTGCTGAGATTGACACCATGAGTATCAACATACGCAATTGGCATAGGATGATGTGCATCAACCAAGTCAGAGAGCTTGAACACCCGATCCCCTTAGCAGCGGTAGAAACTAACAGTTTTACTCTACAAGTCCTTATAATGATAACATAGCAAAACCCTCAAAAATGGCCAATTTCTACTAGTCCTTATGATACCTTAACTATTGGGCAGTTTGGCAAGGACTACAGGACTAGTGCCAATTTCTAACACTGCCCTTAGTCGCTAATCATAATTTGCTGAAATTGTTTGACAATGGCTAGTAGTGAGCATCCTCTATGTAGATGAAGTCTCCTGGCAATGTACCCCAGGGCACAATCATGATGGGGGAAATACATTTGATTTTCATGAGGGTGTGGGTGTGGGTGGTTTGTAAAACCTTTTTACTGAAACATTTATACCTATGCCTGACATTATGGGAAAACAATAATATGCTTTCTTTAGAAGATGGTGTGAATTGAAATATGGAGAATACAGAAAACTATATTAAAGTGTCTAAAGAATATGGTTTATTTATATCTATTTACAACAACAAAATAACTGACCACCTTTTATGTTGGAAACATAATTGAGTATTAAAATTTAAAAAAATTAAATGCTGATCTCAGATGAAAACCCTTCCATTGAAAACCAAATGGTTTGTCCTCAGGGTTAGGTTAATTGCTTAATTTATTACCTCTTAGTCTCAGCAAAGTTGATGAATGAATATTATTTTATTGGCGGGATCGTCCTTCTTTATTGCAACACATGTCCAGGCTATAGTATTGTTCATGAGCAGTGACTGGATTGGATGCTCTATCATTCCATGCAAGGTCACTGGTTAAACGTCATCAGCATGGGTATCCATCATCAATCAGCCTTCTTGGTACCAACAAACCCACCTTCAACACATACAATCATGGCTAACATGTGTCCTGTCTAAAGCAAATCTCACTTCAAGAAACCCTAGCACCTGGGCCTGGGCCGGGAGTTCTGATAATGAACTTATTGTGCAGCTTTATATTCACTCTGTCATCAAGACAAGCTGTCAGAGATGTGGCACATCTGTTCCATGTGCAGTCCTGCTGTTGATGGTGTGGCCCAGCTGTAAGAGATGTGGCACATCTGTTCCATGTGCGGTCCTGCTGTTGATGGTGTGGCCCAGCTGTCAGAGATGTGGCACATCTGTTCCATGTGTGGCCCAGCTGTTGATGGTGTGGCCCAGCTGTCAGAGATGTGGCACATCTGTTCCATGTGCGGTCCTGCTGTTGATGGTGTGGCCCAGCTGTCAGAGATGTGGCACATCTGTTCCATGTGCGGTCCTGCTGTTGATGGTGTGGCCCAGCTGTTGAAGGTGTGTGGTTCTGCTGTTGATGGTGTGGTCCACATGTTGAAGGTGTGGTCCAGCTGTTGAAGGTGTGTGGTCCACATGTTGAAGGTGTGGTCCAGCTGTTGAAGGTGTGTGGTCCAGCTGTTGATGGTGTGGTCCAGCTGTTGTAGGTGTGGCCCAGCCATTGTAGGTGTGGTCCAGCTGTTGTAGGTGTGTGGTCCAGCTGTTAGGGGTGGTCCAGCTGTTGAAGGTGTGGTCAAGCTTTTGAAGGGGTGTGGTCCAGCTGTTGAAGGTGTGGTCCAGCTTTTCTAGATGTGGTCCTGCTGTTCTGGGTTCTGTTAGTCTGTTTCACTTTGAATTTTATTCCAGTTATATCACAGCCTGTCAGCTTGATGTTGGAGGAAAGACTGAAGTGTCTGTTGTTGAGCTATGTGTGCTGTGGTACCGTTCCATGTGGTCTATACATGTTCCAGCTATTGTATTGTGCACCTGGTCTAGATGTAGCGCAGCTGTTCTAGATGTGGTCCAGCTGTTCTAGACGTGGTCCAGCTGTAGCCTCTGCTTCTCCATGTCACCAGCTTCTCCCAGCTGGGACAGAACATCTATGTACAGCTTCCTGAAACACAAACACTTCTGTCAGATGCAAGTACTTCTCCCAGCTGGGACAGAACATCTATGTACAGCTTCTTGAAACACAAAAACTTCTGTCAGATGCAAGTACTTCTCCCAGCTGGGACAGAACATCTATGTACAGCTTCTTGAAACACAAAAACTTCTGTCAGATGCAAGTACTTCTCCCAGCTGGGACAGAACATCTATGTACAGCTTCCTGAAACACAAAAACTTCTGTCAGATGCAAGTACTTCTCCCAGCTGGGACAGAACATCTATGTACAGCTTCCTGAAACACAAACACTTCTGTCAGATGCAAGTACTTCTCCCAGCTGAGACAGAACATCTATGTACAGCTTCCTGAAACACAAACACTTCTGTCAGATGCAAGTACTTCTCCCAGCTGGGACAGAACATCTATGTACAGCTTCCTGAAACAGAAACACTTCTGTCAGATGCAAGTCCTTCTCCTTGTTCACATGCACCTTTCAATATATGATATAATGCATATGGTGCAGACAATATTTTGGTAGTGCAACCTGATTTATGTACTTGGCGGCACCTGGAGCAGGTGCTTTGTTTGTTTGTTTGTTGTTTAACGCTGCACTCAGCAATATTCCAGCTTATGACGGCGGTCTGTAAATAATCGAGTCTGGACAGACAATCCAGTGATTGACATCATGAGCATCGATCCACTCAATTGGGATCGATGACATGCATCAACCAAGTCAGCAAGCCTCTTACGACAAGCATAGTCGCCTGTTACGGCAAGCATGGGTTGCTGAAGATCAATTCTACCCAGGATCTCAAGTGAGCTATTGTCATGCTGCACCTTTCATCCCCAGTTCATACATCTGTCAATCAAAACATACATTTTGGTCATATCTATAAGGAACCATGAGGCCCATGAAGCTGAATCATGTCTCTGAAAGAGGCTCACAGAATCTGTTACTTTTCTGTATGTTATTGTGTATGTTTACGGCCCACCTGAGAGATGTGTCGACTCCGACTCCTCGCTTCTTCTCTAGGTCTCGGACGGCACCGGTGAGGTCTGGGATCAGCTGCACCAGCAGCCCGGGGTGCACATCTGGGATCTTCCCAAGCACCTGGAACACCCCCTCTGTCTGAAGCCTCAGGTACTTCCCCACATACCCCTGCACCACCGGCAGCAGATCAGTGCTGGAACAACAGGGACATCGACGCATGTTAATATGAAAGGGGCAGTCAATAGTCTGTAGACAGTAACAGTTTTACTCTGTTACTAAGACAGGTGTGGTGAGGGGAGGTGAAATGGGGTTTAACATCACGTTCAAGATTATTGCACTTATATAGCGGTGTGTGTGTGTGTGTGTGTGTGTGTGTGTGTGTGTGTGTGTGTGTGTGTGTGTGTGTGTGTGTGTGAGAGAGAGAGAGAGAGAGAGAGAGAGAGAGAGAGAGAGATTGTACTAGTCTGGACTGATGCCGATTTTATACTGCTAGCCCGCTCAGATACCATGCCACACTTTAACATGAATACCCCACTCAGACAAAGTATACTGACTCCGAGCTGACCAGTCCTTGTTTTGGCCCCTTAATGCCGAGCGCCAGGCAGGGTAACAACAATTCCATCTATTAACGTCTTTTGGTATGACGCGGCTGGGGATTGATCCCCCAACTTCGGCTCTCCAGGCTGACAGTCTACTAAGACAGCTACATATATCGTGTCCCTCCTCGCTACACCTACACAGGTACAACGGTGGGGTTCTGGGCACAGGCCTCCAGCAGGTGCTTGGTGATGTGAGTGGAGTGTTGCTTCAGGGCAGGTGACGGCGCCAACAGCATATACTCCATGGACGTGCGAATCAGGAGCCTGCTGTCTCTAAAAAGATATATATATATATATATATATATATATACAAAAGATACGATACTAAATCTTTTGAGTCAAATCCCCCCAAAATCTGCCCATTTCAATTTGTAAAGACTGAGTATTTTATTAAATTAAATATTTCCGCATGCTTTACATGCTCTGTATGTAGGCATGTGTAAAAAGAGAAAGAGATTTAGGCAAAAGTATACATTAAATGCACCTGTTGTTATTTTATTGAAGCAGTTTTATGTATTAATTAATCAGCTCCGAAAAGCAGCCAATATCAGGATTTCTGTTCCTGTACATTCACTCACTTTGCGATTACCTCCCCTCCTTTAGTTCGTTGAAGCACCTCGGTGACGTAGGCCAAACCCTAGAACAGGGAGTGAGTTGGGTCTAACATCACACATGTAGCACGGGGTTGGGTCTAACATCAGACGTATCAAGGGGTTGGGTCTAACATCACATGTGTATCAAG
This sequence comes from Haliotis rufescens, assembly GCF_023055435.1. Lineage (NCBI taxonomy): Eukaryota > Metazoa > Mollusca > Gastropoda > Lepetellida > Haliotidae > Haliotis > Haliotis rufescens. Next base: position 6,860,570 of record NW_025964223.1, read on the forward strand.
GGGTTGGGTCTAACATCAGATGTATCAAGGGGTTGGGTCTAACATCACATGTGTATCAAGGGATTGGGTCTAACATCAGATGTATCTAGGGGTTGGGTCTAACATCACATGTGTATCAAGGGGTTGGGTCTAACATCACATGTATCAAGGGGTTGGGTCTAACATCACATGTGTATCACGGGGTTGGGTGCTGACAAAGTTGGGTCTTACATCACATGTGTATCACGGGGTTGGGTGCTGACAAAGTTGGGTCTTACATAACATGTGTATCACGGGGTTGGGTGCTGACAAAGTTGGGTCTTACATCACATGTGTATCACGGGGTTTGGTGCTGACAAAGTTGGGTCTTACATCACATGTGTATCACGGGGTTGGGTGGTGACAAAGTTGGGTCTAACATCACATGTGTATCAAGGGGTTGGGTGCTGACAAAGTTGGGTCTTACATCACATGTGTATCACGGGGTTGGGTGGTGACAAAGTTGGGTCTAACATCACATGTGTATCAAGGGGTTGGGTGCTGACAAAGTTGGGTCTTACATCACATGTGTATCACGGGGTTGGGTGCTGACAAAGTTGGGTCTTACATCACATGTGTATCACGGGGTTGGGTGCTGACAAAGTTGGGTCTTACATCACATGTGTATCACGGGGTTGGGTGGTGACAAAGTTGGGTCTAACATCACATGTGTATCAAGGGGTTGGGTGCTGACAAAGTTGGGTCTTACATCACATGTGTATCACGGGGTTGGGTGCTGACAAAGTTGGGTCTTACATCACATGTGTATCACGGGGTTGGGTGCTGACAAAGTTGGGTCTTACATCACATGTGTATCACGGGGTTGGGTGCTGACAAAGTTGGGTCTAACATCACATGTGTATCACGGGGGTTTGGTGCTGACAGAGTTGGGTCTTACATAACATGTGTATCACGGGGTTGGGTGCTGACAAAGTTGGGTCTAACATCACATGTGTATCACGGGGTTTGGTGCTGACAGAGTTGGGTCTAACATCACAAATTGTCAGGAAGCACTGGGCACCTCACCATCATTGTCTGGCACGCACATTCTGTCCCATAAACACTGGAAGACAGGTCATCACAAAATGCTACATCATTTGAAAAGTTGATGTGCTTTTCCAAGGAGAAATAGCCAGTTTTATCAAAACGCAACATAAAGTTTTTGAACGCTGATATCTTTTTTGGGAAGAATTAAATGGACCACATTTACACCTGCTTTTTCACCAGTTGGTATATTATGTACTTTCTTCCACTTAATTGTTATCCTATGGAGTCTGGACACAGAGCAGACAATCTCATTAAAATCAGATCTTCGTTCTGGCTACCGCTAAACAAAGATCTGAGGACATCCCATTAGAGGTCACGTCAGAATGACCTTTCACCCAACCAATCAGAGCGTCGCTTACCAGATCATGAAAGTGGCAGTCGGAATGTGATTTCTAATCATGCAACCTCGAAAACTTTAACAAGTGGTATTCCGAATAGTTACGGGCTTAACGACTGAATCCATACAAGCTAGACCATCTATTAGCCATTCCAGATTGTTCTTTTGTTCAGGTTTCAAATTTCTAATTGAGAATTTGTCAAAATATGTTTCGAAGCGTAGTCGCCAATTTGAAATTAGTGCCATAGAGCACGAAAAAGCTGCCTTCTGATTGGCTAATGTCGACTTCTGGTCAGTCATTCCACTGGTCGGTCAAAGTTCGCGCAAGGTCATTCCAATGTGACCTCTAATGAGGTGTTCTCAGATCTTTGTTTCGCGGTAGCAAGAACTAAGATCTGATTTCAATATGATTGCTTAGCAGGTTAATATTTCTTGTTAAGGTCATTTCACATGTTATCATAATGATATTATTATAGTTAACCACATGAAAATACAAAAAGACAATCGTAGATGTGGAGAGGACACTGACAGCGCTGGCAGACGGCGGCAGGGTCTGGTTCTTCAACTGGAGGTAGTTGTTGTGAACCATCTCAAGGACAAGATGGCGGAGATCCACCGACTCAGGGCTCGGAGACTGGACGCACGACCCATACAATGAACTCTGGACAACAAAACACACAAATTTCAAATACCAATAACTAAAGTAGGAAAAAAAGATGTTCTCAATCAAGGAACGTTGTTAACTCAATGAAGACAGGTTTGTTTGTTGGTTTGTTATCTAACACTGCAGTAAGCAATATTCTAGGTATAACAACACATAAATAATTGATTCTAGATCACATAGAGCAGTGGTTGATAACATGAGCAATGTCCTATGTGATTTCTGTACAATGACACGCGGTCAGCGAGTCTGAGGACTGGATCCATTCGGTCATCACTCATGACAAGCAGAGGTTGCTGAAGAACTACTCTAACCTGGAATGGCTATGGATAATGAGACTTGTTTGTTTGTTTTGTGTTTGTTGTTTAATGCTGCACTCAGCAATGTTCCAGTTATATGACGGCGGTCTGTAAATAATCGAGTCTGGACCAGAAAATCCAGTGATTGACATCATGAGCATCGTGTACGCAATCGGGATACAATGACATGCATCAAAGAGTTAGCTAACCTGACCACCCGATCCCGTTAGTGGCCTCTTACGGGTAATGAGAGAGGTCTAAGCCTAAAGGCGGTAGTTAACTGACATAATTCATACAGAGCCGCCATTGTGACCTTGAATTCCACATTCATAAAGTGATCTTCACACTGCCAGTGTCCCTACTACATGTTAACATATGGATGTTACAAGAGATGTCAAACTCTCTGTGAGGAATGGTTTCTTGTTTCTCCGGAATCAAGCACAGCTGGCTCACAGTGAAAAGAGTGTCACACTATGAGTGTGTGAGTGAGTATTGTTTTACGCCGTTTATAGCAGTATTCCAGGAATATCACGGCGGGCGTCACCACAAATGGGCTTCACATATTGTACCCATGTGGGGAATCGAGCCCGGGTCTAAGCCATGGTGAGCGAATGATTTAACCACTGGACTTCCCCACCACCTTGTCACACCATGAAGTAGAAGTAGGAGTACTCACAACCAAGGGATGCACAGCCGTCGCACTGGACCCAGTAGATTTCTGACAAAACAAGCAAAAGACGCTGCTCAGAAGATGGACATACATCCTTGGACACTGCTACATTGTCAGCAAGCAACTGAGTGTTGTAATATTATTGTCACCTACACCACAGCAGCCTGTAAATAATGCAGTCTAGGCCAGGTAATAATTATATACAAAAGCTTAAAATGCACCATTCAATTAACCAAGTGAGTGAGTATTGTTTTACGCCACTTTTAGCAATATTCCAGGAATATCACGGCAGGGGACACCTGAAATAGGCATCACACATTGTACCCACGTGGGGAATCAAACCCGGGTCTTCGGCGTGACAAGCGAACACTTTAACCACTAGGCTACCCGACCGCCCCATTCACCAAGTCAATGCTCATGGTCCTGTATTGGTATTAGCTAGGTGAATTTCATTCTCAGCTTCCTGGGGAGTATTCCAGCCAAGCTGCCTTATGAGGCAGCGGTTGACAGCATAAGCAAAGAACCTCACTGTTTAGGTACTATGACACACATTCAGTCAAGTAATACATTGAAAGCCATCCAATCCTCAATCTACTCAGCTCCTAGGACAAGCATGAAGTACATTTTAGCCTTGACTACCAACAAGGTAACACAAATCTCAGTAGACAACTTATCTCATAATTCCTGAAATGATGTTAAATACCGTATTTGCCGTAATACGCGCCCAGGGCGCTCTCAAAATTAGAAATAGGGGGCTCTTATCAAAATAGTATTTTGGTGAAAAAAGTTGAAAGATGGTTTCGTGGTTTATGCTGACAGCCTGAAATGTTTATATATGACAGATATATTTTTCCAGTTTTAAATTGCCCATAATTGAGGGTGCATATAACACACGAGTGTGTATTATACACAAATAAATAAGTCTTACATTGATCAATCAGAAGGGGTGCTGATTGAGATTGTTCACTAGCAAGTATATTAGCAAATATCGCCATGGGCGCTTATAGAGGGGGGTGCTTATTACGTCGAATTCGGTAATAGTGTTTGAGACTATCGTGGAAACCTACAGACAGTAAGTTGGTCTAATTTCTCCAAACAGTATCTCAGTTATTGGAGGGATACCAGCTTACTGTGGGGTTGGTTGGTTTGTTGTTTAACGCCGCCCTCAGCAATATTCCAGCTATATGACAGCGATCTGTAAATAATCGAGTCTGGACAGACAGTCCAGTGATTAATATCATGAGCATCGATCCACTCAATTAGGATCGATGACATGTATCAACCCAGTCAGCGAGCCTGACCACCCAATCCCGTTAGTTGCCTTTTACGACAAGCTTAGTCACCTTTTACGGCAAGCATGGGTTGCTGAAGATCTATTCTACCCTGGAATCTTCACGGGTCAGCTTACTGTGGGGAGAAAGCCTGAGGTGATGCAGGCCTTACCACAAAGTGGAACCCACAAGCACCAGTGATGTAATAAACCAGGATCACAGTCAGGGCATCTGAGATTCAATCAACAGATCCTGGCATGCCTAGGGGAAGCAACTCTGCACAGCAAACTACGGTGCCGTAGGTGATTAGGCCACCTGGGTCATCCCCTGATGATAACAGTTCTAGGAAGACACCATGAGGAAATATAAGTACATTCTTTGTGTGTCTGTGTGTGTTAGAGGTCGTGTTGATTAAAACAAAGGCCACAACTTACCAGGGGAAATCGTGTGAAGTACAGACTGACAATATCACCAAGACGTCTTTGAACATAGGGAGCCCTCTTGTAGTCCAGCTTACCAAGGCCTTGGACAAACTGTAAACAGGTCAGATAGTAGAACATCATGTAAGCTCTTGTGGAAGGGCACGAAAAGATGAAATGCCTTGCATAGTATGAATAATTAGGGTAACCAATAAGGTTTTCAAAGACTTTCCAATTTTTTTCTGCTTTTGCATCAAAAGACTGAAAATGTTGTTTATAATGCCAAATCCGAGTCCTATCACAGTGCTAGACATGCTCCTAGTGTCAGGCTCTTCCATGACACTGTTCAGACAAGACGTCAAAAGTTTATGAACAGATGGACTCCTGAAGATGACGGAAAATGCGCCATGCTATAATCTCAGTAGAACCTTGGTTCAGGTGAGCTAAATTTCCATCAACACATCCATATAAGGTTCAGGTGAGCTACACTTCCATCAACACATCCCTACCAGGTAAAGGTGAGTTACATTTCCACCAACACATTCCAACCAGGTGAAGGTGAGCTACACTTCTATCAACATATCCCCACCAGGTGCAGGTGAGCTACACTTCTATCAACATATCCCCACCAGGTGCAGGTGAGCTACACTTCCATCAACATGTCCCTACCAGGTGCAGGTGAGCTACACTTCCATCATCATGTCCCTACCAGGTGCAGGTGAGCTACATTTCCATCAACATGTCCCTACCAGGTGTGCTACACTTCCATCAACACATCCCTACCAGGTGAGCCACACTTCCATCAACACATCCCTACGAAGTGCAGGTGAGCTACACTTGTATCAACATATCCCAACCAGGTGCAGGTGAGCTACACTTCCATCAACATGTCCCTACCAGGTGCAGGTGAGCTACACTTCCATCAACATGTCCCTACCAGGTGAAGGTGAGCTACATTTCCATCAACACGTCCCTACCAGGTGCAGGTGAGCTACACTTCCTTCAACATGTCCCTACCAGGTGCAGGTGAGCTACACTTCCATCAACATATCCCTACCAGATGCAGGTGAGCTACATATCCATCAACATGTCCCTACCAGGTGAGCTACACTTCCATCAACACATCCCTACCAGGTGAGCTACACTTCCATCAACATATCCCCAAGAAGTGCAGGTGAGCTACACTTCCATCAACACATCCCTACCAGGTGAGCTACACTTCCATCAACATATCCCCAAGAAGTGCAGGTGAGCTACACTTCCATCAACACATCCCTACCAGGTGGAGGTTTGCCCTGACTGCGCTGAGAAACACTGGGTTCACTGGCTTGTCGGTCTTGAACAGAAAGTGGGGCACAATCATGGCGTTGATGATAGCAGGCAGCGGACAGTCCGTCTTGGACTGAAAACAACATCTAGAAGTTTTGAAGTCTGCTTGCTCGTCTTCATCAAAAAGGAAGAATGGATGACATCTGTACCCAACTCTTCATGAAATATGGCAGTTGGGAAGCAATCTCAGTAAATCAGATCTTTTATCCAGATTCAATACCTCTGTTAAGATCTGAAGAAAATGAGCTTATGGAACAGAATGCTCCACAACCTAACCTGGTGATTCAGTAATTGAAACATGTCAGTCTCAATGAAACTGAAGTGGGACAACTTTGGACTTAGTACACTGCGTAGTACCTAGCTCATGGTGAATGACATTCACTGAGTTCAAAGATGGACCACAGCTTATGGTAAAGGTCACAACCAGTACTTTCATAACAGCCAGCTGTCAGTGTGACTGACTTGTTATGCCATGATACGTGTAGTGACCAGCGAGTGTCATTGATTGTCACACAGTATTGATTCAAAACTATTTTTTGAAATCTATCAAAAGTATTCTTCCAAAGGGCACATTGAACATCGTAACATCTGCTCTGTGGCACACTCAAACATAATTCACTTTACCGACCATGGGACTTCACTCAGCCATTAATAGAATTTGCTTTCATAAAAAAGGTGAAATGATTGTAAAACTATAGTGAGATTGACTCCCCGACCCACCTGTGCAAACAGCAGGGGAGAGCAGTACTTGATGAGGTGGCCGACGCTGGAGTAGAGTGAGGTGAGGGTGTCGACGGGCCCCATGTTGCGCAGGATTGGGGAGATGTGCTGGGGGACATTGGAGAAGTACCCCATCACCTTCTCCCGCAGCAGCATCTTCTCCCGCAGGTCCTGAAACATGGACATCATCGACGTCAGCGTCAGTCAGTCAGCCCCATTCTCTCCTTGGAGTACAGATTCACTTGTATGAAGTAGGTGGGCAGCAGTAAGATGAAATATAACCTTTAAGATTTGTTTTGTTATTTATCAGAATCTGTGGCCAAAGTTATTAAACTGAATTGTTGCTTTTTCAGTATGAGTTCACAATGTGTGCACAATTTGTTTTGATGTGAATAACGACGATTACATTTCAGGGAATTGCAAAAAATAATGCTTTTGAAAATAAAATTCCCAGTGTTCTTAATTCATTTTTTTTTATTTGCCGTTGTACAGAGTGATCTTAGCACAAAGGTGATTGTAACTCCTACACCTTAACACAGACTTACAACAGCCGTAGCAACAGCATACATCGGCACCCTGAGAAGTTAAGTTTTACTTTTGTGTTAGAGTAGAGGAAGGAAAGTTACCTGTGCATTAGAGTAGAGGCAGGTGAGTTACCTGTGTGTTAGAGTAGAGGTAGGTGAGTTACCTGTGCATTAGAGTAGAGGCAGGTGAGTTACCTGTGTGTTAGAGTAGAGGCAGGTGAGTTACCTCTGTGTTAGAGTAGAGGCAGGTGAGTTACCTGTGTGTTAGAGTACAGTTTGTGTAGAGGCCTGGATGCTGTTGTACAGAGCAATCTTAGCGCTAAGGTGATCGTAACTCCTATACATTTACATTGACTTACGACAGTCGTAGCACTGAGTTTGTTTTGCACTAACGGCACCCTTGGAAGTTAAATTTTACTTATGTGTTAGAGTAGAGGTAGGTGAGTTACCTGTGCATTAGAGTAGAGGCAGGTGAGTTACCTGTGTGTTACAGTAGAGGCAGGTGAGTTACCTGTGTGTTAGAGTAGAGGCAGGTGAGTTACCTGTGTGTTAGCGTAGAGGCTGGTGAGTTACCTGTGTGTTAGAGTAGAGGCTGGTGAGTTACCTGTGTGTTAGAGTAGAGGCAGGTGAGTTACCTGTGTGTTAGAGTAGAGGCAGGTGAGTTACCTGTGTGTTAGAGTAGAGGCAGGTGAGTTACCTGTGTGTTAGAGTAGAGGCAGGTGAGTTACCTGTGTGTTACAGTAGAGGCAGGTGAGTTACCTGTGTGTTACAGTAGAGGCAGGTGAGTTACCTGTGTGTTACAGTAGAGGCAGGTGAGTTACCTGTGTGTTAGAGTAGAGGCAGGTGAGTTACCTGTGTGTTAGCGTAGAGGCTGGTGAGTTACCTGTGTGTTAGAGTAGAGGCTGGTGAGTTACCTGTGTGTTAGAGTAGAGGCAGGTGAGTTACCTGTGTGTTAGAGTAGAGGCAGGTGAGTTACCTGTGTGTTACAGTAGAGGCAGGTGAGTAACCTGTGTGTTTGAGTAGAGGCAGGTGAGTTACCTGTGTGTTAGAGTAGAGGCAGGTGAGTTACCTGTGTGTTACAGTAGAGGCAGGTGAGTTACCTGTGTGTTAGAGTAGAGGCAGGTCAGTTACCTGTGTGTTACAGCAGATGCAGGTCAGTTACCTGTGTGTTGGAGTAGATGCAGGTGAGTTACCTGTGTGTTGGAGTAGAGGCAGGTGAGTTACCTGTGTGTTAGAGTAGAGGCTGGTGAGTTACCTGTGTGTTAGAGTAGAGGCAGGTGAGTTACCTGTGTGTTAGAGTAGAGGCAGGTGAGTTACCTGTGTGTTACAGTAGAGGCAGGTGAGTTACCTGTGTGTTAGAGTAGAGGCAGGTGAGTTACCTGTGTGTTAGAGTAGAGGCTGGTGAGTTACCTGTGTGTTAGAGTAGAGGCAGGTGAGTTACCTGTGTGTTAGAGTAGAGGCAGGTGAGTTACCTGTGTGTTACAGTAGAGGCAGGTGAGTTACCTGTGTGTTAGAGTAGAGGCAGGTCAGTTACCTGTGTGTTACAGCAGATGCAGGTCAGTTACCTGTGTGTTGGAGTAGATGCAGGTGAGTTACCTGTGTGTTGGAGTAGAGGCAGGTGAGTTACCTGTGTGTTGGAGTAGAGGCAGGTGAGTTACCTGTGTGTCAGAGTAGAGGCAGGTGAGTTACCTGTGTGTTAGAGTAGAGGCAGGTAACTTACCTGTGTGTTAGAGTAGAGGCAGGTGAGTTACCTGTGTGTTGGAGTAGAGTTTTCCGAGAGCCTTCAGGAACATCTTGGGGGCCTCCTCCATGTCGGTGGGGATCGCTGCTCGTGCCAACTCAAACACCTTCTTGATGTCCGGGATGCCAAGGGCAATACTGACAAACACATCAAACCCTTGTTACCATGGTTACAGGAGCCTCAGCAAACCAGGAGAATGAATGCACAGGGTTTGACTTCTTGCATATACAAGTGCAAGACCAAGACCCATGATGTCTTTACCCACACCTCCATGAACCTGGGTCAAAGACTTGCACAGCCCATGTTGTGTAACACCCCTGAAGATCCGGGGTAGAACAGGTTTTCAGCCACCCATGCTTGCTGTAATAGGTGACTATGCTTGTTGTAAGAGGCGACTAACAGGATCGGGTGGTCAGCCTCTCTGATTTGGTTGATGCATGTCATCGTATCCCAAATGAGTGGAACGATGCTCATGATGTCAATCACTGGATTGTCTGGTCTATAATTGATTACAGACCACAGTCATAAAGCTGGAATACTGCTGAGTTCGACATTAATCAACAAACAAACAAACACATTCTGATCATGGCTGAATATTGGTTATAAATTGTGTTCTCAATGTTTTGATTAATTCTTAAATAATTTTTTTTTTTTTTTTTTTGTAGTTTAATGCCGCACTCAACATTATTCCAGCTATATGACGGCGGTCTGTAAATAATCGAGCCTGGACCAGACAATCCAGTGATTGACATTATGTACATCGATCCCCGCAATTGTGATTGATGACATGCATCAACCAAGTCAGCGAGCCTGACCACCCGATCCTGATAGTCGCCTCTTATGACAAGCATAGCGCCACAGAATGAGCTGTAGCAGCTCTGGACAGCCATGTGTCATCATGCCCCGACCGTACATCAGTGCTCACGCCATCAACCACTGATACGTCTGTACAAGGTCAGATATAGCATCATATACACAATTAAATTCCATTCACTCACTCACTCCATCTTTACCTCGTCAATGTGTTTAGTTGGGCTGATGATGCTGGTAGTAATAGGACACATCTGAACCAAGCCTGCAGCAACTGGGTCTGAGCATTCTGATTGGTTGAAATCATGTAGTCCATAATTCCATCCTCACACAGGACCTGGCACAGGAAGTGGCAGCTGATGCTGGAGAGATGAGGAATTGTGTTCAGTCAAATCACCTCCACATTGACTGAATGACTTCATAATAGTTTTAATTTGTAATAGTTCAAAAAAGGAGTAATGGTTAAAGGTAGGGGCAATGTTACTACTGCAGTAGAGTTACAATAGTTAATAAGAGGACAAAATCATCGACATCCCATGCAATGGCAAAAACTAGTTATGGATAAATATATGAAACTTGTTGCCATGGAAACTCCAACAATATTTGTTTAAAAAATCCCAAATTATCAAAAGGCACCAGTTCACCACTAAACCTATCTATGTGCCAAGTTTGGTGAAGAAATAGTGTACGGTTTTCAAGATCTGCTCTGATAACAAGCCCTACTGCCATTTACAGCCTAAGTCAAAGTTGTTGCCATGGAAATTCGAAAAACACATTTTTTTAAAAATCCCAAAATATCAAAAGGCATTAGTTCACCACTGGACCTATCAATGTATCAAATTTGGTACAAAAATGCTGTACGGTTTTCAAGATCTGCTCCAGAAATCCCATCTTTCATGGACGGACAGAGACACACAGAAACAAATCCCTGTCATCCTACAGTGTAGATTACCTTGCTCTATTTGACAAGGCCTACCGCATAATATCAAGTTCTAGACTCTTCATTGCTTGTGAAGGTGTTAGCGAGTTACCAAACCAACCCTCTTTCCAAATACCGGGGCAAACTCTGGCATTACCTGACTTGAACAGACTCTTTAGAGCTGAAGTGTTGAAAAACTGACTGGAAGTCTTCTCGCGTCGGTCTCATGGACGGAGGTCTGCAACATCAGGCAGGATAATTAACATGGTCACTAGGATTCCGTGGGTGATTTGATGGATTGACAGAAACATCCATAAAATCTTTCAGTCTGGTCGTGTGTGAAAACAGTGCCACAGCACCTGGATATGTCGTCCACAGTTTAAAATGTCCACAAAGACATCCACTTAACAAACGCTGCAGTCTGCATTGAGATTCAAGTATTTTCTGAGCAAATACTGAGGACACAAAGAAGTAACTTATTTAAAATGTTGATCTCACAACTCTTCACATTACTATGGAGACACATTATTCCAGTATGAGAAAATGAAACTTGTATTTGCATCTCTCAGTTAGGTGAGCTAATAAAAAATTTAGTGAGTGAATGAATGTTGTTTTATGCCTCAGTCAGCAATATTCCATCCACCATGGCAATCTGCCAATAGTCCGGGGTGTGAGAGGATCCTGGGGTCTAATGACACTATCTGCCAGGACCTTGTGACCAACTGGAATCCTGATTGGGAAGTTGAATGAGTACAAATACATTCCATGATAGCTATTGTTACCATAGCAACTGTGGAATAGACACAAAGCCGCTTACTGGTCTCTGGCCATGAGGGCGAGGTTGGCGGCGAGGTCGGCCAGACTGAGGGGCGGGGTCAGCGTGGTGGAGTGGTCCTTGACGGCGGGGTAGATGTACAGCCACAGATAGGAGGATATGGCTGTCAACAGAAGGAATAATTCCAGGAATATGTTATGGGATACTTCAAGGAATACTTCAAGGAATATTTTAGGGGATGCTTCAATGAATACTTGAATAATTCAAGGAATACTATAAGGAATAAATCAAGGGATACTTCAAGGAATATGTCAAGGGATATGTCAAGGAATAATTCAAAGAATACTTCAAGGAAAAATTCAAGGGATACATTAAGGAATACTTCAAAGAATAATTCAAGGGATACTTCAAGGAATAATTCAAGGGATACTTCAGTGGATAATTCAAGGGATACTGCCTAGTGGCTGCCTGCCAAACATGGAGTTGAGGCCCGGTCTGACCAATCCCCTTAGTTGGCTGTGATGACCAGCAAGGGGAACTAGGGACGTATTATTAACCCAGCATCTCCTTGTACAACCTTGGTGTTGATCCTCCCTCAGTCGAGGCTGCACTGCTGCATCGGAGCTGGTGTCTGGCTGCAGGACACTCCTGGAAGCAAATCAGTCTTAGTTGTAACAACCTCGTACCCTAGCTCCCCTAGCTCATCTTCTCAAGGCAAGGGAGTTAACTGACTATAAAAGTCCAGTTTCCACCCTTGCTGAACAAGGCTGCAATTATTGAGTTATATTTTGGCTGAAATAACGAGTCTATGCATAGTCCAATCAAAGTCGCATAAAAAAATTAACATCCGGTTGACTCCCTCACTAGGAGCTGCCATTTTGTTTGAAGCAAAGCAAGTGATATGAGAGATGGAATCTGATTGGTCAGTAGGTGGGACACAGAAGGGACATAACTCGTAGTAGCCACTGTTGGCGTTACAATTGAACCTAAACATTTCGGCCTAGTTCAGCAAGTGTGGAAACAGGACTTTTATAGTCAGTTAACTCCCTTGCCTCGGGAAGATGAGCTCCCCTAAACAAGGACAATCAAACTGCTCTTACTCTTGTTGAAATGAACATCCTGACTATCACGTGTAGAGAGTTGAGGGAAAAGCATAGCTCACCTGAACATCCTGACTGTCATGTGTAGAGAGTTGAGGGAAAAGCATAGCTCACCTGAACATCCTAACTATCACGTGTAGAGAGTTGAGGGAAAAGCATAGCTCACCTGAACATCCTAACTATCACGTGTAGAGAGTTGAGGGAAAAGCATAGCTCACCTGAACATCCTGACTATCACATGTAGAGAGTTGAGGGAAAAGCATAGCTCACCTGAACTTGCTGACTATCATGTGAGTAGAGAGTTGAGGGAAAAGCATAGCTCACCTGAACTTGCTGACTGTCATGTGTAGAGAGTTGAGGGAAAAGCATAGCTCACCTGAACTTGCTGACTGTCATGTGTAGAGAGTTGAGTGGAAACATAGCTTACCTGAACTTAACTACGATCATGCGTAGAGAGTTGAGGGAAAAGTATAGCTCACCTAAACATCCTGACTATCATGTGTGTGGAGAGTTGAGGGTGAAAGCATAGCTCACCTGAACTTGCTGACTATCATGTGTAGAGAGTTAAGGACAAAGCGGAGCTCCCCATCTCGGCAGACCCGGAACACCAGACTCAGATCCTCTCCTGGAGATGGCACACTGACATTGAACTACTCACAAGAAACAACTACATTAATCAAGACATTTGTTGACTTTGTTTTGTTATTAGGTACATTCTGTCAACCTGACATCAGCATTTCCTCCTGTTAGCAACCCTGCGTCAGTTCAGATAAACCTGACAATGAACACGCTTCCCAAATGTCCTTAACTCACCCAGTAACCTGAACTCACCCAGTAACCTGTACTCACCCAGTAACCTGTACTCACCCAGTAACCTGAACTCACCCAGTAACCTGTACTCACCCAGTAACCTGAACTCACCCAGTAACATGTACTCACCCAGTAACCTGAACTAATCCAGTAACCTGTACTCGCCCAGTAACCTGAACTCACCCAGTAACCTGTACTCACCCAGTAACCTGAACTCACCCAGTAACCTGAACTCACCCAGTAACATGTACTCACCCAGTAACCTGAACTCACCCAGTAACCTGAACTCACCCAGTAACCTGTACTCACCCAGTAACCTGTACTCACCCAGTAACCTGAACTCACCCAGTAACCTGTACTCACCCAGTAACCTGAACTCACCCAGTAACCTGTACTCACCCAGTAACCTGAACTCACCCAGTAACCTGTACTCACCCAGTAACCTGAACTCACCCAGTAACATGTACTCACCCAGTAACCTGAACTAATCCAGTAACCTGTACTCACCCAGTAACCTGAACTAATCCAGTAACCTGTACTAACCCAGTAACCTGAACTCACCCAGTAACCTGAACTCACCCAGTAACCTGAACTCACCCAGTAACCTGTACTCACCCAGTAACCTGTACTCACCCAGTAACCTGAACTCACCCAGTAACCTGTACTCACCCAGTAACCTGTACTCACCCAGTAACCTGAACTCACCCAGTAACCTGTACTCTGAAGCTGTAAGCGAGGAGCTGGCCTCAAAGACGTCCTGCAAGCCCTCTAGGTACAAACTCACCATCCTCCACAGGGCGTGGCGGCACTGTGGGTCAAGCCCTGAGTCCGAGAATTCCCTGAAACATGACACACAAACATCTGCAAATTTGCAGACTGTTTTCTCTCTTTATGTATATTCTAACAGGGCTCGGTACAAAGCTCTAATGTGACAATATCTGTCTTCAGGGGGATAACATGGTCTTTCATACATCATCACCAAGTCTACATGAGCTCACTGATACCTTGTTTACGCTGGACTGTTGTCTGGAAGTGAGTGACTGTTGTTTTACGCCGCAACGTTTGTAAACAATCGAGCCCAGGGATGCAAGTTTACCTAAAATATTTACTTGTCCCAATAGTGACATATATAAATAAAGGAGACAAAAACCTTTCCATAATCATTATAAATCCCTGTTAAAAGCAGAGTCCACTGTACAACATCGCCTAATTTACAGGCCTGTGTATATAAATCACTATCAAACAGTGATGATACTAGGTATCTGTGAAGAGGTGAGTGTATCCCGCCCCACCAGTGGCCCTCGTCAAATGGCACTAAAAAGCATGTGTGGTGTGGGAGTAGAGATTGTTGTAAGTGATGTCAGTGGCAGCAAATGATTGAAGAGCCGGTAAAAGGCCAAGTGCTGTAAAGTGAGTGAGTGAGCGGTTTAACGCCGCTTTTAACAGTATTCCAGTTATATCATGGCATGTCAGCTAATGTGGGAGGAAAGCCGGAAGTGATGCAGGTCTCGGACGTTTACCACTTCGTCTACCACCTAGAAACATAATCGGGGCGGACCAGGATTCGAACCCACAATCATAGGTTTCTGGCATGCCCAAGGGATGCAATTCTGCAAAGCGAATCGCAGCGCCTTAGACGACTGGGCCACCCGTGCTCCCTACTGTAAAGAAAATTGACATACCACAACTAATTTTGTGTTACGCATTAAACACAAAACCTCAGCAGGCATCCCAAACCAGTTGTCTTGTAATTCCTGCAAATTAACCAAGAATAAAGAACTCTGAACCACCTGCAGACTGAGTTGAAGGACGGCGCCAGTTTGTCTGCTACAAATGCCATGTCTGTGTTTCTCTCCCCGCAGATCTGGCACAGTGCCAGCCCACCCATCCACGTGATGGTGCGGCGGTTCGAAGACGTGTTACTGGGGTCTAACATACTGTAGAAGTCACACAGCTTCTTGCCCTGAAATATACAGCCCAACCTCACAGTACTCACCTGTTTACTATCCACATGGTTCAATGTAAGCAATTAAATACTAAGAGAGAGAATTTATGGATGTCTTTATTATGAAGAACACAACGTTTCGGAGTGTATGCTTACTCCTTCATCAGGCGAATGATTTATTCTGATCATTGACTCCGAAACGTTGTGTTCGTTACAATAAAGAAGTTCACGTTCATGAATTCCCTCTCTTATGAGTGTCACTTGTAAATGCCATTCAAAGACTTAATTAAATCATAGGCCCATGCCACTGTAGCTCACCTGGACATGTGGTCAAGAATTAAACATGTCAACAAAGACAGCCACTTCCAAAAGTTGCTGTAGCGTTGATACTCAACATTTTCTGCAAAATACTGAGGACTTGAAACAAATTCCAAAGAATAAGCTAAAGAGCCGAACTAAGAATTTTGATGGAATGAAAGTGCACGGTCAAAAAAACTAAAATTGAAACAATGCCAAAATATAACATATGTGTTGAGTGTCAGTACCAACTAAACATATCAAATTGCATTACATATTGAACAAAAATGCCTGAGAAATAGCCAGAAATAGTCCAGTAGTGGCAGTGGCGACCATATTGAAAAATCAGATTCCAACCACTTGTAAAAATTGAGCGAGTGAGTATGGTTTAACGCTGCTTTAAGCAATATTCCATCAATATCACGGCGGATGACACCAGAAATGGGCTTCACACATTGTACCCATGTCAGGAATCGAACCCGGGTCTTCGGCATGATGAGCGAACGCTTTAACCACTAGGCTACCCGACCGCCCCTTGTACAAATTGAGGTATCATCATTGCTGTGGGAACAAGCATGAGAAATTTCAGCTTCATTGGTCGAGTGGTTTCTGAGGCGATTGTACATGAAGGAAGACAGCAGACGGACGATGCTGACTTGACTTTTAGTAGGTGAGGTAAAGATTAAAACAAGAAAACCGATGTTATGCAGGACTCACCATGTCCTCCAGCTCTGTGATGCTGGCTAGAGTGAGGAAGAGACAGGTGAAGTTGTACAGACCCGTCTCCGACAGCTCCTGCATCCGACGCTGGTGGAACTTGGAGCAGAATCTGACACAAAGCATGTAACTAGGAGTGAGTTGGTTGTGACACTGCTTTATATTAGCCTGTCTAGGGCACATGAAGAACCTCAGTCTTCACCAGTTCTGTAACTCCTAGGCTATCCACAGCCTTGTTTAACTGAGTGTGTGAGTGAGTGAGTACATTATATTCGTTTGTATCTTTGTTGTTTAACGTTGCACTAAGCAATATTCCAGCTATATGACAGCAGTCTGTAAATAATCAAGTCTGGACCAGACAATCCAGTGACTGACATCATGAACACGGATCCAGGCAACTGGGATACGATGACATACATCAACCAAGTTACCAAGCCTGACCACCCGTTCCCGTTAGTCGCCTTTTACGGCAAGCATGGTTTGCTGAAGACCTATACCACCCCGGATCTGAGTACATTTTAACATTCCATCAGTGTTATTTCAGCCATACAGTGACTTGTTTAACTGAGAGAACTATCAGTATACACTATATTATTATAAACAGTAAGATTTTGTAGCCTATTAACCACAATTTTGAATGTTTGTTAATAGACAGGAACACTGAGAGGACAGTTGACCGCTGAAATCATAGTAACCTTGTTTGTTTGTTTCTTGTTTAACGTCACACTCAGCAATATTCTGGCTATATGACGGCTGTCTGTAAATAATCAAGTCTGGACGAGAAATACCAGTGATTGACATCATGAGCATCGCTCGCAATTGGGATACGATGACATGCATGAACCAAGTCAGTGAGTTGAGTTATGTTAGTGGCCTCTTACAACAAGCATTGTTGCTGAAGATCCAATTCTAGCCATGACCTTCAAAGGCCCCTGTCAGAACTGATGTCAAGAGGCCCCAGGATTAATCTACTACAGCAGACTACATCAAGGGACATCTGGCACAACATATGCTAATATGAACTGTAAGTCCATCTCCAGTTACCTCCCCTTCATCTGTCGCCATTCCTGCACAGCTCCTGACTTCATGAGCCGCGAAATCTGTGTCGCCATCAGACACAGAAACAGGTGGAAGCTGTTCTCTTTCTCCAAGCTACGAACACAAACCTCCAACTGTACTTTTCACATGTATTACGTGTTCTACTCAAGACAGTCACTGACAAAAAAAGTAAAAAAAGCCCAAAAATAAAAACAGTTACAAATCTTTCCATTTGTACATATCGAATACATAGACATTTGCGGTGATGTTTTAAGCTGGCCAATACGCATGTTTTGTTGTGCATACTTTTTATTTGTGTCATTTGACTCTGATTTCAATGGGCAGTTTGAGTTGTTCCTGTTTTAAGTAACACATGGCTGATGTGTGACGGCCTGGGAAACAGGTCATCCTAGCAAGATCAGTAGCTGAAACACCACTTAGTCTGATTGAACAGAGACAAAGGCAACGTTTCACATAAACAACTCTGTCTTTACACAGGCTGGTATTGTCGCATAGTCTCTCTTTAATCAATATTAATGATGAACATTTAAGGGACCGGCCATTTATTATAGGGTGGGTCAGAAGGAATCAGGGTAGGGTCCCTCTTTCGGGGAGGGGGCATAAAACATAATACATATAGTTGGGGAGGGTACGTAATGTTAAAATCGACATTTTATAATAAAACATAAAGTGCATTTGCATTTTGTTCCCTCTGGGAGGTTCATGAAAAAATAGGACAAGCAGTAGGGGAGGGTCATTATTTTCATTACATTAGTGGATCAAAAATCTGTCAGCCACCCCTTCCCTGTAAAAAATGACGTTTTCTCAAGAATGAGACGCTGTCATCACGAGTGGGGCCTACCTCTCTTCCTCGGCGCACCATTTCTTACACTGAGTCAGCAATGTCTTGGAGGTTTTGCTGAAATCAAAAGAAGAATGTGAGGGATAGGAATTCCATGTTCCCTCATGCTGCATTGCAAGAATAAAACTCAAGGGGACACAACAATTGAACCTAGAGTTTAACCACGACAAGCAAACCAGACTGCATATTACATATAATCCTTTTCATTGGGTAGTAATAATCTTCTTTGGGTATGCAGTATATTATATAATTTATAATTAGTAATTTATAGTTACTCCTAATTTGTATCCGTTCACGTGCTGCTCCAAGTGAAACCACATGGTGCCAAAAGTCTACAACAGCACTATGTGCGAAAAGTTAAAATAGCGAGATGTGCATTATTCACTGCAGTAGTGTTCATGCATGTGATTTCTGCATATCTATTTGAGAAATAAACGTCGAGTGAGAGTTGTTTATCGTACAATAAAACACACGCCAGAGAGATCGAATAAACTATGAGGGGCACATTTTGCGAACAGGTGGGTTAAAGTTGGTATTTCATGTATATTCTCACAATCCTCACTTCAATTCTCTGTACCTTTTCTTCTATAACTACGTGGTATATCGCAAAGAACAATGAAGAACAAAGCATGGTTTATTTCACGATAAGACATTGTTCTATCATTTTGGTGATTCGAATATGCCCTCGCAACATGATGAAGTCACATACTGGACGACATTTTTTTCAAAAGGGAAGTGTCCAGTAAGTTGTTCCTCATTGATGTAGCTGTGCTACACAGATGAAACACAGTGGCCGAACGATCGCATCCAAAAGTGGAGTGATAAGACAATCAGTATTATCTTATATCAGTAAATAACAAGCATGAAATACTCATATCCCCCGCCAATATGACATGTCCGGTTGTGTGCAATGCATTAGCTCCTGTGAACTATGTTCACTGGGCCTTTTTCTAAATGGCCTAATTGCAGCACTAAAAAAAGTTTTAAAGTATTACTGGTGTTGTTTTTCCATCTGCTGTTTATGATAGAATATGTAACTGTATTTGTAATGAGTAAGGATGAGACATATGGACGAACAACTTCTTTATTTCAATTAGGAGCGATGGAGCACCTATCTATGTGCCACATTTGGTTAAGAAATATGTTACGGTTTTCAAGATCTGCTCCGGAAACGAGGACTACCACCATTTTCCGTCTAAGTCAAAGTCGTTGCCATGGAAACTTGAAAAATATTTTTTTTTAAAATCCAAACTATCAAAAGGCACTATTTCACCACTAGACCTATCCATGTGACAGTATGTGAAGAAATATGGTACGGTTTTCAAGATCTGCCTCGGAAACGAAATGTGACCGACGGACGGACGGACGGACGGATGGAATGAAGGATGGAAGAACGGAAGGACGGACGGACAGCACCCATTCCTATATATATATATATATAAACAAAGCAAATACAGAGACACAAACAATCAGGTTACAACATCATGACATCTGGTCTTCACTCTCGTATCCTACAACAAGTATGCAGTACAATGGTCCCGTGACCCTGAAGAATACGTCAGTGACAAAATGGCTGAAGGATACTGACCTGATCTGGGCCAGTCCGTCGAGGCTTGTGGACGACACTTGGAATGAGTTGTTCTGAAACACATACAGCAACTATAAGACCTGCAGTCAGGTGAGCCAGACATGAAACTACTCAACTGATCTCCAGGGTCAGGTTACAATATGTATTGTAATTTATCAAGTGTCTGTTTGAATCTTTCTGAAAATGAATCCTGACTGAAACAAATTTTGTTTCAAAATATGACTGATTTCCATAAAAGCTAATTTCCAACATTGAGAAAGAAATAACTGTCTCAAAACATTGCACTCAAAGAAAGAAAATGAGTGAGTACGGTTTTACACCGCTTTTAGCAATATTCCAGCAATATTCTGGCAGAGGACACCAGAAATGGTCGTCACACATTGTACCCATGTGGGGAATCAAACCCGGGTTCTCGGCGTGACGACAGAGCGCTTTAACCACTAGGCTACGCCACTGTCCCAGAACGAAAATGAACTTGAAGTCCATGAGTGAATCCTGGACCTTCACTGATACTACAGTTTCTAAATACAACTCAAAGATACACGTGTGGTATTTGTCATGAAAGATGAATCTCACCAGTTTACGATAAAAGTGGTCCCACAGGAGCGCTATGAGTGAAGTCTCCGGTCCCCACAGCCTGGCCACAGTCAGGCAGCACAGGAGGTAGCTCCGCATCTCCGGCTCCGTCACAGTCGACTGCAGGGAGACAACCACAGTAGTATCAGGTGAGGTGAGGTGATTTTATACTGCTAGCCCACTGAGATACAGTTTAACAAGAATACCCACTCAGACACAGTAAACTCTGAGCCAACTGGTCGTTTTATCCCCTATATCCCGAGTGCCAGGCAGGGAAACAAGTATCTTCTCTTAACATCTTTTGGTATGAGCCTGACCTTCCGCTCTCCAGGCGGATGATCTACAACTAGACAACAGAGGCTCTACAACTAGACAACAGAGGCTCTACAACTAGACAACAGAGGCTCTACAACTAGACAACAGAGGCTCCACAACTAGACAACAGAGGCTCCACAACTAGACAACAGAGGCTCTACAACTAGACAACAGAGGCTCTACAACTAGACAACAGAGGCTCTACAACTAGACAACAGAGGCTCTACAACTAGACAACAGAGGCAGTCCAGTTGTATCAGTCACACACATCACACAAACATCTTCACCCCAATCGCCTGCGGGGAGACGGGTACAGTACGAGGGATTGTTTTTAAGATGTTTGAAAATCACTTACTGAAGACAGGTTCTTCTGTAAGATGTTCTTCATGATGAAATAGTTGCTGTGCGGTGGCTCCTGAGGAAAAGGCAAAATGACGAACACTGATCTTCCTGCATCTACACAATTCCTACAGAGTTCATTACTGAGTATTACAAAAACGTAATGAGTAACTAAAGTAACTGAATGATTACAAAATATCATCAACTAAAGGATGGAATCTGACTGACCAGAGTCCTGGGATGGCCAGCTTCATCCACTGTGAAGACATGGGCGACGTGTGTGATGACCCAGAGGCTGAACCCAACAGGGTTCTTGGGCTTGGTGCCGGAAGGGTTGACGAACACGTCACTGTCTGAAAAGAGAACACTTTCATGGCTGGTTGCATACTTCTGCCTTTTAATTTAAAGTGAGTGAGTGAGTGAGTGAGTGAGTGAGTGAGTGAGTGAGTGAGTGAGTGAGTGAGTGAGTGAGTGAGTGAGTGAGTGAGTGAGTGAGTGAGTGAGTGAGTGAGTGAGTGAGTGAGCGAGCGAGCGAGCGACGCAACTCTGCACAGCCAATCACGGCACCTTAGACGACTGGGCCAGATGGAAATGTTGTATCGTTATTAGGAGTGATATAATACAGCAAAGTCACGATACATAGGTCTCAATACGATACGCATCACGATACCCATATTTACGTCAAATCGCATGGAAACTTCTTGACAATAAATATTTCAGAGCAGGTTCAACAGGAAAAGCTAGCTGTGGCACATGTTTGCAGTTGCTATTTTTGTAGTGAACTTGAAACGCCAATGACAACACATTTTGCGATATCTGACTGACAAATACACCAGGATTCATTAAGAGAGTAGTAAGTAATCTTTTTCAGCAACTGTATTTTGTATCAATATAGATAAAAATGTATCATGTATCGTATCGTCACATGAAAACTCACAATGCATCGGTGCTCCGTTTCACCCCAATCTTCCCGAGACAAGAGAGTTAACTGACTATTAAAAGTCCAGAGAGGCTGGAATTCCTGCGCTCGATCAGTGGCTATTACAAGCTCTATGCCTCTCCTATGGACCAATCAAATTCCACCCCTCGTATCACTTGCATTTGCTTCAAACAAAACGGTGGCGCCCCGTCAAGTCGATCTGATCGATAATCAAAATCTATATTGTGATAAAACGAGTCTTACATCACGGAGTGCATCAAATCATGCGAGCACCTTGATTAAAAACATGAAAAGATTTAGAAAATATCTGTTGACAACAAGTTAGTGGTGCACATGCTTTGCAAATCCTCCAATCGACCGAAATCTGCATGACAGTTTACGAACTGGATTTCGATTTCAGAGCCCGATTTTGATAGGATTATGCATAGACTCGTTAGTCCAGCCAAAATGTAACTCCATAATCCCAGCCTAGTTCGGCAAGGGTGGAAACTGGACTTTTAAAGTCAGTGAACTCCCTTGCCTCAGGAAGATGTTTCACCCCTAGCCGTCATTACCATCCATCATCAGTGAGTACCAGCTCACTGAACAAGAAGAGTGATGAGCAAGTGAATCTGAATATTGCTGCATTAGCCATTAATCTTGGTGCCAGAGAATTTTCAAATTAAAAATGTCAAAATAAAACACAATACAATTCATAAATGTACATCATTTATTGTACGAACCATTGCATGCAAAATCTGCAAAATCTGCAAAATCCATTTCCCCCCTGTACGCACGTCTGGGTTTTCTTACCGTAAACTTGTGGTCCACCCTCTGCCTGTTCCTTCACATCACACACTTCCTGTATGATGCCGTAGAAGCGCACCCAGAAGGACTGAACCAAAAACAACAACATGTACTCTACAACAATCAGTGTTAACAATGAACACAAGACCTTTCCAGAAGAAAGCAACTCCCCTTTCCAGGCAAGCCCAAACACTCAAGCAAGCAGGGCCTCATCCCCCTGATGACAAAATTACTTCATCAGCAAATATTCAGGTAAATGTGTGGGTAATGTTTTGTGAATAAATATGGAGTATGTTAACAGTACCATTCAGGAACACTTCAAATGTCAATCATGATGCCATAAAAAAAGCAAACATAGTGCCAACATCCCTCTATATCAGTTTGCACCACCTTACAAATGGGTTGACACAAAATAGTTCCAACGCCCCTCTATATCAGAGAGCACCACATTTCATCTGTGTTGACACAAAATAGTTTCAACGCCCCTCTATATCAGAGAGCACCACATTTCATCTGTGTTGACACAAAATAGTTTCAACGCCCCTCTATATCAGAGAGCACCACATTTCATCTGTGTTGACACAAAATAGTTTCAACGCCCCTCTATCGGTAACAATGATTACACGACAAATATGCTAGGGCTGGGATGAGTCCAAATTTACAACCCGGGTACCAGACCCCTATTACCAGCACTACCTGGTACCGCAGGTTTCCAACTGAAAATTATTTTACCGTAGCCCTGGAAAGATACATGCATAAAACGATCTGATCATGTTGACAGAAGCTTTATCTCTACTCAAACATACAAAAGTCAAAGAACACATTCATAATTAGCGACTTGTAGTTTAACCATGGAGTTTGATTGGGGTTTTTTGGGGGTTTTTTTCTTTTATTGTTTTTAGAAAGATGCACCTGTTACATAAATGGGCTTCTGCCCAGGGTAGCAGAAAGCCCATGAGAGTTTGATTGTTATTGTCATTAAACATTAATCACATGACTAACCACGGGTACGAATAGTCCTGTGAGGACCGAGCACCCAAGTTACCAGTCCCAGCCCTAAGTTTTGCAGGCCACAATCTGCCTACATTACATGTATGGAGGTGAAATAAAGTCAATTTCACCGGATCAGAAAGCTCAAGCATCGGTAATAGCATAAGAAGTATCCTTTTATCATTAAGAAAATAAATTGAAATTTCCTACTCTAATGCAAATGTGACCAGTTACAGGTTACACACAAACAGCATCACTCTAGTGAAGAAACGATGCTGTAGATAAAGGACTGTACCTCCTCCCCTAGGGCCTTGTGTCGGTGGGAGGCGAGGTGGATGAGCCCCACCCACATCTCCAGCACACAGGTACATGTGAAGGGGGACACTCGCAGGTAGTCACTGCTCACTGTCATCTGCAAAACATAGCTTCCGTCATTCACAACACTTGGTTTGAGATATGTTTATTTATTTATTATGCATTTTCAAAATTATAATTACAAGTAACTGCAATACATTGCTAAACAAAAGCAATCTCATCAAAATCAGATATCAGTTCTTGCTACCACTAAACAATGATCAGAGGGCATCACATTACGGGTCAAGTCAGAACAACCTTTCATCCGACCAATCAGAGAGTCAGGAAATTGGAATGTGTTTTCTAATCATGCAACCTTGAAAAGTTTAACACTGGGTTTTCCAAACGACAGTGACAGGCTTTACGACTGAATCTGTCAAGCATTGTCTGTGGTTTGAGACATGTTAAGCTGGAACAGATAGCTGGAACACATCTTGCTCCGTGGGAGAAACAAAAGTATGACATGGCACGTGCTGTCCGAGCATGTGCAAAACGAGGTAAATCAGACTTACTTGAGTTAAGTTCACTTTGGTTTGATAGCTGCAGATTGGCATGATATGTCGGACATTCAACAATTTTGATTTATAGCTCGTCAAGGTAGGACATTGTAGAACGTGTTAGTTAAGATAGGCTTGCAATCGGATGCAACAATGCTAGCCAAAATAGGGCTAGACTGATAGGTTGATAGCAATAGATTGTGAGAATCATATTTAGTTAATTTTGTCACATTTACATTTCTTCATCTTTTTCAAGAAGAGGTTCATGTTTAGTTCCTCGAATTTGTTATCTGAATTATTTTATCATATCAAGATAGTCACGTTTAGTTCCCCGCATACAACAGTAAAAGAGTCACGTTTAGTTCCCCACATACAACAGTAAAAGAGTCACGTTTAGTTCCCCACATACAACAGTAAAAGAGTCACGTTTAGTTCCCCACATACAACAGTAAAAGAGTCACGTTTAGTTCCCCGCATACAACAGTAAAAGAGTCACCTTTAGTTCCCCACATACAACAGTAAAAGAGTCACGTTTAGTTCCCTGCATACAACAGTAAAAGAGTCACGTTTAGCTCCCCACATACAACAGTAAAAGAGTCACGTTTAGTTCCCTGCATACAACAGTAAAAGAGTCACGTTTAGTTCCCCACATACAACAGTAAAAGAGTCACGTTTAGTTCCCCACATACAACAGTAAAAGAGTCATGTTTAGTTCCCCGCATACAACAGTAAAAGAGTCACGTTTAGTTCCCCGCATACAACAGTAAAAGAGTCACGTTTAGTTCCCCACATACAACAGTAAGGGAATTCGCATTTTTGTTTATAGTTTATATTTTACTGCGCAACAGTCTAGTTCTTGCTTCCATAGGATAAACATTTGAACGGAAGCGACTTTGCACAGCCCGTGGGAAGTACTGATATATCTATTTGACATCCCAGAATGTCGCACAGATCGAGAAAGTTGCTTCTGATTGGTTAATGTCGATTTCTTGTTACTCATTTTATTGGTGGGTCAAAGTTCTTGGAGGTTTGTCTGACATGACCTGTAATGGGTGTCCTTAGATCTTTGTTTTGCGGAAATCTAACTAAGATCTGATTTAATGACACTGGAACACAACCAACTGCAATACACTGCTAAACAAAAGCAACTGTACCTTATTAAACTTGACCACAGCTGCAGAGAGCAGATCCCAGACCACCAGCTGCATCAGCTGGTCCAGATAGCCAACATCTGTCATGGCGTCCTCAATCGCGGCACACAGGGGCCGTCTCACACTCACACCTGGTCAGGAAAGGCATCCTCTCAGTTACAGCTCCAGTAAGGCTTTCCAGTACAAGGGATCACGTGATCCCCATTAAGCCAACTCTTACGTCAAGCACCCAGCACAAGGGATCACGTGATCCCAACTAAGCCAACTCTTACGTCAAGCATCCAGCACAAGGGATCACATGATCCCCATTATGTCAAGTCTTACGTCAAGCATGCAGCACAAGGGATCAAATGATCCCCATTATGTCAAGTCTTACGTCAAGCATGCAGCACAAGGGATCACATGATCCCCATTATGTCAAGTCTTACGTCAAGCATCCAGCACAAGGGATCACATGATCCCCATTAAGCCAACTCTTACGTCAAGCATGCAGCACAAGGGATCACATGATCCCCATTATGTCAAGTCTTACGTCAAGCATGCAGCACAAGGGATCACATGATCCCCATTATGTCAAGTCTTACGTCAAGCATCCAGCACAAGGGATCACATGATCCCCATTAAGCCAATTCTTACGTCAAGCATCCAGCACAAGGGATCACATGATCCCCATTATGTCAAGTCTTACGTCAAGCATGCAGCACAAGGGATCACATGATCCCCATTATGTCAAGTCTTACGTCAAGCATGCAGCACAAGGGATCACATGATCCCAATTATGTCAAGTCTTACGTCAAGCATGCAGCACAAGGGATCACATGATCCCCATTATGTCAAGTCTTACGTCAAGCATCCAGCACAAGGGATCACATGATCCCCATTAAGCCAACTCTTACGTCAAGCATGCAGCACAAGGGATCACATGATCCCCATTAAGCCAACTCTTACGTCAAGCATGCAGTACAACTACAAGGGATCACATGATCCCCATTAAGCCAACTCTTACGTGAAGCATGCAGTACAAGGGATCACATGATCCCCATTAAGCCAACTCTTACATCAAGCATGCAGCACAAGGGATCACATGATCCCCATTAAGCCAACTCTTACGTCAAGCATGCAGCACAAGGGATCACGTGATCCCCATTAAGCCAACTCTTACATCAAGCATGCAGCACAAGGGATCACATGATCCCCATTAAGCCAACTCTTACGTCAAGCATGCAGCACAAGGGATCACATGATCCCCATTAAGCCAACTCTTATGTCAAGCATGCAGCACAAGGGATCATGTGATCCCCATTAAGCCAATTCTTACGTCAAGCATGCAGCACAAGGGATCATATGATCCCCATTAAGCCAACTCTTACGTCAAGCATCCAGCACAAGGGATCACATGATCCCCATTAAGCCAACTCTTACGTCAAGCATGCAGCACAAGGGATCAAAGGACCCCCATTAAGCCAACTCTTACGTCAAGCATGCAGCACAAGGGATCACATGATCCCCATTAAGCCAAGTCTTACGTCAAGCATGCAGCACAAGGGACCACATGATCCCCATAAAGTCTCACATCAAGCATGCAGTAAGGGGGGGCATATTAGACCAAGTATGGTACCTGCACACTGAGCGTAGATGATGTTGAAGATGTCCAGCAGACTCCAGTACAGGTCCAGCTGAAGGTGAAACTGGTGATGGCTGCCATCAGTCTGGAGTACACAATTCAACTCACATGTTTTGGGCATAGATCTGTACCTTAAGTTATTCTTTGTGATCTTACACATTACATTACACAAGATCCAGGATTAAATGTTATATACATTAAATTGTATTAAGAGAGCCGATGACGACATAACACATATTTTTTATTTCTGATTGTGTGAGTATCTGAGTGTAGCAGTCAAAACTATTGGTGTTTATATATACTGAGTTACCATGCTGCAGTTTAACATGGATACCACACTCAGACACAGTATGCCTACTCCAAGCTGACCAGTAGACAGCGCAACAACAAGTACCATGTTTTAACCCTTGACCTTCTATTGCTCTATCAACTGACCACGGAGATGATCAGTCTTAGCAGGACTCCTTCCTGTTCCTCACCTTGTTCCCAAAGAAGACGGGCGCCGAGTGAGGCACAAACTGGAGGACGTCGGACAGACGGCCCGAGTACAGCAACAGGCCATGGAGCTCCGACACGAGACTTGTCACGAACACCTCCCTCCTTGTCACGTCTGTTGGCAGGAAGCTGAAGAACAATCACAGAATCAAAAACATTGTTTACCAGGAATTACAGATTCGGAGGAAAGTAGTTTAAAAACACTTACTGGCCAGACTTTGTGTCAGTGATAATATTACACAAATAACAACACCCACCAAAACTTCCTCAAACGCCTGAACCTCTCCTTCAGGATATCGTTAACATGGGATAAACAGTTTGTTTGTTGTTTAACGCCGCACTCAGTAATATTCCAACTATATGACAGTGGTCTGTGCATGATCAATAAATAATCGGTCTGTAAATAATCTGGTCCAGACAATCCAGTGACTGATGCCATGAGCATCGACCCACGCAATTGGGATACGATGGCATGCTCAACTTAGTCAGCGAGCCTGACCACCTGATCCCATTAGTCGCCTTTTACAGCAAGCATGGGTTGCTGAAGACCTATTCCAACCCGGATCTTCATGGGTCATGAACTGACTGGGGCTCTTGGGTTAATGCCTATTTCTTATCTGCCCTACCTGAACACCTCTCCTCACATTTCATATTGCAGGAGACATAAGTAGGTCTTTAAACACATGTGCTGTGCCAGCCATTGGTCCAGTGGCTTACGAGGAGATCTTTACAACAGATGATACATGATCTTTTCACATTTTCCAATTTGATGCCTTGACAAACTTGAACCCATTTATAGTAACACACATCCACACAAAATTTCAGCTGAGTCCATCAAGAAATTTTGGAGAAGAAGTTGATGATATATACAGTTCATTGACGACGACGACGGATGACTTGTGAAGACACAAGCTCACATGGCCTTTCAGGCTAGGTGAACACATGATGCAACCTAAATGTAACTGGATCACAATACAACATCAGCAACAAATAACTAAGTATTTGAATTAAACACCTAAACAATAAATTAGTGAAAGTATAAATGTGCTATGAAAAGCCATGTTTGTCTCACATAGCGGTACTAAGCAAAGATGTTAAAAGGCAGCTGACTGCGGAGTGTGTTCGGGTGAATTGTTTCCACTCCGTGGAGTGGAGTTGGATAAGTGGCTATTCCAATATTATCGCAGCGAGTCAGTCTGATGTGGGAGGAAAGCTTGAAGTGATACAGATGTTTTTCGGACATGACAGATTAACTATAGTGAGGTGAGGTGAGGTGAGGTGAGGTGAAATGGGGTTGTCGCGTCCAAGATTATTGCACTTATATAGCGATGTGCATGCACGTGTATGTGTGTGTGTGTGGCTGCTTGTACTAGTCCGGACTGATGCCGATTTATAGTGCTAGCACACTGAGATACCATGCCACAGTTTAACATGAATACCCCACTCAGACACAGTATACGACCAGTCCTTGTTTTAGCCCCTTAATGCTGAGCGCCAGACAGGGTAACAACAAGTACCATCTCTGAACGTCTTTTGGTATGACGTGGCAGAGGTCGAACCCCGGACCTTCCTCTCCCCGGGCGGACGCTCTACCACTAGACCACGGAGGCGGTCTATATAGTGATATGAAAGAATTGGGTGGTCGTTAACTTTTTTTGAGTTGTACAGAATTCACAAAACATTGAATGAGAGTTCTGTAAAACACTTACTGTAGCAGGAACTGTTTGATATATTCCAGGAATTCCTGCAGCTGTTTTCGGAGCTCTCCTGGACCTGGAGGAAGGACGGACAAAGTACATCACAAGCAGCAGTAGCATCAACAATCTCAGTATTGGGTTATGCCATAATCCATAACCTTTACTGTTTTGAATTTTAGGAGGTCATATAATCCCACTATTGACATGACTGAAAGAAGCATTATTTTGTTGGTATTTAAAATGAATCTTAATATCACTTCTTTGTGAAACAATTCACACATTGAATACTTTACAAAGAGTCAATGGCATTTATGAATAATATTGGTTGAAGTAGAATAACAGTTATATAATAGCTTATACTTTAGAAATTCTGTTTAACCAGATTATGAATTCAATTATCTGTACTTTGTTGTATAGTGTTCCCAATTCTAACGAAGAAATTAAAGCCAGTTGCCTCCTCTTACCTTCTTCTGATGGTCCTAAAACACCAGACTGTATACTGCTCACACACGACCTGCAACACAGGGACTGACGCATGACCTACTACACAGGACTCACACATGACCATAACACTAAGGGACTCACACATGACCAATCACTAAGGGACTCACACATGACCAATCACTAAGGGACTCACACATGACCTATCACTAAGGGACTCACACATGACCTGCAACACAGGGACTCACACATGACCATAACACAGGGACTCACACATGACCATAACACAGAGACTCACACATGACCTGCAACACAGGGACTCACACATGACCATAACACAGGGACTCACACATGACCATAACACAGGGACTCACACATGACCATAACACAGGGACTCACACATGACCATAACACAGGGACTCACACATGACCATAACACAGGGACTCACACATGGCCATAACACAGGGACTCACACATGACCATAACACAGGGACTCACACATGACCATAACACAGGGACTCACACATGACCATAACACAGGGACTCACACATGACCTGCACCACAGGGACTCACACATGACCTGCAACACAGGGACTCACACATGACCTATCACTAAGGGACTCACACATGACCTGCAACACAGGGACTCACACATGACCATAACACAGGGACTCACACATGACCATAACACAGAGACTCACACATGACCTGCAACACAGGGACTCACACATGACCATAACACAGGGACTCACACATGACCATAACACAGGGACTCACACATGACCATAACACAGGGACTCACACATGACCATAACACAGGGACTCACACATGACCATAACACAGGGACTCACACATGACCATAACACAGGGACTCACACATGACCTGCACCACAGGGACTCACACATGACCTGCAACACAGGGACTCACACATGACCATAACACAGGGACTCAAATAACCATAACACAGAGACTCACACATGACCATAACACTGGGACTCACACATGACCTGCAACACAGGGACTCACACATGACCATAACACAGGGACTCACATAACCATAACACAGAGACTCACACATGACCTGCAACACAGGGACTCACATAACCATAACACAGAGACTCACACATGACCTATCACTAAGGGACTCACACATGACCATAACAGAGACTCACACATGACCATAACAGAGACTCACACATGACCTGCAACACAGGGACTCACACAGGACCTGCAACACAGGGACTCACACAGGACCTGCAACACAGGGACTCACACATGACCTGCAACACAGGGACTCACACATGACCATAACACAGAGACTCACACATGACCTATCACTAAGGGACTCACACATGACCATAACAGAGACTCACACATGACCTGCAACACAGGGACTCACACATGACCTGCAACACAGGGACTCACACATGACCTGCAACACAGGGACTCACACATGACCTGCAACACAGGGACTCACACATGACCATAACACAGGGACTCACATAACCATAACACAGGGACTCACACATGACCATAACACTGGGACTCACACATGACCTGCAACACAAGGCTCACATAACCATAACACAGAGACTCACACATGACCATAACACAGGGACTCACACAACCATAACACAGCGACTCACACATGACCATAACACAGGGACTCACACATGACCATAACACAGGGACTCACATAACCATAACACAGGGACTCACACATAACCATAACACAGGGACTCACATATGACCTGCAACAGAGGGACTCACACATGACCTGCAACACAAGGCTCACATAACCATAACACAGAGACTCACACATGACCATAACACAGGGACTCACATAACCATAACACAGAGACTCACACATGACCATAACACAGAGACTCACATAACCATAACACAGAGACTCACACATGACCATAACACAGGGACTCACATAACCATAACACAGAGACTCACACATGACCATAACACAGGGACTCACATAACCATAACACAGAGACTCACACATGACCATAACACAGGGACTCACACAGGACCTGCAACACAGGGACCCACACATGACCTGCAACACAGGGACTCACACATGACCATAACACAGGGACTCACATATGACCTGCAACACAGGGACTCACATATGACCTACAACACAGGGACTCACACATGACCTATCACTAAGGGACTCACACATGACCTGCAACACAGGGACTCACACATGACCTGCAACATAGGGACTCACACATGACCTGCAGTACAGGGACTCACACATGACCATAACACAGGGACTCACACATAACCATAACACAGAGACTCACACATGACCATAACACAGAGACTCACACATAACCATAACACAGGGATCCACACATAACCATAACACAGAGACTCACACATGACCATAACACAGAGACTCACACATAACCATAACACAGGGACTCACACATGACCTGCAACACAGGGACTCACACATGACCATAACACAGGGACTCACATAACCATAACACAGGGACTCACACATGACCATAACACAGGGACTCACACATGACCATAACACAGGGACTCACATAACCATAACACAGAGACTCACACATGACCAATAACACAGGGACTCACATAACCATAACAGAGACTCACACATGACCTGCAACACAGGGACTCACACATGACCTGCAACACAGGGACTCACACATGACCTGCAACACAGGGACTCACACATGACCATAACACAGGGACTCACATATGGCCTACAACACAGGGACTCACACATGACCTACAACACAGGGACTCACATATGACCTGCAACACAAGGCTCACATAACCATAACACAGAGACTCACACATGACCTGCAACACAGGGACTCACCCATGACCATAACACAGAGACTCACACATGACCATAACACAGGGACCCACATAACCATAACACAGGGACTCACACATGACCTGCAACACAGGGACTCACACGTGACCGGAGAGACAGGGACTCACAAATGATCATAACACAGGGACTCACACATGACCTGCAACACAGGGACTCACACATGACCTGCAATACAGGGACTCACACATGACCATAACACAGGGACTCACACATGACCATAACACAGGGACTCACGCATGACCATAACAAAGGGACTCACACATGACCATAACACAGGGACTCACACATGACCATAACACAGGGACTCACACATGACCATAACACTGGGACTCACATGACCATAACACAGGGACTCACACATGACCATAACACAGGGACTCACGCATGACCATAACAAAGGGACTCACACATGACCATAACACAGGGACTCACACATGACCATAACACAGGGACTCACACATAACCATAACACAGGGACTCACACAGGACCTATAACACAGGGACTCACACATGACCTACAACACAGGGACTCACACAGGACCTATAACACAGGGACTCACACAGGACCTACAACACAGGGACTCACACAGGACCTACAACACAGGGACTCGCGCATGACCTACAACACAGGGATCCACACAGGACCTACAACACAGGGACTCACACAGGACCTACAACACAGGGACTCATGCATGACCTACAACACAGGGATCCACACAGGACCTACAACACAGGGACTCACAGGACCTACAACACAGGGACTCACGCATGACCTACAACACAGGGACCCACACAGGACCTACAACACAGGGACTCACACATGACCTACAACACAGGGACTCACGCATGACCTACAACACAGGGATCCACGCATGACCTACAACACAGGGATCCACGCAGGACCTACAACACAGGGACTCACGCATGACCTACAACACAGGGACCCACACAGGACCTACAACACAGGGACTCACACATGACCTACAACACAGGGACTCACGCATGACCTACAACACAGGGACCCACACAGGACCTACAACACAGGGACCCACACAGGACCTATAACACAGGGACTCACACAGGACCTACAACACAGGGACCCACACAGGACCTACAACACAGGGACCCACACAGGACCTATAACACAGGGACTCACACAGGACCTACAACACAGGGACCCACACATGACCTACAACACAGGGACTCACACAGGACCTACAACACAGGGACCCACACATGACCTACAACACAGGGACTCACACAGGACCTACAACACAGGGACCCACACAGGACCTATAACACAGGGCAGACAGACAGACAAATTTATTCAGTAATCAGGCCTCCAGCCCATAATACATGTTAACATAATGTAGATCATACATGCTTATATAGTACTATGGCGATATGTTAAGACAAATAGTTTTAGAATGCGTTAGAACAGTGATGAGTTATGTATATTCATAACTTTAGATAGAAATAGTCCAATGTGTTTTAAAGTTCTTGTGGAGTTTGTTGACATAAGGTTTAAAAACTGTTGAATTGACCTACAACACAGGGACTCACACAGAACCTGTAACACACGAACTCACACAGAACCTATAACACAGGGACTCATAGTATGTTTTCATTGACCAAAAGTAAGGTCTCTCATGACCCAAAGGGGTGGATTTTACATTGTATACTGTTTTACATTTCTGTAATGTATTTCATGAATTTGAAGGGTGAGACCTTCTTAAAGTCCCTCACACATGAATTAATATAGCTGTTTTGCACTGTAGTCACAATTCTTTTTAAAAACAACACATATTCCAATGATAAATAGAGTGCGACTCACTTTGCTAGCAGAAACAGCTTCTGTGTGTGTTCAATGATAAATGGAGTACGACTCACTTTGCTAGTAGAAACAGCTTCTGTGTGTGTTCAATGATAAATGGAGTACGACTCACTTTGCTAGTAGAAACAGCTTCTCTGTGTGTTCAATAAGAGCAAGCTGGTTGACAAACTGGAAGCCAAACAGCTCCATCACAACTGCCCTTGATGCCGGTGACAGCTCTGGGCTGGGGTGAATCATGCTGACAAAACAAGTGAAATTATCCGCTGGATATAACATGCAAACCTACATCAAATGATATATCCACTTACCTAACAATATGGTAAGTATCACAATTCCTACCGACATCACCTAGTATTTTTATACAGAAAGATATAATCAATTTCAAACATAACAAATCTGCAAAACACTTCAATTACAACTTCCGATAGAAGAAATATAAAATTTTAGACCACAACAAACTAATCAATACTCTGTTTAAATATTTATTTCCCAAATCACGCATCCAGAGAAATTATGTTTAAATAATTTAAACTCAATATTCAAAATTTCTAAAGAAATGATAAACAACAAATCATACCTATATCTCAAGAAACAACACGGCTGTATCCTATCATAATAATTGTGCTTCAAGATATTGGTGATTTTATTAAATACCTACCGCTTAAGGGCTCCCTTTTTGATGATGCTGTTGTCATGGAGATAAAAAGTCTTACAAATCCCATGCACATCTCCACCACATGTGAAACAGGGCACAGTCCAAGACTCAGGAACTTCATCATCTAAAGCAATGGCTTTAAGAGAATATTTTACAAATACTGCTCCTCAAGAATAAAATTCAACTAGTAGAACAAGGCTTGTGTGTTCTACCATGTCTACTCAAACTAAATAAAGGAACTTGTTTATATATATGTTAATAAACAACCAAAAATACCACAATATGTAAGGAATGTCTCGTTTCAAGCATGACAACAGGTACCTGCCAAACCAATGTTATATACAGGGAAGGAGTTTGCTCTGTCCTAGCTGCATCAGGCCAGGTAAAACATTGCTAGTGTTACTTTTATTGCCAGGTTGCAACTTTTGCAGGTAATATTTCTCACCACAAGTGCATGGCAAAGTTATAAAATTGGAAAACTTAATTCTTTTAGAACTGGCTGCAAATCTATTAGAATCCAGGAAACAAAAGTTCATGAAAATAGTGAAGTACACAGGTCTGAATGCAGTGAACTTGCAGAACAAACTCTTCATAATTACCACTTGGACAGTCACTCGTTAGGTTACAATCACAACAGCCACTTTGAAACTTTTGTTTAAGGTTGTTTACTGGATGTCAAGATGTGAAAGGCCATATACAGATTTCCTCCAAATAAAATACTGAAGCACATTCTCAAGTTCATTTTCTCTCAAGTTACTTAATATTCATAATAACTCAAAATACAGTGTTTCAATATGTGATAAAATGGTGCAGCCAATATTTGGGTGGCACAAACTGATTCATTTACTTGGCGGCACCTGGAGAAGGTGGTTTGTTTGTTTGTTTGTTGTTTGTTTGTTTGTTTGTTGTTTAACGCCGCACTTAGCAATATTCCAGCTATATGAGGACGGTCCGGAAATAATCGAGTCTGGACCACACAATAAAGAGATTGACATCATGAGCATTGATCCACGCAATTGGGATACGATGACATGCATCAACCAAGACAGTGAGCCTGACTGCCTGATCGCCTCTCACAGCAAGCATGGGTTGCTGAGGACCAATTCTTGCCCGGATCTTCACGGGGCTCAACATGTGCAATATGCCAGATTCAGATATGTGCAACTGAACAATCAGTCTCTACACAACAACTGATGTTCCTCAACACCTCATCCTCACAGAACAAGTTCATTATTTTGTAAAATTTAATTCAACAGAGCAAATTAATAAAAGAGAGTGAATGTGTTATAGTAAAGAGATTAATATAGTTTGTAGTCATGGAAAAATCTACAGAAAGTGAATGTGAACATGAAATATTTCTGTATTAGGGTATTACAACAAGGATAAACAACAGGAAACAAAGCAAATCTGACCATGCACCTTAATTATCATTATATCTCAAACTGCATTCAAGTTATAAAGGTCATACCAACAAGGAATGATCAATTTCAATCCTTTAACATGTGGGATAGGGTAACAGAAATGGAACATCAAATTTGGAATTAGTTTAACGTTAATTGAAAAGAACATTCAAATCTTTGGAAAGTGTATGGCAAATATATGGGGTCAGTTGTCAGCCCAAATTAAACACCAATATAATCTTGAAAGAAAAAAAAATAAGACTTTGAAAAGATTATATGATATATGCTAAATAAGAACATGTTCAGATTCTTTTGTCTTTGGGTATATTTGTATTTGTAGTTACCATGGTTGCCGTCCTGACCATTGATTGGCCCTCTGAGAAGTTTTGGGGGGGATGGTTCCATGAAGTCCTCAAACTGCAGTGGGAGGGGGGAGTGAGGTGGGGTCATCGAGCAACTGTCCGCGTCGCACATTGTCTTCATAAGACTTTCATTCTTATTGAACCCATGAATGATCTTAGGTTTATTCCCAACCTACAAATTTTATCAAAATGTCATGTTAGAAAATGTCACTTTATGTGTACAAACAACACTACCACTTCCTATTTGGGCTAAAAATAATAGATTACAAAATACAAATAAACCCACTGTAGTTTTAGATCTAGGCCTGCTTCATACACATGAGATAAATCACATCAGCATACTTGTTATTAATTGTTTCCTGATGAGTCGAGACACATAAACAAAATCAAGTAAGAGTGAACCAAACACCTCAACGGCACGCATTGGTTCATAGAGGCCAATGTCTGCAACTAACACGAGAAAACCTTTGATCGGCCACTAGTTGACACTGACAAGTAACATGACAGCTACTAGGCCCCCTATTAAACTGTAAACAAGTTATCGGTTGTTCATTCGGCCGTTCATATGAATTGACACTATTACTGCTTGTCTTACCTTTTCCTTTAACACCCAAGGTAAAATTACAAGGCCCTCATACTAATACAAGCAGATCTAAATGCATAATGACAAAATTGCCTTGAAATAAAGTGCGCTTTGAAATGCTTCTCTTTCCCGCTGGAAATACAAAGGGAGGTTACTCTCATCTTCTTGTTTCAAAGAACAGCCGGCTTCGAAAAATGATCTACAGCCAGAGAAACTGCATTAATTACAGTAACAATGTAAAGTGTTTTTAGTCACATCGTTGTACATATTTTCTGAGATATATATAGGAGACAAAAAATGTAAAATACATTCATTCGGAGGTTA
Organism: Haliotis rufescens; assembly: GCF_023055435.1. Taxonomy (NCBI): domain Eukaryota; kingdom Metazoa; phylum Mollusca; class Gastropoda; order Lepetellida; family Haliotidae; genus Haliotis; species Haliotis rufescens. The sequence goes on from NW_025964223.1 coordinate 6,898,718, forward strand.
TTTGAAAAGGTGTTTTTTCTCCTTCGATGCAAGAGCAATGTCACGTTTTCACATGACGTCATTAACGATACGTATGACGTCATGTTCCAGTTGCGTAAATAACGGGCGGTTTTGTTGTTGTTCCGAAATCTCGACTTTGTCGTTTTGATTCTTACACACGTGAGTACATATATGCTGCATAATGCCGTAAAGTTGTCAGAATTGTTCTTATACATGCAAAAGCTGGAATTAATGTTACTTATCCTCAGTAATTGTGCTGTTTGTGTTTTCTTTATTCGATAGATCTATGTTGTATTTTTCTGACAAAAATGCGACACACTGGTTGGCCGTTCATGCAAACGCTAGTTACATCTTACATGGCAAATTCAACAAATTACATATTCAATGCTTTTCATCTGTTTCTATTTTCAAAATTCAGCATATTAAGATCATGTCTCATGAAATAGCGAACTTTCATTGAGAAAATATCCCAAGACGATTAGAACTATTTCCGTTTGCGTATGTATATTTAGGGCCTATTTTTCAAACACCTTGGCCAGCTAACTGTGAGGTCATGTTGTGTGATTGTTACATCTCTCACTGTCCTAGTAGTTGTAATAATTTACTTGTTTATAATGATACAAACAATATGTAAGGCACACTGAATTGAAATGCTTTTATTAGGCGGGACGTCACTGGCAGGCGAGCGCGTGTAGTTCACATACAAGAGAAGTCAGGTCCCGTGATGTGCAAATTTGCCTGTGTAATAGATTGTCCTCACTGCGCAGGAGTGTGTTAGCGTACAGAAATCTACTGCAACTTTTTCCATGGACAGAAATACGCGCATTTGCACAGTTTGACAAAAATCAAAGTTGTTGGCACAGTTAACTTTGTACACGGAACATTTCAGAAATAACATGAAAAAAATGGCGATAACTAGATCTATGCACAAATAGAAACTTCCTTGGAACTAATTATAGGTCTAGATCTGATCTAAAATGAACTTCAAGGGTACTTTCTCACTTAATTAGACATATACGAGTTACATGAGTATGACTTGAGCATTGACTTCCGCTGTTTTCTAACCAGATCTAGATCAAAACAAGCAGTTTAATTGCTTGTGCCTATTTTCGCAGGAAGGATTTTCTCACCATCATGCAGTCTATAAAGCACCAGTGATTTTGTTGGAGAGAAATACCATTTGGACATTTTCACGATTTTATTAACTTTTGATAGGGCATTCTTCTGTGACATGACTAATTTTAAAATATATATATGTAGGACATTTGGGGTTTTGACATTTTGACAAGCAGCCAATGTCCTAGAAAATGAACCTACTGGTCCTACTGTTTTTTTTAAGCATATTAAGTTCACCAAAACGATGCAGAGTGCTTCATTTTGGCTACTATTGTTTTTAGCTTTGGATCCAGACAATGCTCAAGATATGTTTCAATAGTTGAAACGCTCACTCTGTCTGTCCTGCATTCTGTAGACTTTAGTGAACACTGATATTGCACCTACTGTCCTGCTGCTGTTACACAAATGCATCATTGCAGTTTTGTTTTGTTTTCTTTCAGGGCAACATGACGAAAGCAGTGTATCTTTTAGGATTGGCAGCCCTGTGTCTTCTTGCTGTACAGCAAGGTATGGATTGTTTTGTTTTTCCAACAGATCTCAAAATTCACTTTAGCAGGCCTAACTGGGGAGACATGTATTTGGTCCATGAATGGGGGTGCTAACCCTCTTTTGATACCCTGGATGGAGACATTTTTAGAAGGATCTTAATTTTCATTGAACAATAAGGCAGCGGGCTTGAAATTGAAACTGTTTATTTTACCTTAAAATATATAAGGAAATCCTCCCTCTTTGACTGTGAATAACTTGGATGTTCAATTTCGTAGTTTAATCATATTAAACCATACAAATGTTTGCCGGGTCATTCTGTCTGCATTGTTTAGCTTGATCCCCCTATTTGACAAAAAGACATGCCGTTGGTGTCCCTGTTTTAGAAGCATGAAACAAATCTGGACGACGGGTATCTGGTATAATGCAAGTGTAACTTCTTAGTTGCGATTGTATGTTTTTCTGCATACCTGTCATAGTTGAGCCTACCCTAGAAGATCCAGGTTAGAATTGATCTCCAGCTTGCCCTAAGAGACGACTATGTAAGAGGCGACTAACGGGATCGGGTGGTCAGGCTCCCTGAGTCGGTTGATGCATGTCATCGTATCCCAATTGCGTAGATCGGTGCTCATGATGTCAATCCCTGGATTGTGTGGTCCAGACTCGATTATTTGCTGACCACAGTCATATAGCTGGAATATTGCTGAGTGCGTCATTAAACAACAAACACACAAATAAAACACAAAATAAACACAGTTAAGACAGTATAACTATGCTACCTCAAACAACTGCTGGTGATTGAACCGTGTTTGCTTTGGTCTAGTTTCATCAAGTTCATCATCAACATCTGGTTATGATCCCACACCAACGCCAACGCCAACGACACCGCCTCCGTCGTCAGGAATGACGACACCACCACCAGCCAACCCTCCGGCCTCCACAGCACCCAAGGAAACCTCTTCATTTGTGCTGTTCTCCATCATCATCGCTTCTGTGTTCTTATTTCTTGTCATTTTCCGTTAACACCTGTGTCAAACTATGATACAAGACAGTGAAACAAAACACAAGTGACGAGCAGAATAATTTGATCAGGAACTCTGCGCAACCGCTTCACAGTGTTTCTTGTTCCCCTGAGAATGAACTGAGAATGGACACTACAACTGTAACTGATGGAGATTTTGTAAATTCACGTGGCTGTCGTTATTGTTCGGATGTTAAAACTAGAGCACCATGTAAAATAGTAAAAATCAATTTTATATATATATGCATGAAGTGAAGGTAAAAAGGATGACAAGATATTTGAAGCCAAGTGCTGATGTCTTTGAAACTTTGGCCTTTGACTATGACTGCAGAATATATCTATTACCCTGATGTACATAATTATATACCGTATTCGACGTAATAAGCGCCCTGCTCTAATAAGCGCCCACGGCGATATTTGCTAATATATTGGCTAGTGAACAATCTCAATTAGCACCTCTTCCAATTGATTAATGTACACAAGACTTATTCATTTGTGTATAATACGCACTCGTGTGTTATATGCACCCTTAATTATGGGCAATTAAATCCTGGAAAAATATATCTGTCGTATATAAACATTTCAGGCTGTCAGCATAAACCATGAAATTTACGATCTTTCAACTCAAAATACTATTCTAATAAGGGCCCCCTGTTTCTAATTTCGAGAGCGCCCTGGGCGCTTATTACGTCGAATACGGTAATTATTAGTTGTAATTCTCACAACAAAATGGCATGCTGTTAAGTGAAGAAAATAAAAAGTGTTCTTATAAAAATTTCGACTCTGTTATCACGATTACAATACGTCCCCAGCGGACCTGGGGGGGGGGGGGGGGGGCGGGGTGTGTGTGAAGAGTTGGTGGGGCGTTGCTCATAATATCGATCACTGGTTTGACTGATCGAGACTAGATTATTTCAGACCGTGGAATCGGGTGGTCAGGCTCGCTGACTTGGTTGATGCATGTCATCGATCCCAATTGCGTGGATCGATGCTCATGATATTAATCACTGAATTGTCTGGCCCAGACTCGATTATTTACAGACCGCCGTCATATAGCTGGAATATTGCTGAGTGCGGCGTTAAACAAACCAACAAAGTCGTGTTGTCGACTGAGTTTCGATTAAACAACACACTAAAAAAAACTCAATGAAGCCGGGGCCCTTTTAATTTCAGATTATATCCGGCCTCAAAAGTAATGGTGATACAAAATAATTATTACATGTAGTCTGGGCTATTATTTTCAAAGAGTGCCCATGCATCTAGACAGATATTTCCAAGATAGAAGTAATTCGATGTGTTTGGCATTTGTGCTTCAATTTCACCATGTGGTGTCAGCTTTATGTTGGATAAAAGTGATGCAGGTCTTGTCACTACCAGCAAGACAAGGTAGTGGTGCTGACAAAACCTATGATCATAATCGGCAAAACTCGTTCACGAATCCGAGACAGAATTCTGTCAAGTCTATGAGACGAAGCTACCACCGTGCCTAGGCCAACAGTTCCCCGTGCATTAGGCATTGCATGTATAGGGAAACAGGTTCCAACTAATAGACCGAGAAAATTAGTCTCATCGTGTATTGGGGAATATTCGAACTTCAAAACTTAACAGTGAGCCACTATTTGCAGTTCTTTGTACACAGTAAATTCTCGCTTAGTAGAAAGCTTACCATTGGAAAAACGTCTCATGTGGATACGTTTCTTTGGTCCCGGCATTCTCACACTACAAGTAGCATTATTGTATATCTGATAAGTATAGAACCATTTAAAGTGGAAGTGTACACGCAAAAATCATTTTCTTTCTTATTTTAAACAAAACGCAATTTTAGAATTAGTTGGTATACCCTCATTTTTCTCACAGTGAAAGTAGGAATCTCTCAGTAAGTGCGAAAATGTAATGCCGTTATGAGGCCTTCGGTTTCCGAGCTAAACAGGCCTGAGTTATCCCCCCTTAGATTATGATGGTGATAATTTAACTGGGTCCCTGTCTTGTCACAACGCAAAAGATATTAAGTACCAGTTTATGGTTATACAACATGGCATCCGATATATTGCCTGATCCGAAGAAGTTCCCTTGACCCATCAAAAAGTTGCAAAACCATACGCTTATGAACCAACAGAGCAGGTTCCGTGGTATGGAAACGATGAAAATCAAGTGGAAACCAATCAGTGTGCGAGCTTAGCCTCAATTTTGTAATTGATATCTTTTCCCGTATAAACCAAGGCTCGTTCTCAAGTGCGACCTACAAACAGTAAATACAATTTGCTAGCTTATGACATATTCACTCTCTATTCTGTCAACTGGATAAACATAGGTTTCTACTAAAACAACTGTGTTTTTGTACTTTTATTAGTTTTCCATGTTATGAAATATATTCACTGAATATTAATGCTTTTTACCTGGATAATAAGGTTTATTCATTTCATGATGAGGACCATCTTTTATAAAAAATTCCCTACTGTATGCATACCTCACAGGGACTACATGGGCAGCCATAATTATACGATGTCTTACATTTTTCTCAGGAGGAATACCATCATTCAACCTTTTGTTTCTATTTTTTCTGATTTTTTGGATGGCAAAAATACACATAAAATTCTAGGAGCGTTTAAAGTTCTTCATAATATTAATGCATACACAAGCCTTATTGGTACAAATGTACTCATTAGTTTTAGAGGTGTCAGAATTCCAATATGTTCAAACCTTTCTTGACAAATCTCCGATGGTGTCAGTTGGAAGTTGCATCATGATAAATAGTTAGTAAGAGACTGGTATTCCAAGTGAGTGCCAAAAGAAAGTTGAAACACACGATTTAGCCATGATTGAGCATAAAAATGCAATAGCCAAGGTATATAATCCAAAAGTAATCGTCCACCACAACAGTAACAGTAGTATACTGTAGACTAACATTTAGTCTCTGAAATCTTATACACAATATCTTTCTTGACTCTAAAAATATATAAAAATTCCCTGTGGAATAGAACTAGCTTGATCTGGCTAGACTTGCTTTTTTATGCATTTCTAGATTAATTTTTTTCATAAAATAAATATACTCCACGGTCATGGTGCAGGACTATACTATACTGCTACAGCAGACGATAGGTTTGAGCCAGTCATTTTACTGATAGAGGTCACGTGACTAAAATCTTGACTACTTCCGGTGCTGTGGAGGGTCACTTTTCCTAATTAAAACTAACAAACCAATACATATTTGAGATTTAAGTTCTGATTTATTTAAGCGCAAATGTATGTTCAGTGCGATAACACTGGCATGCTATGTCCAGACAGCTTAAAGGGCAAGTTCACACGGAAATGAACCTATTTTTCTTGTACTTTTTCCACATTAAAAGTGTTAACCTAGAAGTGTCATAGACAAAAATATAAAAATATCACAATTAATTAACATATTTTTCGCATTAAAACGATTTATATTTTTCACATTTACCAAGTGTTCTATTTCCACAACAAAAACACCATGGCTTATGCCCCTTGCAATATGACGTCATTGGTGCCAATTGATAAACATTATGACGTCATCATGCTTTGTTAGAGCCGCTTCACGTGGTGTAGGTCCAGGTGTGTGATTCTAGCGTCTCAGATGCCAGCCAGCATAGTGTTATGCTGAGTCACCACTGCGCCGGAGTGTGTCGTAGGCCATGTTGTTTTACCGCAAACTGGTACTTGATATCTTTTGCGTTGAGAATAGACAGGGATCCAGTTGAATTGGCACCAATTACGTCATAATCTAAGGGGGATAACTCAGGCCTGTTTAGCTCGAAAAACGAAGGCCTCATAACGGCATATCATTTTCACACTATTGTGAGCTTCCTACGTTCACTGTGAAAAAAATGAGTGTATATTTTCAAACACAGATACTAATTAATTCTAAAATTGCGTTTTGTTTAGAAAAAGAAAGAAAATGATTTTTGCGTGTACACTTCCCCTTTAAGACGGAAAGAACCAAATGTCAAACACCACAACCTGTAAGTAATCAGTTTAGACCCCAGACACACAAATTAGACCCTCAATGACATATCAGTCAACACAAATTTAAACAATCGGCGTGAAGCTGCCCTAAAGTAACATATCTATCATTAGAATGTGATGCTATCAGTAAGGTGCCAGATTTATTTATGTTTCTGGCCGCTCTGTGTGGGACTTCTTGGTCACTTCGAGGGGGAAACTGGGGACTGTCTTTTATCCAATTAAAATCATGTTTACAGTTGTAGCTTCTCCTGTTTTAAGTTGGATATAGGAAGCTTAGTGATCAGTGATTGCAGAAAACATAGGGATTGGCCCCTCCTCCCCTTAAGATAGATGGAACCCATATTTTTGTGAATGACTTCTACCCTGTGAGAGAATATGTTTAGGTCACGTGACTTCAATAAACATGTTCTCTACAGTACATGGATGGGTTATATTTTGGTATTATTTTGATAAATTGAGATATGTGGAAATGGGAAATATATGAAAACATTACTTGTTCATATAGGATTTGTAATAAAAGGATTATATGAGGTAGGTGTAAAGCCCAGGTTTTTTTACTTCCTGTGACAGGGGTTGTTGACGTCACTATGAGCCTTAAACAATGAATCTATTTATAACCTGTCTGAAAGGGAGGCTTGGTTTTCATATATAAGCGGTAACATAGGCTGAGCTCGCATAATGAATCTCATTAAAATCAGATCTTAGTTTTCGCTACCGCTAAACAAAGATCTGAGGACATCCCATTGCGGGTCACGTCAGGACGACCTTTCGCGAATTTTGACCGACCAATGAAATGACTGACAAGAATCGACATTAGCCAATCAGAAGGCAACTTTCTCGAGGTTTACGACACTAGTTTCAAACTGGCGACTACGCTTCGAAACATATTTTGACGTATTCTCGATTAAAAAAAAAAAAAAATGATAAGAAGAACATTCTGGAATGGCTTATAGATGGCCTAGATTGAATGGATATAATCATTAAACCCGTAACTGTCGTTCGGAATACCCCATGTTAAATATGTCGTGGTTGCATGATTAGAAAACACATTCCATGTGATGTCCTCAATTCTTTGTTTAGCGATTGAGTGGAAACCAAGAGAAGATCCACATCACCTGATGTGTCACTCGACCCCAACTCGACATCTACACAATTAGGCCACAGGCCCCTGAAGCAGGATAGAGATATTACTGAAACACTGGACCCATATCTATTTATATATATATGGGTCCAGTGTTTTAGTAATATCACTACCCTGCTTCAGGAGCCTGTGAATTTGGCCTACCGGTGACAACGTGGTAAGAATAACACTTTGATGTGTGTATACCTAAATTACCTATATGCTCATTATTACATTTTCAGAAGCGGAAACGTAATATTCTAAGAGGATTTTGTCACGCCTGGTGGCCCGCATGCTTCGTCAGCTGGCCTATTAATCCTGTCCAACCCTGTTACGACCCTATCGCCGGTATCGGCATTGCCGTCAATCTAAGTTTGTCTGTATAAGGTATAAACTTCCCACTACCTATAGGCTACAGATCAGTGCTACTTGGCAATATCAAGAAACAAATACGATCTGTCGCCAAACGATTACAAATTACCGGCTGATTACGAGAGCATATGCTATGAGAAACACGAAAATGGGGTACGTCGCAGAACGTTTCTGAAGTCGGTTGCCGAGTGGAAACGTACTGGGGAAAAAAGATTCTCTTTGATTTTTTCCCCATCCGAATTCGAAAATAACTGCCATATTTTATTCCAAATTATTCCGTATGTCACACCAGCACCAGCCGAGCAAAACCGTCCCCATTTGAAATTAAAGTGAAACGATAGATCACTCAATTACTGTTGTAGACCCGTATCTACATTATTTAATAGATAATTGTTTTTTGGTTTGTTCTGACAACCATTCATAGAAAATGTATTGCAACTATACAAGGAAACTATTTATCATCCATTATAGGGCCAGATTTTTACCCAAAAAATGTTTACAACCTAAAAAAATATGAAAGGTTTAATATATCATTAATTATTAAAAACAGTGGGTCGTTTAATTGAGTGGACCAGATATATCTGATGCAGGACGGCGGCTTGTCTGTCAGTGACGAGATCTTGTCAAAACAAGCCTTGATTAAAAAAACAGATGAACTTTTTTTGAAACTTGTCTTCTATTATCAATGCTTGACGCTGTGTAAATCAGACAGAAATATAACTGCAATAATGTGATCTTTAAAGGTTTTAAACAGAACTATATTTTTCACGCGTAACAACACGTTTAACTTTGATTTGGAATGGGTGGACGGATGACGTCTCCGCGTTGATATAGATCTAGTTCGCTTAAATAATTAAAGTTTGATGTTTAATGGATTGTTTTGTTATGATTTATGTATCTGTCAATATAAGGATTGAAGTTGTATTTGTTGACGTTCATCAGCTGATGAAGACAGTGCATCACGTGAGCAAATTTATCATGAAGCGCTTCGTTCGATTACAGAAACAGCACAGTCAGCGGGCTCTTCATGAGTGTGCTGTCCCTTTAGTCGGTTTCCGATCAGCTCAGAACCAGCAGGTATAAACTCTCACGGAAGACGACAGCAACTCAGCAAGCGTCAATATGCCCAACACAAATGAACGAAGAAGCGCAATTCAGACAACGGACCCTTCCAACCATCACAGCGAATCTTACAGTTCGTTATCCATGCATTGATGTCTTCTCAGTCGCGATTTTGGAAAACGAAATAATTTAAGCGTGCTTAATGTTGTATTTTGAACCGCACGGCACCGAACAGAACAATAGGCTGTGCATCTGAGAAGATAGAATCACACGCCTGTACCTACACCACGTGAAACGGGTCTAATAAAGTCTTATGATGTCATTCCTTTATCTATCGGCACCAATGACGTCATATTGTAAGGGTCATAAGCCATGGTGTGTTTATTATGGAAATAGAATTCTCGGTAAATGTGAAAAATATGAACCGATTTAATGAATAAAATAAATTAGATACTTGCGATATTTTTATTGTTTTGCCTCTGAAACTACTTAGTAAATACTTTTCATGATGACAAAGTACAAGAAAAATCGTTTTATTTTCGTATGAACTTGCCCTCTAAGTAGAAAAAAAACAGTTGTCGTGATACATTTCTTTGGGCCCCAAAGACATGTTACATAGTGTGAGTAAGTCTCTCTCTCTCTGTTGGCACATGAGCTTAAAAACGAGATTTGTCTAGAATTGACTTCAATATTTTTTAGTTTATGGAGAAAAAACGTACAAATCGGTGTGCAGACAATGTAAATAGGCGTAGCGGATTTACGTAAAGTATTGAAGTCAGTTCTTATAAATAAATATAGTCAACAATAATTACTTCACAGACTTCTTATTTAATTCTCAACACACACAAAACTGTAGACAACAGTACGAAACCAATGACAGTTCAGCCCACATATTGCATTCTATTATGAGCTCGTAGTTTCTAAGTGGGCGCGGCCTTAAATTCCTTTCTGTTTATGGAACCAAACGGATAAAATATTGCTTATTTTGCCAATCAAATGCCTCGGAAGCGCTTGAAATTTATATATTTTCGTGTTTTTTTCAGCTCATGTGCTAAATATAGAAATTAATTTCGATTTTTTTTATGGAAACTGTCGAACTGTGCGAGAAAGAATGTCACCCTTTCACAAGAACTTCTTCCATTCTGATTTCATACCTGACTGTTTCAAGAGACAAATCGATATATTTCAAAGCGGTTGACGTTGATATGAAGCGAATAACGGCTATTATTTTTCACCCCAAACAATCCACATACTTTTATGTCGCAAAAATGAAGTAAATATGCATGTTTTGGCGAAATAAGTAAAAATGAATATATCATGGAATGTGTATAGTTGATTCCCGACTAACTTGCACGTGCAGCTGCACTGATCAACGACTTGTCCACTAACTGTTCTTGTGATATCCAGGAAGTGACGGTGTCAAACAATGATGGATCTGGAGTCTTAAGGACTCAACATATATCGAACTTTAGAAGAACGTTTAAAAGATAGTGCCTTTTGATCACAAAGCTGACATGAGCCTGCATGATTGATATGCTTTCTTCGTTCATTTCTCAGACATGGGTTTTTGACATACATGGTACTACTGGTGGTGAATGGTGAATTGAACCCGGGACTTCTGGGTGACGAGCGAACGCTTGAACCACGAGGCTACCATTCTGCCCCTTAATTGAAACCCGTTTAACAAAGCGATCTCATTGTACGACTATCGCAGGTTTATGTTTAACAGAGTGAGTGAATTTAAATGTATGGACACGTGAACAAAATTTGGGCTACAAATATTGGCGATACCACTTCTGAAATGCCAAGGTGTGTTATTATTACCCGTTGTATAATGATACATTGGTTTGTTTTTTGTTTCACGCTGCACTCAGCAATATTCCAGCTATATGACGGCGGTCTGTAAATTACCGAGTCTGTACCAGACAATCCGGTGATTGGCATCATGAGCATCGATCTATGCAATTGGGATACGATGACATGCATCAACCAACTCAGCGAGCCTGACCACACGATCCCGTTAGTCGACTCCTATAAGCATAGTCACCTCTTATGACAAGCCCGAATCTTCATGGGTCAGATACATTGGAATTGTAATCAGGCAATGGCCTATGTTTCTTCAATGTGCCCGAGAATATCGTCACGCCTTTCACTGTCACGCCATTTAGACGGTAACTGCAGCATATGTGTGGGATCTGCTGTATAAAAAATTAAACAATATCTCGACAACGATTGCCGATGTTGAGAAAAAACATGGTCCGGAATTCTTTCACACCAGCTATATAGTACCAGCTTTAATAATAAGTATTATGAAAGATACTTCTTGAGCATGTATTCGCCATAGCAGAAGTTAACCTCAGCTTAATCGAACAGCTGATTTCTATCAATTTTGAATTTGTTTTAATTCTATAGTACCAGCTTTAATAATAAGTATTATGAAAGATAATTGTTGAGCATGTATTCGCCATAGCACAAGTTAACCCCAGCTTAATCGAACAGCTGATTTCTATCAATTTTGAATTTGTTTTAATTCTATAGTACCAGCTTTAATAATAAGTATTATGAAAGATAATTGTTGAGCATGTATTCGCTATAGCACAAGTTAATCTCAGCTTAATCGAACAGCTGATTTCTATCAATTTTGAATTTGTTTTAATTCTTTTAGAATGCCATATTAAAACATGTATGTAAGATAAATTCGTTGTAGCAGGATCACAACCTTCATAGTTGCAGTGACAGGTGGACACAGTGTAGAGTGAAAGTATTTCAATTCGGGTGAACAATCCAGTAGACTTAAATATTCAGTTTGTCCAATATATTGTTCTGTGCACCCCGTGGAGGTAATGACAAAAGGGCTTTTCTGGCAGAACAAGTTAGATCACATCGAACATGGAAAATTCCGTTGTTTCTAAATGTGACTGAGCTACCCTCCATCATGTGGTGACAGGTCCCCCAGTCGCCGCTGTTGCACTTTGTTACCCCAGTCCACTCTTTCTAAGCACTTACAGAACTTAAAATGTTCTTGAAATTCGAAATTTGACGTTGCTGTTTATAATGTTAAAACAGTGTTTCATTCTTTTATTCTGTTCTAACATGCTAGGATTTGCCTGGGTTTTGTGAAAAGTTTTTGATTTTGTGCATTATAGGTGGATACAAAGGCATTTCATTTATTGTCTTTGTCGTTCTTCCGTTTGACTGCTAATAATTAAAAATTGACTTTGTGTTAGTTCCTTGGAGTATGAACCTAAATAGAGTAAGGGCCAAACTGTATGAAGGGCGGAGCTTGGTACCTTCATTCTCCCTGATGGCACGAATGAAAAATGTTGGAGAATGTATTCAGCGTCGTGTTTCGTTTTAATTTATAAATGGGGTCAAATTTTGCAACAATTGCACTTTTTAGTTTCATCAAATATTTAGCACCGTGCGGTGTACTTTCAAGGGGGTCCCGGAGTTCATTGGCCTAATTCAGGCACGGGTCTCTGTCAGGTGTGCTTAGTCTGTTTTTAGATCTTACATCTATGTTATAGTCTCAGCTGTCTGCGAAGTGGCAGGAATAGTGAGAAAGTGGGCATCAAAGACCCATTAACATCTGACGACCCGTCAGGGAAAAATGTAAATTTAGCATTTCAGTGATAAATGTGACCTGCTATTGAATAACTACCGTTGTTCCTAACAACAGTACGTAGTATAACCTCCGATACTTCACAATGAGTGGGCGAGCTGGGATTACGTCTCTTTTAGAGGTATTTCAGTTATATCTCAGCGTGGTTGTTTAATGTGGGAGGAAAGCCTGAAGTGATCCAAGCAGGTCTAGATGTTTAACACTTCGGCGAAACCCACGACCACGGATATGGTGTTAACAAACCAAGAATCACAATCGCGCCGAATCTGGGGTTCGAACCCAGCTATACCCACCCTATTTGTTTTCTACATATTGTTGTCGTATACTGAGGTATTAGAGGTTCTGACAGTCGTAGTGATACGAGTGTGTGACTAGGGTTTTACGCCAGTGTTAGCAATGCTAGTATTCCATCAATTTCACGACGGGGCTTCACATTGTGCTCATGTGGGGAATCGAACCCGGTTCTTCGGCGTGACGAGCGAACGCTTTAACTAACCACTAGGCTATCCCACCACCCCTTGGTGCTACGGTCTTTTTGAAAAAGGGGAACCTGTCTATGACCTATCTTATATATTCTTGTCGAAGACGTTCTACATATAAAACCGTAATAAATGTGTGCTATACGTAAAATAACATTTTTAATTTATAAAAAGTAATGATTGATTGCATGCCCGGACAACAACATAAGTGTCATCTTAAACCGTGTAACCCCTAACAGGTTACACCCGTACCGATCTGGTAAGCTTATTCTGTGAGAACCCCGTTTCACAATGGGTGAATCTTGGTTCATGCCGTAGTCAGCATATTCCATCACTATATTACAGCGGCCTCTAAAACAATCTAGTCTCGCTCAGGCAAATTCACATTCACTCGCTCTTTGTGAAGGGTAGATCTAATAACGTTTTACGCAGCCCAACAGTCTATTACATTCGAACATCATTTGTTTGTTTGTTGTTAAACGCCGCACTCGGGAATATTCCAACTATATATGACGGCGGTCTGTTAATAATCGAGTCTGGACCAGACAATCCAGTGATTGTGAGCAACGGTGTACGATGGCACGCCGGCAACCAGGTCACAGAGGCTGACCACCCGATCCCTTTAGTCGCCTCTTGCGTTGGCATAAATTCCAGGGACAACCTTCACGGGGAGAGCATCAAGTTAACACTTAACGTCATACAACTCTCATGAAAGAGAGTCTCAAATACAAGGGCGGATCCAGCATTTACAAAAGGGAGGGATCCAAAATATCAAAATCCTCTCAGATAATTTTACTGCCTACAACATACTACATTTGGTTTTCAAAAGGATCCGCCTCTGAAATGTACCTTTCATACGCATTCAGTCTCAAGAAAACGACAAAAAAAGCACAATTGTAATGGAAGGATTTATTACAGAAAATAGAAAACTTCAATGGGAGTAAATCTTGTATCTGTCAAGCAATAAATATGAAGAGTGTATATAATTCTGAAATGCAGATTCATGGAGCCAAGGAAAGACGAATCGAGTAATAAATAATTACAATAATATTACGCAGCACAATTTTAGTACATCAATTGGTGATTATAGGTCATGCGACAGATGGTGAACACATTTTATTATTATGTACTACAACAAATGAATCAGTAAAAATAACTGATCTTGTTTCGTTTTTTACAAAAAAATATTCACAATTTTTTCATCACCCAGAATCGGTCCAATATGGACTTTGCAACCTGATCGTTATGTCCCACATTAACAAAGAGAATCTTACCATAACATGTTGACAATGAAAGAAAAAAAACCTGTGTACATAATAAAAAGGCCAAAACTGTACCTGTGAACCTTTCTTCAGCATTTACATCAAAAACTGTCCCAAGACAGCTCAAAGAAATATAGTATTATACTAGAAAGGAATGTTCTGCCCATAACGAAAAGGTTGATTTTACATGTGTGAGCCTATCTTCACTGTTCACACCCAATACTGTCCGAGACAGCTCCGCTGCAAGGAGAGATTCCTTGTACAGATGGAGCATTGGCCCCAGTGCTGGCCAACGGCTGACTTGGAGTTAACATCTCTCCGAGTGGTTTAACGTCTCGACATCAACTTTTGATAGCCATTCGTTCTAACTGTGATTGGAAAGCTGCCAATCCTGGTGAAGAGTCAGTCTGCGTCCAGGATAAAATCAACATTGAGCTTACACGACGCCATCTTTCTTCTGTGTTTCTCGTCGAACTCTCGACTTTCCTCGGGAGTGAACCAGTTGCGCCAATCACCGACCTCTCCTGAACAAAGAGTGAAAAACATTATAGTTTGGATAAAACCGTTAAGAATAACTACGAGTGGCCAAGTCGTCTAAGGCGCCGTAATTTGTTCAGAGTTGCGTCCCTTGGGCACGCCAGAAACATACGACGTGATTAATGTTTCTCGGTTTTTCAGTACCATACCCGAGGTCGTGAGTTTCACAAAAGCGGTAGACATCGGGCCTTCCTCCCACATTAAGCTGACACGCCATGGCATAACCGATACGCTGTTCAAAGCGGCGTTAAACCCAACTCACTCACTCACCACAAAGCACTTAGTCTATCAAATAAGGTCATCTGAAGTGATGCGTAAACAAAACTGTCCTAGCAGACGGTATTACAGACCTGCCTTTCCACTGTATTCCAAATAACGCCAGATCTACCTGCACGTCTACCAACGACGGTCAAGCTCTAAGCCTCACGTAGAAACTTCTTCCTTTCTTTGTTGTTTAATACCACACTGAGCAATATTCCAGCTATATGACGGCGAACTGTAAATAATCGAGTCTCGACCAGACAATCCAGTGATTGACATCATGAGCATCGATCTACGTAATTGGAACCGATGACATGCATCAACCAAGTCAGCGAGCCTGACCACACGATCCCGTTAATCGCCTCTTACGACAAGCCAGAATCCACACGGTCAGATTAATTGGAATTGTGACGCCGTTCGACTAGCTATCAGGCATGCAATGGCCTATGTTTCTTCAATGTTCCCGAGAATATTGTCTAACATTTATACGGTAACTGCAGCATGCGTTGGATGTGTTGTAAAAAGAATTAGGCGACATCTCGCCTGTTTTACATTCGGAATATCAACTTTTTCCTTCTGTCCGCCAACACAGAATCCTGAGTCAATTGAGCAAATTGATTCGAAGTGACAAGTTAGTAGAAAGCGGGTCTGTGAACTTGGACAAACTTGAGGAACGTGCAAGTGTGTGTGTTGCTGCTTGTACGAACAAATACCGGTTTTGTATATACCATGCCGCAGTTTAACATGAATACCCCACTCAGACAGACCATACTGCCCCCGAGCCCACCAGTCCTATGTTTAGCTCCTTAATGCCGAGCGCCAGCCAGGGTAACAACAAGTATAAAGTGTAGCTCAGCTGCTGGTAACTTAGTTTGGGGCGGGGGATTAACCTAGTGGTAAAAGCGTCGGCCCCAAAGGGGTACTATCATCTTCCCGAGGCAAGAGAGTTAACTGAATTTAAAAGTCCAGTTTCCACCCTTGCCGAACTAGGCTAGTATTATCGAGTTACATTGTGGCTGGACTAACGAGTCTATGCATAGTCCAATCAGAATCGCGCACCGAAATCGAAATCCGGTTCGTGAACTGTCGTGCAGATTTCGGTCGATTGCAGGATTTGCAAAGCATGTGCACCGCCAACTCGTTGTCAGCAGATATTTTTCAAATCTTTTCATGTTTTTAATCAAGGTGCTCACGTGATTTGATGCATTTCGCGATGTAAGACCCGTTTTAACACAATATAGATCTTGATTATCGATCAGATCGTCCTGACCGGGCGCCACCATTTTGTGTGAAGCAAACACAAGTGATACGATAGGGGGAATCTGATTGGTCCAAAGGAGAGGCTTAGAAGGGACATAGCTGGTAATAGCCACTAGTGGCGCTACGATCGAGCCCAGTAATTCCAGCCTAATTCGGCAAGGGTGGAAACTGGACTTTTATAGTCAGTTAACTCTCTTGCCTCGGAAAGATGGGGTACTATTTGTGAAGGCCCAGTGTGAAATCGCTCGAATATTGATAAAAGCGGGAGTTTGTATGTTGTTTGTATGTTGTTTGTATATGGAGATATATAAAAACAACAAATGGCTGAGGATACAAAGCGTCCTGTATTGTTATATGAAACCAAAATTGTTCGCCATGCTAACAAAATAAGAATCGGCCCCAGACCATGAGAACCTACACGTGATATCACGACTGTGACAGGGTTGTAATACGCACACAAAAATATTATCCTGTGTGGCCCACTGCACTCAACAAATCACAATGACGCAAACACTGTTCCAAGAACGTAATTACAAGTTAAACTTTGATTAACTGTTCACATTTGAATAATAACCAAACACGAAAACATGTCCAATTACATCAAAAGAAAATTCCTATATAACTATTCAATCGTCTTTCCAAATATTCAAAATTGATAAATCGGGTCAAAAAATGCCATGGCGGCTTACGCGGAATGTGTTAAGTTGAATTCGCGGAATGTAAAAACCGCTTCGAGCGACCTCTTACGTCTGTCTGCTCGACTATGAAAACTGTGTTTACGGTGCCTTTGACAGTTTCAGTGCATATAGACAATACGTTCCTTTCATCCCAGGGACAGACATAATCACCCCACATTGTCTCCTTCATAACATGGTTGATGAAACTGTAGATTTAGGCGTGTTCCCGTTGCCACTGACAGGCTACAGGTGTCAGCACCAGCTCCATCCATCAACGCTATGTTATTGTTGTATTTGTTGCAAGGCCATAAAGGGAAAACGTCATTAAGTAAACTATTTAGGGTTAAAAAGGACATGGATAAAATTGGTCGAATACTTAAGAGAAAAAGAGTCTATGCTTGTTTGATTAATGAAGCGAAAAGGCGGAACACAAAAGACTGAAGATGAATTGTTTCTTCTGAAAAAAACAATATTCTGTTTAATTACTTTCAAAGCTATAATATGTAACTGGCAGGTTTATGAACTTAACAGTCAATTCATCAAGTTTCAATGCTGAAGAAAACAGCTGATTGGGGGCATGTGTGACATGTGTCTGAAATGCCAATCGCCGAACGTCAAATATGGCGGCCTGTCATCTCTGTGACGGAAGTCGTATAATGAGTTATTTGTTTTAGTTTTTAACTGTATGACATATTTCATTTGTTGCGACATGGAAAAAGCTGACTAGGCGACAGACATATATAACTAGTGCACTGAAGTTTGCGCACCGGTCTTTTTGGTTTGTTTCTATTCCAGTACTGTCAGTGCATCTGTGTACAATAAACCCCTTTCTACAACATGGAACGTCTTGTTTTTTATAACTTGTTATACATTTTTATGATAATATTTGAACGATATTTTCCGATCTTCACTTTTAGTAGGTACACCCAGATGTATCGTAATACATCTTAATAATAACCATTATCTTCAATACGCCACATAATTTAGACTTTTTCACATAAAACAACATTTTAAGCTAAATTATTATTTAAAATATTCATTCACTGGTGTCAAAAGGGAGTAAAAATCATCTTCCCGAGGCAAGGGAGTTTACTGACTCTAAAAGTCCATTTTCCGCCCTCGCCGAACGTGGCTTGAATTTCTGGGCTCAATCGTAGCGGCACCAGTGGCTTTTACAAGTTATGTCCCTTCTATGTTCCTCCTATTGAGCCTCATGATATTAATCACTGGATTGTCTGGTCCAGACTCGATTATTTACAGACCGCCGTCTATAGCTGGAATTTTGCTGAGTGCGGCATTAAACAACAAACCAACCAACCAACCTCCTGTTGACCAATCTGATTCCACCCCTCATATCACTTGCATTTGCATCAAATAAAATTGTGGCTTTCAGTCAAGACGATCAGATCGATATTCAAGATATATGTTGTAATAAAACGGGTCTTACTTCGAGAAGTGCGCCAAATCACGTGAGCACCTTGATTAAACCATGAAAAGATTTGGAAGTTATGTTTCGACGCCCAGTTGACGGTAAACATTTTTCGCAAATCCTGCAGTCGACCGAAATCTGCATGTTGTTTACGAACTAGATGTCGATTTCGTTACGCGATTTTGATTGGACTATACATAGACTCGTTAGTCCAGCCAAAATGTAACTCCATTATTGCAGCCTAGTTCGGCAAGGGTGGAAACTGGACTTTGACAGTCAGTTGACTCCTTTGCCTCGAAAAGATGAGTAAAAACATTGAATACCCAAAGAATATTATCAATACTCAATGTGAATGATGATTTGTGAGTAAACACTCACTGGCTCAAAAAGGTATCTGGGGCCCTGCAGATGCAAATCAGTTGAACATGTTGTTTGTTTGTTTGCTTGTCGTTTAACGTCGCACTCAACACTATTCCAGTAATATGATGGCGGTCTGTAAATAATCGAGTCTGGACATCGTGAGCATCGATTTAGATTTTGTGTCGACGTTCATGAGCCATTTTTTCAGCTACAAATACAAAACCAAACATGTTTTTACTTAAACCTATGAGCCTGATTTTAAAAAAAGAGAAAAACACCTTGCAACAAATTTGTGGCAGGCAATTTCTTACCTTTGCAACAGGCTGAAGCATAATTATTTTTTCAAGAAGTTTCGAATTTTTGAAAACCACGAGGGTATGGTGCTGACAAAGAAAAAACAATCAGGGCGTATCTGAAACTCGAACCCACGATCACTGGTTTCTGCCATACCTTATGGATGAGAGTGAGTCACTTTGACATTAACTATTGTCATACAAGAGTGACCTCCCCTCAAATTGTCTCCCTTTATCGTAAGTGTCTGGCCCGTACACAAACTGTTTACTTGCTTTTTACGTTAGTTTCACATTGACAAGGCAAAATGAGGACAGATGGTCATTTATGGTGTTAATATCGCTTCATGCCGTTTGTTATGTTCTTGAAAATGTTTCGTTATTAACCGTAAATTTCTCATTTTACTCCTCAATCGAGTGTTCGTTTTGCAAATCGCCATTTTTGTAACTAGACCAGCTTGTATTCTTTCGTTTCCAACAGCGGTCTCGTAGTTTTCAAGAATATTTTTTATTAAAGTTTATTTTGTATGTATCTATAAGTATGAGACAGAATTTTCGTGACCCTGCATATTTTTGTTTCCTTTGTTTCTATATTTTAAGATTTTGCAAACACGAAACTAGATCTACATTTTTATTCGCTGTGTGTTGGCAGGGTATGAAACTCCCAAAAATTTCAGCCAGACCACAGGACTGGCTAGCTGAAATACTTGCCAGCCCTGACCAAAACCTGCCTGCCCACTATAATCATATGTTTCTCAGGATAAGCTAACGGGGTTTCTTTTTGGTTACATTTTATCATTCATCTTTACATGTGAATTAATGATTATCATCGGGAAATATTTAGAATATTGTCACATATGAAATATAACCCGACCGTCGGGCAGGGGGATTTGAAAATCTGGCAGCCCGAGTTGAAATCAACCCGTCTCGGACGGTCGGGCAGGCAGGTATTTGGTGTTGGGTAGGGAGAATTTACGTTTCAAGGTTTTGCGGTTTGTAATGAAATAATTTAATTTTCTGATAGACAACTACAGAAAAAGTATATAATAAATAGGATATTCCATGTGTCTCGTGAAATGTCGTTTCTCTCATCTCGTAACGGGGTAAAAGGTGAAATCTCATCCCTCCCTCCCCTCACCCGATGAAAGAAACATGATATTTCACGAGACACTGGAAATAATCTCCATGACTCACACGTTACAGCCTTGTAGGACTCGGGCATGAAAACATACATTTAACTGGCTTCTAATTGAATGCTATAATTCAAGAGCATCAGTCATAAAATGTGACTGTGAGATCATTGTCATAATTGCATGGCTCAACATGATGAATTGCCACGGCCTACTTCCTTTCGCTGTAGATATTATACATGTTCGCGTACTTCCTCGTTAAAACGTACATCTAAATGAGCGATTACAATGTCTGGGGGTCTCAGGTCGTGCAAATTGACAACCCTTGCAAGTTTGCTTCATGTCATTCAAATAAACTCAACGCCAGAAAATAACCAGTCTCGATTATCCGCCGCATCAGATTCCATTGGGCTTAAAAGGCAAACTAGCGGTGAAAGTTACAGTGAGAAAGAATATTAGTGATGACACCAGGGCACACTCTCACAAAGCGATCTTAGCGCTAAGATGATCGTGACTCCCATACTTTAACATAGACTTACAATAGTCGTAGTACTAAGATTGCTTTGTGCAAGTGGGCCCAGGTGTTGAAGTAAATGTAAGAATGCCCTGCTCTACCGGTAGCGCCCGCCACACACACACACACACACACACACACACACACACACATGTGCATGCACGTCCCAATAGAAGTGCAATAATCTCGAACGCGACGTTATATCCCATTTCGGCTCACCACAAACTAAAATAGCTCGACTTGAAAATAAATCAGGGACCTCATTTACAACGAGTGAAGGTATGCGGGTTTAGTTCGGGTGTTATCGAGGCTGGGTCGAGGAAACCCTGAAGTGACGAGAAATTTACAAGTGTCCTGTAGTTGAAATACGCCGGTTATCATCAATGTATTCCCGTTAGGTATCAACGGTACCCCTCTCATAACACATGACCAAAGTCACCGTTTGTGAAAGGAAAGTATACACTTGAAAATTGAATTTGACCGAGCAACTACAAACAAAATCTGAAAACAGTCTCCGAAACGCTGCAACCCCAAGGGCCAAAACAAAATTATGCATCCGTATCAAATACACAATCGAATTACTTGTCTGTTTAATGTTAGCTACCATCAAACATGGGTGTATACTTTCTTTTGCCCGGCTGTGTATATCATGGATACTTGGAAGATAACATACTGTAGATGTAAACGTGCTAAATTGAATTTGAAACCAAACGCGCAACTTCAGGTTTCAAATGTTCAATCAGAGGGGGTTTATTGTGATTTGATAACCACTGATTGACATATCAGAATCGGGCAATTTTCAAGTTCATGGTAGAATATATATTGAAATATAGTAAGCGGTGCATATTCTTTTCTTGGTGTATACATTCATTGAGGAACCCATGCATGATCGATCCCCTGACGGAACACTGCACAGACATTCGTGTGAGGAACATTTGATTGATGCCCCATTTTTTCCATCCACAAATTATATAAAATATTAATGCATTTTCCTCACTGACAAGAAATCAAACAAGTTAATACACTGACAACTGTATGTCAATCGGAAACGGATTAATTACACGGTGTGGGGTTATGTAAGGTTATTTGATGTGATCTGAACTTACCAGGGGTGGGAAAAGGCACTTGAAAGCGCCCGTGACACCCAACAGGAAGGGGTGACTCGTTCTGTCATCGCAGGTGTCAACATTTTATTGAGGATTGGACATAAGTTATTCACTTACGATTTTATACATGTGTCATCGACAAAGAGTCTAGTAATATCTGAGATGTCTTTTTAATATACTAAATAGAAAAATGGGCCAAGAACTGATCCCTGGTGAACGCCAGCTCTATCTGATGAAGTTTACCCATTATCAAGAATTTTCTGTTTCCTTTCTGTTAAACAGCTCCCAAACCAAGAAAACACTTTGACGTAAAAAACAACAACTTGGGTTCAACTTATGTAAAATAACCCCGTGCAACACTAGAAAGCTTTTGACGCGTCACAAACAATCATGCCGAAGAAAATTCACAATCGTCAAGCGATTTACATATGGGAAAGTTGTGGAAAGGATGACTGGTATTTATTTAATAGATTCTTATCCATGTAATAGTTGTGCATTCTTTTCAAAAATAGTCTTTCAAATGTGTTTCCTGGGCATGACAGAAGTGAAATAGGTCTGTAATTAGCCGGGTTAGATCTGTCACCTTTCTTAAATAGAGGCAGTATACAGTTCCAGCATTACATCCCTTGTCTTTGTAATGGAGGTATGGCACTACACTTTAACCACATCATCAACCACAGAACTAGACACTTTCATGACGAGGGAACAGCAGGTGCTACTTTGAATACAGAGGATCTCAAGAGGCAGATAGACTTAAAGACATGTCCATGATTTTACAACATTCTACATTCTTGTTGGACATCATGTACGAGGGCTTTGAAAATTGTTTGTCAATGGCTGAAATATTGATCAGTTTGAAACCATAAACTGTTTTGTATCGGAATGGGCAATGCTCTGCTGTTGGGCATAATCATCTAAACAAATGTTTACCTGAGCTGATGTACAGCGTCTACTCACGAAAAATGGCGACGGACGAGCGATAATGGGAATTGTTCAACTGTACCACCCATTCTGTTACAAGACAATGTCAAGTGAGTGAGTATGGTTTTACGCCGCTTTTAGCAATATTGCAGCAATATCACGTCAGGGGACATCTGAAATGGGTTTCGCACATTGTACCCATGTCGGGAATCGAACCCGGGTCTTCGGCGTGACGAGCGAACGCTTTAAACACTAGGCTACCCGACCGCCCCTCAATGTCAAGTCAATAGCTACAGCATTTTATGTCAAATTCAGGAGGCTTCTTTCCGAAGTTTGCTTGTAACTTTTCTAATATCGCTACTTATTTTTTTATTTTATATTTCCAATAGATCAGAGGGCGTGAAATAACATGTCGGTCCTTCCTAACTAGAAAGGCCGACTAATGGAAATATAGAGCATCTGTTGGTAGTTTGATTCCCTGGCTGCGTCAAAACAAATTAAGTTCATATATGGTATCTGATATCATGTCTGGAGACGGGCATTTAGATGGTAAAACAAGGACTGGTCGGCTCGGAGTCAGTGTAATCAGTCTGACTGGTGTATCCATGTTAAAAAGTGACATGTTGGTACATACTTTTTCTATACGCGTAGCTGATAAGACGTACGTGTTGGTACCTACCTTTTCTGTACACGGAGCTGATGAGACCGTCTTCTCTCCATTTGTCTTTACACTCTGTTTTCTTTCCTTTCATGTTTTCAAAGGTGCAAGCGGTCGCGATGTTCTCTATCGTCTGCTCCCCCGGGTTCTGGCGAAGAAAGCCCGCCACCCGCCTCACTTCTCTGTATAAGTCCTGAAACAACACAAGACAACACATATGAATATTTACCCGCCAATACCAAGGTTACCGATGACATCATCCGCTGCACATCTATAACACTTGACGTGACGTTCCTGACAGGACACAACACGGCAGCAATGGTAAAATTGGTCTATTTCCTTTCGATGAGAATATGAGGGCGTCAACATTACTCAAGGCATTTAATTAAGATTCAATATGGAGGCCCGCATCTACCCTGGATTTTCTTTAAAAAATACATTTGCTTTAAGTCCTTTGGGTTGACACTGTAAGAATGCGGCCACGCGTTATTGTATTTTGGTGCAGTTGTTGAATTTTTCATGGCAGCGGATGACCATCTTAGCTCATTTCATAAAATAACTTATTGTAAATAACACGACAGAGTGATGTACACGGGAGAACTACCAACGTCAACATCCAATAGGTAATGTGGGGAAGCCTAGTGGTTAAAGTGTTCGCTCGACATGGGTACAATGTGTGAAGCCGTGATATTGCTGGGATATTACTAAAAGCGGCGTAAAATAATACTCACTCGCTTATTTGTTATACTGTTAGCTGAATGTGAGAAGATAGAATTAAAGTAAACTAAATTATTAACTGCATGGTTGAATTTAAATTATATCAAATTGCTAAATTGCTAAAATAAACATAAATAGCGATGTAGTTGTCTCCAAAGATTTGCATGCATAACTGTTTAAATATGAATTAATATTCATTAGGGTCAGCATTTCTGAGCTATATCGCCTTTGGGCTAAAGTATTAAAATTGAGGTTGTCAAAAATATATATGAAACATTTTCAAGGGCATTCTATTTGTTTCATAAAGAAATCTATTGTCATAAAAATGCATCGAACCAAAATAACAGTTCGTGTTGCTATATCACCGGCGCGTCATGTTTGTTTGCCTACATGTCTGAAGCCGTAATATAAATAGATCGACACGTGACGTCAAACATTTAAGTGCGTTAATGTCATTCTCCCACGTGGTTGTTCTTCAGTATAGTTTTGTATCATCGTGAATAAGCAATACTATGTAGTATGATGATTCTATTACCGCAAGTCATCACATTGCCTCGCAGAAAGATAACGTGACATCAACGACTGTGATAAAATCTATCTGAGATGAAATGAACATGATTGCATGTAAACCGGAAAAAACCCGTCATGCCTGCGGACCATAATAGTTGTCTTAGTGTCTCATATGCGTTAGTGATTGGCCGGTTGACACATAGGAAGTAATCATATCCGGTTCATGTTCGTTTTAAACACACAATAGGTTTACCTTTTTATGTTTCAACATGTTTGCACTCTCTTACTTTTTCAAGACATGAGTAAGTTTTTAAGACGTTTTTAAGACTCATTGTCTGTGTGTCCCAAGCTTCGATGTGATGTTCATCTCACAAGTTGTTGAGCATATTGAAAACAATATTACGGTCTGTTTATGGTCTTGAATATTTTTTCGTTCGAGCCTATAAAATCGGTGTGTGTTTTTTGTTTTTTGTTATATTTAATTTTTTGTTTTTTTGGGGGTTGGGGGTGACATTGGCCTAGTGATACGTACTATGAGAAAGGAAGATAGATTTTTTATAAATATATCTGAAGCGAATCGAGGGTGTGGGAGTGCGCTCTAAATCGTATAGCGCACAATGCCACGTGTTTTTAACAGGTGGATCCGTAGACCCACAGTTCCCCTATAGAACAGCTGATAAAAGAAAACGGTGAACAGATGAGCGGCTATGGAACGGTAACCGCGGTTAAGTATAATGTGTGACTTAATGTACCTCAGTGGAGCCCCGGGGTGGAATGTGACCCTAGGCACCCTACTGCTGTCGTAATGAAGAGACGACGGAATTGCAACCTATGAAGATCCGGGTTAGAAGTGTAAGCGGCGACTAACGGGATCGGATGGTCAGACTCAGTGACTTGGCTTTTGCAAGTCATCGTATCCGGATCCTGAGGGGGTCCAGACTCGGTTATATACCGTCATATAGCTGTATTCGTTAAGGTGTTTTTGAGCGTTTTCTGAACAAGGCTGAAATTTATAGGCTCGATCGTAGCGTAACCAGTAGTTATGTCCCTTCAATGTCCCTCCTATTGACCAACCAGATTCCACCTGAATCACTTGCATATGCTTGAAATAAAATGGCGGCGCCCAGTCAACGATCTGATCGATAATCAAAATGTATATTGTGATATGCTTAGACTCGTTAGTCCAGCCAAAATATAACTCCATAACTCCAGCCTAGTTCGGCAAGGGTGGAAACTGGACTTTTATAGTCATGAGCATCTTCCCGAGTCAAGGGAGTAAAGTGACTTAAAAGTTCAGTTTCCACATACACACTGAGGTGATAAGACTCTTACCCTTTTCATATCTTCATATTTCACTATTAAGATGTTTGGATTTGCGAGGGCAGCTTGGGTCCATCCGGTCACGTGGTCATACCAGTCCCCGTAATACACTGAAAGAAGGAATATTTTCTCTCCTTACAAGACCAAATGAACATTAATTTTTGTGATTCTACCTTTTCTATGCGGCATTAATTAGCAACTACCTCTTAGAAGGAGATACAAATATCGGCGCTTGTGAAGACTGACTCAGATAAGCACCTCACACGATAACAAAGTATGAGGGCTTCTTCTGATATTTGAACCTAAGTCTTTGCCCTGAGACGATTGTCACCTTGCACACGTAGGTCAAATCAGAACTTCAAATGTTAAAAAGTTCATTTTGAGTCAAAGATTTCGACACTCATCGACCTTTTCCACTTACATTGGCCTTACTGTATTCGATTATGTCATAATTCAAAAGTACAAAACTTGCAAATGATGTAAACATACATGAGTCGACAATAACATTTTACATCTGTCTGCTACTTCATTATATGCCATTTCCAATGGACCAAAGAGTGTCCTGACCATGTTCTTTGGCCCCTGGATTAAATGTGAGCCCGACCCGTGAAGATCCTGGGTAGAATAGGTCTTCAGCAACCCATGCTGCCGTAAGAGGCGACTAACGGGATCGGGTGGTCATGCTTACTGACTTGGTTGATGCATAGCATCGTATCCCAATTGCGAAGATCGATGCCCATGACGTCAATCACTGGATTGTCTGGTCCAGACTCGATTATTTACAGACCGCCGTCATATAGCTGGAATATTGCTGAGTGCGGCGTTAAACAACAAACAAACAAATAAAAGACAAAACAAACAAATGTGAGCCTTTCAGTCGCTTACCTTTGCCTTGAAGCTGGAGGGCGAGATACTCGCTGAAGGAAATCTGGCGGAAGTCCTCGGTGACAGAGGAGAGGTGGTTGTAGGCGGACACAGCTACATCTTTTGGATTTCTGACGACATAAATAATTTTGATGCCTTTCTGGAACATGGAATAGGGGACGTGCTTGCGGGGAAGATGCGACACGAGAATTCGACGAGATTTGGACATCAAGAAAGGAGAGTCTAGACTCTCAAAGTCAACGAGAAACTTCTCCATGAACTCCGTGGCGAACTCGGCCTTGCCCTTCAGGATCATCTGAACCACTTCCCATATCCAGTGGTTTCCTGCAAGGTCAAGGTCACTATTAAATATCAATGTTAAAGGGGAAGTGTACACGCAAAAATCACTTTCTTTCTTTTTCTAAACAAAACGCAATTTTAGAATTAATTAGTATCTGTGTTTGAAAATATACACTCATTTTTTTCACAGTGAAAGTAGGAAGCTCACAATAGTGTGAAAATGATATGCCGTTATGAGGCCTTCGTTTTTCGAGCTAAACAGGCCTGAGTTATCCCCCTTAGATTATGACGTAATTGGTGCCAATTCAACTGGGTCCCTGTCTATTCTCAACGCAAAAGATATCAAGTACCAGTTTGCGGTAAAACAACATGGCCTACGACACACTCCGGCGCAGTAGTGACTCAGCATAACACTATGCTGGCTGGCATCTGAGACGCTAGAATCACACACCTAGACCTACACCACGTGAAGCGGCTCTAACAAAGCATGATGACGTCATAATGTTTATCTGTTGGCACCAATGACGTCATATTGCAAGGGGCATAAGCCATGGTGTTTTTGTTGTGGAAATAGAACACTTGGTAAATGTGAAAAATATAAATCGTTTTAATGCGAAAAATATGTTAATTAATTGTGATATTTTTATATTTTTGTCTATGACACTTCTAGGTTAACACTTTTAATGTGGAAAAAGTACAAGAAAAATAGGTTAATTTCCGTGTGAACTTGCCCTTTAAGCTCAGTGTATTAATGATAAGCAAGGAGGGAGCATACACACGTGACGCAATTTGATGTGTGATTACTCTCGAAGCCTGGATCAAATCGGACTAAACTAGAAATTATTTGAAAATATCCTAATACAGCGAGACATAGTTAATCAGGACGTTATCGTTCCAAGGGAAAACGTCTGAACGAACATCCAGAATAAGAACCACTTTCCTTTGTATATATTCACCTTTGTTTCAACCATATTTCGGCGGTCCGTAAATAGTCCAGTATCGACAATACAATCTAGTCCTTGACATACTGAGAATAATGTTACGCAATTGGGATACGATGACATGCATCAACAAAGTCAGCGAGCCTGACCTATCGATCCCATTAGTCGCCTCTTACGACAAACATGGGTTGCTGAAGAGCAAGTTTAACCAATCTTCTATATGCAGTTTGTGCGTTTCTAACAGAATCGTTCTAAAAGCGAGGCTTCCATTTCAGCGGGGTCCGGACTGGCGAGGTTTTGCTAGATCAAAGACTCTGCCTGTGAGAAGCATCAATTTATTGCAACACGTGAAATATTTTCGTTTCTCGGTTGTTACAGTCCTTGTAATACCAGGCCAGGATTGAGGACCCTTTTATAGATATTTCGAACGTATTAATGTGTAGGTTAAATTTCCTGTGAATGACCGACCAGTACTGAACAAAGTTAGCTCATGAAACTAAAACATTTCTTTTTATAATAGTTTCTTGGTAATTCTATTCCCCTTTTACGCTGCTGTTTCCTATAAGAAGTATGCGCTACACACGAGTAAATACAGACTGACATGTAAATACACAGGCTACCAATTGGTCAGGGGGCGCATAATACGACGAATACGGTAACCAGCAGCAACCGTGTCAGTCAGGTAATGAATGTTTTACTCGACGGTCAAGAATATTTCGGATGACTTGTAAAGAACTATTTCTTGGCCAAGCAAACCAGTGGTTGATAGCAGGATCCGCCAAATTACAATATCACCTCCAGCCTGGTTACACGCTGCCAATGACGCCGTTAGTTTCGACCTTTACGTCAATCATCTGTTGGTGACCACTTCTGGCACCCATCTTCTAAAAAGTCATTCAATGATATAGCGTTTACCTCTTTAAGGAACAAGAATGAATATTATTTACTTTGGGAAGAGTGCATCTGTTATTTCCGTCCATAGAAAAGACGCCTGTTGTTTAGAACTTACTTATAATAAGAATCATACATTTGTATCACCTATTTGTAAATCCTCCAGTACTCAAAGTTTTGAGTGTTTGTTTTGACCAATCGGACACTTTGACAGTGAAGGACAAATTTCAATGATCGATCGGTCTGTCTGTAAATGCACGAAGTCTATATATATATAGCTCTGATGACGTCAGGGCCTTGAATAATCAGAGAAACACGTCTTTTTACAGAGTTTGCTAACATGACACTGACAAGCATGCCGGTTAACTGACATATCGTGAAAGCATGTGTTCATTTCCAGCACACTGCAACACGGCTGTATACCACTAGTCATGTTTTAAGCGTTTCTATGACGTTTGATCCTGGTTTGGCTATCAATTCTTTGAACACAGGCAAGACACACACGCCATGGTCGTGATAGTCGCACCCCATGTTCTATCGCAGCACGAGTATACTACACAATTCTGTAGCTGTAAACAATCCCTACACTTGCCCCATCTATCTCAATCCACATGTATGCTTCATGTAGGGAGTCCCTCCTTTGTCTTCCAACATGCCCGTGGTGTACCGCGGCTGACAGTGGGGTCAGACAAGGAGACTGTTTAAGACCACAGTTATTCTCTATAACAACGTCGTATTGTTTTACACGCAACTGTGTTTTACATGCTACATATGTAAATATTCAGAATAATTAGACGGTCGTTCCTCTGCTATGGTATATATGCATAGATACTTTTTAGTCGCAAATTCACAAATTGGAAATGTCCACCGCATTAAACAAATCCTTACGATACTCTGCACAATCTGGTGTAGTGAGTATTATGTGTTTTAATTTATGCATGGCGGAGTGTACACAGTGTCCCGGTATATAGCGTCATGTAAGAGTTGTGACGACCCGTAAATTTAAAGGAGTGTGCCTTGGGTTGTAATAAACATATACTTGACCCACTGGCGTTGCACTCTCTCCTGCACTCTCTCCTGTGGTGATGTCATGCCCAGGATATAACATTATTATTACTCATCATGATTATAATTCTTCTACTTAAGCAAGTTAGGATGCATCACGGTGCTTAATAAATATAGGCCAACAAGACTCACTTTGTTAGGATTGTCAAAGCTATGCGTTCACTCCTTAATGGGCAAGATATGCAGGGGGTGGTGTAGAAACCGGTCCAAGCATATGTATTACACCTACAATTATACGTCTATACCATGTACATCTACAATGCATATCTACCATCCACGTCTATACCATGTATATCTACCATGCATATCTACCATCCACGTCTATACCATGTATATCTACCATGCATATCTACCATCCGCCTCTATACTATCTATATCTACCATGCATATCTACCATCGACGTCTATACTATGTATATCTACCATGCATATCTACAATCCACGTCTATACCATGTACATCTACCATGCAAATCTATCATCCACGTCTATGCCCTGTATATCTCCCATGCATATCTACCATCCACGTCTATACTATGTTTATCTATCATTCATATCTACCATCCACGTCTATACCATGTACATCTACCATGCATATCTACCATCCACGTCTATACCTTGTATATCTACCATGCATATCTACCATCAACGTCTATACCCATGCATATCTACCATCCACGTATGTACCATGTATATCTACAATGCATATCTACCATCCACGTCGTTAACATGTTTATCTACCATCCACGTATGTACCATGTATATCTACCATGCATATCTACCATCCACGTCTATACCATGTATATCAACAATGCATATCTACCATCCACGTCTATACCATGCATATTTACGATCCACGTCTATATCATGCATATCTACCATGCATGTCTACCATCGACGTCTATACCATGTATATCTACCATCCACGTCTACACCATGCATATCTACCACCCACGTCTATACCATGTATATCTACCATGCATATCTACCACCCACGTCTATACCATGTATGTCTACCATGCATATCTACCACCCCCATCTATACCATGTATGTCTACCATGCATACCTACCACCCACGTCTATACCATGTATATCTACCATGCATATCTACCACCCACGTCTATACCATGTATGTCTACAATCCACGTCTATACCATGCATAACTACCATGCATATCTACATCCACGTCTATACCATGTATATCTACCATCCACGTCTATACCATGCATATCTTCATCCACGTCTATACCATGTATATCTACCATCCACGTCTATACCATGTATATCTACCATCTACGTCTATACCATGTATATCTACCATGCATATCTGCCATCCACGTCTATACCATGTATGTCTACCATGTATGTCTACCATCCACGTCTATACCATGCATATCTACCATGCATATCTACATCCACGTCTATACTATGTATATCTACCATCCACGTCTATACCATGCATATCTACCATGTATATCTACCATCCACGTCTATAACATGCATATCTACCATGTATGTCTACCATCCACGTCTATACCATGCATATCTACCATGCATGTCTACCATCCACGTCTATACCATGTATATATACCATACATATCTACCATGCATCTATTAAGGCCCCGGAAACTTTCTACTTTTAATAGTAACACTGTCAGTTACGCTATGATATCATATAATAATTGAAATATAATACAAGCTTATACTGTGAGCAAAGATTGACTGACAGTATAAGTATCGTGCGCTACTGTAGTTAAATCTCGAGGTAAATCACGTACCTGACTTGGGGTATCCGCAGATCCAGACATCGTCAGGCTGACAACGGAAGTTCTTGACATTCTTTAAGTGTGTGCTGTAGTCTGGCAGAGGGGGATACAGCACGCCATCTTTCTGCAGGTAGTAAATCGGCTGGCCCTTGGTCGTCCTCATCAGGACAAGTTTCTCACCTGTTCCCATCAGCAACCAGATGAAAGAAAGTTAATTACAGGTGATGCAGTTCCAAAATAATAGTATTCACACGACATGCAGGAATAAGTTGAACAGTTCTTGACTTCGTGGAGGGGATATCACCGTTGAGATTAATAACGATGAAAATTATTGATCTTAGTACTCAATAGTGATCCACGGAATCAATTATCTGCCTTGAGATGCTGTAGTTTTCTTCATGTTCGGCGGTAGTTGCGGTCGACTCTGTTGCTACTTGTGTGGTGACAAGTGCGTACGCATACAAGTAGAAGTGTTTACTTATACACACGTCCAGGATACACGTGATATAAACAAGATATACGTCATAAATCCTGATGGAAACTTATGACTACAAGCAGCCTTGTCGACAGATGGGGAAGGTCCTAGGACATAGTTTCACGTTTTCGGAATGTATACAGCGTTTCGCATCAAGCGGCAGTTTTAGGATGGAGGTTTCTCTTGGTAATATTGGTACAAGGGCAGACTGACGTTTTATATGCCGTCTTTTCACGCTCGACCGGCTTAATGCCTGGCTTGAGGCAAATTCAGATCCACAATGCATCGCGGCGAAAAACCATGTCTTTTTGTGTAAGTGGTTTCTCATAATTTCTTAATAGGGAGTCGTCATTGATAAAATATGTAGGATTGTTCCAAATCTGATCCCACTGGAAACAAAGTATGGACATTTTATCTCATGGGAATGACTTAAATGTTTTTAAATGATGATGATGGCGATACAAATGTATGATTCATATTAAAGGTAAGGGTTACACAAACAGGCGTAATTTCTATGGACGGATAAAACAGATGCACTCTTCCCACATTAAATAATATTATTCATTTAGATAATGATGATTTTGGTTTAATCAGAACGGTAATAGTTGGAGACGAAAGTTAGCATTGTATGGTTGTGTTTACACGTGGTATTTATGTTACGATTATTGTTTTTAGACAGCGGTTGCTTGACTAGGACATAAACCCATCCCTGATAAAGTATGTGGTAAGACCATCAACTACGTTAGCAGACATAAAATAGAAAAATAAACACATAAGTCACACTCAGTGTGCGTATGAGTTTTTTAATATTTTCAAAATTATTGAGAAAATATGAACATTGGTAAAAAAAAACAGCCACACATACACACACACGTGCGTGCACGTCGCTATATAAGTGCAATAATCTTGGACGCGACGTTAAACCCCATTTCACCTCACCTGAATCTCTATACATATGTCTTAAAACGAAACAAATGAGGCGATATGAGTGGTCTCTTTCACTCTTTGACTGGTTTGACGTCCAGATGGGTAAATAAGACTCTTCTGTTTTCTTTTAAAATACAGTAAGCTACGGTTATAAC
Source organism: Haliotis rufescens (assembly GCF_023055435.1). Classification (NCBI taxonomy): domain Eukaryota; kingdom Metazoa; phylum Mollusca; class Gastropoda; order Lepetellida; family Haliotidae; genus Haliotis; species Haliotis rufescens. Next base: position 6,932,314 of record NW_025964223.1, read on the forward strand.
GAACTCAAAGGGACCACAATTTATTAGTTCGTTACAACCGAAGTTCGTTATAAGTATATATACAGCCTATATACAGCAAACTAACTTCGTTATATCCGTCAGTTCGTTATAAGCGTGTTCGTTATAAACGTAGTTCACGGTATGTATGTTTCAACGATCCGGGAATTCTAATTACTATGGTTTTACTGCAACTAATGCTTGGAGGCGTTGCAAGTTGCTCATGATATGAATCATTGGTGTGTCTAGTCAGATTCGATTATTTACAGGCCGAAGGGGTATAGCTAGAATAGTTGCTCACTGTGACAAACAAACAGTCATTCCATGCATGGTATACATGTAATAAATGTTTCTGTCATCTGTTCGCGGACGTCATATGTACCTCAACGGGCGCTGGAGACAGAAGCCTCTTAGTAACTACGGAAGACCAAGCAGCTTATTTTTTAATTTCAGTTGAGAAAAAACTAACATAAATCTTTGACTTCCCTCGTTTAAAAAATATAATAATTGCAAGATATACTGTTATCAGTTTCAAACACAAATGCCCGAGAAACATTATACTTTTTTAGCAGACTTCGAATATTAAATTTTAATATTCAGCCGTAGGGTATGTAATCGGTTTGACACCTCGTTCAAGTGAAAGCCTTCGCCGACGTATTCTGAAGGTGGTGAACGTTTATATTTTCATAATTTATATGCACGTGCTCGTCCTGAAATGTTGTTGCCGATTTGGTTAGAAATGCATCTTCTCCACGGGTGCATATATGATTATCATTTGTTTTTTGTTTAACGAAGCACAAAGCAATACTTTAGCTATATGACGGAGGTCTGTAAATCTGGATCTACGCGCGAGTAATGTATCGTCCTTGCCGAGACTTAGAATCCATCTCGTGTGCGGTGACGCATGGTCAAGAACATTATTACCCAAAACTGAATTGGTTGTTGCGTAGACGTGCTGAATACTGATGGCACAACAGCCTATAAACAGAGAGGTTATCCCGCGAGTGTGTTCCGGGATGGTTTGTTTGTTTGTTTGTTGTTTAACGCCGCATTCTGTAAATAATCGAGTCTGGACCAGACAATCCAGTAATTGACATAATGTCCACTGATCCACGCAATTGGGATCGATGACATGCATCAACCAAGTCAGCGAGCCTGACCACCAGATCCCGTTAGTCGCCATTTACGGCAAGCATGGGTTGCTGAAGACCCAAGGCCGTAGTTAACTTTGTTTGACAGAGGGGGGCAAATATTTTTACAAGTACCACTTGTCCCCAACTTAATGATTGAAATGATTTATAAAATAATATCATAAAAAACATGACATACACTGCATTAAAGTAGCGTATGGGGAACCCAGTGCAAGTGTTTTGTGATATGATGACAATATATATACTGCCGACAATAAATAAGGGAACTAATGATTTGAATGTAGCTATCGTTGAGGTGTACACTTACAATACCGTGGCACTGCATCTGAACGCAACAGCTAATCATAATGGAATTTCACATCACGCATGAACAGCACGTGATGCACGTGCACACAGAAGCCAACGTGTGTGCGCCAGCAGGGGAACTCACAATCACTGTTGCAAGTGAGCTAAGCCAAGCTAAAAATGCCTCTGAGACACTATCCCAAGTTGCCCGATTTGTGGGCAAATAAAAAAATATAGTTTCTCGACTGTATGAAGGTATAGCCTCAAACGGGTGGGGTTGCACTAAGACCTTGGCAGGCCTAAAAACGACACCGAGACAAGATTGTCTCATTACATTAAATGGACTACGCAATATATTCATATCGGCTCCTCTTATAAATAGTGAATTTTGTACAATAACAGGAAGGCGAATTTCAACATCTACCGTTGAAATCCGGCTCTATGCAGCCCACATGAAAAACGCGTCCTGTGACCAGCTGACCACAAGCGACAAGGATTGAGGTGGGCTTGACAATACCAGGGACGGGCTGTGCGTCAATGGCGTTACATCATGTTTATTGTTTACAGTCGAATCAAGGTTTTGCCGCCGATTCACAGATGGCAGAAAACGTTTTTGGCGACGTAGCGGCGAGCGGTATGCCAGAGCAACCATTCTTGACCATGATCGGTATGGAGGCGGTCTCGTGGTGTGGGGAGGCATCACACATGGACTGATTTGGTTAGTGTGAAAGGATATTTGACTGGCAAGCGATATAATGACGAACATTAGCGTCATGTCGTTCTATTCGCTAGAATTATCGGCAGAAATTTCGAACTGCGAGATGACAATCCCAGGCCTCCTCATGCCCAGGTTGTCTCCGATTATCAATGAGAAGACATACGGACATTGGACTATCCCGCTAAGCCCCCTGACATGTTCTCAATAGAGTATCTGTGGGATGTTCTCGGGCGGAGAGTGTGTGCCAGAGACCCAGCACCCGCCAACGTGGCCCAGCTTGGGGTAGCTCTTCAGGCTGAATGGAGGGCAATACCAAGGGCAACCATACACAAGTTAATCAACAGTATGCCATCACGGTGTCGTGCATGTAGCGCCCAACATGGTGGACACACCAGACATTGATCTCCGTCAAACATTGAACCATAATCTGGTTAACGTTGTTGATTTACACCCACAGTTGTGTTTGATGATTGAGTTAATAAATACTGAATTATATGCTATTTTCCGCGGCAATGTTTATTTTCGATATGCGACTTTGTGACAGTAAGGAAACATTGGTGAGTTGCTCCGTATCGGAGAGGTGAGGTGGAATGGGGTTTAAAGTTGCCTTCAAGATTGTTGATCTCCTGTGCGTGCGTGTGTATATATTTTTGAATAAGATAATTTTATTTCTGGGACTAAATGTCAGTCTCATCAAGTGGTTATTCCCACGAATACCGTGCCACCATGTCGGGGAAAGATGGCACCCAGAGTGCATTGCAACATTGTTACCGCCCATCTTCCGTCTAATCGGCTCCACGACAAACAGAATATACTTGGGGCCATTTTTGATGTATGTAGAGTGTGTCGTATATGAATCAAATCAGATCACGTTAAAGTGTTTACATTCATATTTGCAGACAGTAGGAATTGCTCTTGTTTCGTAAAGCCCTGACATGACATAGCCCCCAGTGACCCACGGTTCCGAGTGCTGAATCTTCCAAAACACGCGTGTCGCCGCACCTGCAGACGTTGTCGGCATTGACGTCGTTGCGTGCCGATACGTCCCAACCCTGGTAGCCACATCTAACACACTGCAGATCGTATCTATTGAAACTCATCTCAAGGGAATCTTTGATTAGGATAAACTGACGTCAGCAAGGCCGCCAAGCCCGGGGACCCGGGGACAAGGAGGGGGGTACCCTCTATGTGCCAATACAATGTAGGCCCGTCGCATTGACTCACGAAATCTAGTATTTGTTAAGACAGGCCAGGGAATGGCTTGATGACAACTCCCTTTAAACTGATGTACATCTCTAGTTAAGAATAGAAATGGCCAGATGTTTCCCCATGACGTGTTTTAGGAACTGGTAGGCAACATTTGTATTTGAAATTTGAAACAAAAAGTTTGAAAAGTTTGATTTAAAGAAATACAAGTTTGAAGAATGCTTTTAAACCACCTTCATACCACATTAAACACCATACACATCCAATCTTCTTCTGAAATAAGAAATGAGTCCACAAGTGTACGTACATATAGCATAAACGCTGTGTTGTTGAAAAGGGTCACTCTAAAGAAATGTGACAAGTTAGTTTCGCCAATTCAACTCTTGCATCAGTGTAACATTCACACCTGATTTATGAATTGTAAATCGATGGTTGTTTTAATATTTATTTCCGCATTGTACTAAGACGTCATAACAAACACTACTAATATTTCTATTCAATTTCAATTTCTTATATTCAATACGTATAAGCCACAGAACTTTGTGTGTAGGCCACAGAACTTTGTGTATAGGCCACAGGACTTTGTGTGTAGGCCACAGGACTTTGTGTGAAGGCCACAGGACTTTGTGTGTAGGCCACAGAACTTTGTGTGTAGGCCACAGGACTTTGTGTATAGGCCACAGAACTTTGTGTGTAGGCCACAGGACTTTGTGTATAGGCCACAGGACTTTGTGTATAGGCCACAGAACTTTGTGTATAGGTCACAGGACTTTGTGTATAGGCCACAGGACTTTGTGTATAGGCCACAGGACTTTGTGTATAGGCCACAGAACTTTGTGTATAGGCCACAGAACTTTGTGTATAGGCCACAGAACTTTGTGTATAGGTCACACGGCTTTGTTTACAGAATATAATCATACAGACAGGTTGTTAAACATTGGATAATACGTTTCTTTCAGCATGAGCATTATAAATGTATTTAGCTTAATCTGAGACCACATAACAGATCTATTATTTGGTCTGGCTAAACTAGCTGCAGTACGTGTCAGGATGGATCTTGCGATGATAAAAGAAGGTTGAATTTGTGATAGTTTGGATAGATATAGAACTTGGTTTTAATGTAAGTTTGTCTTCAGTTGTCAAACACGTGGCAGATAAATATAGAGTGGTATTCCTTTTCAACACAGTTTAAGCTGCATAACGTACATTAACGTAGATTTCGTGGAATATTTGCATGCCGCCCAAGTTCGATTTCTAGATGATGACAGCTTAATCGAAATCTAGAAAGAGCAGTTTTTAGTTAACTGACGGCATGTGTTTCAGACGGGTTTAACTTTATAAAAGTTGTGAATTGTGAATATTGTTGCATTTTTAGGAGGAGAGTTGTTCACTATGCTATGTTTGCTGAAAGTTGTCTCTCAAACGTTGTTGAAACATTTTTAGAAATATTGTTTTGTTTCCATACGGGGAAAAACACACATCGCCATGCCAAGTTTACACATACATTTTCTTAACTATGTAAGCCGATTTATCTTACCCTGCTCATCATGTTATAACATTTTCTCGGTATGCGACATTCAGACATTGTGATAATATTTAGCCAAAAGTTAACGTTTATACATGGCATGTACACTATTAACATTACAGCGATATTCCACAACAAAGAACGCAAAAAATAGGAGGAAAAAACTTATGGAGATGCGGGGTATCGATCCCCGTACCTCTCGCATGCTAAGCGAGCGCTCTACCATCTGAGCTACATCCCCTCTGACAATTCGGAGAACAATTTGTCATCATATCACAACAACTTGCACTGGGTTCCCCATACGCTACTTTAATGCAATGTATGTCATGTTTTTTTATGATATTATGGTATAAATCAACGTTATGAATCATTTTTTGCAACTCGGCGCAACTGTCAGCTGATTTATCTACCGGTCGTTCACTAAGCGCGCCCGCCGCTAATGTCCGTACAGCGTCAAACTCAACAACAGTGTGTGGAGCTTCTGCTGGGCGCGGCAAGTTGGTGTCTGTCAAATTTGGACGGGTGTCATGTAGTGTCAATGGCGTTATTTAAATTAAGAAGTAATCTAGATATAAAGCCATTGTTTCATAATTGTATCAAATGGTGTGTGTTTCGAAATTACGTTTCTATTATAATTTATGTACATGTGTACTTTGTTGTGTATGCTTGTTGTTTTGTCCTAACATTATATTGTCGTGATCAGTGATGATCAACGGATCACATGTTATGAGACATACGTTTTCGGACGGCCATGTTTGTCGCGACTACTCGCGCCGAACAGACATTGTCAATATTTAGATGATGGCCTGTTTTTAATATAAAGTCGTCATTTATGACTGAGTGAGATGTTTTACAGTCCCTGTGATTAGAGAAAAAAACACGAATGTTTCTTAAGCGTCCGAAAACCCATGACACGTACGTACGGGGGTACAGAATTCCTGAAAAAGGTGATAGATTTTTCAGCACTAGTAGTAGTTGTAGTAGAAATAGTAGTAGTAGTAGTAGGAGGAGTAGGAGTAATAGTAGTAGTGACCCTTGGTGCGATGTACTGCAGAACAATATTTTTGTGACACATGCAGTCGTCTTGCCATGCCTGCATCTCTGGGAAACACCTCATTGATAAAGTATAGGATGCAATTTATCCCTTTTTGTTTGTTTGTTGTTTAACGCCGCACTCAGCTATATTCCAGCTCTATGACGCCGGTTTGTAAATAATCGAGTCTGGACCAGAAAATCAAGTGATTGACATTATAAGCATCGATCCACGCAATTGGGAAACGATGACATGTATCAACCAAGTCAGGGAGATCACCCGATCCCGTTAGTCGCTGAACAATGTGTTTACCTTGGTTTTAAATAATTGCTCACAGCTAGCACATCCTGAAATATTTTTGTTGTGGGTTAAAAAATAGTGACAGAGCACCCAAGTCCAATACACTCCCAGTCATTGGTACCAGTGTGATTGGATGCATGCTCTTAGTTGGTTTTGTTTGTTTGTTGTTTAGCGCCGCACTTAGCAATTCCAGCTATATATATGAGACAGGCTGTAAATAATCGAGTCTGGACCAGACAGTCCAGTGATTGACATCGTGAGCCAAATCAGCGAGTCTGACCACCCGATCTCGTCAGTCGCCTCTTACGACAAGCATAGTCGCTTTTCACGGCAAACATGGGTTGCTGAAGGCCTATTCTAACCCGGATCTTCACAGGTCTCAAAGTTCTGGGAGACAGACTGGGAAACAGACCACCGTGATAACCCTGACTTTCGGGCCACTGTGACATTCAGCTGGAGTGTCACATGAGTGCGGCGCTAAACAACATTCACTCACTTACATATTCTCTATACATGACAGAAAAGCGGCAAATATCTTATTTGTGTGGGTTTCTTTTATAATAAATAACACGTAAAGATTCTTTTTTATTATTTCGGGACTGACATTGCATAAGGAACTACATTTATTTTGGTACGTAATATCCGATGTTTCTTTGCATGAAAAATAGCAGTGTTAATGATACATTTCATATATAATGTGCACCAACCATTAGATTTGGATATGAGTCAATTATGATTATGTGTTCTTGGAATTTCACCATCGTTTGTTTGTTGCATTCTTCTTATCAGCTGCCTCTTCACTTCACGAAACAACTAAATGTCAATAAAATAATTAATTCTATTTCAAGACGATTATCGTTTTTTGTGTGTGAGACGGACGAAATCCATGTGTGAACTACACACCCAGAGTTGTCTCCCTTCAGCCATTGGATGAGTTGTTCCATCAGGATGGCAAGTGTGTATTGCCGACTCGCGGCTCGACTCCCGTGTAGGTCTCTCTTACCTGCAAGCTCGACTCAGATCAACCCCAGTTCCAGGAAGTATAGTTCAGAGTGAGTTGTCAGTGTCAATGTTGTCATAGATCTAGAGACAGTGCACGCATACTTCTAAATTCTAATCCCTTGGCAGTGTGACTTTGACTACAGTGGGCGAGCATTGCTTGGATTACCAGCTGATGCGACCGGCAATATAGAAACAAGACTAACCGCGCACCCACATCACTTTATTTACCCTGTCATCGCATTAACATGACATGATCAACATCCGTTAGAATCAGAATATGCCATGTGAGGGTTGTTTTTTCTTCAAAGTTATCTTATTTTGACATTCTCGATCAGTACATGCTGTTGTCATCGTCTTGACTTTAGTCCGTCGCCCGCCCATTTATTGGCAATATTGTTTGATAAATACTTATGAAACAGTGATATTGGGCAGTTACAATTCAACAAAACAGAGCAATTCTTTCTGGCCTTCAAGTCTCATAACATATATATATTCTTCAGAAATCTTTTTTCACTTTAAAACTTTTCGAGACGAAATTTACTGCAGCAAGGCATATTGCAACTGTAATATAATATCCCATTTCAGTCATTTAGGAAATCACTTGAGCTATCCATGTTAAATTGCAGAAAAAAATCTCTTTAACCCCTTGAACTCTACCAGGACTTTGCATTGGACCTGACTAGTTCGCCCTTGACTCCAGCAACTTAAATCTTACTGTATGCTTACAAACTTATGGCCCCGTCACACTACAACATACAGCAGTAACATATGGCGTAAGATAGAGAATTTTTGCCAAAACGTGGGTAACGCTGAAACACTGGTATATGTTGTAGTTCGCCGAGGCTTAAAAACATTTTTGTGCATGCACAAATTTGTTGGCATATGGGAAGGTATGAATTATGATTGAATATAATTGAAACTTTGTTGTTACTCAATTCACTTTTGAACAATACAAATTTTACTGAAATATTAGTTCCTGAAATAGCCAGGATTTTCTACCCCTTTACAGGCAATAATATAAAATGAAAAAAAAAAGAGAGCAAAATTACAGTTTCATTTCCCACCTTTTACATATCTAGACTGCTCTCGCTTTTCCTGGTAATTGATCAATGGGTGTACACTATTAGTTATACTACCGCGGGGCCTGTTTTAGGCACCTTTCCCCTACGCTGAGCGCACACGTCATACGTTACTCATACGCTGGCCATACGTTGAACACCGTCACGCCAGGCACCGGCTGGCAATAAGCTTTTATACGCTGTCATAAGTTATGTATAAGTCAGTGATATGCTACTAAGACATTAGACATGCGTTACATATAGGGTAAACTCTCGCTATACGCTATGGATACGCCAAAATCATGGTTTTTGGTTGAAAGCTTGACGTATGACAGCATACTAACTGTCTTTTACATGCTAGGTGCAAGTTGCTCTAAAACGTTGTAGTGTGACAGGGTCATAACCATGACTTCAAGCTTATTCAAAATCTGAACAATGTTGAACTTTTGAATTCTAGATCAACAATAACCCAGTAATGAAAGTTCTAATTTGTGTCACTGTGGGGATTTCAGTAAATCATCATCCCCCCCCCCCCCCCCCCAAATTAACCTGCCCCACCCCTCACCCAAACCCCCCCAACTGTTTTCAGATTCCGTCATCACTATGGCAACAAGAGGTCGTGGTGTTCTCCAACAGCAAGGGGCCTCCCAATGTGACGAGGGAGTGAGCTGTCACCCTGTACACAGACAGGCATGAAATGGATTTGCTGATGCAGTTGATTGTCTCATTAGCTTCCACTGATAGTGGCTGATCCTATTTCAGGAGGGACGTCCCACATAACACTGTTACAGCCAACACTATTAACAGTGGAGCAGCGTCATAATTAGTTTTGGAAATTGCTTTTAATCGAGTGAATGATAATAGGTTTCACAAGGCAATCAATATTCAATTAACGATTGATAATGTATTAAATTAGAAAGCGGTCAAATGTAACAAATGTAATATTTGGGATAACACTTTCTTAGTAAAGTACAGATTCTCGTACCTTTTTGGGTTGAGTCCCGTCCGGGCTTCAAACCCATATTGCCAGTGTGAGGCACCTAATCTCCAACACACAAAGTCAGCGATCTAACCTACTCAGCCACCGAGGCTTCCACAAAAATGAAAGTCCGACAACTGGTAGTCTAGATCACATACTTTGAGTACCCCTCTGACAAGTGTAAATTGGCACGGCTCCCATGGCCGAAAGCTATGAATACACAATGCCATTTTTTGTGGAAGCCTCGGTGTTTAAGTGATTATCATGATTATAGTGTATCTGAGATTAGTGAAAGTAAGGGCTTCAGGGAAATTAAACTTTTAGAACTTAGTTCATGTCATTCTTTTCCTCATGTAAATAACAAAGTTATTAATAGCAGGTCTATATGGTGTTGGAAAGAATCTCTTCATGTCTGTATGGCCTGGAACAGAATCGCCTCATGTCTATATGGCCTGGAACAGAATCGCCTCATGTCTATATTGCCTGGGACAGAATCTCCTCATGTCTGTATGGCCTGGGACAGAATCTCCTCATGTCTATATGGCCTGGGAGAGAATCGCCTCATGTCTATATGGCCTGGGACAGAATCTCCTCATGTCTGTATGGCCTGGAACAGAATCGCCTCATGTCTATATTGCCTGGGACAGAATCTCCTCATGTCTGTATGGCCTGGGACAGAATCTCCTCATGTCTATATGGCCTGGGAGAGAATCTCCTCATGTCTATATGGCCTGGGACAGAATTGCCTCATGTCTATATTGCCTGGGACAGAATCTCCTCATGTCAATATGGCTTGGGACAATCTCCTCATGTCTGTATGGCCTGGGACAGAATCTCTTCATGTCTGTATGGCCTGGGACAGAATCTCCTCATGTCTATATGGCCTGGAACAGAATCGCCTCTTGTCTGTATGGCCTGGGACAGAATCTCCTCATGTCTGTATGGCCTTGTATAGAATCTCTTCATGTCAATATGGCCTGGGAGAGAATCTCCTCATGTCTGTATGGCCTGGGACAGAATCTCTTCATGTCTGTATGGCCTGGGAGAGAATCTCCTCATGTCTGTATGGCCTGGGACAGAATCTCCTCATGTCTATATGGCCTGGGACAGAATCTCCTCATGTCTGTATTGCCTGGGACAGAATCTCCTCATGTCTGTATGGCCTGGAACAGAATCGCCTCATGTCTGTATGGCCTGGGACAGAATCTCCTCATGTCTATATGGCCTGGAACAGAATCGCCTCATGTCTGTATGGCCTGGGACAGAATCTCCTCATGTCTGTATGGCCTTGTATAGAATCTCTTCATGTCAATATGGCCTGGGAGAGAATCTCCTCATGTCTGTATGGCCTGGGACAGAATCTCTTCATGTCTGTATGGCCTGGGAGAGAATCTCCTCATGTCTGTATGGCCTGGGACAGAATCTCCTCATGTCTATATGGCCTGGGACAGAATCTCCTCATGTCTGTATGGCCTGGGAGAGAATCGCCTCATGTCTGTATGGCCTGGGAGAGAATCGCCTCATGTCTGTATGGCCTGGGACAGAATCTCTTCATGTCTGTATGGCCTGGGAGAGAATCGCCTCATGTCTGTATGGCCTGGGAGAGAATCTCTTCATGTCTGTATGGCCTGGGAGAGAATCTCCTCATGTCTGTATGGCCTGGGACAGAATCTCCTCATGTCTATATGGCCTGGGACAGAATCTCCTCATGTCTGTATGGCCTGGGACAGAATCTCCTCATGTCTGTATGGCCTGGGACAGAATCTCCTCATGTCTATATGGCCTGGGACAGAATCTCCTCATGTCTGTATGGCCTGGGACAGAATCTCTTCATGTCTGTATGGCCTGGGAGAGAATCTCCTCATGTCTGTATGGCCTGGGACAGAATCTCCTCATGTCTATATGGCCTGGGACAGAATTGCCTCATGTCTATATTGTTTGGGACAGAATCTCCTCATGTCTATATGGCCTGGGACAGAATCTCCTCATGTCTGTATGGCCTGGGACAGAATCTCCTCATGTCTATATGGCCTGGGACAGAATCTCCTCATGTCTGTATGGCCTGGGACAGAATCGCCTCATGTCTGTATGGTATGGGACAGAATCTCTTCATGTCTGTATGGTCTGGGACAGAATCTCTTCATGTCTGTATGGCCTGGGACAGAATCTCTTCATGTCTGTATGGCCTGGGACAGAATCTCTTCATGTCTATATGGCCTGGGACAGAATCTCTTCATGTCTGTATGGCCTGGGACAGAATCTCTTCATGTCTGTATGGCCTGGGACAGAATCTCTTCATGTCTGTATGGCCTGGGACAGAATCTCTTCATGTCTATATGGCCTGGGAGAGAATCGCCTCATGTCTGTATGGCCTGGGACAGAATCTCTTCATGTCTGTATGGCCTGGGACAGAATCTCTTCATGTCTATATGGCCTGGGAGAGAATCGCCTCATGTCTGTATGGCCTGGGACAGAATCTCTTCATGTCTGTATGGCCTAGGACAGAATCTCTTCATGTCTATATGGCCTGGGAGAGAATCGCCTCATGTCTGTATGGCCTGGGACAGAATCTCTTCATGTCTGTATGGCCTGGGACAGAATCTCTTCATGTCTATATGGCCTTGGACAGAATCTCTTCATGTCTGTATGGCCTTGTATAGAATCTCTTCATGTCTGTATGGCCTGGGACAGAATCTCCTCATGTCTGTATGGCCTGGGACAGAATCTCCTCATGTCAGTATGGCCTGGGACAGAATCTCTTCATGTCTGTATGGCCTGGGACAGAATCTCTTCATGTCTATATGGCCTTGGACAGAATCTCTTCATGTCTGTATGGCCTTGTATAGAATCTCTTCATGTCTGTATGGCCTTGTATAGAATCTCTTCATGTCTATATGGCCTTGGACAGAATCTCTTCATGTCTGTATGGCCTTGTATAGAATCTCTTCATGTCTGTATGGCCTTGTATAGAATCTCTTCATGTCTGTATGGCCTGGGACAGAATCGCCTCATGTTGTTTCTTTGTTTGTTTCCGGTTATTGTTGGGGTTAGTCATGTTCAAGGCTGAGTGGATGTTTCTCCAGCAACCATCTCTAGCTTCTTGGCTGGGAGTGCTAGTATACCATCATACCACTGTCGCATCTCACTGTCTGATCATCATCCGATGTCACACCAGATGATCTGTTTGTTTCAGAGGACCCAAGTCTTTAGTTGGTCGCGACTTCCTGACACTCAAAGACTTCCAGGCTGAGGAGATCAAACAGTTACTATGGACGGCCAAAGATCTGAAGAAGCGAATCAAAGAGGACAAAGAGGTACATAGACTGTCAGCAGTCAAGGTTTTAAGTATGATTTAAAAAATGATAATGAACATTTGTGAATTTCCTTTTTCCTTTTCCCTGGTGTGCCTTTTTGGAAAAATGTTTCAAATTTATGTTTTGTTGCATTTGAGACAATATTTTCCTGTTATGAAATATATAATGGAGAGTTCTCCAGTCTACACGGTTCCAATATCGACCCTCTGTTTGGTATTGGCCAAATCAACTTACCGTATTCAACGTAATAAACCCCCAGGGCGCTCTCAAAATTATTTAAAGGGGGTTCTTATCAGAATATTATTTCGGGGGGAAAAAAACAGTTGAAAGATAAATTTCGTGGTTTATGCTGACAATTGTCCAATTTAATTGCCTATAATTAAGGGTGCATGTAACACACAAGTGCATATTATATGCGAATAAATAAGTCTTGTGTACATTGATGAATCGGAAGGGGTGCCAATTGGGATTGTTCACTAGCCAATATATTAGCAAATATCGCCGTGGGCGCTTATTAGAGCGGGGCGCTTGTTATGTCGAATACGGTAAATCTAACTTTACCTTGTCATGAAAATTCCCTGCAGGAAGAGTTAATTTGCACTGGTATAATTCACCCTCAATATCTCCTGGGCTTACATTGCGGTAAACCCACAGTATCCTCTACATCCAATCCTGTGGCTCTCGCTATCTCATATTACCCGCTCTTGATTTCCATTAACATTTCACCGACCAATCAGACGTCGAGATAAGGAAACAAATGGGAATTGGAGGTAACGGATATTGCCTAGAAACCCAAGCTACTGCCAGTTTTAATGGATATTAAGACATCCTTTCAATCAAAAAACTCAGTTTTTCAAAATGGGATTTCTCGCAAACTTTGTCATAATCTGGCTGCAACGTTGGTGATATCGAAACCCACCATTAAGGCTGGTTAGTAAAGTGCATTCTGATTGGTCCGTTAGACTGAGTAGTGTAGCATATTAAAAGAAAATCAAGGGTGGGCAATTTGAGATCACGAGAACCACAAGAATGGATCCAGGGGTTTGTGTCGGTTTACTGAAATGCAAGGATGGGTTATGATGGTATGGTTATAAGTTCCTGGTGCTGACATTGCACACTTAGAAATCCTTTTTATTTGATACCTTGTGTAATGAATAGAAATAAGTTTTGTTTAATATTTGTTTTCCAAGTAATTGATGATTACTAGTTGTGTGGAATACATGCACGAACATGACAGTGTCACTTGAGGACTCGGAAGTAAACTGTTGTCTGAAACAGTGTTCGAAATGAGCATGACCCATCGCAGGTATATCTCGTGTCGGGAGCATGACCCATGGCGGGCACATCTCGTGTCGGGAGCATGACCCATGGCAGGTACACCTCGTGTCGGGAGCATGACCCATGGCAGGTACATCTCGTGTCGGGAGCATGACCCATGGCAGGTACATCTCGTGTCGGGAGCATGACACATGGCAGGTACACCTCGTGTCGGGAGCATGACCCATGGCAGGTACATCTCATGTTTGGAACATGACCAATGGCAGGTACATCTCGTGTTGGGAGCATGACCCATGGCAGGTATATCTCGTGTCGGGAGCATGACCCATGGCAGGTACACCTCGTGTCGGGAGCATGACACATGGCAGGTACATCTCGTGTCGGGAGCATGACCCATGGCAGGTACATCTCGTGTCGGGAGCATGACCCATGGCAGGCACATTTCGTGTCGGGAGCATGACCCATGGCAGGTACATCTCGTGTCGGAAGCATGACCCATGGCAGGTACATCTCGTGTCGGGAGCATGACACATGGCAGGCACATCTCGTGTCGGGAGCATGACCCATGGCAGGCACATCTCGGTGTCGGGAGCATGACCAATGGCAGGTACATCTCGTGTCGGGGCCCTTGTTAAAAATTTGTATGGGTCCGCATTAGGGCTGGGAGGGGTACTGGGTCGGGTCGGGTGGGTACTGAGTAGGACACGGGTACCCACAGGACTACCCGGACCAGTGGTTAGTCATGTGATACAGTCATGCCCCGCTTATACGGACTTCAGAAAACAAACATTTAAAGAAATTGGTTTGTATAGTAATTTGGCTGTTCTGTTTTCTATTCAATAGTATGTGTACCAGCATCCGTGTACAATTTGGTAGACTGTGTGTGACACAACAAATGTTTGGCACCATCTGTAATGAGAGGTTCCTGTGCTGTATGCATGGATAACAGAACTGTAGCAGAAGATATGTAGCAGAAGATATGTAGCAGAAGATATGTAGCAGAGCCTATTGTTTTGTCCCAGCGTGTCCTCCACTATTTCATCCATGTGTGTGTATTGATGACTTAGAAACTAGGACGTCTGATTTCCTAAACTGCTGTCAATAAGCGTCAGTGCCAGTGGAGTGTTCCTGTTGCAGGTGATCCAGCCACTGCTGGGCAAGTCCGTGTCCATGATCTTCCAGAAGAGGAGCACACGGACACGCCTCTCTACAGAAATGGGTAAACCCCCTTTGGGATGTAATTGTTATCATGTTCATGTCATTACATGACTAATTAAGGACTTCATAATGTACAGGACTGTATAGATGTTTGATCATGATAACACAGTGGCTTGTCTGGCCAGACATAATGTACATGACTGTATAGATGTTTGATCATGATAACACAGTGGCTTGTCTGGCTAGACATAATGTACAGGACTGTATAGATGTTTGATCATGATAACACAGTGGCTTGTCTGGCCAGGCATAATGTACATGACTGTATAGATGTTTGATCATGATAACACAGTGGCTTGTCTGGCCAGACATAATGTACATGACTGTATAGATGTTTGATCATGATAACACAGTGGCTTGTCTGGCCAGACATAATGTTCATGACTGTATAGATGTTTGATCATGATAACACAGTGGCTTGTCTGGCCAGACATAATGTACATGACTGTTTAGATGTTTGATCATGATAACACAGTGGCTTGTCTGGCCAGACACAATGTACATGACTGTATAGATGTTTGATGATGATAACACAGTGGCTTGTCTGGCCAGACACAATGTACAGGACTGTATAGATGTTTGATGATGATAACACAGTGGCTTGTCTGGCCAGACACAATGTACATGACTGTATAGATGTTTGATCATGACAACACAGTGGCTTGTCTGGCCAGACACAATGTACATGACTGTATAGATGTTTGATCATGATAACACAGTGGCTTGTCTGGCCAGACACAATGTACATGACTGTATAGATGTTTGATGATGATAACACAGTGGCTTGTCTGGCCAGACATAATGTACATGACTGTATAGATGTTTGATCATGATAACACAGTGGCTTGTCTGGCCAGACATAATGCACATGACTGTATAGATGTTTGATCATGATAATACAGTGGCTTGTCTGGCCAGACACAATGTACATGACTGTATAGATGGTTGATCATGATAACGCAGTGGCTTGTCTGGCCAGACACAATGTACATGACTGTATAGATGTTTGATGATGATAACACAGTGGCTTGTCTGGCCAGACACAATGTACATGACTGTATAGATGTTTGATCATGATAACACAGTGGCTTGTCTGGCCAGACACAATGTACAGGACTGTATAGATGTTTGATGATGATAACACAGTGGCTTGTCTGGCCAGACACAATGTACATGACTGTATAGATGTTTGATCATGACAACACAGTGGCTTGTCTGGCCAGACACAATGTACATGACTGTATAGATGTTTGATCATGATAACACAGTGGCTTGTCTGGCCAGACACAATGTACATGACTGTATAGATGTTTGATGATGATAACACAGTGGCTTGTCTGGCCAGACATAATGTACATGACTGTATAGATGTTTGATCATGATAACACAGTGGCTTGTCTGGCCAGACATAATGCACATGACTGTATAGATGTTTGATCATGATAATACAGTGGCTTGTCTGGCCAGACACAATGTACATGACTGTATAGATGGTTGATCATGATAACGCAGTGGCTTGTCTGGCCAGACACAATGTACATGACTGTATAGATGTTTGATGATGATAACACAGTGGCTTGTCTGGCCAGACACAATGTACATGACTGTATAGATGTTTGATCATGATAACACAGTGGCTTGTCTGGCCAGACACAATGTATATGACTGTATAGATGTTTGATCATGATAACACAGTGGCTTGTCTGGCCGGACATAATGCACATGACTGTATATATGTTTGATCATGATAACACAGTGGCTTGTCTGGCCGGACATAATGTACATGACTGTATATATGTTTGATCATGATAACACAGTGGCTTGTCTGGCCAGACACAATGTACATGACTGTATAGATGTTTGATCATGATAACACAGTGGCTTGTCTGGCCAGACACAATGTACATGACTGTATAGATGTTTGATCATGATAACACAGTGGCTTGTCTGGCCGGACATAATGCACATGACTGTATATATGTTTGATCATGATAACACAGTGGCTTGTCTGGCCAGACACAATGTACATGACTGTATAGATGTTTGATCATGATAACACAGTGGCTTGTCTGGCCAGACACAATGTACATGACTGTATAGATGTTTGATCATGATAACGCAGTGGCTTGTCTGGCCAGACACAATGTACATGACTGTATAGATGTTTGATCATGATAACACAGTGGCTTGTCTAGCCAGACACAATGCACATGACTGTATAGATGTTTGATCATGATAACGCAGTGGCTTGTCTGGCCGGACATAATGCACATGACTGTATATATGTTTGATCATGATAACACAGTGGCTTGTCTGGCCAGACACAATGTACATGACTGTATAGATGTTTGATCATGATAACACAGTGGCTTGTCTGGCCGGACATAATGCACATGACTGTATATATGTTTGATCATGATAACACAGTGGCTTGTCTGGCCAGACACAATGTACATGACTGTATAGATGTTTGATCATGATAACACAGTGGCTTGTCTGGCCAGACACAATGTACATGACTGTATAGATGTTTGATCATGATAACACAGTGGCTTGTCTGGCCAGACACAATGTACATGACTGTATAGATGTTTGATCATGATAACGCAGTGGCTTGTCTGGCCAGACACAATGTACATGACTGTATAGATGTTTGATCATGATAACACAGTGGCTTGTCTAGCCAGACACAATGCACATGACTGTATAGATGTTTGATCATGATAACGCAGTGGCTTGTCTGGCCGGACATAATGCACATGACTGTATATATGTTTGATCATGATAACACAGTGGCTTGTCTGGCCAGACACAATGTACATGACTGTATAGATGTTTGATCATGATAACACAGTGGCTTGTCTGGCCGGACATAAAGCACATGACTGTATATATGTTTGATGATGATAACACAGCGGCTTGTCTGGCCAGACACAATGTACATGACTGTATAGATGTTTGATCATGATAACACAGTGGCTTGTCTGGCCAGACATAATGCACATGACTGTATATATGTTTGATCATGATAACACAGTGGCTTGTCTGGCCAGACATAATGTACATGACTGTATAGATGTTTGAACATGATAACACAGTGGCTACTGTTAACGATGACATGATTCGCATACAATGAGAAATTACTCCTGACGATACATACTCAATATTCCTACTCTTTTATCGATTCATGGTTTAATTCTGTACATATTTCAAAGAAAAATATTACCAAGTTTAGCTATAACCCGACCTGATAAATACTCATGCTTGTGTCTTATCATGAAACAAGGTGCTAAATCTGACAGTGTGGTACTAGAACAAGCCTACAGTGATACATCATGTGAGATAAACACAAACTGTTTGACAGCACAATCTTATTTTTGCCACAAGGAAAATGAACATTTTCATGCAAACATGTTACAGTGTAAGGATTTCGATACCTATCATATTGGGACAAAAGTATCGCAATATTTATCGACAGTTGAGGTAGGCAAACTATGGCTACTATATTCTACAGAAGGAATTACAGCACCTTAGAGCACTTGATCAGTGTGCCTGGATGGTGCCATCTTGTTGCAGGCATGGCCATGTTGGGAGGTCATGCAGCATTCCTTGGGCCTGACGACATCCATCTTGTTGCAGGTATGGCCATGTTGGGAGGTCATGCAGCATTCCTTGGGCCTGACGACATCCATCTTGGCGTGAATGAGTCCATCAAGGACTCGGCTCGGGTGATGAGTGGAATGTCCGACCTGATTCTGGCCCGTGTATATGGACAGGAGGATTTGGACAACTTGGCAATGGAGGCCTCAGTTCCTGTCGTCAGTGGCCTATCTGATATGTTCCACCCCCTACAGACGCTGGCAGACTTCCTCACTTTACATGTAAGTGTGTGTTCCATCCCCTACAGACACTGTCAGACTTCCTCACTTTACATGTAAGTGTGTGTTCCATCCCCTACAGACACTGTCAGACGTCCTCACTTTACATGTAAGTGTGTGTTCCATCCCCTACAGACACTGTCAGACGTCCTCATTTTACATGTAAGTGTGTGTTCCATCCCCTACAGACACTGTCAGACGTCCTTACTTTACATGTAAGTGTGTGTTCCATCCCTTACAGACACTGGCAGACGTCCTCACTTTACATGTAAGTGTGTGTTCCACCCCCTACAGACACTGTCAGACTTCCTCACTTTACATGTAAGTGTGTGTTCCATCCCCTACAGACACTGGCAGACTTCCTCATTTTACATGTAAGTGTGTGTTCCATCCCCTACAGACACTGGCAGACGTCCTCACTTTACATGTAAGTGTGTGTTCCATCCCCTACAGACACTGTCAGACGTCCTCATTTTACATGTAAGTGTGTGTTCCATCCCCTACAGACACTGTCAGACGTCCTCATTTTACATGTAAGTGTGTGTTCCATCCCCTACAGACACTGTCAGACTTCCTCACTTTACATGTAAGTGTGTGTTCCATCCCCTACAGACACTGTCAGACGTCCTCACTTTACATGTAAGTGTGTGTTCCACCCCCTACAGACACTGTCAGACGTCCTCACTTTACATGTAAGTGTGTGTTCCATCCCTTACAGACACTGGCAGACGTCCTCACTTTACATGTTGTAAGTCTGTGTTCCATCCCCTACAGACACTGTCAGACGTCCTCATTTTACATGTAAGTGTGTGTTCCACCCCCTACAGACACTGGCAGACGTCCTCACTTTACATGTAAGTGTGTGTTCCACCCCCTACAGACACTGGCAGACTTCCTCACTTTACATGTAAGTGTGTGTTCCATCCCCTACAGACACTGGCAGACGTCCTTACTTTACATGTAAGTGTGTGTTCCATCCCTTACAGACACTGGCAGACTTCCTTACTTTACATGTAAGTGTGTGTTCCATCCCTTACAGACACTGGCAGACTTCCTTACTTTACATGTAAGTGTGTGTTCCATCCCTTACAGACACTGGCAGACTTCCTTACTTTACATGTAAGTGTGTGTTCCATCCCCTACAGACACTGGCAGACGTCCTCACTTTACATGTAAGTGTGTGTTCCACCCCCTACAGACACTGTCAGACGTCCTCATTTTACATGTAAGTGTGTGTTCCATCCCCTACAGACACTGTCAGACTTCCTCACTTTACATGTAAGTGTGTGTTCCACCCCCTACAGACACTGGCAGACTTCCTTACTTTACATGTAAGTGTGTGTTCCATCCCCTACAGACACTGTCAGACGTCCTCATTTTACATGTAAGTGTGTTACATCCCCTACAGACACTGGCAGACGTCCTCACTTTACATGTAAGTGTGTGTTCCATCCCCTACAGACACTGGCAGACGTCCTCACTTTACATGTAAGTGTGTGTTCCATCCCCTACAGACACTGTCAGACTTCCTCACTTTACATGTAAGTGTGTGTTCCACCCCCTACAGACACTGGCAGACTTCCTCACTTTACATGTAAGTGTGTGTTCCATCCCCTACAGACACTGTCAGACGTCCTCACTTTACATGTAAGTGTGTGTTCCATCCCCTACAGACACTGGCAGACGTCCTCACTTTACATGTAAGTGTGTGTTCCATCCCCTACAGACACTGTCAGACGTCCTCATTTTACATGTAAGTGTGTTACATCCCCTACAGACACTGGCAGACGTCCTCAATTTACATGTAAGTGTGTGTTCCATCCCCTACGGACACTGTCAGACCTCCTCACTTTACATGTAAGTGTGTTACATCCCCTACAGACACTGTCAGACTTCCTCACTTTACATGTAAGTGTGTGTTCCATCCCCTACAGACACTGTCAGACCTCCTCACTTTACATGTAAGTGTGTGTTCCATCCCCTACAGACGCTGTCAGACCTCCTCACTTTACATGTAAGTGTGTGTTCCATCCCCTACAGACACTGTCAGACCTCCTCACTTTACATGTAAGTGTGTGTTCCATCCCCTACAGACACTGTCAGACTTCCTCACTTTACATGTAAGTGTGTGTTCCATCCCCTACGGACACTGTCAGACGTCCTCACTTTACATGTAAGTGTGTGTTCCATCCCCTACAGACACTGGCAGACCTCCTCACTTTACATGTAAGTGTGTGTTCCATCCCCTACAGACACTGTCAGACTTCCTCACTTTACATGTAAGTGTGTGTTCCATCCCCTACAGACACTGTCAGACTTCCTCACTTTACATGTAAGTGTGTGTTCCATCCCCTACAGACACTGTCAGACGTCCTCACTTTACATGTAAGTGTGTGTTCCATCCCCTACAGACACTGGCAGACCTCCTCACTTTACATGTAAGTGTGTGTTCCATCCCCTACAGACACTGTCAGACTTCCTCACTTTACATGTAAGTGTGTGTTCCATCCCCTACAGACACTGGCAGACTTCCTTACTTTACATGTAAGTGTGTGTTCCATCCCCTACAGACACTGTCAGACGTCCTCACTTTACATGTAAGTGTGTGTTCCATCCCCTACAGACACTGTCAGACGTCCTCACTTTACATGTAAGTGTGTGTTCCATCCCCTACAGACACTGGCAGACCTCCTCACTTTACATGTAAGTGTGTGTTCCACCCCCTACAGACACTGGCAGACGTCCTCACTTTACATGTAAGTGTGTGTTCCATCCCCTACAGACACTGGCAGACGTCCTCATTTTACATGTAAGTGTGTGTTCCACCCCCTACAGACACTGGCAGACGTCCTTACTTTACATGTAAGTGTGTGTTCCATCCCCTACAAACACTGGCAGACGTCCTTACTTTACATGTAAGTGTGTGTTCCATCCCCTACAGACACTGTCAGACTTCCTCACTTTACATGTTGTAAGTGTGTGTTCCACCCCCTACAGACACTGTCAAACGTCCTCACTTTACATGTAAGTGTGTGTTCCACCCCCTACAGACACTGTCAGACGTCCTTACTTTACATGTAAGTGTGTGTTCCATCCCCTACAGACACTGTCAGACTTCCTCACTTTACATGTAAGTGTGTGTTCCATCCCCTACAGACAATGGCAGACTTCCTTACTTTACATGTAAGTGTGTGTTCCACCCCCTACAGACACTGTCAGACGTCCTTACTTTACATGTAAGTGTGTGTTCCATCCCCTACAGACACTGTCAGACGTCCTCACTTTACATGTAAGTGTGTGTTCCATCCCCTACAGACACTGGCAGACGTCCTTACTTTACATGTAAGTGTGTGTTCCATCCCCTACAGACACTGGCAGACTTCCTCACTTTACATGTTGTAAGTGTGTGTTCAATCCCCTACAGACACTGTCAGACGTCCTCACTTCACATGTAAGTGTGTGTTCCACCCCCTACAGACACTGTCAGACTTCCTCACTTTACATGTTGTAAGTGTGTGTTCAATCCCCTACAGACACTGTCAGACGTCCTCACTTTACATGTAAGTGTGTGTTCCATCCCCTACAGACACTGGCAGACTTCCTCACTTTACATGTAAGTGTGTGTTCCATCCCCTACAGACACTGTCAGACTTCCTCATTTTACATGTTGTAAGTGTGTGTTCAATCCCCTACAGACGCTGGCAGACTTCCTCACTTTACATGTAAGTGTGTGTTCCATCCCCTACAGACACTGTCAGACGTCCTTACTTTACATGTAAGTGTGTGTTCCATCCCCTACAGACACTGGCAGACGTCCTCACTTTACATGTAAGTGTGTGTTCCACCCCCTACAGACACTGGCAGACGTCCTCACTTTACATGTAAGTGTGTGTTCCATCCCCTACAGACACTGTCAGACGTCCTCATTTTACATGTAAGTGTGTTACATCCCCTACAGACACTGGCAGACCTCCTCACTTTACATGTAAGTGTGTGTTCCATCCCCTACAGACACTGTCAGACTTCCTCATTTTACATGTTGTAAGTGTGTGTTCAATCCCCTACAGACGCTGGCAGACTTCCTCACTTTACATGTAAGTGTGTGTTCCATCCCCTACAGACACTGTCAGACGTCCTCACTTTACATGTAAGTGTGTGTTCCATCCCCTACAGACACTGGCAGACGTCCTCACTTTACATGTAAGTGTGTGTTCCACCCCCTACAGACACTGGCAGACGTCCTCACTTTACATGTAAGTGTGTGTTCCATCCCCTACAGACACTGTCAGACGTCCTCATTTTACATGTAAGTGTGTTACATCCCCTACAGACACTGGCAGACTTCCTCATTTTACATGTAAGTGTGTGTTCCATCCCCTACAGACACTGTCAGACTTCCTCACTTTACATGTTGTAAGTGTGTGTTCAATCCCCTACAGACACTGTCAGACGTCCTCACTTTACATGTAAGTGTGTGTTCCACCCCCTACAGACACTGTCAGACTTCCTCACTTTACATGTTGTAAGTGTGTGTTCAATCCCCTACAGACACTGTCAGACGTCCTCACTTTACATGTAAGTGTGTGTTCCATCCCCTACAGACACTGGCAGACTTCCTCAATTTACATGTAAGTGTGTGTTCCACCCCCTACAGACACTGGCAGACCTCCTCACTTTACATGTAAGTGTGTGTTCCATCCCCTACAGACGCTGGCAGACTTCCTCACTTTACATGTAAGTGTGTGTTCCATCCCCTACAGACACTGGTAGACGTCCTCACTTTACATGTAAGTGTGTGTTCCACCCCCTACAGACACTGGCAGACGTCCTCACTTTACATGTAAGTGTGTGTTCCATCCCCTACAGACACTGTCAGACGTCCTCATTTTACATGTAAGTGTGTTACATCCCCTACAGACACTGGCAGACGTCCTCAATTTACATGTAAGTGTGTGTTCCATCCCCTACAGACACTGGCAGACTTCCTCACTTTACATGTAAGTGTGTGTTACATCCCCTACAGACACTGGCAGACTTCCTCACTTTACATGTAAGTGTGTGTTCCATCCCCTACAGACACTGTCAGACTTCCTCACTTTACATGTAAGTGTGTTACATCCCCTACAGACACTGGCAGACTTCCTCATTTTACATGTAAGTGTGTGTTCCATCCCCTACAGACACTGTCAGACTTCCTCACTTTACATGTTGTAAGTGTGTGTTCAATCCCCTACAGACACTGTCAGACGTCCTCACTTTACATGTAAGTGTGTGTTCCACCCCCTACAGACACTGTCAGACTTCCTCACTTTACATGTTGTAAGTGTGTGTTCCATCCCCTACAGACACTGTCAGACGTCCTCACTTTACATGTAAGTGTGTGTTCCACCCCCTACAGACACTGGCAGACCTCCTCACTTTACATGTAAGTGTGTGTTCCACCCCCTACAGACACTGTCAGACGTCCTCATTTTACATGTAAGTGTGTGTTCCATCCCCTACAGACACTGGCAGACGTCCTCACTTTACATGTAAGTGTGTGTTCCACCCCCTACAGACACTGGCAGACGTCCTCACTTTACATGTAAGTGTGTGTTCCATCCCCTACAGACACTGGCAAACGTCCTCACTTTACATGTAAGTGTGTGTTCCACCCCCTACAGACACTGGCAGACGTCCTCACTTTACATGTAAGTGTGTGTTACATCCCCTACAGACACTGGCAGACGTCCTCACTTTACATGTAAGTGTGTGTTCCATCCCCTACAGACACTGTCAGACTTCCTCACTTTACATGTAAGTGTGTGTTCCACCCCCTACAGACACTGGCAGACGTCCTCACTTTACATGTAAGTGTGTGTTCCATCCCCTACAGACACTGTCAGACTTCCTCACTTTACATGAAAGTGTGTGTTCCATCCCCTACAGACACTGTCAGACGTCCTCACTTTACATGTAAGTGTGTGTTCCACCCCCTACAGACACTGTCAGACGTCCTCAATTTACATGTAAGTGTGTGTTCCACCCCCTACAGACACTGGCAGACGTCCTCAATTTACATGTAAGTGTGTGTTCCATCCCCTACAGACACTGGCAGACGTCCTCACTTTACATGTAAGTGTGTGTTCCATCCCTTACAGACACTGGCAGACGTCCTCAATTTACATGTGTGTTACCATCTGCCAGTCAGCCTGATATTACCTGACTCTGCTTTCTCCACCCACAGGAACACTTCGGTTATTTGCGAGGAATGAAGATTGCGTGGGTGGGCGACGGCAACAACATCACCCACTCCCTCATGATTGGGTGCAGCAAGCTTGGCATCGACCTCAGTATAGCTACACCAAAGGTAGTATAACAGCTTCACATTTCCCAGCTGTTTGCCATTTAATGGCTCTTGTTATGACTCACACCAGGATATACAATGTTGGCTAACCTGTTGTATCAATCATTCTGTCGTATCTTTATGTCAGAATGCATAAAAGACTCCATAAATCATGAATTATACTACTACTAATAATAATAATAATAATAAGTGCATTTATAATGCACCAGATTCCATTCACCAAGTGGATGCTCATAGCGCTACACTATTATTACCCCGGTCAATGGATCAGTGAGCACTCCATTTTAATTCTCATCTCCCTGGGGAGTATACAACCCAAACTGCCTGTGAGGCGCTAGAAGGTTAACAGACACATTACCGTCTCATCCTACCGGGTACCCACTCACTGCTGGGTGAGCAGAGGCACATTTCGAACAAAGTCACTTGCCTAAGGAGACACCACATGTGGTACATGTGCTTCAGTGTGGGGCAGGACCGAAGCCCTAGAAACTCTCAGGAGTCAAGCTGCTTAACGTGGTCACCCATCCAACTACTCTCCGAGACCGACGTTGCTTAACTTCACCTGATTTGTGATCTGTGCGCTGTGCACAGGACCATGTGCCACCACCAACTGATCTCAAGGAATCTCAGAAATGCCATAAGGAACTTGAGATATGGAGTATTATGGATAACAACTTCTGTTTTATACATTGACAGTGTTTCCGGGGTACGTCGCGCCTCTTCGCCAGTGTCATTATTATCTCCAACTTCTAAATGCACTCTCCTGAGGAACTTGACCTCATAAACATTCTTGTAACATATATCGTAACATCATAACCTTTACTTGCTCTGTTGGACTTAAGGCACTTACTGAATAATCAAACTTTATTCCTACTGGGGTTTTTTTAGTCCGCTGTCAAGAACATTTTGATATTATTTTCAGAAAGTATAAGTTCATCGAGTATTATTCGCCAGGCATACCAGACAAAAGAGAACTCCACTGGATTTTCAAATGGGCTACATGGAAAAGCAGTCATTCAGTGAATTAGATCAACCATATGTTCCTGTTCTTTGTTTGTTCCAGGGCTATGAACCAGACCCCAAAATAACGGAGTATGTCATCAAGTTGTGTGGTAAGGTATGTAACAGACAGACATGTGATAGAAGGTAGAGAGGGATTGCATTGGGGGTATTGGATGGCTGAGCTTACAAGTCTGCAGCTTCCTGGTCAGTAACTATATCCCTCGATACACACAATCTCATTAAAATCAGATCTTAGTACTCGCTATCGCTAAACAAAGATCGGAGGACATCCCATTACGGGTCATGTCAGAACGACCTTCCATTCAACCAATCAGAGCGTCGCTTACCAGATCATGAAAGTGACAGTCGGAATGTGTTTTCTAATCATGCAACCACGAAATATTTAACATGGGGTATTCCGAATGAAAGTTACGGGTTTTAGGATTATATCCATACAATCTAGGCCATATATAAGCCATTCCAGAATGTTCTTCTTATCAGTTTTAACATTTTTAATCGAGAATACGTCAAAATATGTTTCGAAAGTAGTCGCCAGTTTGAAACTAGTGTCGTAAAGCTCGAGAAAGCTGCCTTCAGATTTGCTAATGTCAATTTCTTGTCAGTCATTTCATTGGTCGGTCAAAATTAACGAAAGTTCGTTCTGACGTGACCCGTAATGGGATGTCCTCAGATCTTTGTTTAGCGGCAGCGAAAACTAAGATCTGATTTTAATGAGATTGGATATACACATGACCATATCTTAGGTGTCATGGCATTCTAGGTGAATAAAATAGCTAGCAGAGCTAACTGGGGGCCTAACTGCTAAAATTTGTAATCTCAATACAATAGATCTCTTACTATGTTTCATATTGCCCTGACAATCAATTTGACAAAGCATGTCACGTCATGTGATCCATTACCTCGCATCCTGCAGCGCAAGAGTGACTTCAACATGACCACGGACCCCCTGGAAGCTGTGTACCGTGCTGACGTCGTCGTCACGGATACTTGGGTCAGCATGGGACAGGAGGAGGAGAAGCAGAAACGTCTGAAGGACTTCGCCGGCTACCAGATCACTCGCAAGGTCAGAGGGACGAGGCTCCCCAGTACTGCCTGGAACAAATTTGATTCCAGTCTAACAATACTTGTGTCTACGGACATCTTTGTATATATCGGTTTTCAGACGCTTAAAACAGTTGTTTTCTCTCTAAACAACTGTAAAACATCTCTTTCACTCATAAAAGACAACTTTCTCTTAAAAACAAGCCCTCATCTGAGAATTTACAATTTCTGTTTGATGCTACACTGCCTGTTATAGCACGAGTAATCGCGCTAAACATGGCTGTCCGAAAACTTTGATCAAACAGTATTCCAGTCTGATTACACAAATTAAAAAAAATCGCAAGAATCCAACTTATACTCCTAATTATTATTTTCTATGTGCAGGTATCAGACAAAACACAAGCGTGTTCCATATATACTAAGTTGATGCATGTCATCGTATCCCAACTGTGTAGAGCGATGCTGATGATGTCAGTCACTGGATTGTCTGGTCCAGACTTGATTATTTACAGCCTGACGTCATATAGCTGGAATTTTGCTAAGTGTGGCGTTAACAACAAGCAAACAAACAAACAAACAAACAAACAAAACAAACTAAGAGCATGCAGCCAATCACACTGGTACCAATGACTGAGAATTTATTGGATTTGGGTGCTCTGTCACTTCTCCAAGACATACAATTATCTTTTTTACCCACAACTATTTCAGGATGTCCTGTGAGCATTTAAAACCAAGGCAAACACTTTTCAGTATTTTCGTCAACTATTTATTTTTCCTAAGTATACCCTGGCCACCCCATGCCCCTATTGACCTGTCGATGATGTTGCGATGTCCTGCTCCAGATGCTGAAGGAGGCAGGGGCCAACTGGGTGTTCCTCCACTGCCTCCCACGCAAACAGGAGGAAGTCGATGATGACGTCTTCTACGACCGCAACTCCCTGGTGTGGCAGGCGGCAGAAAACAGGAAGTGGACAGTGATGGTGAGCTGCATGATGGGATATGGCTTTGAAGTGATAAAGGAGTTTACTTGTTGACTTTGTAGCAGGTTAAGAATAGTTGTAAGATTGATAAAATATTGTTGATCTTTTGACAATTGAGTGTAGCTATTGTAGCATGTGTTAGACCAAGGAAGCATTCTTTCAACTATATTCCTCAAAAGAAGTTAAGGCTAAAAAACAAAAATATTCTTGGTTCTCAGGCACCGCCGCATCATCGTGAAGTCTGCCGCATGTTTCTTTTTTTATTTCCATTTTCAAAACCAAAAAAAATACTTAAATGTTCCGCGTCTCGAACACACAACCACAACGTGCAGTTACTTCCCTTTTCATGCACATTGCTTTACTGCGCATTTCGTGTGTTATGGTCATGGCGGCCATGTGCGCTTGTGCGAGTTTGTGTGCTTGCTTTGCCGTTTGCAAACTTGGTCAATGAAAACATTAAATTTGCGATATGTCACTAGACATGATGATGGTATTCAAATATAAATTCAATGGTAATTGTGTACTGTATGAGGGACAATGTTTCATACGCAGAGGTTATTTGTCTCGTAAAATAAGCAGGAAATCGATGCTAATTTATATACCCCGGCTATAAAGCGAATCTGAATGAAGCACATCACTAGTGCATACGAAATCCCTACATTTGAAATAAATATTTGTTTGTCTTCCGCAGAAAAAAATTTACATCGTAGCCCTTCAGCTACAGATTATAACAATTAAATGTGGCCAATACAAATTTGAAATTTGAGATAAAACATCACTAAACATAATGATTAGCCGATTAAATTGTATTTCCTGTTCTGATTGGCATTGTTTTATATGCAGTGATTAAGATTACTGTGCGTCTTGTCTCGTAAACTAAGCTGGAAGTAGCAATCAGCTGTACACACGTTTCTCAGAATCTACCGGTGATTCGGTCAAAAATTACCCAATAATATAACTTTGAAGAATTTTGATACGATTAGCGGAAGAATTGTATCTGAAACTATAATTTTATCAGGAATAATTTATTCCAATGTCATGTTAGTTGCAGCTTTACTATATATATGTGAAATAAATTAATAAGCGTAGCACTTTAGTTCAGCTGATCGCCATTGCCAGAAATGTTTTCGAATGGAAGAATTTGACCATTCACCATCCATGCTCCCGCTTGCGAAACCTTTATGTTGACATATAATAGTCAAACTACAACAAATATGACTCTCAGCGATTCAATGTATGGCATTTATGATATATATCCATTCTGTATCCACTAAAGTTCGTTTCAAGGCGTCAATAGCGGTAATATGACCGTGTTTGCCATAAATAACGGTGAGTTGTGCGATCTTCCAATCACTTCACATACAATTTTGCCAGAATGAATTGAAACAATATTGAATGAAATGTTTGATAAAATTAATAAAATAGATTACCAACATAAGTCCGGATATATTATGAACTCTTTTTTACAACCAGATAGTGTAATTACATGATTAATTTGAGTATTTCAGTACAGATATGTTGACATGGTATTTCCGGTGTTCCGTGCCCACAGTTATGTCTTTGTGTTGTGGAAAAAAATTTACAATACTCAACCCTGTGTATAAGATGACCCAGAACTGATTATTTACGGGCCACCTTCATACGCCAGGAATAATGCTGACTGCACCTTTAAATAACTTTCACACACTGACTGAAAAATAACATGATGTGCAGGCATTTTGTTTGGTATTAGATGTATCAAGTCCTTGGACCTCTGTGACTTTCATGTTTAGTTT
Source organism: Haliotis rufescens (assembly GCF_023055435.1). Lineage (NCBI taxonomy): Eukaryota > Metazoa > Mollusca > Gastropoda > Lepetellida > Haliotidae > Haliotis > Haliotis rufescens. Next base: position 6,962,421 of record NW_025964223.1, read on the forward strand.
CAGATGTTTAAAGTGTTCAAATAAATTTTTATGTGATTCCAGGCCGTCATGCTGCATCTACTACAGGACTACAACCCTTCCACACCCAGACCCAAGTTCATACGAGGGGAGTGACACCAGGATACAACACTACGTCTACTACAGGACTACAACGCTACATCTACTACAGGACTACAACACTACATCTACTACGGGACTACAACCCTTCCACACCCAGACCCAAGTTCATACGAGGAGAGTGACTCCAGGATACAACACTACATCTACTACAGGACTACAACACTGCATCTACTACAGGACTACAACCCTTCCACACCCAGACCCAAGTTCATACGAGGGGAGTGACACCAGGATACAACACTACATCTACTACAGGACTACAACGCTACATCTACTACAGGACTACAACCCTTCCACACCCAGACCCAAGTTCATACAAGGAGAGTGACACCAGGATACAACACTACATCTACTACAGGACTACAACGCTACATCTACTACAGGACTACAACCCTTCCACACCCAGACCCAAGTTCATACAAGGAGAGTGACACCAGGATACAACACTACATCTACTACAGGACTACAACGCTACATCTACTACAGGACTACAACACTGCATCTACTACAGGACTACAACCCTTCCACACCCAGACCCAAGTTCACGTCAGGGGAGATACACACAACACAGACATGCCTACCAGATGATCTTTATAGCTTTCTACTTTTGTGGACAACTTACAAAATCTAAAATTCTAAATACTTATGATAATTATATTTTGAGATGCCATTCCATGAATTCATAAAGGATAAGTTAGAGCTTAGCTTCAAGGACAAATTTGTACTAAGATTCATACAGGGTATTCTATACATTTTTTTAATTTATTTTTTAATTAAAACTCAAGCAAACATGTAAACAGGACATCAATATTTAACAATTCTGAATGATATTGTATGTGTTTGATAAACAAGTTTATTGGCCTTTGGTTGTCATGTCATATGAAAACAGACAAATTTGCTGTAGAGGTTTTTCACGGTTTTCCTATGTGCCAGGAGTTTGTCCACATTGTCAAGATGGCCTAATTGTGTTTGTGTGCTGTTTGTTGTTGATGCATCAGGTCTTGATGATATGGCCCCATGTTTGTCGTCTGCTACAAGGAAGGAGCAGACGACAGACTTCACTTCCAGTATGCCATTGTGTAAAATTTCGACAACTGCATGTTTTCATTGGGATTAAGAGAACGCTAAATGCATAGGTAAGGCTAAAATTGTCAGAAAGCCAGAGGTTTTCAGGAAGTGTGTTTCTCCTTTTTGAACAAGAATAAGCCTTGGACTCCAGAGGACGTTCTCAGGACATGTAGGGACAAACAACAGACATCTGGTAAAAACCTCACCTTGGGTCACAGATGTGCTCCTAGTTACATTTTGTCCTGAAGGCTAAGGTATTGGCCAATCTCATTAAAATCCGACCTTAGTTCTCGCTACCGCCAAACAAAGATCTGAAGACATCCCATTAGGGTCACGTCAGAACAATCACTGGATTTTGTCTGTTGTTACATGTAAAATTCACTGTATTTTGTCTGTTGTTACATGTAAAATTCACTGTATTTTGTCTGTTGTTACATGTAAAATTCACTTGATTTTGTCTGTTATTACATGTAAAATTCACTGTGTTTTGTCTGTTGTTACAAGTAAAATTCACTGTATTTTGTCTGTTGTTACATGTGAAATTCACTGTATTTTCTCTTTTGTTACATGTGAAATTCACTGTATTTTGTCTGTTGTTACATGTGAAATTCACTGTATTTTGTCTGTTGTTACATGTGAAATTCACTGTATTTTGTCTGTTGTTACATGTGAAATTCACTGTATTTTGTCTGTTGTTACATGTAAAATTCACTGTATTTTGTCTGTTGTTACAAGTAAAATTCACTGTATTTATGTCTGTTGTTACATGTGAAATTCACTGTATTTTGTCTGTTACATGTAAAATTCACTGGATTTTGTCTGTTGTTACATGTAAAATTCACTGGATTTTGTCTGTTGTTACATGTAAAATTCACTGTATTTTGTCTGTTGTTACAAGTAAAATTCACTGTATTTTTGTCTGTTGTTACATGTGAAATTCACTGTATTTTGTCTGTTGTTACATGTGAAATTCACTGTATTTTGTCTGTTGTTACATGTGAAATTCACTGTATTTTGTCTGTTGTTACATGTGAAATTCACTGTATTTTGTCTGTTGTTACATGTAAAATTCACTGTATTTTGTCTGTTGTTACAAGTAAAATTCACTGTATTTATGTCTGTTGTTACATGTGAAATTCACTGTATTTTGTCTGTTACATGTAAAATTCACTGTATTTTGTCTGTTGTTACATGTAAAATTCACTGTATTTTGTGTGTTGTTACATGTGAAATTCACTGTATTTTGTCTGTTGTTACATGAAACTCGCTGTATTTTGTCTGTTGTAACTTGTGAGATACATTGTATTTTGTCTGTTGTAACTTGTGAGATACATTGTATTTTGTCTGTTGTAACTTGTCAGATACATTGTATTTTGTCTGCTGTAACTTGTCAGATACATTGTATTTTGTCTGTTGTAACTTGTCAGATACATTGTATTTTGTCTGTTCTTTGTGTAACCCAGTATCCATATATATTTTTGCTATGCATAATATACAGAAGTATTCCTGCATCTGTGCCAAACCTCTGCGTAGTAACAGTAAGTCCAGACCCATTTCATATTTGTTTAACTGATTTTCATGGGGCAGAATACCAAACGAACAGCGAAAGTCAAAACCATAATGAAAGAAATGTGGACAGATTGTCTAGAGGCAAATTTTCCCCAAAAAACTTGTCCTAGCATCACCGAAACCCCACCTTGGAGTGTATGCTACATTATCTGAGCTGTGATGCCTGGCATGTATATGGAACACAGTATGATGTCTGGGCATATGGCATGCATCCGGAGCTGCATCTTCCTTAGGCAAGGGCGTTAACTGACTATAAAAGTCCAGTTTTCACCCTTGACGACCTAGGCTTGAATTAAGGACTTATATATTGGCTGGACTAACGAGTCTATGCATACTCCAATCAAAATTGCATAGTAAAATCAACATCTGGTTGGTAAACTGCCGTGCAGATTTCTGTTGATTGCAGGATTTGCAAAGCATGTGTACGGTCAACTTAGCGTCAACAGATAATTTCAAAATCTTTTCATGTTTTTAATCAAGGTGCCAATGTGATTTGTTGACGTCGATATATAGCAAATATCCCTGTGATATCAGGATGACGTCACTGGAGGTTTAGAAGAGATTGAAGTGGCCGTCACTATGTGCACACATCGGGGTGCTTTCATTGATGTGCATCATCTTCCCGAGGCAAGGGAGTTAACTGACTACAAAAGTCCAGTTTCCACCCTTGCCGAACTAGGCTGGAATTCCTGGGCCCAATCGTAGCGCCACCAGTGGATATTACGAATTATGTCCCTTCTATGCCTCTCCTATGGACCAATCAGATTCTACCTCTCGTATCACTTGCAAAATGGCCGCACCCAGTCAGGACGATCTGATCTAAAATCAGTATCTATATTGTGATAAAACGGGTCTTACATCGCGAAGTGCATCAAATCATGTGAGCACCTTGATTAAAAACAAGAAAAGATTAGGAAAATATCTGTTGACAACGAGTTGGCGGTGCACATTCTTTGCAAATCATGCAATCGACCGAAATCTGCACGACAGTTTACGAACCGGATTTCGGTTTCGTTGCGCGATTTTGATTGGACTATGCACAGACTCGTTAGTCCAGCCAAAATGTAACTCCATAATACCAGCCTATTAGGGCAAGGTCAGTTAACTCTCTTGCCTTGGGAAGATGATGTGCATGGTCAGCTTGTTATTGATAGACAGGTCCTTTGTTGTTACATTCTGTTTGTTTCCAAGAATAAGAGTATTAGATCTGATACCATGTGACTCGATGAACAAGTCACTATATGAATTAAAATATACTAAAAGATAAGGTTTCTTTTTTTTGCTTTCAACACACCACTGATGTGGTACATCAGACTTCCAATATTTCTGATAATGATATTGTCTAAGAAGTCACAATGTCCTGTGCAGAGATGCATCCCTTAGGCTTCCCAGGAACCAATGATCATGGGTCGAATCCCATATTGGCCCTGATTAATATTTCTAGGTTTGTCAGCACCATAGTAAAGTAACACTCTAAGACCTGTACACTTTGGGCTTCCCTCCCACGTAAAGCTGACATCTGTGCAGTGATTTAACTAAAATTATGTTCAAAACCTCCCACTCAAGTGTCATATTTGTATGTGTATTCTTCAAGACCACATATGATCTGAATATGATTTTTCAAAAATACCCCTGCGTTTCAAATCTCATACCCTTCTACTGAAACCATCGTTGATACATCATGGGTTTTGTGTTCACTACAATACCTGTATACACTGAAATCGATGACATAACAATGCGGCTGAAATGCACTTTATTCGAAACGTGATTAACCTTTGGCACTCTCAGGTAGATAAGGATTCGATAAAAAGGCTATCAAAATGTCTGTAGAAATTATCTCATTGACGTCACAAGTCGAGATAATGCATTGTAAACATCGATATTGGTAAATGTAGTGTACCAAATTATTCGTTGATAGGTTGGCATAATGGCAGGCGACAAACATCCATCCTCTATACACGCCTAAGATATTTTTTAAAGTCCCTTTGTCAACACAGTTTGAAAGTTCCAGAGTTTGTTTTTGGCTTCATTAACCTTATTAAACAACATGTACGTTCTCTATTGCATAGTCTTGCTAAAAAAAATTGTTTGTTGTTTAACGCCGCACTCCGCAGTATTCTAGTCACATAACCGCGGTATGTAAATAATCAAGTCTGAACCAAACAATCCAATGACTGACATCATGAGCATCGCTCTACACAGTTGGGATACAGTGTGTGTCTGTGTCTGTGTCTGTCTGTGTATCTCTGTGTCCAAACTTCAGCAGGTGTTATTGTGCTAGCCGGGGATTGAACCTTGAGAGAGGTGTGTGTGTGTGTGTGTGTGTGTGTGTGTGGGGGGGGGGGGGGGGGTGTTGTTGTTGGTAATTCCATCATACACTTATACCCCGTTCACATGCACAACATGTGAGTAAATTTTCGCATGTGTAACTATACATACGTGTGTATATGTACATTTACTATGCGTTCACATAAAAAGCATCTTAGGTGTGTAAATAAAGTATGTAAATTGTGTAAGGCACATATATTCGTCAGTTTTTTCGCGACTTTCAACACAAAACAGGTTGTTTTCCAATCAAAGTTGAATAAGAAGAGAGTTACCTACCGAAAATTTTCGCGTGAAGAAGCATGCGTGAATTAATTTGTACACAACGTTTTGACTCCTTGAAACCAAAAGAAAACACCGTTCGCCCAGCTCAGTGCATTCTAGTCCGGACTAGTACAAGCAGCCACACACACACATGTGCATGCACGTCGCTATATAAGTGCAATAATCTGGGACACGATGTTAAACCCAACTTCACCTCACCTCACCTTGTTCCAAGCTTTGCTTTCACCCGTCGGAACACAGGACAGAGAGGAGGAAAATGACACTTTGGTCGCATTGGAAGATTTTTTTAAGAAATGTGAAGGTATATGTTGTGATAAGTCTTTGTTACTCATTTAGAAGTTGACTGGACAACAACTAAATTGATTATTATTCCTTTAGTATTTGCCTTCGGTGTTTTGATGCCCCTTAATTATTTAATTGACACTGAAATTGTTCAGTAGATCATAGTCTAATCATATCACTTGAAAAAACTGATTCAACGCAAGCACACTGGCTTTCAACATTAAAAATCAGTACAGTATACACTCTTCAAAAAAAAGAAACGCACAGGTGGTATGTAGTTCACTGAACCTGACTACACAAAACATCCGGTATTTAAATTGGATATATCTTATTGGAAAATGTTGGTGGCCTGATATTCGATAAACGGTGCGTCAAAACGCAGCCATTGTCGATATGCGATGTCTTAAACGGCATTGTTTTCAAACTTGTTTAAGCAAACTGCACGTGCAACTTGTGGCATTCGTAATTCGTTGTAGTGGCTATAAAAATGCTAGAATAAGCCAATAATTTGTCATTCAATTGTCAACATTTTGTCAAATTCGAAAATGCCGAGACTCAGCGCTATAGGACGTTTCTAAAGAGGGGGATCGCAGTCTTCTGTTGCACGTCCACCACAGCACCATTTGCCGCCTTTGGGACCGATACACAGTTCAATTCAACTGCAGACCGTCCGAGAACCGGCCGACCAAGAGTTAACACCCCTGCACAGGATCGCTACTGTTCCACCTACGTGATCGCAATTTCATAGCTACGGAGACTGCAGGACGAATCCCTTGTTTCAGGAGGATATCAGACCAGACTGTCAGGAACCATCTTCGCGAGGCTGGAATCCTACCCGGAAGACCCGTTATCTTCCCTGTTTTGCAACAGATCCATCGACAACGACGCTTGCGTTGGTGCCATACCTTACAGTCTTGGAATTTGAGAAACTGGAGACGAGTGTGGTTTACCGATGAATCACGATTTCTTCTTCACCAGCGAGATGGAAGACAACGTGTTTATCATCGTTGGAATGAGCGTTTTCCCCCACATTGTGTACGTGAATTGGACTTGGTTGTGGTTCAGGGAAATTTGACAGCAAATCGCTACATGAATCAAATTCTTCAACCTCACCTTCTTCCAATCATTGACCGCCAGAGGGAGCTGTTTCAACAGGACAACGCTCCACCGCACACAGCTCGTGTCACGATAGACTACCTTCATAATACCAACATCAACGTCTTGCCCTGGCCGTCGAGATCTCAACCCAATTGAACACCTCTTGGGTGAACTCGATCGACGTGTACATCATCGTCAGAACACGCCGCAGACACTCCCACAACTGACCAACGCTCATTTCACTTACTTTTATGGTAACCTTTTGCAAATTAACACAATTTGTCATACAAATATGTGATAAATCATGTATAAAAACAACCGAAAACATGGAAAATGTACTTTCAAGTAGTTAAAGAATCGCTGAAACTAAAATGAAAATGTCAAAAACAAAAACGAAAATGTCAAAAACAAAAGCAAAAATGTCGTTTTTGTTTTTGACATTTTCATTTTAGTTTTTGACATTTTCGCTTCACTTTTCAGCGATTCAATATCTATTTTATACATGATTTTTCACATATTTGTATGACAAATCGTGTTAATTTGCAAAAGATGATGATAACAAGAAATGAAATATCACACTTGTGCAATCTTATATATATATTGAAGCGACCTTCACCCAAACTTGTGATACACATTGGCAGCTTGTGTGTTGCTAAGAGCTAAGCAAAAAGACGTTAATATGTGAGTCATTTTCAAAAGATGTCACTTTTTGAGTTTCCAAAATTACAAAATCCAATGGTTGATATAATATCTTTTTTTGGTTTAAATGGAGTAACAAATCTCTGAAGCTGTCAGTAACATCAAATGGAAGTCTTAATAATGCTTTTAAGAAAGAGGAATAACCAGTTACCATGGCAACTGAAACTTGGCTTGTCTTTCCCATAACAATGTTTGTGTGAATTATTTTGGTTTGAAATTCATGAAAATGCAAAAACCACATACGAAACATATTTATTTCTTCATATTTTTGTATATTAAACTTGAAGTGAGGATGAAGGGCATTTAATTAGTCTCTTAATGACCAATATGTACTCAGTGCCAATTCTATGAAATACTGTTGCCCCTTCAACATAAATATTATGATTTCTAAATTTTCAAGATTTTTTGGAGGTTTTTTATTTGATAAACAAAGATAAACTGTGATCAATTTATGTCTCATTTCAGAAACTAAAGACATATTCAGATATATATATTTTTTAAATGAGTGCGTTATAGGAAAGACATGCGTGTTACAGGATTGACTATATTTGTTATATCATCAGTATGAAAAGAGTGGTAAAGATTATCTTAAATGTTTCTCATGTATATAATAATGCTTGCAAAAGTAATACCAGTCATTATCTTTTTCAGTGATATTGATAAATGTATTCCAACTTTTTGAAGGATAAACTCTAAAATCTGTTACAGTAAGGACAAAAGTTTGTTACATGACAGAACAAATTACCATACAATGACATTTTAGATCACAAAGCAGTTTCCGCATTTTTACTGTAATAGAAAATGTGTTACTTTGAATAACAATGCACATGTTTGTGATATTTATATTTTTAAATGATTAATATGAAGAATGTTACCTATGACCTACATTATAACTGTTACAGGAAAGACTTAAGACGTTACAGTACTGACTATGTGAAACGAAGTTTTGGTCAGCCTAGTTAGTTCACTATCATAAGTAAACAAAGGTTTACCAAACAGGGGTACCACTAGATGTAGTTATAGTTATATTTCCATCTCATTGTGAAATCTCCAGATTGATGTGATAGAAGACAGTTATGGTGAAGACAACATTTTGTTACATGAAAGACATTTAGAGAATACTTTTCATGTCTTTTTATGGTTTCTATGATCAACAATCAAATCCAAAGTTTTTGAGGTTGAGTATTAATTTTACTAATATTGTGAAATACTGAAAGTATTTGGTAAACGAATCGAGGTATACTGAAAACCAAGAAAGACTTGGTCAACTTGTAGAATGAACAATTCAGAAAATGTCAGAAAACACGTGACCTACAATTAGAACGCAACTTTCAACTGCAAGTAAGAATCTAAACTACAACCTGGAATGCAACACTTGAAACATCAAGCCATCTAGGAAGAAAGTTGAAAGATTATAGCTGACTTCCCAAGACATTATACGCCTTCATAGTGGCATTTAACTGTAGACCAAATGTTATTGTCAACCTCACAATGAGATGATTCTGCAGTCTTCTGTAACTTTGGGATGATTGTCTCAATCACTAGCCCCCTCATCTTCAGCCTTCACCATCTCTCCTTCACTAGCCTCTCATCTTCAGCCTTCACCTTCTCTCTATCACTAGCCTCATCTTCAACCTACACTTTCTCTCCATCACTAGCCTCCTCATCTTCAGCCTTCACCTTCTTTCCAGCACTAGCCTCCCCATCTTCAGCCTTCACCTTCTTTCCATCACTATAGTTTCCTCATCTTCAGCCTTCACCTTCTCTCCATCACTAGCCTCATCTTCAGACTTCACCTTCTCTCCATCACTATCCTCATCTTCAGACTTCACCTTCTCTCCATCACTAGCCTCATCTTCAGACTTCACCTTCTCTCCATCACTAGCCTCATCTTCAGCCTTCACCTTCTCTCCATCACTAGCCTCCCCATCTTCAGCCTTCACCTTTTCTCCATCACTAGCCACTTCATGTTCACTCTTCGCTTTCTCTCCATCACTAGCCTCCTCATCTTCAGCCTTCACTTTCTCTCACACACTATCCTCCTCATCTTCAGCCTTCACCTTCTCTCCATCACTAGCCTCATCTTCAGCCTTCACCTTCTTTCCATAACTAGCCTCATCTTCAGCCTTCACCTTCTCTCCTTCACTAGCCTCTTCATCTTCACTTTCTCTCTATCTCTAACAGCATCTTCAGCCTTCACCTTCTTTCCAGCTCTAGCCTCCCCATCTTCAGCCTTCACCTTCTTTCCATCACTATAGTTTCCTCATCTTCAGCCTTCGCCTTCTCTCCATCACTAGCCTCATCTTCAGACTTCACCTTCTCTCCATCACTAGCCTCATCTTCAGACTTCACCTTCTCTCCATCACTAGCCTCATCTTCAGCCTTCACCTTCTCTCCATCACTAGCCTCTTCATGTTCACTCTTCGCTTTCTCTCCATCACTAGCCTCATCTTCAGCCTTCACCTTCTCTCCTTCACTAGCCTCCTCATCTTCAGCCTTCACCTTCTCTCCTTCACTAGCCTCATCTTCAGCCTTCACCATCTTTCCATCACTAGCCCCCTCATCTTCAGCCTTCACCTTCTCTCCATCACTAGCCTCTTCATCTTCACTTTCTCTCTAGCTCTGACAGCATCTTCAGCTTTCACCTTCTCCCCTTCACTAACCACATTTGGGGTAGATTGTGTATAGTTGTCTGTTCAAAACATTGGCCAAAATGTGAATTTTCCAGATTCCCATAAAAGACTTGTCCCTCTTCACTTTGAGGGTTTTGAGTCGAAATATGCTTTGGACTATGTTGTCTGTGAGACAAGTTCCTAGAACATATATGTCAGAATACTGAGCATAATGACGTGGCAAGTTATGTCTCTTTACACTGACATCCTTCCTTTATGCCTTGAGACGGGAAATTTCCATCAAGATTTTTGGCTTCATTGGCAACAAGTTCAGAGACTACTCTCACTGTCATTTCTGCTGCTCTGTCAACTGTCCCAAAAGCAAGTACACTGCCACATGATGGTGAGCAGTTGCCATTTGATAACACAGTACAAGGATACAGCTCACCATTTGTTCATTGCCATGGTTAATTTAGTTGTACAGCTCCACTCTGAAATTCCACTTTGGAGTTGCTTTGTATTCCAGTCAAGCACATTTTGCTATTCAGTAAACCTTCATGAAATCAGCATTAGTGAATTTCAAATTATTTTGATGATGTAATGAAATCTATACATTATCATACTTGAGTGTTTGTCTTTGCCAACAAAGACCTTTTCAGAAAATAAAGAAGCGTGGAGAGTTGAATTTTAGTGCAGTGAAGAAATGTTTTTCTCCAAAACTCGTATTCTAAAACTTGTTTGACCTTTTAAAATAGAAAATACCCATAAGCTATTAGGTACTTCATGGTCACTGCCATGATTCTATATTAAATGTAATGTTTGTCTTTTCTATAACCATGGTACCATATTAACTCCGAAATCATAAACACTTATTTTAGCAAGCTTAGGAACAAGTAACTAAAATCTCGTTGATCCCTTTTGTACTATATATCATCAAACATAACAGAGAGTAGTTACTTTGATTCTGATTGTCTTATGGAAATGTAGAATGTCATTACTGAAGCAAAACTGTCTTTGCCGTAACATTTCTTATAACAATAAGGTGTTTCAATAATTTTGCATAAAATGATGAAGTGCAAGTTTATCCTACAAACTGCTTGATTAAAATAATTAATTAGAATATTGAAAAAGAACAGAGAGTAATTTTCTTTGTTTCTTTATAACTTTTCAAATGCAAAATGTCATTACAATAACAAAATATGTCTTTACTGTAACACATTTCTTATAAAAACAATATGTTCTGACAATGTTGCTCAAAATAATAAAATACAACTTTGTCTTTCAAACTGCTCAATTAAAATATTCAGTTGGAATGTTGAAAAAGAACAGAAAGTAACAGTTTTCTTACTTTATAGCTTATTAAGTGAAGAAAGTCATTACCATAACAAAATCTGTCTTAGCTGTAACAAAATTTAGTGTTACAGGAAAGACTGTTACAGGAAAGACAAATCATTAGATAAAAAATTATATTGACTAATTAAGGGTCCCTTCATGAAGCTGAATGTTCACACAATTTTCTGTTCATGAATTGGCACATAAACCTGGAACTTGAAATAACTATTTTGCATCTGTTCCATTGAATCATAGGGTTATAGGAAAGACATGAAATGAAAATACTCATCAGTTCCTTACCTTTTTGGTTAACTTTTGGTGCTTATTGTCTCCTGGTGCACATGGCACATCACACTCCTATTGTATAGGAAATGGTACTCGGCATGACAAAAAGTACTGATATCCTTGCATTGGGGATCATTGATTATTCCAAAGTTTTATTAAGTGTTACAGGAAAGACACAAAATCTAAGGACGGTGTTATATATAATTATTATTCAGGAATTATATCAGTTAGATTGAAATTACACACTGAAATTCCTAAATGAATCTAGTTTTTTATAAGATAACCACAGTAATATTATATATATGCCAATATTTATAAAATGACAGTTTCTCAAATTTGAAGCTAAATGCACTTTCTATCCATTTAAAACGCATCAAAAACACATAATATGACACAATGATTGAAAATAACCGTTTTACTAGATGCATTACTTTGCAGGTGATAATCTGAACAAATTGCAATGTCAATATATATTTTTTTAAATTTTGTAATGGGTTCGGACAGAAATAGTGACATCTTTTGAAAATGACTCATATGGTACTTGTTGTTCTATAAATTTCTGAAACGTGTTTCTTTTCTTATAAGCTGTAGAATCTCTGCACTTGTACACAATAGACGTAATTCAAAATTAACAAAGCATTTTAGTTAAACAAAAATAAATGCGCTATCGCGTCACTGGATCTATACTGTTTCACCATCGGGCCGGTGGCGAAGCCTTGTGATTAAAGCGTTTGCTCGTCACGCCGAAGACCCGAGTCCTATTCTTTCCCATGTGTACATTGGGTGAAGCCCATTTCTGTTGTCTCCCGTTGTGATATTGCTGGACTATTGCTAAAAGCGGCGTGAAACCTCCCTCCCTCACTCACTCTGTTTGTTTACAGGCTGCCGTGACATAGAGTACTGCTGTGCGGCGTCAGTCAACAAACACTTACTTTTTCATACAAATTGTTGTTGTGGCGGGTGCTACCGGTAGGGCAGGACATGCTTACTCTTTTCGTGAACACCAGGGCCCACTTGCACAAAGCGATCTTAGCGCTAAGACTATTGTAAGCCTATGCTAAAGTATGGGAGTTACGATCATCTTACCGCTAAGATCGCTTTGTGCAAGTGGGCCCTGGTGTCACCTATAATTTTCAGGGATCCAATCATATAATTTTCACCTCTATTTGGCCTTTTACGCCAAATGAAATCGTCGGATAATTATTCTCTGCAACAGTCAGCAATAGTCTAGCTATATAACGGAAGAATAGATAACCGAGTATGGACCAGATACATCATGTAACTGCTCGCTGTTGTTTGTTTGTTTGTTTGTTTGTTTGTTGTTTATCGCCACATTCAGCAATATCCCAGCTATGCGACGACGGTCTGTAAATAATCGAGTCTGGACCAGATAATCCAGTGATTGATATCACGAGTATCGATCCACGCAATTGGGATACGATGACATGCATCAACCAATTTTTTTAAAGTCGGCGAGCCTCACCACCCGATCCCGTTTGTCGCCTCTCACGACGAGCATGGTCGCCTTGTACGGCAAGCACCGGTTGCTACAGGACTATTCTACCCCGGATCTTCACGGGTTCGCTGTAGTTGAATATATTTCATCAAACTTGCTTCGACTGCCACACGGAACGAGCCTTGCGTCTCTTACTGAAGGGGGTTGTGAGATGATTTATAAAATGACTAATCTCCTAATTGGTAGCCATGGTCGGCCAAAAGATAAATACAAACAACATTTTTTATTAACATAAGCCGATATGTGAATCTATGTTCGTCAAATTCGGGCGGATGAATCAGGAGTGACCGAATTATTGCCAATTTCAAAATGAGTGACCGACCCTATTTCAATCAATACAAGCGCCCAACCCCTTTCCATGATCATAATCATAAGAATAAAAATAATTTTCAACACAAAGTCATGAAGAGGAATAGAAAATTTCTAATTAGAACAAATACAAATGAGATTTTACATTGGAATTTGAAACACACAATATCAAAAATAATATGTGCGCATATTATGTATTAGTGTTTTTATTCCTACTGCCTGATCTTTTTCTATTGGATAAATTATTTACATTGTCTCTCACAGGTGAGAAAAGGCGTGTCCATCCTGAGTGACGTAGTTTGGTTACATCAATGTCAGCCAATAGCATTTTGTTGAAACCGTTTCCTGGACTTATATAGTTTAAGTTTCAAGTATTCTTCTTAGAGCACTTTGGTTTTATTTCTCTCTTCACTCAGAATATCTAACCAAACCAACATGACACAGATTAATGATACGTTCACTGTGGTGGTCATTAACCTGTTCCCTTGCAAACTCTCCTCAGCGATAAGGGATGGCATGGGGACACATTTCCAGGTGTTGTACCAGGCCAGAATACAGGAGACACTGCAGGGTCGAGGCATCTACAGCACGGGGACCATAGGCGTCTCAGTGGACTACAAGATGGTCACATATAATCCTTCGGACAGCGACGGAACAACCCTACGGGGGATAATCAAAGACGGGGATGCCTTTATCATACTCTGTGACTTGGCAACGCTGGATGCAGCAACACAACTACACCAGGAGATAAAGAGTGAAGACCGCCGCAAATTCATACCCGTCGTTCTGGAAACTGTCAAACCAGAGCACACTGGGATGTGTATGCTTCCTGACTGTTATGAATCTCATCCGGGTCCCGCTTCATCCCTGCTGCTGGATGCCTTCGCGAACCTTTCCAGTGTTGTGGAATCTGAGGTAGGTTTTATTGTTCCTCCAAAGAGAGCAACAACTTACAAAAGGCTGTCGAGGTTTCAGAGACTACGAAAAAACATAAATCGACTACTCTCTTTGTTGTGAAGGATGAACTGCTGTCTCACAAGGATGGGATTTGAGATGAAATTGGGTTTAACGTCGTGTCCAAGAGTGTTGCACCTATATAGTATGCATGCACGTGTGTGTGTGTGTGTGTGTGTCTGCTTGTACTAGTTCGGACTGATGCCGATTTTACAGTGTCAGCCCGCTGAGATACCATGCCGCAGTTTAACATGAATACCCCACTCAGACAAAGGATACTGACTCCGAGCCGACCAGTCCTTGTTTTAACCCCTTAATGCCGTGCGCCAGGCAGGGTAACAACAAGTACCATCTTTTAACATATTTTAGGTATGACGCGACCGGGGATCGAAGCCCCGATCTTCCGCCCTCCCGGCGGACGCTTTACCACTAGACCACGGAGGCGGTCAACTCGGATGGGAACTCTGACTAATATTCGACACCGTCGTCGCCTGATACCATGACTGAAGTTAACGAGGCTACGTAAGGACACTAAGAACGCCGACTAGTTCACACAACGTCACAACAACTGCTTGGTTTGTTTGTGTCAACAAGAGAAAGTGACTTATTACATCTGGCGCCATAAACAGACTGATATGAATTGTATGTTGACCCTTCCTCACCTGGACATGTGTGAATATGTATCAACAAACGTTCTAGTTCCGTGTAATTTAGCGCAACATATATATAATAAATGTCTTATGTCATGCCTTGTGACTCTCTTCCTCTGTTATGATTAGTACTATTTAATATGCTAACCCCAAAAAGAAAAAGTGCACAGCAAACAATGAATACAGTAAATGTACAGTAGGCATTTATTCAAAAGCAATGGTATTGCATGAAGCAAAACGTGACTCGTCAGTGAACATCACAATCTCCACCAGGACTGAGGCTGCCTGACATGTTGTCTGTGCCATTGTAGACGTGCCCGGGGATGACGTAATGTCATAATGGGACGAATAGCAGGTCTCCTAGCACATAGGCCGTAACCCTCGGTCTCCCTAAACGTTGATGGTCACTGACCACTCTCCTACCCAGAGTTCCTTGCGGTCGGTAGCCAGCATAGTACCTCTGCCACAGGCCAGCGCCATGTGACGATTCGTCACATCTTTGACAGTCCATTCGAGATATTGCATATGCTTTTCATCCGTTTCATGTTTGACAAGTCTACACATTTTGATAAACAAGTGCCAAAGAATGGTTACAGTTCATAAAGAAAGTATCCCAAAACGTGAAAATCAACTTCCATTTGCAACATTGGTTGTAGGGCTCCACGCGCTGTCAGCTAAGCCCCACGGAGAGCTGGCTATACCGGCACTTTGATACATTGCCGTGCACCTCACTGTCGCAGTTGTAGTAGCATATCTATATAATTACGCAAAACAATATGTTAAGCGCACCGAAAGGCTTGCATTAGGCCAGTCTGTTGTTTTCAGAATAAGCGCGCGTGTTTACAAACAAGAGAAAAGTCTGGTCACGTGATATATGAAAATTAGCCTGTAGCAGTGGTGTTATGCTAAGTCACCACTGCGCCGGAGTGTGGGTCACTGACGTCATTTTGTTGTGCATGACGACGAACTAATGCGGATATGGTGTTACGACAACAATTGAAATGTTGGGGAACCCCCGTTGGATGGTACCAGACCGTAGCATACCCAGGGCAATATGACGTTCAGCTGTTGTCAGTCTTGGCATGGCGTTAAGGCGGACTGCATCCAATCTCATTAAAATCAGATCTTAATTCTCGCTGCCGCTAAACAAAGATCTGAGGACAACACGGGTCACGGCAGACCGCCCTTTCGCTAACTCTGACCGACCAATGGAATTACTGACAAGAAGTCGACATTAGCCAATCAGAAGGCAGCTTTCTCCTGCTTTACGGCACTAATTTCAAATTGGCGACTGCGCTTCGAAACATATTTGGACAAATTCTCGCTTAAACATTTGAAACCTGAACAAAAGAACGTTCTCGAATGGCTAATATATGGTCTAGATTCAGTCGTTAAGCCCGTAACTATCGTTCGGAATACCCCGTTTTAAAGTTTTTGAGGTTGCATGATTAGAAATCACATTCCGACTGTCACTTTTATGATCTGGTAAGCGACGCTCTGATTGGTCGGATGAAAGGTCCTATCGACGTGACACCTAATGGGATGTCTTCAGATCTTTGTTTAGCGGTAGCGAGAACTAAGATCTGATTTTAATGAGATTGGACTGCATCGAGATCTTCAGTTGAAAATGTGAACGTTTGGAATGTGCGCTTGTAAGTAGGCATCTCACTTGCACTATTGCATGCATTGCACGATTTTTCACATGCAAAACATGCTTGTTACCTCACGCGCATCACGCCTCCTAACGTCAAAAGCATTTTCATTGGGACGATCATCTCACTTTTCAATATCACTCATGCACATTTGGGTTTACTCTCTTATTCCTGTCATTTCTACTTTCTGTATTATATTAATTATTCCAATGCACAGTTTCTATTTTGGGTAAGTATAAAGATAATTGTCAAATGGAAAGTATGAGAATCAAAATTGGACTTCTGAAGGTGAAACAACATTGCGAGCGAGAGTTGTGATATTGTTTAATGGCATAATACAGATAGTATGTTTTTCGCACGTTGGGATTCCAGGGTAGAATTGGTTCCCAGTAACCTATACTTGTCATGGGAGGTGACTACACTCAATCGGGCGGACAGGCTCTGTGATTTGGTCGATTTCATGCCAATGTACCTTGACTGCGTTGGGCATTGTTCATAATATCAAACACTGGTTTGTCTAAGACCTGGGCTAGATTCGATTTTGGTGGATACCAATCTTAGCTCATATCCGATAGTTACCTTCCAAACGACAACCATGGGCTAATGTTGGCCTATTCTGTTTGTTGTTTAACGCCGCACTCGGCAATATTCCAGCTATATGACGGCGGTCTGTAAAGAGTCGAGTCTGGACCAGATAATCCAGTGATTAAAATCATGAGCATCGATCCACGCAATTGGGAAACGATGACATGCATCAACCAGGTCATCGAGCCAGACCACCCGATCCCGTTAGTCGCCTTTTACGACAATCATAGTCACCTTTTACGGCAAGCATAATTTTTTTTAATGTTTGGCTTCTAATCCTAGCATTATAAGTATATTGTAATGTTTTTAAGCCCTTTTAAACATCTTAAACAATATTAAGTCAGTCAGTCAAATACCCAGCTAACACACGATCGAGGTTGTTACCCATAATCAAAAAATATTAGATCAATCTCGTTAAAATCAGACCTTAGTTCTCGCTACCTTCTGATTGGTCGGTCAAAGTTCGCGCAAGGTCGGTCTGACCAATAGAATGACCAATCAGAAGGCAGCTTTCTCGTGCTTTACGGCACTAATTTCAAATTGGCGACTACGCTTCGAAACATATTTGGACAAATTCTCGTTTACAAATTTGAAACCTAAACAAAAGAACATTCTGGAATGGCTAATAGATGGTCTAGATTGTATGGATTCAGTCGTTAAACCTGTAACTATCGTTCGGAATACCCCGTGTTAAAGTTTTCGAGGTTGTATGATTAGAAATCACATTCCAACTGTCACTTTCATGATCTGGTAAGCGACGCTCTCGTTGTTCGGATGAAAGGTCGGTCTGACGTGACCCGTAATTGGATGTCCTCAGATCTTTGTTTGGCGGTAGCGAGAACTAAGATCTGATTTTAATTAGATTGATATTAGATTGGTTAGATCCACAAACGAACAAACTGGTATGCTGTGTGCAGCCTATCATGCTAGAAATAAAGACACTGTGTGTAACATTTGACTGATTGTTAGTTTTGTCATTAAGTGGTACACATTAGAAACATCTCTTCTTAAACGTACATACTTCTCTATATGTTTCTATGGTTCACGTTTCTAATTGGCCTTGAGTATATTAATTCGATCGTCCTCTGACGTTGGCATAAACGTTAACATTGCAACATATACACACAGTGCAAATTTACATTTAAATTTGCACCTGCTCCAGACATGATGCAATTTTGCTCATGGTGTAAATATGCACACATGAGTAAACGCGTTCACGTGACAAGTATACTCAAGCCCTCGTTACACTATCAACAACTTTGATCCAAAACTTGGTCCAAAAAAAAACTTTAACAAAGTTTTCTTGGTCCAAGTTGGGCTGTTTACACTCATCAAAGTTTTTGACAGGCCGTCAAAGTTTTGGTGGGAATTATCTTGCCAAGATGGATGCTACTGACAAAGAATGTTTTGCTGTTGTTATGTGTATTTTGTGTATTGCCTTGTTGAGAAGGCGGCGTCGGGGTAGGCAAAGGCATATTTGGTTCCGAGAATGGTTGCTCGTTGTTGAACCAAATCAATTACTAGTAATTCTTCAAACATCTCGTCAGTCCGAAATAGTTGGCTCATTTTGACTTGACTCTATGCACTTCCGGTTGAAAAAGGGTAAATGTTCCTTGCATTCTGATTGGCTAAATTAAATGAACGTCATCAAACTTTGATCAAAGTTTGACCAGAAATGGGATCGGTTTCTATTCCATCAAAGTCCGTCAAAAACAGCATGTAACACTATCAAAAACTTGGACAAAATGGACTTTGACCAAGTTTTTGATGAAAGTTTTTGATAGTGCAACGGGGGCTTCAAGTATGTATTTCAACACATTTACCGCCCCCGTTATACTATCAAAGACTTTGATCAAAATCTTTGTTAAAGTCCACTTTGACCAAGTTTTTGATAGTGTAACATGCCGTCAAAAACTTTGACAATGTTTAGCCATGACTTTGACAAAGTTTAGCCGTCAGAAATAGCAATGAAATGTCGTCCGGAGATTGCGCTTCATTTCTTCAAGCAATTAATCATTCGAATTATATGGCATGCTTAACTTACAATAGTGTTGGGGACACGAATGAGAGTGACGGTGAGGAGGTTAAGTGCATATGCAGAACGTTTTGGCCTAGTCATATTTGAGTGGATGAATGCATGTCGACTCACCAGTTTTCGATCAATCAGGCATGACAGCCTACAGCGCCCTGTCAAACTAATTATTAATTAGCCCATGTACCATCATACGGCCCACACAGAGTCCACTGTCGAAAGGGTCCACTGCTATTTTACGCAAATGCCCACTTCCAATATAGCGCCAAACGTTCTCGATACATGGGGATATCTGTCACTTAGAGTAGATCATCTGTAAATAATAATGCTAGGATGCTGAACATTTTTTTCAGATATAAAGGTCCCGTCCTGCAAGGACATACATATGTATTCCACCAATTTTAAAATCGAGAACAACAATGGACCGAGCGGTCAACCCTGGCGGACACCAGAAGAGCGAGTAAAAAAATCTGAAAAAAGTTTCTTACTCCCTAGTATAACTGTAGACTTCACATGATCATACATATTCTTAATAATCTTATATAATTTCCCAGGAATTCCATTTTGTAATAAAACATATAACGACTTTTCTTGTTTACGAGATCAAATGCTTTTCGAAAACCAATAAAAGCCACATTGAATTTACCCTTTTTCCGAGTGAAATATTTTGTGACAAGTGCTTGAAGGATGTAACAATTATCTACCGTAGAATGCCCCTTTCTAAAACAACCCTGGTTTTCTCAAACTCTATTCCTTGCCTTTACAACTTTATCTCATCTCTTTTAAGAATACATATACATATCTTACTCATAACATCTAACAGTGTGATACCTCTGTTATTATTTGGATAATTTACATTACCATTCTTAAACAATGGTTTTCTTGGTTTTCACCACTGTATAAATTGATAAAATAATTCTCCCAAATCTTTGGAGCTGCTGTTTTCAGTAAAGGTTCTATTGGACAATCACTTAATTAATTCCCAAAATGTTTCAGTCTCCTTGAACTGCAGCCTTTATTTCGAAATGACTGCTGCTTCAAATCACAAAGGTGTTTAAACATTTTATGGCTTCTTTAAAGAACAAGAAATTGAAGTGAGTAGAACATTTACGAAATAAATTTAACTTACAATACCATCATTTATCATATAATGGGTAGGTTTTTCGGCAGGATAAAGCCAACGGATAAAAACGATATCCGTTGGGGTCATATGCGGATAGAGATGCAAATATCAAAGGTCAAGTAGGGACTACTTTCACTGTTTATAAACAAACATGGCGTCGCCCTTGTCATTCGGCGATCGAGTCAGAATTAACCATCGGGTATCTGGATAAACTACAGAGATAATTGCTATCATTATCAAAAGAACAGTCTAATATACTGAAAATTAGTGTCTAACTGTGACGTAGCGAAGGCATTTTATAAGTTTTGGCAACTTTGGAGAAACAATTTTGCGAGGGCACGAGGCCTAGCCAAGCGGGATCAGTAGCCATATCTGTGCTTGTAGACCTCTGCGGCTTGAAACCTTCTCCACAAATAAAAATAGTTGGATTTGGCCGAAATATGTTTGAATTGTTACCTTGTTTCGTTTTGTCGCTGTGCGTACATCTGACTACACTGCTTAACGTTATGACAGGACAGACCGACTGTCAACAACGTCTGACCGTGGTCGTGACGTCTCATAGACTAGGGTTAGAGTAGCTTCCCTTTGACAAAGGGCAGTTACTCTAGCGGACAGACCGATAGATTGCCGCGAAAGGCAATTAAAAACAATTGTTGTTTTGCGTATATGTTGCTTCGCCACTGTTTAAGAAACAGATTTCAGTTGGAACTATATTGGCTACTGTCACTGTCCGACTGACACATCACTTACCCTGTGACGTAATATATTAATGCGCGCATTCCAGGAAAACTCGCAATGTTTCGGTAATGTTTATGAGAGAGGGAAAGCGATTTTGAAGCACAGAATTAAAGATTGACATTAAGTGATAAAGAGGTTATCACGCTTGATAACCTCTATATATCTGATGAAATCATCACTTTATATACCTTTACCTGGTAGTTTTGTTAAATACGCATTTCCATCTGAACTGCTACTTGGATCAAGGAGAATATAAGTCATGCCACTTGAAACAGTGTTCTCTTAAAGATTAGCTTTGATCAACAGAAAAAATAACATGTTCTTGTTCAATGAGATATCGCCCATATACATTTACATTATAGATTGTTTAGATCTAAATCCAAATTAATTTGCTATATAACGTAAGTTATTGCTTATGGGTTACGAAATTACTTTCGATTTGGGGTACGAATGTTTTTAATTCCTTGAGTTACGAATTTGTTTGGGTTACGAATTTACACACCTACAGCCATCAGCATACCTGCAGCAAGACCAAACGAGTTACAACATAATAAATGATGTTGTTTATCCCCCTACCCATGTATATAATGGCCACTCCTTGCCCTTTGTATTCACCTATCGTTGTGAGCCTGTTACTCTGAGTCCTCTTTCTTTCCTGTTTTGTAATTAATATGTGTTTTATTCATGAGTTCCTGTTTACAGGATTGGTGAGGCAGCCAGGGTAACGCCTGATCAGAGTTGCACAAAGAGATACAAAGACTTTGTGAAAACAGGCCGCATTTCGAATAAAGTTTATGGGTTATGATACTGGTAAGATTTTGGCTTTGGTTTGGTTTGTTGTAGCAATATTTCAGCTATATGACGGCGGTCTGTAAATAATCGAGTCTGGACCAGACAATCCAGTGATTGAGGTTATGAGCATCGATCCACGCAATTGGGATCGATGACATGTATCAACCAAGTCAGCGAGCCTGACCACCCGATCCCGTTAGTCGCCTTTTACGACAAGCATAGTCGCCTTTTACGGCAAGCATGGGTTGCTTAAGACCTATTCTACTCCGGAATCTTCACGGGTCGATACTGGTAAGAAACACGCATACCTTATAAATACGTTGAACAATGGGCCTATGGCCTTTCAGTTTGCAGTGAATAAACAATTTGGAGAGGGATACTGGTAATGAACGCTAGCGGTTTTTGTGAAGAAGTATGGTTATTAGAAGTCAGAATTGACACTCACTCACTCACACTCACATTCACAACATGTTTGCACTGATTCCTTAAGTAAACATTATAAAGTAATAATATAAATTGTAATCTAATCAAGTAATTGATTATTCCAATAATTTTATTGATTAAATATCAACGTGAGATTGAAGTGTACGTCCTGCTTCATATAGCGATAGCACTGTCGCGAGTCAGTGTTGAGGTATGGGCGGTAAACAAGTATTGAGATCACTTTGTGAAACGGGCCTTGGGTATAAAATCTGCCCAAAAATCGGTTTTACTTTGTGACTTACTACGTTATATTTGACAAATAATACTTCGAAGCTCACAGGACATTATCAACCCCATCGAAGTCACGATGTAAACGGGAGCAACACATGACAACAAACTATATGTTCAAAGCCTCGAGGAAAACACTCCTTCGTTAAAACTGGTGTTATTGTGTTATGCGAGTTTCTAACGCTGCTCGTAACTAGGGTGGTGACAATCGATCCGAGTATCAATACACAACTTGTTTTCTCGTTACCAGCTACAGCTTGTGGTAATGTATTACAAATGGCCATCACTACTCACGGAAAATATTGATCCTAATCTAGAGTCCTTGCGATTTTACACATTTTGTAAAGGCGTTTGAAGAACATTCATGTTTTTGGGGTTTTTTTTAAATCATCGTGTTATAAAGATTTATATCATATCATATTATGTATTATATGCAGAATGCAAAACATTATATTTACAGAAATCATGATTTTGAAATGCGTTTAAATTGCCATTGGGTTAAGTTATCATTATGCTCGATATTTTACTTTTATGGTATTAGAAATACACACTTGCTCAATATGGACCCGCCTCAGTTGCGCGGACCGTTGTAAACAAACGCACGTGGGAAAAACGGAAGTAGCAGGTGCTCCATCCGGGCTTTTCTGGAAGTTGTTTAGGTTACGAACATGGCGTCGATTGACGACTCGGATATCCCTGGTAGGTAACATTACTGATGTTTTCGTATAGTGTGTTGGTCATTTTCAATTAAAATATTGTGGGAATATGTACTGATATACTTGTGAATATGTGGGTGTGTTTAAATCTGTAAGTAGGTGTATAAATAAAACAGAAATGACGAAGCGCGAAAGTGCTGTCAAAAGTCAGTGTATGTGATTGTGATGATCTTCGTTTTAACAGTGGATTATCTAGCTTTTGATCCGTGTGCTTTGTCTCTGATGTCTGGGCAGAATGTTTCATCTAATTCTCATACTTGGAGAACAGCCGTCCTGTTTCTGTGACCAAAAATGAGCAATTGTCATGGCGATTGTTTCTAAACAGCGAACTTGGAAATTAACACAAATACATGACCGTACTTGCAAGTGGCGAACAAACCGTTAAATACCAGAAACTGTGGATACCTCTGATTCATCACTTGTACCTCGGCTTCTTTGCATTTGACATTGGAATGAAGTGGATGCTAAATCGCAAGGGCACATACAATGTGATGTATGCTCATAAATAGTTTATCGATGAAACATGTTGAATATTGCATTGGCAAGGCGGTGATTATAGGTGTGCTTCGTTCCAATACACTGACTAGATACATATTGGGGGATTTCAATTTTTTGTGGTGAAGGGAGGGAATCAGTGGAAGGTGACCCAAAAATATGACAGTCTGTAATTGAGGGTCATAAAAAATAAGGCACAATTTTGGGGAGGGTCATGAGAAAATTGACCTTTTATAATATTTTACATTTTGTGTTTTGAGGGATGGTCCTGAAAAAAAATGGTCATCCAAAAATAAAATATGACAAGCATTAAAGGAGCATAATTATTTCCTTCTATAACTGCATCAAAACCTCTTTTTGACTTGAGATTTCTTTTACATGTTTGGTATACTATCAGAAACTAGCATTTGATTTTGTAATTCGCCTGACTATAAGTCAAGTGAGCTAATGTCACGATCTGTTTGTCCCATGTCGACCGTTGTTTGCCATAAACATGCTCAGAAACCATTAAACTATGAAGAAAACAATTCACATACTTGTTCCCACCAATGACCTAAATGTCTTCTGGTTAATATGTATGGCCTTAGGATACAATATTTGTATTGTAGCAGAAATAATTGTCCAGAAATTCAGGGAAACCATTCCGCTTTAATGTTGATTGAGGAGCACACTCTACCTGCACTGAGATTGCTTTGTTTATATACCCCTGAAGATCCGGGGTAGAATAGGTCTTCAGCGACCCATGCTTGCATAAAAGCAGCGTTAGAAATTGGCACTAGTCCTGTAGTCCTTACCAAACTGCCCAATAGTAAAGGTATCCTAAGGACTAGTAGAAATTGACCCATTTTAAGGGTTTTGCTATATGTTATCATTATAAGGACTAGTGGACAAAAACTGTTAGTTTCTAACCCTGAAAAGGCGACTGCTTTTCACAAAGGGTGACTTACGGGATCGGGTGGTCAGACTCGCTGACTTGGTGGATGAAAGTCATTGTATCCCAATTCCGTGGATCGATTGCTGAGTGCGGCATTAAACAACAAACTTGACTTGTTATTTGCCTCAAATTACTAATCATGTTAAAATGAAACTTTGCTTTTTGATGATAATGGAAGCCAGTAAGGGCACCTGTTTCACTTTCACTATTTGTGCTACAAAAGATTCCAGACATCAAAGTAGAGGTCTTTCCTATATTGATCAGAAGTAACCTTGATCATTTCTATGTAGTTATTTTAGTTGAATACTAGATTCATTATTGTTTTCTATTTACAGAAACTGGGGCAGTTTTCACATTCGGGAAGAGCTACTTTGCAGATAATTTACCCAACAAGTTTTGGGTTAAAAATGACAAAGTTTTACAGATTGAATGTGGAGATGAACATACTGCCCTTATTACAAGTAAGTTTTCTGTGACTACTTACATTCAAGTATCAATAGACATGCAGGCAATATGTGTTTTTGATTGAGTGAGTGAGTTGGGTTTAACGCCACTTTTAACATTATTCCAGTTATATCACGGCGTGTCAGCTTAATGTAGGAGGAAAGCCCGAAGTGATGCAGGTCTCAGACGTTTACTACTTCGATGAGACCCACGAGCACGGGTATGGTGCTGACAAACCTAGAAACATAATCGGGGCGAACCGGGATTTGAACCCACAATCATAGGTTTCTGGCGTGCCCAAGGGACGCAACTCTGCACAGCGAATTGCGGCACCTCAGATGACTGGGCCACCCATGCCCCCATGTGACTGACATGTGATGACTTGAAACCTGTGCTCCGATTTATTTGTCGCGTCTTACAACCAGGATGGGTTGCTGGGGACCTATTCTATCTCAGAATGCCCACGATGTTGCCAAGGTGGTTGAGACGCCAGACCATCACAGGGTGTTTAAATTACCATTGCCAAACGCCCGTGTACATGATGTTCAGTAATACTGACCGGTCAGACAAGTTAAAGTTAGTCAGTCACTAGGACTCAACTCAGAGTATATATTCTGCATGAACTAAATGTTTATTGTTATTCATGTGAAAAATGTTAAGAAAATATTGATGTTTGTGATATGAGCAGACAAGTTTGCTCAACATGCAGGTGATGGAAAGACTACACAAAACCATTTTTGCCCCATTGGATGTGACCGAAGAAATCGAATTCTAATTAAAAAAATAAGTCCATTTATATAATGTGCCAAATTCCACTCCAGTATTATTACTCCAGTAAGTGGATCAGTGTGCACTAGATTTTCATTCTCAGCTCCCTGGGGTGCTAGAAGGTTGACATTCAACTTACCATCTCATCCTACCCGGTACTCATCAACATTGCAAGCACATGTTTGAATCTCCAGAAATGACGTCATGTTTTTTTTTCATGAAATGAACCACGCTTCATTCTTCATTGTTGTTTGCGATCATGTGAGCACTGTTTCTTTTCCTTGCAGGTAGTGGTCGTATCTTTATGTTCGGCACCAACAACTGGGGCCAGCTCGGCCTGCCTGATGTTAAGACTGCCAACAAACCTAGCTGTATTAAATGTAGGTTCAGTGTCGTCACTGTCCGTTTAAAATTGAAAAGTCATGTCCAAACTTTGTGATTTATTAGGAGGAAAGTCTTATGTTTGAAAATAACATACATGTTACCATAGTAACATTAAGTTATCTGAGTATCTTGAAAGTGTTTCATTTCTGAGATAATTTATATTACCTTTATTTGTAATTTATTAATTCTGATTACTATTTAAATCTTTAAGAATGTCCAGCTCTGTAGTCAGTTATACTCTGTATTCAATATATTGTAATGAATTTTCTGTTACAGCATTAAAAACCGAAAAGTTGAAACTAGTGGCTTGTGGAAGGAATCATTCAATAATTGCAACAGGTAGGTTTACCCGGGTACACTCTTGATGCTTCGTCATTGACTCGTGATGACACTTGCAGAATGGTAGTGTCCAGGTAATGGTGTCATGTTACGTGTATTCTCACCAATCTGAAACTCTGGATTGTGGCATATTGGTGGAATCATTCACCAATAGACTTGGAGCAATACAAGTTGGTATATATTTTTAGTAAATAAAATTGGAAGTATAGTAACCCTTTTATTTAAAAAATAAAGAACACATTTTGTCATTCATCATATTTCACCAGGAAAAAAATGTTTATAAGTAACTTGAAAATTTATTTTTGATAACTTTTTACCCCAACCCTCAATGACTCTTCAGCAATGTTCAGTGTTGGAAAGAAAATCTATTAACCAAGTGATGAAGCTTCCAAGAGACCTAAACTATAACCCAAGTCTGGAAGCCATAATTTTCCTCGATCTCCTGTGGGTATCCATTTAGTTAGACTCCAGACTAAATCATGCTTCTTCTTTTACGATCATTGCAAGAATGTTCAGCAAGGTGGTTGATTGCTATTTTAAATTGCAGGTGCTCAAAGCATTTAATGTCTTTGATGGGGGTGAATAGTTTATTTGTTACAACACAATGTCTTGTTGTTCAACATGTTGAACAGCATCTCTTAGTCAAGGTTTAAGAGGGAGCACCGGTGGCCCAATTGTCCAATGCACCTTAATTCACTGTGCAGAGTTGCCTCCCTTGGGCATGCCAGAAACATGATTCACCCAATTAAGTTTCAAGGTTCGTCAGTACCATACCATGATCGTTGGTTTCACCAAAGTGGTAAGCATCTGAGACCTGCATCCTTTCAGGTTTTCCTCCCTCATCAAGCTGACACACCGTTATGTAACTGGAACATTGTTAAAAACGGGATTAAACCTAATTCACTCACTCACTCACTCACCCATAGTTTAAGATGTTTTAAAGTTAAGATGTTAAAGTTGTTCATTATTCAATTCCTGTTTCAGAGTCTGGTAAACTCTTTACCTTTGGTGCTAATGGAGAGGGACAGCTGGGAATAGAGGATATAAATGATGCTAATATACCCCGCCATATAGACTCGCTAGATGCCGTGCCGTACAGTATGCTGGGGGCAGGTGTGGAACACTCCGTGGCACTCACAGGTAGGCAATATACCCCGCCATATAGACTCGCTAGACGCCGTGCCATACAGTATGCTGGGGGCAGGTGTGGAACACTCCGTGGCACTCACAGGTAGGCAATATATCCCGCCCTATAGACTCGCTAGATGCCATGCCGTACAGTATGCTGGGGGCAGGAGTGGAACACTCCATGGCACTCACAGGTAGGCAATATACCCCGCCATATAGACTCACTAGATGCCATGCCGTACAGTATGCTGGGGGAAGGTGTGGAACACTCTGTGGCACTCACAGGTAGGCAATATACCCCGCCATATAGACTCACTAGATGCCATGCCGTACAGTATGCTGGGGGAAGGTGTGGAACACTCTGTGGCACTCACAGGTAGGCAATATACCCCGCCATATAGACTCACTAGACGCCATGCCGTACAGTATGCTGGGGGCAGGAGTGGAACACTCCGTGGCACTCACAGGTAGGCAATATACCCCGCCATATAGACTCGCTAGACGCCGTGCCATACAGTATGCTGGGGGAAGGTGTGGAACACTCCATGGCACTCACAGGTAGGCAATATACCCTGCCATATAGACTGGCTAGAAGCCATGCCGTAGAGTATGCTGGGGGCAGGTGTGGAACACTCCATGGCTCTCACAGGTAGGCAATATACCCCGCCATATAGACTCGCTAGATGCCGTGCCATACAGTATGCTGGGGGCAGGTGTGGAACACTCCGTGGCACTCACAGGTAGGCAGATGACTACATCAGAGTATAGTGTTGTTGAAGAGTGGCTATGATGTGTGACCTTGTTTGTGGTGTGTTGTCACGATGCAATGGCCAGGATCAGTGCACACATGCATCAGTATACTCAGTGTCTCCTGACAGTTACGATTGCTTCTGCTATGGGCCGTTGGGTGACGGCATGGGTCATGTCCAATCCTCACCCCAGGGAGCTTCCAGATATTCCACTTGTGTCCAAGCTGGGTTTTTTTCATTTATGTATCATATTGTTCATAAAGAAGGACATCCATGATCATGTTGTCAGTTTGGTAAAAAATAGAACATTTTTTCATGAATTATCTCCCTTTGATCATCAATGATTTTTTTTTTCCCCTTTCTTTCAGAAGACATTGATTGAACTTGCAAAATGTCCACTTGTAAACTTTATTTTCTAAACCCCACCATGTTTACTGTTAAAGTTTGCTAATGTTTACACAGAGATTAAGACTTGTAAAAAATGTAATTTTGTTGATAACTAAAATTATTTGAAACCATCAGATCTATTTGAAATGTTTAAAAAGGCTGTGATACATATTCAGTACTGAATACCAGTTTAAATCTTACTTTATAGTTGTACAATATGATTGCTATTCCAATATACATTGATTGTATTCATCTTTAGGCCATGTTAAAAGTATTACTGTTTCTCATCCCTTTCTTAAAGAAGGGGTATGGTTGAATTTGGGGAAGTTAGAAATTTAATCAACATTATATATTTTGATTGCTTAGCCTTTTCAAAACTAAATCAATAACTGTAAATTTTGAAAACATTGCTCTACACAAGTAGAGAGTAGGTTTATTAGGCCTTGTTAGAAAATAAAAAAACTATTGCCATCACTTTTCATTGTCAATTATTATGATGGGCTACATCAATAAGTGCAATCTCATTAAAATCAGATCTTAGTTCTCGTTGCCGCTAAACAAAGATCTAAGGACATCCCATTGCGGGTCACGTCAGACCGACCTTGCGCGAACTTTGACCGACCAATGGAATGACCAATCAGATGGTAAGCGATGCACTGATTGGTCGGATGAAAGGTCGTTCTGATGTGACCCCTAATGGAATGTCTTCAGATCTTTCTTTAGCAGTAGCGAGAACTAAGATCTGATTTTAATGAGATTGCAATATGTGAAAATTTAAAAGAAAAAAAATCTCTAAGTGTGAAACCAGAACCAAATTTGGGATTGAGACAGTGATGGGAAATGTAAGGTGTTGCTGTAAGAGTCATATCAATGTGATTAGTTGTTGGAATACATTATTGATGTAACCGGATCACTCGATCTCTCCACACATTAAGGCAGGAATTCAAAGAAACCGGTTGTTGTTGTCACCTCTCTCTCCTCACCACGAAACTGTACAGGAAGCAAGAAACAGTTTTGTGTGACAGTATCCATGCAATAGTTGAGTGTAATGTGACAGTGGCTGTATGTTTGTTGCAGAGGACGGCCGGGTGTTTGTGTGGGGTGGTGGGGGCGAGGGCCAGCTGGGCCTGGGGCATGACACAGAGGTCCCCACCCCGAGGGAGCTTCCGTTTGAGGAGAATGTTGTGTGTATAGCATGCGGCTACTACCACACAGCCCTTGTCACAGGTGAGGCCACGTTTGTTGTCACACACACTGCAGCCTTGTACATGCACTGCTTATTGTGGGCCAGGCTAGCCATACTGTTCTAGTTGTATACGACACTTTCATCATTTTCTTAAATAATGTGAGGGATATGTTTGCTGTGTTGTAGTTCAGATACAAATGGTAAAATAAATATTTCTTACTGTAAGAGATTTTTTTCAGGGTGATCAATAAGTTTTGTTTATTTTCAGTAAAAAACTGGTTTTAATATTAGGTCTATGAATTTGAAGATCATTTGTATTTTAATGAAAGAGCTTGGGAATTATTTGCTTCAATTTGCTGAAAGGTTTGTATTATCAGTAATTTGGGGCCTTTTGAGAAATAAGGGGAAACACCTTGTGACTGTATTATTTTGAACAGAAATAAACAACTGATGAGAAGCCATTTTTTTTGGCTTTACGTGTTACTTAATCCATACAGAATCAAACAAATATAAATATTTGGTTTTGACAAATTCAGTTGTAATATATATGCATGCATGTACCTGAAAAAATATAATATTTTGTATATGCTTGCATTCAGCATAACCATAGAAGTGCAATAATTCATGGAGGTTGAAGTTTGCCTGTAACCATGGTAACACTTGAGTAATAGCTTTGGCTCGCTCCTAAGTATTCTGTTTCTGTTGCCAGAGAACGGTTACTTGTACACATTCGGTGAGACGGAGAATGGTAAGCTTGGCCTGGGGGACAGCCCTGCTGAATACGCCACCCCCCAACACGTGTCTTCCATCACAGAGAAAGTCAAGTGGGTGGCCTGTGGGGGGTCACACACAGCTGTACTCACAGGTCTGTTGTCATGGTTACCAGACAGTTTGGTATAATGCTCTATTTATGAACAAATATCTATGCTACAAGCAATTGAGCAAATTAGAATTCTTTTAATGAGTTGTCTCCCTTTGACCATTAGCAAGTTTTCCCTTCTTCGGCACTTATTTAACTTTCAAAATGTCTGTTGGTTAACATTGTTTAATATACTCCATCATATTAACTGTTAATGTTTACTGTTTACACAGAGAATATGGCCTATTAAATACGAATGGGTTGATAACTGAAAATAAAGAGTTTGGAGAGGTCTGTTTCTTGTCAAATTTTGAAAAGTGAGTCTGACCTACAGTACTTCAGTCAAGTCCCGTTAATCCGACATCGATGGTTGCATATGATTATGTCGGATTAACGAGTATGTCGGATAAACGAAATTTAGTAGTATCAACGTTCGTGATCGAAAAACGGACAACTACACGATATATAAGGATTCAAACACGTAATAAAAAACATAAAATAAATATTCATATTGTTATGTTACATTGTTGGCGAAATATGTTTTCTAATCATGCAACCTCTAAAGTTTAACGCAAAACAACTGTTACAGACTGTATGACCGATTCAAAATACTTTAAAAAGCATAGTCTGGAATGGAAGTCGCAACTTTGAAACTGGTACCCAAAGCTTAAGAAAGCTGCTTTCTAAGTGGCTAACGTCGACATCCTGTTGGTCATTTCATTGGTAGGTCATAGTTCGCGAAAGGTTGTTCTGACGTGACTTGTAATGGGATGCCCTCGTCGATAGCGAGAACTTGTATCTGATTTTAATAAGATTGAGGTAATCTAAGCATGTGAATTATACTGTTTTCTTTATTTAAAGCATTAATTGTTTATTGTTAAGCAAGTTTCTCTCTGCAGCCGTTGAAATATGCAGCTACCAGCCGATTCGTCTCGCATCAAAACACGGGCTGTGTACTCGCGGGCAGATGACCACGGAGTACGCTTATCACTGTGTCGGATTAACGAGACTGATTAATGAGTGATTTCGGTAATTCGTTGCAAATTAGGTGTGTCGGAGACGGAGTGCGAGACTGTCGGATTAACGGGTCTAAATAGCACTGATTTAATCGGTTCCCATCATTAGTGTCGGATAAAGCCGATTGTCGGATTAACGAGTGTCGGATTAACGAGACTTGACTGTATATACCAAAACAGTACAGTTATGCTTTTCAAATTATCCTAATCTGATAAATATGTTGTATTCTTTTTCCAGTAGAATTCCTGTGTTGCACCCCACTCTACATCTTTGTTTCCTCTTTCAGAGAGAGGGTCAGTGTATACCTTTGGGGAGGGAGCTAACGGTCAGCTGGGACACGGCACCATGGTTCTACAGACAGCCATTCCACACCTGTTGAAACTGGACTTCAAGGCCGCACATATAGCTTGTGGGGAAAACATCACAGCTGTTGTCTCAGGTACCTGTACTGTTAGATTGAAGAGGGGACGAAGGTCCTCACTTGGTATGTTGAGTGAAATGTTGCCTTGAATGCCATGAATGTGGTCTAGAAATGCCAATATGTTAGAAAAACAGGCAACATCTGTGTGTACATGTTGAATTATAAGGGTAATGTTATTTTATGTGGCATTATCTACCGATGGTATGGATTGTTAATCATAATTTTGATCACTTGATTGTCTGATCCAGACTGAAATATTTACATCCAGTCATACAGCATTGAACAGCTAACAAACAAACGGTCTTCCGTTTAAAGAATTTAGAAATTCTTTGATTTGTTAGTGAAAAAGCTTTGAAATATATTTTGTTTTTCACTTCCACTTTTCAGAGGGTGGTCAGATATATACATGCGGCGATGGTCGACACGGAAAATTGGGTCTTGGACAGGAGAGCTTCTCTAATCAGTTCAAACCCAGTAGGATAGATAGATTTACAAAGTTCAAAGTCCAAATGGTAAGTCAATATGTTATAGTTTTTTATCGGAAAAAGAATATGTATATAATAAGTTTCTAATTTCTAATGTGATAAGGAAATGGCATAGTGGTTAAAGCCTGCGCATGTATGTGATACTTTCAGCTGGACTAATAAATATGCGTCTGTCCCTCTTCGCAACGGTCAATGTAAATGTCATCACTTCAAACACTGGCAATAAGGTTTTAAATTTGGTGAGATGTTTTATTAAATTCATTACATCACAATTTACCACAAAAGTCATATGAAGAGGTCACATGATATCCAATGAGCCCGATTAGGGTGCATTCAGATTTGTCAAAAACTCATCTGAGTTGAAGGTCACTACTCGTTAGGTGTCATTGACGTGGCCCAGATTGAACTACTCAGTCACAGGCGACCTTGATAAAGCTTGACTGTAGCCGACTCTGGCATAAAACAACATTCACTCACTTTATGTTCACTGCCTTTCATAGTACGTCTGTAACTTCAGTGTCAATTGTTAGATGGTGGTCGAGTGGATGGAGCATCTGCCCAGACAGCAGAAGTTATGATCAAAGGTTTACAAAAAATGATCAAAGTTTTACAATTAAAGAGACCTGTGAAGATCCGGGGTAGAATAGGTCGTCAGCAACCCATGCTTGCCATAAAAGGCGACTATGCTTGTCATAGAGGCGACTTAAGGGATCGGGTGGTCAGGCTCGCTGACTTGGTTGATGTATGTCATTGTATCCCAATTGCATGGATCGATGCTCATGACCCCAATCACTGGATTGTCTGGTCCAGACTCGATTATTTACAGACTGCCGTCATATATTTGTAATGTTGCTGAGTGCGGCGTAAAACAACAATCAAACAAAACCAATTAAAGACATCAGTCATGGATATATTTATCTGTTTTTGAT
Organism: Haliotis rufescens; assembly: GCF_023055435.1. Lineage (NCBI taxonomy): Eukaryota > Metazoa > Mollusca > Gastropoda > Lepetellida > Haliotidae > Haliotis > Haliotis rufescens. The sequence goes on from NW_025964223.1 coordinate 6,996,399, forward strand.
TATTTATGGAATTGCATGTATTATTTTGCATTCTGTATGGTATGATGGATAGCTCATGTAATGTGTATGTGTATCATTTGGAGCAACCTGTATGTTATACTGTGGGTATCACAAGGGGCAACCTGTACGTTATACTGTGGGTATCACAAGGGGCAACTTGTACGTTATACTGTGGGTATCACAAGGGGCAACCCGTACGTTATACTGTGGGCATCACAAGGGGCAACCTGTACGTTATACTGTGGGTATCACAAGGGGCAACTTGTACGTTATACTGTGGGTATCACATGGGGCAACCTGTACGTTATACTGTGGGTATCACAAGGGGCAACCTGTACGTTATACTGTGGGTATCACAAGGGGCAACTTGTACGTTATACTGTGGGTATCACAAGGGGCAACCTGTACGTTATACTGTGGGTATCACAAGGGGCAACCTGTACGTTATACTGTGGGTATCACAAGGGGCAACCTGTACGTTATACTGTGGGTATCATTTGGAGCAACCTGTATGTTATACTGTGGGTATCACAAGGGGCAACCTGTACGTTATACTATGGGTATCACAAGGGGCAACCTGTACGTTATACTGTGTGTATCATTTGGAGCAACCTGTATGTTATACTGCGGGTATCACAAGGGGCAACCTGTACGTTATACTGTGGGTATCACAAGGGGCAACTTGTACGTTATACTGTGGGTATCACAAGGGGCAACCTGTACGTTATACTGTGGGTATCACAAGGGGCAACCTGTACGTTATACTGTGGGTATCATTTGGAGCAACCTGTACGTTATACTGTGGGTATCATTTGGAGCAACCTGTATGTTATACTGTGGGTATCACAAGAGGCAACCTGTACGTTATACTGTGGGTATCACAAGGGGCAACCTGTACATTATACTGTGTGTATCATTTGGAGCAACCTGTATGTTATACTGTTGGTATCACAAGGGGCAACCTGTACGTTATACTGTGGGTATCACCAGGGGCAACCTGTACGTTATACTGTGGGTATCACATGGGGCAACCTGTACGTTATACTGTGGGTATCACAAGGGGCAACCTGTACGTTATACTGTGGGTATCACATGGGGCAACCTGTACGTTATACTGTTGGTATCACCAGGGGCAACCTGTACGTTATACTGTGGGTATCACAAGGGGCAACCTGTACGTTATACTGTGGGTATCACATGGGGCAACCTGTACGTTATACTGTGGGTATCACCAGGGGCAACCTGTACGTTATACTATGGGTATCACAAGAGGCAACCTGTACGTTATACTGTGGGTATCACAAGGGGCAACTTGTACGTTATACCGTGGGTATCACAAGGGGCAACTTGTACGTTATACCGTGGGTATCACAAGGGGCATGGTTCAATCACATGGAGTGTCCCTTCTCACTCGGCATGTACCGCCGCCGGGCCCGTGTGGAAAGAGCATCTGCCTAGAAAGCGGAATGTCGCTGGTTCCAAATCCCCATCTGCATTATGCTGAAAGATGTTAAAAGATGGTAATTATTGTTACCCTGCCCATGTCAAGGCCTGGTCGGTCCAGAATCTGTATACTGTGTCTGTGTGAGGTATCTATGTTAAACTGTTGCATCGTATCTCAGTGGGATACACACAAACACATGCATGCAAGTCGCTCTATTAGTTTTGTTTGTTTGTTTGTGGTTTTACGCTGTACTCAGCAATATTCCAGCTATATGACGGCGGTCTGTAAATAATCGAGTCTGGACCAGACAATCCAGTGATTGACATGATGTGCATCGATCCACGCAATTGGGACCGATGACATGCATCAACCAAGTCAGCGAGTCTGACCACCCGATCCCGTTAGTCCCCTTTTACGACAAGCATAGTCGCCTTTTACGGCAAGCATGGGTTGCTGAAGACCTATTCTACCCCGGATCTTCATGGGTCCTCTATTAGTGCAATAATCTTTGATATGATAAGCACCATTTAACTTCATCTTCAATCTGTGCTGCCAGTTTGTCCAGCTGTTGTTGTGTTTTTGAAAGGCTGAAAGGTTTTACAGGAAAGGAGAGATCTCTACTGTTGGCGTGTTCTGTGTTCCAGGTGTCTTGTGGAGGCTGTCACATGATCGTGACGGCACGGAAACGGATCGAGAATAAAGACGTTGACATCGAAGAGGAAATTGAGGAAGCCTCCCGGACATTGAACCAGACATTAAATGGGCTGGACCTCAACAACAGCGCGTCGGCCCGGGATCGGCGGCGGCAGACCATGGTTAGTCACTGGGGCCTTTTATTTGAAGGAAAAAGGGGTCAGTGTGGCCCAATGGAGTTGTCTCCCTTGTCTGCCATGATCCATTGGTTTGAACACCAAATCACCCCCCTGGTAAACATTTTGAGTATTAATTATCCCCCGCTACGAAGTGGAAGGGGGATATAGGAATGGGAGCTCTCCGTCTGTCTGTCACTTTTTGTTTCTGGTGCAGAACTAAAAAACCATGAGACATCTTAACCAAACTTGGCACATAGATAGGTCCAGTGGTGAATTGGTGCCTTTTGATAGTTTGGGATTTTAAGAAAAATTATTTTTAGAGTTTCCATGGCAACAACTTTGACTTAGACTGAAAATGGCGGTAGTGCTCGAGCAGGTCTTGAAAACCGTACAATATTTCTTGCCTTGCACACAACAGGACATGTCAAACTGGCAGGGGATATGAGGATGTTTAAGTTAGATTTACTGACCATGCTGACCGACTGGACATTCGGACACCAGCACCCATCATCAATTTGTTGTTTTTTGTATTTTATCAACCATGAATTGGAGAGATGACATAATGGTGCAGATGTTTGACATGTAATTTTTTTGTTCTTTACTTGGGTTAAAAAATCAAGTATTAATGATAGATGCTTTGGCCTTACCTTCCCCTGTTTGTACAGCCGAGTCCCATGATGTCACTCAACCGGACGCTGCCATCACTAGGCAACAACCGCACGCTGCCAGTGCTCAATGGCCATGCCACACTGCCCAACTTGAAAAACCAGGAGAATCTGCTGCAGAAGAGCATGTTGCCTGGCATCAAGATAGATGGTGAGAGCAGGCAGGAGGAAGATGGGTGGAGTGGGCAGCGACAAGATGGGGCGGGGTGGGCAGCAACAAGATGGGGTCGGGTGGGTTGGGGTGGGCAGCAACAAGATGGGGTCGGGTGGGGTGGGGTGGGCAACAACAAGAGTGGGTCAGATGGGGTGGGAAGAGACAAGATGGGGTCGGGCTGGGTCGGGAAGCAACAAGATGGGGTCGGATGGGGTGGGTTGGGCAGAGACAAGATAGTGTTGGGTGGGGTGGGAAGAGACAAGATGGGGTTGGGTGGGGTGGGGGGTGGTTGGCAGAGACAAGATCGGATGGGGTGGGCAGGGAGGAGATGGGGTTGAATTAGGAAGACTTTTGTCCAATACATTCACCAAACTGTCTAAATACTGATTAACTTGTATTTCAAATTATTAGAAACTGTTCTGTATGTGCTGCAACTAATCATTTCTCTTTTAATGAAGACATTGCACAATACATGTATTCTGTGACCTACCCTCTTCATAAAACCCTTGCCCATTCTTCAGACAAGAAGGAGACAGAATCAGAAGAGGAAAGTGAGGAAGACGAGGAGGAAGTTGGGAAAGAGAAGAAGGTAGGAATATGTGTCTTGTTGTATCCAGCTGAAGGCGACCTCAAGATGTCCAGTGTTTCCTGGATCAGGCAGTTTTCAACACACATAACATCACCTCAAATCTTGTAGCAAACCTTAGACAATCTGAAGTTCATAGTGGTAGTCCTCTTCTTGTTTCTGTTTGTAGGAGTTGTCTTCCTTGTAGTCATGGTTGTCATGTACGCAGACCTATTTGTAAATTTAACTTATGTTTCAAAGAAAAATGTATGTAAGACTCCCTGATTAATCTTAAAATAGTGTAAACCTTTATCCTGAAACGGCTGACATCAACAGTTTCTGTGTGAAAATTGGAATTTATTTGACACAGTAAGTGCCCTCCTATTAATTACAATAGCAACAGAATTCCCTTCCTGTCTGTAGTCTTTATAAGCCCTAACGTATTCGACGTAATAAGCGCTCAGGGCGCTCTCAAAATTTGAAATAGGGGGCTCTTATTAGAATATAATTTCGGTGAAAAAAAAACATAGTGGAAAGACGGTAAATTTCGTGGTTTATGCTGACAGCCTGAAATGTTTATATACGACAGATATATTTTTCCAGAATATAATTTCCCATAATTAAGGATGCATATAACACACGTATTATACACGAATAGATAAGTCTTGTGTACATTGATCAATCGGAAGGGGTGCTAATTGGGATTTTCCTACCCAATATATTAGCCGTGGGCACTTATTAGAGCGGGGCGCTTATTACGTCGAATACGGTAACTCTTGGAGACATATTTTAGTCCATGGCCCATTAATTGATGTTAATATCAAATAGTGAATGTGGTTTAATATATGCGGCAATGAAATAAGTAAATACGCTTGTTTGTTGTACGTTTGTATATATGGTTCTCTCTATTGAAGTTTTTTTGTTTGAAAAAAATGGCACCAGGATGTTTTTAAAACATTGGACATTTTGGATGACAATCAGTTAGTCTGAATATTAATATAGGAATCCTGCTATTGACTCTGTCAGGTTATTGTCAATCACAGGAGGCCATAACTTTCTTCTCATCTAGGTTTGTGTACATGAACACTCCTGTACTTTTAGACACAGACTACAGATAGACCTTTTAACACTCTTGCTTTCTTACCCCCTGATAGAGAATCACCCCCCAGCCACTACCCCGAGGATCTCCCAGGACGAAGGCCCCCCAACCCAAGGTAGTCACCGTGTGTCCTCCAGCTCGGTGTGGTAGTGAGGACTGTGTTGCATGCCTAGTGTTGTCCATAGAGTTTGGGTTTGGTTGGAGAGAAATGGTTTTGCATCTTGAACTGAATTTTGTATTATTACATTGTCTAAAATGATAGAAAAAGTTAGATTCAATAATATTTCAGACTGATGTATTTTGATCATTGTTTTAGTAGCATGGTTGACATGTTGTCGATTCCGAAGATCTATAAGTCCATGTCAGCACGAAAGTTTTAACTCAGTCATTCTGGTCTGCTAAGTCAATTGGGGCTGAAGGCTGATAATCAAGTAAAGATTGTTTCGATTTTAAATTGATGCACAAATTGAAGATATTATTTACCGGTATGCCATGAATGTGTGTATGTGGGGATGGAATGGGACTACTAACATTGGTATGTGAATAGTTCTCTTTGCAGTTAAAGAGTTACATGGCTGTATCTAAATACTTAATGAATTCATCTCGCATACAAGCCTCATATCAGAATTCCTGTATGTCAAACAAAATTTAAACTCTTTGTTTATCTTTTTTTAAAAGCTTTATTATTAAAATTCTTTATGGCAATTCTCTTAAATTTCCAGTCCAGTGATTTTGTGTCAAGTCCTTTTCTGATATCCTGACATGAGATGATGTCACTTCCTGTTAAACTGTATAATGATATGAAATCTTGATGGATGAAATCAAGCCATGGCATTATCACATCAGTGTGAAATTACCAGATTCTGTTAGGACGATATCCACCATGAAGTCAGTGGTAAATGAGGATTGGTTATGGCAACATGCTGACTCAGTCATTTCTCCCCGACCTTGACCTTGACCTCAATCATAAATTACACGAACCCAGGACCCATCAATCTGTGAGGAAGTGTCTCTATCAGAAGGTGCGAGGGCACATTTTCTATATTTGTTTTATCTGAGTTCATTTTTGAAAACGGGTTGAAAAATTGGACGTATATGATATGATCTTGGTCATGCTAATTAATTAGGCATAAGGGACAATCCCTGCTGTATAGTTAGCTAAATATATACTAATCATAGTAGATCACAAAAATAATCCTTCTGTACACATCATATGACTTTTACAGAGCAAAGACTGCCAGGAACCAGTCTATGTCATGGGATATATTTCCAGCACATGACACATTTGTGGTGGGGTAGCCTGGTGGTTGAAGCGTTCGCTCGTCACGCCGAAGACCCGGGTTCGATTCCCAACATTGGTACAATGTGTGAAGCCCATTTCTGGTGTCCTCTGATGTGATATTGCTGGAATATTGCTACAAGCGGCGTAAAACCATACTCACTCCACGCATGGGGAATCACTGTGAGAAGATTTGGGAAATCTGTGTGCGCATAAAAAAGGGATGTCACAATTTGTGCCATTTCATTTTATTTCGCCTAACATAAAACATGCAGTGATAGTAAGTAAATTTAGCCACATTTTATGTACACAAAATATTTGTTTACAAGAGTGAGTGAGTTTTGTTTAACGTTACTTTTGGCAATATTACGTCAGTATCACGACAGGGGCATCAGAAATGGGCTTCACACATTGTACACATAGAGGGAATCAAACCCGGGCCTTCAGAGTGATGAGAAACGCTTTAACCACTTGGCTACCTCGCTGCCCTCATTAACGCGAGATGAAAAAAAGATAAATGTAGAATCAAAAGTAATACCCAGTTTGAGTTAATCTTGATCCTTTAGTTTATAATGTCAAACAGACAGACTGACCCAACCTAAACTTTCTGTTGCTCTTTGTTGTAAACAAACATTTAATTTCTGATTTAAAGAGAAACTATGCTCCAAGATCCAGTAGCCATATCAAATTAAGACATAGAAGTTGTTATAAGTGCCATGTGTGGAACTCTGAGATTAGGCCATACTAACCTGATATACATAAAGAAAATGGAATGAGATTAAAGGATTTTTATCACCTTGATTCCAACTTTCTGGTCTGGTCTGGGTCCAGGCCTGGGGGTAGTGATGAAGAAACCGGGGGGTACAAAGGAGGTCTGAAATTCAACCGACAAAAGTATATGATGTGGAAAATGACAGCCCAAACAACAATCCCTTGTTGCCATAAACAAGCATGTATTTACCACTGGTCTGATGGTTACCATGGCGATGGTGTAACAAAATGGCGGAAGCTCCTAACCTGCATGCATGGCACTGCTTGAGCTTGGCCAGTTAGACTAGTTGTTGCTACAGGACTCGGAGGACGAGGGGGTGGCAGGGTCGGAGGACGAGCAGGAGCAGGGGATGGAGGAGGCGCTCCGGAGGAAGGAGAAGGAGGAGGAGGAGGATCGTTGGAGCGAGGAGGAAGAGGAAAAGGTGGAGGAGATTCAGAATGGTGTGGAGGAAGAGGGGGATGATGAGCTGAGCGATGAGAAGGAGAATGAGGACCCCCAAGTAAGGCGTTGGGTGGCACACCACAGCACTAACCACACAGTCAGATCCGATCCTTGGTCACAGCACCAGCCTGGGTTAAGCCGGGTTAAAATATCAACATTTCAGTTTGTCACCAAATGCTCATTATGCTTTAACTTCTTCTTGATCTGTTCATCACATCAAAATCAAATACTTAATTCTGTATCAGCTTGATCAGCACAATGGATAATCAACAAGGTGATCGAACCAATAACAGATGGCATTAACCATGTTAGAGTAGATTTTAGAGACATATAGACACATTCGTCAGTAACCCCTGGTTTGCGCTGTGATCAAGGGGAGTCTTGAGACTGGCACTGCACTGTTCAGTTGGACAATAATCACTTTTTCTCATCAGTTTCCTAATCTTACAAGGAGTCTGACAATCACTATGTGTTTGCAAATCATTGGCTTTGCATGGATATAAGAGCAAGGCCATGAATTGTTTAAACTCACATGGATTGCAGAATCCTGGCTGATGGCTGAAAACACTGTCAGCAGTGTACAAGCGTTATATGAAATAACATTAATTCCCTTTCCTGTTTGATGACGTCATGCCTGACCAGGCACCATATACTTGACACCCAGCACTCGTATTGTTTTTTCATGACACTGAAACATAATCTTTTCAACTGCATCTGTGCATCCAACACCATTCTTGTGTAGCAATCGTACTGCATGTTGCAATCTGTAGCTGACCTAGTTGAGTGATATCTAACATGGTGGTAGCTTCTCATGGCTGTGTTTGGCGGTCTTGATTCCATTGTTGTTTTGAATTTGTATGTCCATGATTTTGTTTCTTTAGCAGCTTTCAGACACTGGTAAGTATGGACTGAACTAAATGAGATAATTCTGAAACAAATCTCGAAAAACAATAATTGTGACAAGAAAAGGAAAGAGGGTGACATCTTTAATATAAATGCATACTTGTTGTCCCTTTGCCACTGAACGATATTGGCTATGTGACTGTTGTAATTCCCTTTCTTGACACAGACTTATGATACTGGTAGTCATTTTGCAAACATTATAGTTCCCTTGCAACCGATGTTTTAGGTAACTAAATGGATCGGGTGGTCAGGCTCGGTGACTTGTTGATTGTGTGTCATCGTATCCCAATTTTGTGGATCGATGCCCATGATGTCAGTCACTGGATTGTCTGGTCGATTGTTCACAGGCCACCATCATATGGCTGGGAGATTGCTGAGTGTGGCAAACAAACGAATCGCACGGATTACCTTGTGGAACATGTCTTGGTTAATAAGAAGGAAATAGCAATTGATAGACGCGACAGCTTTTCTTTAAAGTTATCCAAGAACATATTCTCAATGTATTCTTTAGCATATTTCAATAATATATTTCCGTATTCATGTCCAGGTTTATTTCTCGACATGTGTGGGGGTGTGTTGCTCTGCCAGGATACATTGTTGACGGGTTCGACTCCCAGATTGGCTTAGATTATGCTCACAGGTTTCCTCCCAAGTCGAATACATGTCTGGACATGCAATGATAGTTGATCTGATCATCTTGTGACTGAGCTGCTGGTGTTTTAGCCTCGCTCCCTGCCCGGCCCCACACCGACCCCCAGGAAGAAGGTCGAGGAGGAAGACGAAGAGGAAGAGGAAGAAGAAGACGAAGAAGAAGAGGAAGAGAAGAAAGGAAAGAAGGGCAAGAAAGACAAGAAAGACAAGAAGAAAGAAAAAGGTGTGTTTTTAAAGTTACCAGTAGTGCTCCAAGAGTGGTGTTGTTGCTGTACATGTTTGGTCCATAGGTGTCAGATATAACAGGTCCTGTCACTTCTCTGCAAGAGCGTAAACTGTAATGAAATGATATCTGTTAAATACATTTATTGGTCCCTGGTCTCACATGTTGAAACCTCTGAAAGTAAAATGGAATAGCCAGCCAAAGGAAACATACTGTATTTGACATAATAAGTGCCCAGGGCACTCTCAAAATTAGAAATAGGGGCCTCTAATTAATTAGAATATTATTTTGGTGAAAAAAACAGAGTTGAAAGATCGTAAATGTTGTGGTTTATGCTGACAGCCTGAAATGTTTATATACCACAGATATATTTTTCCAGAATTTAATTGCCCATAATTAAGGGTGCATATTACACATGAGTGCGTTTTATACACTAATAAATAAGTCTTGTGTACATTGATCAATCGGAAGGGGTGCTAATTGGGATTGTTCACTAGCCAATATATTTGCAAATATCGCCGTGGGCGCTTATTAGAGCAAGGCGCTTATTACGTCGAATACAGTAATAATCTTTAGTATTATTGTTGGTTGTGGAAGTTAGACAGGCTGCATCTCTTTCAGACAAGAAGAAAAAGAAGGGGGTGGGTCTGTTTGGGAAGAAGAAAACAGCTGATGAAGAAGATGACGAGGAGGAAGAAAAAGACGAGGAGGCGGAGGAGGAGGATGTGAAGGGAAAGAAGAAGAAAGGTTGTAGTTCTTGCCACGGAAGATCAGGGGTTCACTTGAAGTAGGAATAGGACAGACATTACAGTGAATTCAAGATAGGTCACCAATAACAACCTGACAGACTGATTATTTATTCATTAACACACAAGAATCAGGGGCTCACTTGAAGTAGGAATAGGACAGACATTACAGTGAATTCAAGATAGGTCACCAATAACAACCTGACATACTGATTATTTATTCATTAACACACAAGAATCAGGGGCTCACTTGAAGTAGGAATAGGACAGACATTACAGTGAATTTAAGATAGGACACCAATACTAACCTGACAGACTGATTATTTATTCATTAACACACAAGAATCAGGGGTTCACTTGAAGTAGGAATAGGACAGACATTACAGTGAATTTAAGATAGGACACAAATACTAACCTGACAGACTGATTATTTATTCATTAACACACAAGAATCAGGGGCTCACTTGAAGTAGGAATAGGACAGACATTACAGTGAATTTAAGATAGGTCACCAATAATAACCTGGCAGACTGATTATTTATTCATTAACACACAAGAATCAGGGGCTCACTTGAAGTAGGAATAGGACAGACATTACAGTGAATTTAAGATAGGACACCAATACTAACCTGACAGACTGATTATTTATTCATTAACACACAAGAATCAGGGGTTCACTTGAAGTAGGAATAGGACAGACATTACAGTGAATTTAAGATAGGTCACCAATAACAACCTGACAGACTGATTATTTATTCATTAACACACAAGAATCAGGGGCTCACTTGAAGTAGGAATAGGACAGACATTACAGTGAATTTAAGATAGGACACCAATACTAACCTGACAGACTGATTATTTATTCATTAACACACAAGAATCAGGGGTTCACTTGAAGTAGGAATAGGACAGACATTAAAGTGAATTTAAGATAGGACACAAATACTAACCTGACAGACTGATTATTTATTCATTAACACACAAGAATCAGGGGTTCACTTGAAGTAGGAATAGGACAGACATTACAGTGAATTTAAGATAGGACACCAATACTAACCTGACAGACTGATTATTTATTCATTAACACACAAGAATCAGGGGCTCACTTGAAGTAGGAATAGGACACACATTACAGTGAATTTAAGATAGGACACAAATACTAACCTGACAGACTGATTATTTATTCATTAACACACAAGAATCAGGGGTTCACTTGAAGTAGGAATAGGACACACATTAAAGTGAATTTAAGATAGGTCACCAGTACTAATCTGGGAGACTGATTATTTATTTATTAATACACAAGAATCAGGGGCTCACTTGAAGTAGGAATAGGACAGACATTACAGTGAATTTAAGATAGGACACCAATACTAACCTGACAGACTGATTATTTATTCATTAACACACAAGAATCAGGGGTTCACTTGAAGTAGGAATAGGACAGACATTACAGTGAATTTAAGATAGGACACCAATACTAACCTGACAGACTGATTATTTATTCATTAACACACAAGAATCAGGGGCTCACTTGAAGTAGGAATAGGACACACATTAAAGTGAATTTAAGATAGGTCACCAGTACTAATCTGGGAGACTGATTATTTATTTATTAATACAAAAAATGGAGACAATACAAAATCAGTGATCTCATTCAGCGCAGTAATGCAACACAAAAATGACAGGATCACAACATATTTATTTTGGAGTTAGGACTTTTGAAGTGTTGTGTAGCACCTCCTTGCATAGTTCACGGATGTGGCACCGCCATTGCTTTGATAGGTGTTTCTTATAGCGTAGCCTGTTCGTCTTAGAGGCTGTGTAGAATGATAAAGTTGGGTTGCAGATAAAAAAGAAAAGGAAAAGAAAGATAAGAAGAAGGACAAGAAGAAGGGGAAGAAAGGCAAAGAGGACGAGGATGAGGAAGCGGAGGAAGAGGTATGTTGAAGTGGTCACCGTGAAACCAGTGATGATGGTATCCGATGTGAAACTGTCAGAACTTATCCTGATCAAACAGGCTATACCTATGGTGGTAATTGGTGGGCTACTTTTCATATAAGACTCTGAGTCTACTAGCCCTTTCAACATCTATTGTTGGAAGATTTAATGTTATGGACTGTCATTGATAAGACCAAACAGACTTTTACTGAACTCAGTCTTCAGACTAGTGGCTACTGAATTCTGTGGGATGATGACCGTATGATATCTCTTTAAAAGTGCCATATAACATTGATGTGATAATAATAATTATTACTATTATACACGTATAACTGAAACATTTTCCTATTTGGATTGACAATCTCATGTCGTTGGGAATATAGAACCGACATGTTCTAAGTGCTTAAAAATCCTCAGACCCAGACTGAAATCCTTTAGCCTTTATAATTATCATTTCCAGGAGAAGACAGACAAGAAAGACAAGAAGAAAGACAAGAAAGATAAGAAGAAGGACAAAGACAAGAAAAAGAAAGGAAAGCAGGAAGAAGACGAGGAAGAAGATGGCGAGGAGGACAAAGCAGAGGATGGAGAGAAGGAGAAAAAAAAGCAGGAGGAGAAGAAGGAGGAAGCACCCCCACCCAAGAAGAAGGTGAGAACAGGACTGGAGTACAGGAAGGGCCCCCTAGTGCTGCAATTATAATAATAATAATAATAATAATAATCATGCATCAAACATTAGTCTTTGGATCAGTCTGCACTTACATTTCATTCTCAGCTCCCTGGGAAATATACAAGTTAAAGGTTTACTGTCACATTATTACCTGCTCCTGCTGGGTACCCATTGACTGTTGGGTAAACAGGCATATTATGAACAGAAGACACCACATGTAACCTGTGATTCAGTGTGGGGCAATGTTGCTTAACTTGAGTTGTGACCTGTGTGCAGTACACAAGACCAGGTGCCACCGCAATCTGTGTTCACTCACATTCACTCATGCATTTATTCCTGCATTCACACAATCCTTCATTCATTCACACATTCACTCACAGATTTACTCATGCATTCACACAATCCCTCACGCATTCACACAATCCCACACGCATTCACAGATTTACTCATGCATTCACACAATCCCTCATGCATTCACACAATCTCACATGCATTCACACATTCACTCACAGATTTACACACGCATTCACACAATCCCACACGCATTCACACATACTCTCAGATTTATTCATGCATTCACTCACAGATTTACTCATGCATTCACTCACAGATTTACTCATGCATTCACACATTCACTCACAGATTTACTCATGCATTCACACATTCACTCACAGATTTACTCATGTATTCACACATTCACTCACAGATTTACTCATGCATTCACACATTCACTCACGCATTCACACATGCATTCACTCACAAATGTTTGTGTTGTATGAATGTGACCTGTAAACTGTTGACATATTTCTTCTTTCTTTCATTTTCAGTCCCGATTCTGCACAATATTGTGATCAAACTGATGACTGAATGTAGACATTTAGCCTGAAAGTGTCCCAAGGGGAGACAATTCAACGACTGCCATAACCTCTAGAAGCTGGGTGCCAAGTGGATAAATAAATGGATGCTCATAGTGTTTTGTATATATGTCAATAAGCTGACATCACAAGGAGCATAAGCCTCTTGGCTGAAGCAGCTAACGTGATATTCTGTCTCACTGAGGAATTCCGCATGTGACCAGTGCACCGCGACCCGCCCTTAGCTGGCTTTTAGAAGAGGATTCTTTTTTTATTCATGAATCAAGTTTTCAGTCCCGGAACTTGAAAGTCTTCACGTCAGGGGTAGTACAAACTAAATTTTATAAGAATGCAAAAAGTGTGAAGGTAGTAGGGCAGGGACGGGTAGCTTGGGTACTCGGGTACTCAGGTCGGGTGGGTCCTGAGTAGGACCCGGGTACCGACAGGACTACCCGGACCCGTGGTTAGTCACGTGACATATTGTTTGATGACAAAAACTCACTATAGCTCAGTGGTTACACCACAAGTGGCTAATATTCGCATTTCTTTCTGATGATGCACACATTCCTTTTGACTCGTATATGTCTGAGTGAAGATAAAGCTTAAGTCAACTTCAGTGCACTGATCGTTATATCTAAATAGCTTTGGCCAGGGCTGCGATAAAACAATTCCCAATCAGACATTTTGTTCCCAACTCCTGAGACCTGCAGTGGGTACCCGGGTAGGGCCGGGTAATAGGGGATCAGGTACCCGGGTAGGGCCGGGTAATAGGGGATCAGGTACCCGGGTAGGGCCGGGTAATAGGGGATCAGGTACCCGGGTAGGGCCGGGTAATAGGGGATCAGGTACCCGGGTAGGGCCAGGTAATAGGGAATCAGGTACCCGGGTAGGGCCGGGTAATAGGGAATCGGGTACCCGGGTAGGGCCGGGTAATAGGGGATCAGGTACCCGGGTAGGGCCGGGTAATAGGGGATCAGGTACCCGGGTAGGGCCGGGTAATAGGGGATCGGGTACTCGGGTAGGGCCGGGTAATAGGGAATCGGGTACCCGGGTAGTAAATGTGGACACGCCCCAACCTTAGAAGGTCGTTCCAACATGTGTTTAGTGTAAGGCTACATCTATGTTTAGTATGTTTTGATTCAGATCACTGCCCAATCAGACCTTGATTTCTACCAATTCAGTCCCACCACTGCCGCAGGGGAAGGCTTCCTGGGTGTGGCATGGAATCACACTGCCAGATGGTAGCTGGAGGTGTTTGCAGGTGCTTGCCAAAACAGGAACAGCCCCTTGCTTAGGTCTCAATACTTCTTCAGTCCCAAAACGTTACTTCCAGAACTTGACTGTAATCAAGAGATACTCATGAAGCTACAACAATCATCGAGTGTCACTACCAGTAAATCTGCAACATTAGCTGTCATTCACAAATACAATCATGTTTCACAATAATCTCAAAAGATGACCGTGACCTTTCAGAGACATTAACCCAAACTAAGGATGGTAGGATTTGTTAAGAAAGTTTCATTGCTGTAGAGGCAAATCTGACAGTGACCATGTTTTAAAAAACCATGAATGCTGACCTTCACCTTTGACCAAAACCATTTCAAAGCAGTACACCATGCTGAGGAAGATATATACCAAGTTTAGTGATAAATGCGGGATTTCCTTTTAAGAAAGTGTAACTACAGACGTTTTTGTGAGGTTTTCTACCTCAGGACATTGACCTTTGAACTGTGCCACACGCCAAAATAACTCCCCAGGGCCATTTGGACAAGTCCAGGGAAGATTAATATCTAATGTCAATAATCAGTGTGTGTTGTAGTCATTAAAAAAATCACCAGAAATGGCGACAGCGATGTTGGCGGTGAAATTGCAGTAAAATCTGAAATCAGAAATAATCAGTGGCAGTAGCCCTTCATCGTAGGAGTGTATGTACCGGTATCGGTATTAGCGGTCAAATGATCAACAGTTAACAAAGTTATATTTTAATTGCTCAAATTAAATGAACTGAAAATACTGTATAACTTGTACTTGTGTCTGGGATGAATATTGTACTCGTCTATATTCCAGGTTTATTGACAAAATGCAGTATTTTTTGTGTGACCTGTTTTTCCTCCTGTAATCCACACATTCTAGACTATTGCATAATGTGTTGTTTATTTCCTATGAAGGACCGACACGTGTATACAATGATGTAGAAAGGACATATCTTTAGTCTGTTATAATTATCTCCACCTATCGTTGCCATCTGTGACGTGTTGGCTGTGCATGATTTGTTCGTTGAGTGATTGAGGAAAGACGAGATATCCCTGGAATTGTATCACTATGCCAAACAATGGCCAGTGGTGTTTCCCCTTGTTGCTCATCAGTGATATATATGTGATCATTCGTCATCACGAACAGGAAACTCATAGATCTCATTACTGATATTTCTTTAAAACACTAAGTTTCCTTGACCAAGTCTTCAGCAAAAGACTAATCCCTGCATTAAAGTATATATTTCTGGTTACAACACGCATAACAGTTTTGACACCTCTTTGGTGCAATTTAAAAGGAGAAGAGTCTTGAGTCATTTGGCGATTTTTTACTCAAGTCATTCCAAAAACTGCATTTCGCATACAAATTAAAGTTTTCTCTGAGGTTAAGACTTCAAAATGAAAATAGTTTTTGCATGTATCTTATACAATAGACTTCTTTTCCAATTTATTTCTCAAGGAAATACAGGAATTTGGAGGATTGTTTTACTCATCTTCATCTCTGATCTCCTGCCTGCTCCCCCTGAAGTTGACACTGGAGAGGAATCACTAAATAATATGGATGCCTTTCCAAAAATGGAAATGTGTTGTATTTGTGACATACCAATGTATGATTATATCAACAACCGTCCAAACCAGTTTATGTCTGTGAAGTACATGTGTAGAATATCTTTCTATTTTGATGCCATGTTTGATTAGCCTTAAATGTTATTCAGTCTCATTAAAATCAGATCTTGGTTCTCACTACCTCTAAACAAAGATCTGAGGACATCCCATTACGGGTCATGTCAGAACGACCTTTCATCTGATCAATCAGAGCAATCAATTGCTTAGCAGATCATGAAAGTGACAGTTGGAAAGTGATTTTTTTATCATGAAACCTCAAAAAAACAACACACACACAGGGTATTCAGAACAACAGTTATGGGCTTTATGTTTGTATTCATACAATCAATCCATTAGCCATTCCAGAATGTTCTTTTGTTCAGTTTTTCAGTTTTTAATCAAGTATATGTCAAAATATTTTTCAAAGCGTAGTGGCCAGTTTAAAACTCGTGCCGTAAAGCTCGATTAAGCTGCCTTTTGATTGGCTATTGCCGACTTCTTGTTAGTTATTCCATTGGTCGGTAAAAGTCTGCGAAAGTTTGGTCTGACGAGACCCGTAATGGGATGTCCTCAGATCTTTGTTTTAATAGCGGTAGTGAGAACTAAGATCTGATTTTAATGAGATTGAATGTTATTATTATTTTCATAAATTGTGAATGACATTTGGTCACAGATTGACATTACACTGTTCCATACCTTATGCATAATGATTATTGTGATAAAATCATCAATTCCAGCCAAGGCGAATGACATCATTGTTTAATATATCCTTCGTTATTAATCAAGTTGTACAGGCCGTCAGTGTACCGCTTCCCTCCACACGTTCTGATGATACTGAAGGACCCGAAACCTGGAATCACTCCAGGTGTATGGCGCCGGTTTCTATTGGTACACAAGGGGCACCGGCAGCCCAGTCATCTAAAGCGCCACAATTTGCTGTGCAGCGTTGCTTCCCTAGGGCACATCAGAAATTTGAATCCCAGTTCGCCCTGATTATGTTTCTAGGTTTGTCAGCACCATTACCCATGATCATTGGTTTCTCCAAAGTGGGAAACATCTGAGACCTGCATCACTTCGGTGTTCCCTCCCACATTAAGCTGACACGCTGTGATATGACTGGAATACTGTTAAAAGCGGCATTAAACCCAACTCACTCACTCACTCACTCACTTAATACACAAACTGTATTGAAAAATTGCATTTTTGTTGAAATTTGACCATTCCAACCAACCAATAATCTCTATGGTTTGCCCAGTGTTACGGCAGCAGGTTTGACGAATACTCTGGCCCTCTAGACAGATTCCTGTACTGTTGTGTTTTAAAAGCAAGAAGGTTCTGACTGGAAAATATGACATGTCAGTCTCCTTGTTTAGAAATTGGTGAATGTTTTCCATACAAGGTGTGGAGATTGTTTATTCTAACACTTAATGTGTAGCAACTCACAGCAACCAGTGATTTATCTGTGGCTCTGGAGCCTGCATGGACTTTAGTGTTTGTCTACTGCTGAAGTCAGTTCTCATAGATGGCAGGCTCAGTGGTGTCACATCTTCAGGGATGAGAATTTTCTGCAGATCTGTGGAATTTTGCTGATTTTATTAGGTCAAAAGTCACTTTTGTGATACATAACAATATACCCCTAAATCATACAGTACCCTAGGCCCCCATTAAAAAAAACCTATTCTCATCCCTGCTTCTGTTTGTGTTTCGCTGCTGAGTGCATATGAGCCCATGTTGTTTTTACTTTTTCCTGAATGAATGTTTGTATAAGTTATACCTACCTAGTATCTGCTGGTTTCACAGTTTGTGTGGGTTTCCTCCTGGTTCTGCGTGGGGGTCTTCCAAACAATTATGTGGTTGAGAATATGAAGTTTGGTTTTAGGCAAGATGTACATACAGTCAAACCTTCATTGTTGTAGTTCTACATTGATAATAATGCTCATTGCTCATTAGCTGTTGGACTCGCCTGAATATTGCTTGGATGATTTCCTGCCGTGCAGAGACAAAACCTTCAACAAACCCCCCCATGGCCACGTTCTCAAAGCACCCTCACTACCTTGATTGTGTTGTCTTGATACACCTTGTCATCAAACTGTTTACATGGTGCAAATATAAACTAATCTTTATTGTTTGAAGTTGCGACTAATGATAAATTTTGTCATGTAGCTTCTCTTTGTCACAAGAAGCAGCCTTCATGGGTGTTACACGTTGCTTTGAGAACTCGGCCCTATTTTCATTTTGATCATTTTGCTCTGACTTAGTAAGTCTGATAATGTATAAAGTTACGAAGGTCGAAGCGCTACGATCACTTTGTGAAAAGGAGCACAGGGTGCTGTTAATCAAAGCAATAATAATGCTACAATTGTCATGATTAGGCTTAAAAAAAAGAAAAGAATTGGTTCGCAGGCAATGACTTTTGAAAATATAGTATGTGTGGGTCGGTTTTTTTTGCTTGTTCAAACTGGTATGTAACCAAATAAACAGTTGTGTACCATCAACCTGGGAAAGCCTCCCTACTTTAACAAGCATACAAACTATTATTGCTACTTTGATCATACATGAGACTTGCAGTAAAGCATTGCCCATGTAAATGAAAGCCATATTGGATCGCGTTGTTTTTAAGTATTCTTTTTTCTTTCTTTTTTTTAAATGGAAATAATAAAAAAAAAGGGTGACAGACTTTATGACGATGTGAGCGGTGCCTGAGAACCAAGACTATTATTTTTTAGCCTCATAGATTCATGTTGACAGTTATGCATGTGTCATTCCCACCAGGGTCCATACACTACACTGAGTTAAGGATGTGTTAAGCACTGGCCCCCTTTAAGTCGCCTGAAAATAAAGTCATCCCTGTTGTCTTGTGGTTGTCTCCAAGTGGTTGGTTAAAAGAAAACTCAACTCTTTTTTTTAAATGCCCTTAGTTGAGCTGATAATGTCTCCCATATAAGAAGATATATGCAAAATGGTTTCACGATATTAATCTTGACCCAAGGAGCTTTTCAAAATTGCATGTGCTTATAAACTCGCAACATTGCTGTTCTGCTCTGTTTGTAGTGCAACAGTTTCTGGATCAGTGTTAAGATCTTAAAAGACTTAAAAAGTAGAAATTTTAAACTTATACAATGCAATCAGCTGTATTTCACTTCTTCATAGATCTTCGGAACCAGCAAGGATTATTTAATGAAACAGGAAATTTATTCAGTTATGTATATATGTTTAGTTTGCAAGAGGGTAGATATAAAAAGCTCCTCTTTCTTTTACTTCTGGACTGAGAAACACACAACAGAACAGGGAGGGGCCAACACATCCTTAGTTCAGTCATAGGTGCCACCAATCAGTCTTAGTTATATGCTAGACACGTCACAGCTCCCACACCTTAGTTATATGCTACACACGTCACAGCTCTCACACCTTATCATAAACTTAGCTAAGATTGTTTTGTGAAACCCTGAATTGAAGCTGAATTTGAGGTCAGTTTGCGATTATTCATGTCCTACCGCCACACTGTGATAATTGTTTAGTTTGTACTTAATACGGAATGTTTATAGTGTACATGTGTACAGTGATGACGAGACATGTCCTCCGAGAGGGCACTGTGACATTTGCAGACAGGAAGTGTAAAAATGTCCGGTGAAATGGCACCGTACACTTAGTATTGTATATAGCACAGTCTGATACTTTGTTAGTATTATGAAGAGTACAGACTGACACTTTATAAGTATTGTGTAGACTACGGACTGACATTTGGTCTTTATTATCATACTCAAACAGATGATTCATGTCGGGGAGAATCGTAAGCATACAACGGATCGTATTCTGTCTGTCAATATGTACAAATATTTTGTAATACACAGATTCTGTTCAGATGTTAAGCTAGAAATGCAATATACTTATAACAAATGAAATATAAATTACATTTAAAAGTGTTGTGTTGTTATTTGTGTATCGTTGTGTTTAAGGTGAGGTCAGGTGAAATGGGGTTTAACGTCGCGTCCAAGATTATTGCACTTATATAGCGACGTGCATGTACGTGTGTGTGTGTGTGGCTGCTTGTACTAGTCCAGACTGATGCTGATTTATAGTGCTAGCCCACTGAGATACCATGCTGCAGTTTAACATGAATACCCCACTCAGACACAGTATACTGACTCCGAGCTGACCAGTCCTTGTTTTAGCCCCTTAATGCCGAGCGCCAGAAGGGTAACAACAAGTACCACCTTTTAACGTCTTATGGTATGACGTGGCCGGGGATCGAACCCCAGACCTTCCGCTCTCCGGGCGGACACTCTACCACTAGACCACGGAGGCGGTTTTGTGTTTAAGGGTGTTCAATACATCCTTCTTAGTTGAGCTCAGAGCTTTTCATCCCTCGTATCACTGCAGGTCATCCCTCGCATCACTGCAGGTCATCTGAATGACGAAGGATACTCGGAGGTTAACAATTTTGTGAAACAAGCAGGGGCATGGTGCAGACAAACCAAGGAACGTAATCTGGGATTTGAACTCCCAACAGATTGTGACAGCCAGGGGAGGCAACTCTGCACACTGACCATCTTTATACGAGACATTTACTAGTTTCAAAATTGACTTGCAGGTAGTACAGAAATATGCCCCCAAAATAGAAAAATACAAAATATATTGACAAATGATTTCTTTGCTAATTGTTCTGCACACATTCATCATGTACAAAAGTAATTAGTGAAGGACAATGAATGTCAGAATATTGTTTTTTATAGGTTTATTAGTTTTAGCAAATATAATAAATGTTTGTTCCACAACTAGTTCAGTTCATTAACGTTATTTCGGTCGAGAATATGATATGCCATCATCATCAGCAGTGCCATTACTGGTGCCAGATTGATATCAGGTATTTCACTTGCCTCATTCATCATGAACAATAATTTCAAGATTGATTTTCATGTGTTTCTTTTTACAATTATGAAAGGTTAACAAGATGAACAGACGTCAGCATTTCAATAAATAGCTGACGCTGTTTAAAGGTGGTCTGGGCATCATCAGAAACCTGTATCAAAACCAAGTTGACTTTACAGAATAAGGCGACAGCTAACCTCACCTTCTATAATACCTATATTCATCTTCCATCTCTGATGTGATCAAGTGCAGTACAACCTGGGCCTGGGCCCCTAGCTTCTACACAGTAAACACTTCCAGTTTTACATCACTTCCATCTTCTAGAGGCAAGGGAGTTAGCAGACTATAAAAGTCCTGTTTCCACCCTTGCCGAACTAGGCTGGTATTATTGAGTTACATTTTGGCTGGACTAACGAGACTATGCATAGTCATATGCATATCACTTCTAAATGCCCTTCAAAGACTAGGAAGTCTTAAGTCTGTAGCTACATTAACAAGTATTTGTCACAGAGTGACGAAATATCCCCCGCCTGTATATACACCATAGTACCAAATATGAAGACAATCCAGCGATTAGTTCTTGAGATATTGTGGCAACACCGTTTTCCAACTCCAAAAACAGATTTGCCTGCTGTGACCTTGAAAATGGGGTCAAGGTCACCAAATCTGACAGGTGTATGCGGTGTCTGTATATACACCATAGTTCCAAATATGAAGACAATCCAGCGATTAGTTCTTGAGATATCGCGGCAACACCGTTTTCCAACTCCAAAAGCAGATTTGCCTGCTGTGACCTTGAAAATGGGATCAAGGTCACCAAAACCGACTGGTGTCTGCGGAGTCTGTATATACACCATAGTTCCAAATATGAAGACAATCCAGTGTTTAGTTCTTGAGATATCGCGGCAACACCGTTTTCCAACTCCAAAAGCAGATTTGCCTGCTGTGACCTTGAAAATGGGGTCAAGGTCACCAAAACCGACTGGTGTCTGCGGTGTCTGTATATACACCATAGTTCCAAATATGAAGACAATCCAGTGTTTAGTTCTTGGGATATCGCAGCAACACCGTTTTCCAACTCTAAAAGCAGATTTGTCTGCTGTGACCTTGAAAATGGGATCATGGTCACCAAAACCGACTGGTGTCTGCGGAGTCTGTATATACACCATAGTTCCAAATATGAAGACAATCCAGTGTTTAGTTCTTGAGATATCGCGGCAACACCGTTTTCCAACTCTAAAAGCAGATTTGTCTGCTGTGACCTTGAAAATGGGATCAAGGTCACCAAAACCGACTGGTGTCTGCGGAGTCTGTATATACACCATAGTTCCAAATATGAAGACAATCCAGCAATTAGTTCTTGAGATATCACGGCAACACCGTTTTCCAACTCCAAAAGCAGATATGCCTGCTGTGACCTTGAAAATGGGGTCAAGGTCACCAAAACCGACTGGTGTCTGCGGAGTTTGTATATACACCATAGTTCCAAATATGAAGACAATCCAGTGTTTAGTTCTTGAGATAACGCGGCAACAAACAGGTGGGACGTACGGACGGACGTACGGACGGTCGTGAATACTATATCCCCCGCTTCGCGCTTTCGCGCGGCGGGGGATAATAAAGTGTTATGCACTTTCGGTTTAATGACCTTGACCCTCCGTTTCAGCCATGCTTGATCATAAACAGTTAACCAGTAAGGGTGAGGGGGGGGTGGCAGCTATGACCTTGAGGATAACCTTGACCCTTGGCATGACCTATGAATGTGTCAAAATGATTCCAAGGGCTATAATGAAGAAATGCCTGATAAGATATATGTAAGCAAGATGTCCAAGCACCATGTGATTTCAGGAACAAAGTGCAGTGTTGGTTGTCCCCCCCCCCCCCCCCCCCCCCCCCCCCCCTGGCTCCAGTGAGTACGCAGTCCAAAGAGTGCCCAGATTTCATCGCCAATATCTCATGCAACATGCTGCAAACTTCTGGCCATCAACATTGCACACAGTTCATGCATGGTTAGTGCTCATTTGACTTCTGCAAGATATGCACTTCCTTATTTCAGAGCTTGACTTAAACCAGCCATGCATGACAACAGATAACTGTATGTTTTCTGGGCAATGGAGAATGTAGTGTATACAAACCAGTCAAATACTGACGATGGTCATGAGAAGAACACCAGGCACGGAAGGACACAATAACAGGAGACTACATGTACAAAAATAGTTTATTTCTATTACTAGAATGATATTATTTTGACAAGTTAACAATTCACATACCAACTCCAGAGATGTTCAGGACATGGAATTATCCTTGCCATATATAATCCTTGTACTGTGTGTGCATGTCCATCTCATCAACACACACACTGCACACATGTATGTCACACCATGCACTGAGTGAAGACTTTTCCTAAAACTTGGTTTAAATCCAACAACTCCAAAAAAATAGAAAAACTGTTTTCTGCCAACCTGAAACTTCAGGCGAGAAGTTATCAACATTTTGAAACCTGTATGATTCTAATAATAGTTCATGTTACATGTCGGCGATGACCCGTGAAGATCCGGCGTAGGATAGGTCTTCAGCAACCCATGCTTGCGTAAAAGGCGACTAAGCTTGTCTTAAGAGGCGACTAATGGGATCGGGTGGTCAGGCTCGCTGACTTGGTTGTGGCATGTCATCATATCCCAGTTGTGTGCATCGATGCTCATGATGTCAATCACTGGATTGTCTGGTCCAGACTCGATTACGTACAGACCGCTGTCTTTTTAGTTGGAATATTGCCGAGTGCGGCGTTAAACAAACAAACAAACAAACAAAACATGTCAGCGATGTTCTTTTCCATGAGTGACCATGTTGCTCTTTACTGTGTGTATCAACAGTTCTAGACACATGTTGTTGTTTGTTGTTTAACACCGCACTCAGCAACATTCCAGCCATATGATGGCGGTCTGTAAATAATCGAGTCTGGACCAGACATTTCAGTGCTTGACATAATGAGCATCGATCTATGCAATTGGGATACGATGATATGCATGAACCAAGTAAGCGAGCCTGACCACCAGTTTCCGCCTTTTACAAAACGCATGGGTTGCTGAAGATCTATTCTACCCTGGATCTTCACAGGTTTCTAGATACATTTAAACTAATATCCAGCTAGTGTCCGTGTTTCATGTTTTGTAATTCCTCAAAAGTTTTAGATCTACATATCATGGGACACTGTATCCCAATTGCGTAGATCGATGTTCACTGGACACGACTATTCACAGTGCGGTGTTCAACAACCAACCAACAAACATATCATAAGTATTTGTGCTGTTCAAAAAATGGAGTAAAAACTATACTATTTTCCTGACAGAAAAAAACTGACAGGTTTGAAGTTGTCGGACAAAATGGCCGATTCTGATTCTGACTTCTCATTGGTCGATCATATGGCCTGATTGACATGGTGAATTCCTTATTCTGTATACTCATGTCCTCACAACTGTCTGAGTGAGTTTGGTTTTACGCTGCTTCTAGCAATATTCCAGTAATATCACAGCGGGGACACCAGAAATGGGCTTCACACATTGTTGGGAATCGAACCATGACTTCAGTGTGATGAGAGAACACTTTAACCACAAGGCTACCCCACAGCCCTTTACAACTGACTGACCTGAGTGAGAGTTTATGAGTGCTTCCAGATAATTTCCATTTCACTCACTGATTTGACATTTGTCAAGATAAGCCCTCTCAAACAGATGTGTCAACTATCGCAGGACAGACCACATGTTGAGAGCTGACCCAGGCTGTTTGACCCCTCCAGTGGGTTCCTGTCACCGTGATGTCCACCATATCAGTGTGCTAGGATTTCTTGTCTGATTTCTTATCTTCATCAATGAGATATTCAAATAGTTCTCTTATGGAATTGAATTCACTTCGACCTTGACTTTCTTTCTTGGGAATTTTAGGCATTATTGACTGCATCTTCGCCGTGAATTCTTTCATCTGTAATGAGAAATAATGAACCGCAATAAAGTCATGAATTGTTTTCATACACACTGAACCTGTACTTGTTTGAAGGTCAATCCCAAACTGTTTGAATTAGCACTGTGTCCCCTGCAGGGTAGACATTACAGTTATTCTTAATTATTCACTTCCTGAAATGTTCCATTAAACATATTTTAGCACGCTTGTACAAATCTAGTGCAAGTAAAACTGTGTTCAAATGACAATTCATATTGTTGTGACAGTTGTGTGGATGCCAGTACTTACGTTGTGTACCCCCATGAGCTTCCAGACGGTGAAGCAGAGCAGCCCCACCCCCGTCACGGAGTAGAGGCTCCCCCACCCCAGCGCCCGCGCAGCCAGCGATCCTCCACTCTCTGGGAGCTCACGAGTCGCTATCATGCCCTGAAACATCAAATCCACTATGAGTTATAACACCCTGAAACATTCACTATGAGGTATAATGCCCTGAAACACTTCACTATGAGGTATAATGCTCTGAAACACTTCACTATGAGGTATAATGCCTGGAAACACTTACTATGAGTCCTGAAACATTCACTATGAGCTATAGTGACCTGAAACACTTCACTATGAGGTATAATGTCTTGAAACACTTCACTATGAGTTATAACACCCTGAAACGTTCACTATGAGCTATAGTGACCTGAAACACTTCACTATGAGGTATATTGTCTTGAAACATTCACTATGAGCTATAGTGACCTGAAACACTTCACCATGAGCTATAATGCCCTGAGACGGGCTCACTATGAGTAGTGAGTGAGTGAGTAGTTGGGTTTATCGCCACTTTTAACAGTATTCCAGTTATATCGCAGCACTATGAGTAGTGAAACATTCACTATGAGCTATAGTGACCTGAAACACTTCACCATGAGCTATAATGCCCTGAGATGGGCTCACTATGAGTAGTGAGTGAGTGAGTTGGGTTTATCGCCACTTTTAACAGTATTCCAGTTATATCGCAGCACTATGAGTAGTGAAACATTCACTAT
The DNA here is from genome assembly GCF_023055435.1 of Haliotis rufescens. NCBI lineage: Eukaryota > Metazoa > Mollusca > Gastropoda > Lepetellida > Haliotidae > Haliotis > Haliotis rufescens. Next base: position 7,022,339 of record NW_025964223.1, read on the forward strand.
GAGCTATAGTGACCTGAAACACTTCACTATGAGTTAAAACACCCTGAAACATTCACTATGAGCTATATTGACCTGAAACACTTCACTATGAGGTTTAATGTCTTGAAACAATTCACTATGAGTTATAACACCCTGAAACGTTCGGTATGAGCTATAGTGACCTGAAATACTTCACTATGAGGTATAATGCCCTGAAATGCTACACTATAAGGTATGACCTGAAATGTTTCGCTATGAGATATAATACCCTGAAATGCTTCACTATGAGGTATAATGCCCTGAAATGCTTCACTATGAGGTATAATGCCCTGAAATGCTACACTATAAGGTATGACCTGAAATGTTTCGCTATGAGATATAATACCCTGAAATGCTTCACTATGAGGTATAATGCCCTGAAATGCTTCACTATGAGGTATAATGCCCTGAAATGCTTCACTATGAGGTATAATACCCTGAAAGTTTTAATTATAATTAAAACTCTTCACTATGAGCTAAAAAAACCGAAAAGCTCAACTATTAGCTATAATTATAGATCTGCATGGAAACATTCCACTATTCTCTTCATGCCCTGAACACTCCTCTATCAGCTATAATCATCACCTACTTCTCAAGCACTTAAATCAGTTTCAATGCTTGCACCCCCTGTGTCCGCAGTAGCACAACCATGGAGCACAATGAAGGTAGGACAATGGGCGTGGCACTTACCTTATTGAACATATTGGGATCTTTCTTCTTTGCCATGGCAACCGTCATCCCGAACCCTCCCAGTATGGACAGACCCGCCACCGCAGCCAGGAATACTCCCCCTGATAACAGACATGATGGGCTATTGATTAGGGGGAACAATAGAGGACATTGTTCCATAGTGCTGGCCTAGTTTTAACACTGTTGTGATACTACTGCAATATAGGTACAAGTGTTACATGTATTGTAATAGTCTTATAGTCATCGATCTGCTTGCTTGGGATGTCATAAGGAGTGAGTGAGTGAGTGAGTGAGTGAGTGAGTGAGTGAGTGAGTGAGTGAGTGAGTGAGTGAGTGAGTGAGTGAGTGAGTGAGTGAGTGAGCCAGCCAGCGAGCGAGCATGGTTTTATGGCAATTTTAAAAGTACTGCAGCAATATCACGGCAATATTTGAGGGGTCACTAGACATGGGATTTACATGTACCCATGTCGGAACTGGAACCCGAGCGCTTTAACCAGGATATTGTTTAGAAAGGAGGTAGCCCTGATTCTTTTCTGGTTTCTAAACGAATACCCAAGCTAATTCCAGCACTGTGTATGGGTTTGGGTGATCCGCCATCAGTGTGTCTCGTACTCCAACTGTATGGGATGCTCATGACATCCTTCACTGGTGTGTGTGGTACCAACTTGATAATGCTCAGGCTTCGGACCCGGTGATGGCTCACGTAATATGAACCAGCATATGTGAAGTTCATGTCTTGTTTCATCCGGGGTAGAATAGGTCTTCAGCAACCCATGCTTGCATTAAAAGGCGACTATGCTTGTTGTAAGAGACAACTAACAGACTTGGGTGGTTAGACTCTCTGACTTGGTTGATGCATGTCATCATATACCAATTGTGTAGACTGATGCTCATGATGTCAATCACTGGATTGTCTGGTTCAGACTCGCCGTCATATAGCTGGAATATTGCTGAGTGCGGTGTTAAAAGGCAATTACATCAGTCAGTGAAACATGTCCTTTTTTTCCCATTCAGTCCTCCAGTAGATATATTTCCATCATCACTCAGGCCCACTACTCTCCCACTCTTATCCTCTTTTGTCTAGATTGATATTTGCAGCATTGGAAATACGAGTTGCTGGAAGTAAACAATTATCAACCACTTACCTAATGATCACTTATGCAAATAAACTTCCTCATTAAGAGATTAAACCACACGACCTGAGTTGGCCACTCTCCCTAATCCTTAATACACAGGATTATAGAACAAACCATTCTCTCACAGCTTCGTACTTCAGGCCAGAGGGGGCATCTCAAAAGTAAACTTAAGACCATAATAATATTTTAAACAGCCAATAAATAGTAGAGTTGATATGTTAAAAAGAGTAAAATAATGACAACTGTAACTATCAAAGAAATATACCACTCAACTTTTGATAATGACACTTTATACTACTACTTCCACATATCCAGTAATGACACTATAAGTGGGAGAATCAAGAAAATACAAAAAAAATATCCCTTCCAAAAGTTGAGTAGTATAATTCCGGAACTTGTTAGCATTGGTAACAATTATTGCTTTATTTTATTACAGGCCCCCCAGGTATTGGTTAATGCCAACTACACTAGTATTTACTTTGGGTGATGAATGTAGGGTCATTGGATCAGCAAACCAAGTATTACAGGCTAAAATGCAAACTAAGCCAAACTGAATGAAACCTATTTCAAGGATGACATGCATGTCACTGAACCACAAGTGAGTGAGTGAGTGAGTATGGTTTTACGCCGCTTTTAGCAATATTCCAGCAATATCACGGCGGGGGACACCAGAAATGGGCTTCACACATTGTACCCATGTCGGGAATCGAACCCGGGTCTTCGGCGTGACGAGCGAACGCTTTAACCACTAGGCTACCCGACCGCCCCCTGAACCACAAGGCTTGTCTACACAGAATTGTATTAAGCCAGTCAACAATGTTCCTGCCATATCACAAAATCAACACAGACAAAAACTATTCCAACCTACAATCCAATTAATAGTCCAAGTTTTGAAACAAACCCTCACACAGCTCAAGGTTGCAATGTCATAAATGTCATTATGACAATACTTCCTCGCTACAAACTTATGCGACGCTCCAAACCTGTATAGATGTGACACTCCCTTGTGACACTGGTGTATACGCATGAGCCTGTAGACACAATACCTGGGGTGTATACATTGTGTTGTAATGCCATTGTGCTTCTTGTTCCAACTGCCTAATGTCTAATTACTTAGCCTACGTCGCAAGGGAGGTAAGCAGCTTTAAGGTGGTAACTTGAATGGACATTAATTCTCAAAGAATGGCTCCACCCCACCTGCTTCACGTCAACATCGCTGGACATGTTGTGATTCGTATTTTGGAGACGTTGTGTTAATTATTTGAATTATTGGATTCAATGGGTGACATATATGTCATACCGTGTGATAATATGGGTGAGTATATCTCTGTTACACTGTTCATTCACCCTGCACTGGGAGAGCGTTATTGAGTATATTACACATGTGGTATATCACTTTCTGTCATATCGTACAAAGAAAATCAATGCAAGATCATCATTTAAGATTCCTGATGCAAGAGATTTAGTTCAAAGTTCAGAATAAATCAGACATTTTGCTGCATATAATCTCTACAAGTGAGTGAATGAATGGCGCAGTATGCAGTTAGTATTGGCATTATTCCATTCCATCCCTGTGTGTGTGTATGTGTGTGTGTGCTAGGGAGGGGGGGGGGGGAGAGAAAGAGGCAAACCCAAACTTATAATAAAGCATCACCTGAATGCATGACACTTTTTACGGATAATCATATAGAGTTGATTATATACATACCAGCACACATGGCCATATGATCACCATCCCTTACCACCATCCCCAATCACCACACCTTATCACCATCCCCAATCACTACCCCTTACCACCATCCTCAATCACTACCCCTTACCACCATCCTCAATCACTACCCCTTACCACCATCCCCAATCACCACACCTTACCACCATCCCCAATCACCACACCTTACCACCATTCCCAATCACTACACCTTACCACCATCCCCAATCATTACACCTTACCACCATCCCCAATCACCACACCTTACCACCATCCCCAATCACCACACCTTACCACCATCCCCAATCACTACATCTTACCACCATTCCCAATCACTACACCTTACCACCATCCCCAATCACTACACCTTACCATCATCCCCAATCACCACACCTTACCACCATCCCCAATCACTACACCTTACCACCATCCCCAATCACCACACCTTACCACCATCCCCAATCACCACACCTTACCACCATCCCCAATCACTACACCTTACCACCACCCCCAATCACTACACCTTATCACCACCCCCAATCACCACACCTTACCACCATCCCCAATCACTACACCTACCACCATCCCCAATCACCACACCTTACCACCATCCCCAATCACCACACCTTACCACCATCCCCAATCACCACACCTTACCACCATCCCCAATCACTACACCTTACCACCATCCCCAATCACCACACCTTATCACCATCCCCAATCACCACACCTTATCACCATCCCCAATCACTACACCTTACCACCATCCCCAATCACTACACCTTACCACCATCCCCAATCACCACACCTTATCACCATCCCCAATCACCACACCTTATCACCATCCCCAATCACCACACCTTATCACCATCCCCAATCACTACACCTTACCACCATCCCCAATCACTACACCTTACCACCACCCCCAATCACTACCCCTTACCACCACCCCCAATCACTACCCCTTACCACCATCCCCAATCACTACACCTTACCACCATCCCCAATCACTACACCTTACCACCACCCCCAATCACTACACCTTACCACCACCCCCAATCACTACACCTTACCACCACCCCCAATCACCACACCTTACCACCATCCCCAATCACCACACCTTACCACCATCCCCAATCACTACACCTTACCACCATCCCCAATCACCACACCTTATCACCATCCCCAATCACTACACCTTACCACCACCCCCAATCACCACACCTTACCACCATCCCCAATCACTACACCTTACCACCATCCCCAATCACTACACCTTACCACCATCCCCAATCACTACACCTTACCACCATCCCCAATCACCACACCTTATCACCATCCCCAATCACTACACCTTACCACCATCCCCAATCACTACACCTTACCACCATCCCCAATCACCACACCTTATCACCATCCCCAATCACTACACCTTACCACCATCCCCAATCACCACACCTTACCACCATCCCCAATCACCACACCTTACCACCATCCCCAATCACCACACCTTATCACCATCCCCAATCACTACACCTTACCACCATCCCCAATCACCACACCTTATCACCATCCCCAATCACTACACCTTACCACCACCCCCAATCACTACACCTTACCACCACCCCCAATCACCACACCTTACCACCATCCCCAATCACCACACCTTACCACCACCCCCAATCACCACACCTTACCACCATCCCCAATCACCACACCTTACCACCATCCCCAATCACTACACCTTACCACCATCCCCAATCACCACACCTTACCACCACCCCCAATCACCACACCTTACCACCATCCCCAATCACCACACCTTACCACCATCCCCAATCACCACACCTTACCACCATCCCCAATCACTACACCTTACCACCACCCCCAATCACCACACCTACCACCATCCCCAATCACCACACCTTACCACCATCCCCAATCACTACACCTACCACCATCCCCAATCACTACACCTTACCACCACCCCCAATCACCACACCTTACCACCATCCCCAATCACTACCCCTTACCACCATCCCCAATCACTACACCTTACCACCATCCCCAATCACTACACCTTACCACCATTCCCAATCACTACACCTTACCACCATCCCCAATCACTACACCTTACCACCACCCCCAATCACTACACCTTACCACCATTCCCAATCACTACACCTTACCACCATCCCCAATCACTACACCTTACCACCACCCCCAATCACTACACCTTACCACCATTCCCAATCACTACACCTTACCACCATCCCCAATCACTACACCTTACCACCACCCCCAATCACTACACCTTACCACCATCCCCAATCACTACACCTTACCACCATCCCCAATCACTACACCTTACCACCATCCCCAATCACTACACCTTACCACCATCCCCAATCACCACACCTTACCACCACCCCCAATCACTACACCTTACCACCATCCCCAATCACTACACCTTACCACCATCCCCAATCACCACACCTTACCACCATCCCCAATCACTACACCTTACCACCATCCCCAATCACTACACCTTACCATCATCCCCAATCACCACACCTTACCACCATCCCCAATCACCACACCTTACCACCATCCCCAATCACCACACCTTACCACCATCCCCAATCACTACACCTTACCATCATCCCCAATCACCACACCTTACCACCATCCCCAATCACTACACCTTACCACCACCCCCAATCACTACACCTTACCACCATCCCCAATCACTACACCTTCACTGTACTTAACTCACTGGCTTCATCATTATATTGCTATCTTTGTACATTAATCTTACCTTGTGTGAACATAACACTGTTATGGGACCATATATATTAACTCTCTATGCTTACTAAGTATTCACCTGATGAAGGGCCAAGAACTAGCTCCGAAACGTTGTTACAAGGAAAAATACAAGCTGTTGTTATCCATACCAAATTGTCATGTATTATGTATTCATGATCTTCCAACTTCTGGGTCCCCATCAAAGACTTTAATTTGTGATCAACATAGGCAGTTTCATTTTATTATATCTTGGTTTGTTTTCAGGAAACATTCAATATATGACCCACGATAAAATCAATTCCAAAAACTAATCTTACATGAATCCAGGACATCCTGACCTGAACAGAATTTTTTTTGTGTTCTTTAATTTCCTCTGAGAAGTATGCAAGAGTAAATGTTAAACCCAAGTTCTATCTATTACACTGATTTTTATAAGGATGACATCAATTTGAAAAGATTCAAACTCTTACACTTTTGAAATATCGAGCAAATTATTTTACATGTGGAAATTGGAAAAAGGTACACTCATATAAAACTAAAAGACCATGTATATCATATTGTGGGAGGAAAGCCTAAGGAATTAAGGTATTAGACGCTTACCACTTTGGTGAAACTCATCAGGAGTACGGTGCTGACAGACCTAGAAACACAATCAGGGCAAACCTGGGATTAAACCCCATGACCAGGTGCCCACGGTGAACTACAGCGCCAAAAACAACTGGGCCACCCTTGTCCTTAGTCCCTTTAACACAAATAAATTTACATATTACAAACAGCCATGCTAACTGAAAATATCTCCCTTCTAACGGACATGACATATTCTGGTGGCCATTCCAAGCCAAGGTCAAGATGCTGTACTGAATGTGACACCAAGACACTGTCCCTGTGTTGTTAGATAATCGTTTCAAGACTTATATAAAACTTAGGTTTACTGGCAAAGTGGGCATAAATGAATCAAGCTTGCTCGAACTGCCAAATAGGCTGATTCTAATCCTTCTAAGAGTTCAGGACCTTTTTTAGCAAAAATTCATGCATATTTATGCTGCACCCTCCGATGCTGAAGGGCCAAAGGGTGGTTTGGACAATGAATATGCATGAATGTCCTGTGCTTTAAGCACAATCTTCCTGTCTCACAGATAATTCTGAGTACCCAATTTCCACCTTGACTTCTAAATGGCAGGCTCAGTCTGCCTACAAACAGTGAATCTAAATGGCAGACTCAGTCTGCCTACAAACAGTGAATCTAAATGGCAGGCTCTGTCTATCCACAAACACCCCAACTCAATACACATGTACAAGTGACAGCCAGGCCTCACTGAACAAACAAAGCTGACCTGAGGGACTTTGAACCTGGTTAGACTGACATACATGGAAACTAGGGTATGTTCCACTCCTCCAGCCCCATAACCCACTGAACTAAATATCCACATCTTTTCTTGAATTCTTCTATCTACCTGTGCACTGAATTTGTTTCATTATACATCAAATAAGGCCAGGAGAAATTATTTTCTCGTTTTATGGTTTATGTTGGCAAAATACAGTGCGATAAAAAAGAAAAAACAATAGAAAATGTTGTCAAGGGTACTTCAAGCTTAAGTTCCATAAAATAACTCTGAAAAAAGGTTTTAACACAAATATAAACAAATAGATGTTTGAAAAAGCCTAATCCCCCCCCCCCCTAATAAGTCACTTTATATATGCAATATTTAGGTTAGGCTAGATTGTAAGCAAACAGATCAATGGTCTGGCCTAAGCATATGACAATACCCTTAACTCTATTTCTAGAAAACAAATAAACTTCATGCAGCGACTCTCTCCATGTTCAGGTTCACGTAACATGTTGATATGTAAATTCCACAGCTAACATACAGCAAGTGTTTCAGCTCTGAGAGTACACAACACTAAGATCCCCAAATACTGCCCTGACACTTCACACCAGACAATACACACGGACACACAGCCAATATCCTTTGTACATGGACGATCTCACAACGACATGATCTATTTAACTGTCCTCTAAACACCTAGTCTCTCTGCCTTGTAATGACTGCACTGTTGCTTAAACAACCATTGAATACGAGAATACAGCATGGAGACTCGAGTGTCGCACTGTGGTCGGTTTATTTGTCTGTCACGAAGTGTCCTCACGTCTAGGAAAGCGTGACGGCAGCCAATAGCCAAGTCATTGCAGTTGACAGTGTATCCATGCTTATCCAAAACGTTTCTATATGAGGATCATTTATTTCAATACTGGCCATACCTGTGTGACAGGTGCATGATTTAAATTACCAATGTGCCCATTATGTTTGAAGCCATGTGTCTTAGAACTTGATTCCGTGTCAACGTAATGGGCGGACTTGAAATGAGGAGTATTTCCCAATAGGTTACCGGTCTATGGTGGTCCGAGAAGGCTGTGTTTTGTGTTGTGAACATGTGGGGCTGTGTGAATGTACAAGTTACGCAACACATGAGAGTAATGGATTAGAGCTGGAATAGACACACCTGTCCGATGGCTGCTCGTGTGCATGCAGCAGACGTGGGTGAGTCGTGGATATTGATGCGATATTCATACAATATTGACATGATATGGACAAAATCAGATAATACTGACATAATTTTGATGTAATATTGAAAAGAAGGTGCAATTATGACATAAAACTAAAGCGATATTCATACAAGATTGACATGATACTGACAAAATTAGATAATACTGACATAATTTGGATGTAATATTGAAAAGAAGGTGCAATTATGACATAAAACTGATGCGATATTCATACAAAATTGATATGATACTGACAAAACATGCGATATAGACATGGTTTTGACATATTGACTAGTAGTGGGGCGATACACCGATGAATTGGTGAATCTTGATTTTTTACTTCTCGATACAAGTATCGATCACAGTCGCACACAAAGAAAAAAAATAAATTTTCATCCAATGCACCATACTTGACACTGCCAACTGTAAATCATCAGTGGGCCAGGTATCTGGCCATCCTGTCTATGAAAAAGATGGCTTACGCACCACAGATAAGAGCACATGCAAGTATCGTGATGTTTCAGATCGTGGGCAAGGTATCGTGAAACGTATCGGATCACATGGTTGGTGTATTGTATCTGCCCTAATATTAACAAGACCATATTCAACATAATATACAGGAGAACTTGGCTCAGGTCAACTCTCAAGTCTGGCAAGTTTGAATAAAGTCCTGCAAGACCCACTTTGTCAGTAAACCTAAATTCAATGATGTATATCTATCAGTAATGAAAACACCAATTATGTCTCACAGACAATGTCTCAGATTGACACAAGTCATCAACATGACAACATTTAGTGTGGGAGTGAGTTGGGTTAAATACAGCATCTAACAGTATTCCAGTCATATCACATCGTGTCAGCTTGATGTAGGAGGAAAGCCTGAAGTGATGCAGGTCTTTAGATAAATTATTGATAGTCATTCCTTAGAAGTTGACAGATGACAAGGTGGACACATTTTTATGGATAACAACTTCTTTAATACTGTAAAAAGCGGCGTTTCAGTATACAGTAAACTACGGTTATAACAAACTCAAAGGGACCACTAATTTTAGTTCATAATAACTGTAGTTCGTTATTAGAATATATACAGCATTTATACAAAAAATGGTTGGGACTAAAAAATAAGTTCGTTAAAAGCGTGTTCATTATAAACGTAGTTTACTGTAGATCCTTATACTGTTTTGTATAAGGATCTTTCCCAAAATGTCATTTTTTGCAGTATTAAAGAAGTTGTTATCCATAAAATTGTGTCTACCAGGTCTCAAGATGTTTACCACTCTGGTGAAACCCACAAGCCTCGGTAGGGCGCTGACAAACTTAGACATATAATCAGGGCAAACCTAAGTACAACAGTTTGACTTAGGCCGGAAATGGTAACCAGTCCATCAAGTCAGTTTCCTCTATAAATGTACTTGCTAATAAATAATTCAATAATAGTAAAGCTGATGTTTTTATCTTTTAAATTATTTGGAATATTTTATCATAACTTGACACAAAGCCAACACCTATGTTTGAAGGTAGGAAAGTACTATGGTAGTTTTATCGCCTTCATCCAATATGCTGGCAGATATACGGGACACCATCAAACAAGGTCATGTTTCCACAACCATTATCACACTTCAATTCTTTGATTCATATTAATCATTTTGAAATACAAATAAATTTATGTACTTGCCATGAAATGAAACACATAAAAGATAGTCATTAAGCCATACGAAAAGTAACAGTAACTCATGGCCTAAATACACCACACTGGAATGTTTTTCTGCCTCCCGCTACCACACACCCACACACACACCCACAACCACACACACCCACAACCACACACCCACACACACATACCCACCCACCCACCCACCACACACACACACACACACACACACACACACACACACACACACACACACACACACACACACACACACACCTCTCCTTTTTACGCACGCACGCACGCATCTATCAAAGGTGGACAATTTAGGCAAAGAAACAAATTTAAACTATGTTTGTTTTATACATTAGACTTTGGGCTCATGTCAGTTGATTCCATAATAAGACATAAACTAAAAGAATATAAATACTGTCACCAAAGTATCATGATATCTTGTCTGTTTAAAGTATTATGATATGCTACAATACAGTGGCCTTTAGAAAAACTCAAAAAGAAATATTTCCGATGTCATCAATGCATCATATTTATTTTTGAATTAACAGAAAAAATAACTTTCAAAATATAACTTTCCTTACATACATAACATCAATTTTTAGCAACAGTAACAGTAGTGTAACAGTTTATCAACCTATCAATGCATTGAAAACTTCAATTCCGAACCTTGTTTACTTAACTAGCAAGACAGTAACTGGATATTGGGTCCTGACCAAGTCCTATATTTATCACAATTATAGTTCTGATAAATAGAATTGCTGAAGTAGAAACTCTGAACTAGACACATTTCTGGGTCCCCTTTAACAGACAATATTAACTAGACGTGAAGTGTTGTAAAATCTGCACACTGGGAAGGTAAGGTGCCCATCATTCATTGTGTGTGTTCATAATATGGCTTGTTATCTATATGAAAATAGTAACATAGACATATCACTGAAGACAGATTGACTTTTGCATTTAAACTTGTATACATTACTCCATATGTCAATCTGTTATCATTGATACTTCATATATATGTGTTCTCATGGTCAAAAGTTGGTATCAAAATGCCTTTCCCTCATCAACAACTCAGATTATGGGCACCATGTCTATTTATGATAATGATGCAAAATGAACTATATCATTATTCATAATTATAAATCATCATATCAATTTTCACTCACTCTCTCTCTCTCTCTCTCTCTCTGTGTAATACTGCGCAGAAATATGACTAATCACATCCATACAATTTGGGGTAAATATGAAAATTCATATGCTCTCAAAGTACATTTGAAGATCCAATAACGAGATTCTATAACGATAATTACTCATGCGAAAAATCATAACATATTTCCCAAAAAACAAATCAATGCTACCACTGCCATCTATTTTGTAAAATCAATACAAATTAAGGCTTGTATGGGGTGACAACAATCTCGTCGGGATAAGGCCATTGCTAATTCCAATTAACACACCTCACAATAAACGGATTTATTACATCATCATCGGTTAATTACATACGAGGTGATAGAATTAGCACACGATTTTAGGTGACACTGACGACAAGCGAGCAGGTGCCCGTCCACACACGCGCGTTGTATATTCATGTCTGAGTAGTTGATTAACACCAAAGTGTACTAACGCACCAATGAGTTTCGGCGTCCCGGTAGATGCAACGCTATCATGTTTTGTAGTATCCTTTTGTGCACTTGAGCGGTCTTCAGAATCAATCTTGTTTTCAGTGGGAGCCATGCTTACCACATATGTCAAAGGTCAAACAAGGTGAAGGTCGATTATATATTTCATTACTGACAGTATTCGTGCACATGTACAGTATGTGTTTCCTTTCGCGTTCACCATACCGTTAACAATAAACAAATGTTGGAACACATCTAAATAATATTTTGTGAAAAAGAAAATTCTAAATACGAAACAACACCGATAGGATATGTCATCGCAATACGCATGCGTCATGAGATCATTATGATCAACAAAGGTCTTGGTGACAAATGTGTATGAAAAACAGGTAGAATTTAGCGGTATTTGTGTAGAAAATTAGACAATTCGATCGTTGGATACATTTTAGGATGAATTAGGATCATTACCGATTTCCCTGTGATGGTCCATCAGGCCTTAGTGAGGGTTTTTCTCCCCTATAGAACACCACTGTTTGCAACTGATGAAAGACCATCTCGTTTATACTGCTGTTTCGACAGAGTCTCCGTCAAAACATATTGACGAAGATAAGGATAAAATGGCGAAAAAAGTGAGAAGATGGGAAGTATTTCCAGGAAAAAATAAATTTCACTGCAACGGAAGAATCATGATGGCCAAACAAACTGGAATCTTCTACTTGACTTGCACCTTAATCATCGTCACAAGTGGACTGTTCTTTGCGTTCGAGTAAGTACTGGAATTTTATCGAATTGAATTACATTTCAGACTATTTCACTTCATGTCGTAACCAGTTTAGAGCAACATACCACATTGTCATCAGTGAAACAGAGCTGTTAAGGAAAAGTCCAGTGATTTGTTTTCAAATATTTAGGAATAGTTTTATTGAACAGGTTCATTCAGATATGTTGGTCATCATGGCCACTTCCTGAAATTACCCACCAGACATGTCAGCAATCAGTTGATCAGTTCCATATTTATTGAAGGATTGGAAACTGATACGTCGTGGGTGTTTTTCACACTTGTATCCATGTGGGGAATGATCCGGGGCTTCTGCATGACGAGCGAACACTGTATCTACTCGTCTATCCAACTGCCCTACACAAAAAACAGTGAGGAACATGTGTCTAGTGTTATGTAATAATGTCATGAATTTCTTATGACCACTGAACAGGGTTACAGATATTAAAATAGTATTTATGGTACCCCTTGGAGCTTTCATTTTATTTAGCATTTGTCTTATGACCACCTTACTTTCAGTTGTTTGAAAATGCACAATACATTTGAAAAGTTAACCCGACAAATTTTCAATACTAACGTGAGTGCTCTTCAACCTGCAGTCCAAAGATTTTTGTCACAGGTGGAAATGTCTTGGCTTGATACTATTTTGATAGTGGTTTGGTCAGAGAGAAATGTTTATCACTGTATGTGTAAGAGAGAGAAGTTTTTAAGATTCTTAATCATGTTAATATTAAATTCTGCACATGTATTAAAGAACTGGATTATCAAACTTTAAATATATGATTTATTTAAGAAATATCGACTTTTCAAAAGGCATGTTAATTTGATGAAGTATATCAAGATGCCATGGTTTTATTACTTTTATTGGTATCCACTACAATTGGAGAAGCCTTTTCCTAGTTGTATAAGGTAAAGATAATTGAGATATATGATCTTAACATGAAGGATAATTACACTGTATGGATTTAGTTCAATATTGTCCACAAATCCTGACAAATTGGTGCTCCTGGTGCTGTTAACTACAAGACAAATTATGTAATTAACTTTTCACAAGGTGTCCTGACCTCATATAGGTGATATTAATGTTTGATAAAACTGATATGACACAAACAGACATTGAATTGTAATTACATTGACAATCCAATGAAGCCAGTTGATCTGTGCAATTAGGGTATGATGACATGCTTCAACCAAGTCTGTGAGCCTGACCACCAGATCCCGTTTGTCGCATCTTACGACAAGCATTGGTTGCTACAGACCAATTCAAACATGGATCTTCACAGGGTAATGTCGAACACTGAGTAGTCTCTATTTGCTATGACAGGTCTGTTATAAGACATACCATATTCAACGTAATAAGCGCCCAGGGGGCTCTCAAAATTAGATATAGGGGTCTCTTATTAGAATATTATTTTGGTGAAAAAAAAACAGTTGAAAGATAAATTTCGTGGTTTATGCTGACAGCCTGAAATGTTTATATACAGGGTATGAAACTCCCAAAAATTTCAGCCAGACCACAGGACTGGCTAGCTGAAATACTTGCCAGCCCTGACCAAAACCTGCCTGCCCACTATAATCATATGTTTCTCAGGATAAGCTAACAGGGTTTCTTTTTGGTTACATTTTATCATTCATCTTTACATGTGAATTAATGCTTATCATCGGGAAATATTTAGAATAGTTTCACATATGAAATATAACCCGACCGTCGGGCAGGGGGATTTAAAAATCTGGCAGCCCGAGTGACCAGTTACTACATTATACATAGATGTACAATGATAATGAACTTAACAATATGAAATAAGATACACTTCAATCTGCACTGATACACACACACAGGTTTACAAATGGTGTAATTATTTACTGATGGTCTATAAATTGTTCGTGTTTGACATTTTGGCTTCATCATGTCAGTATCAGCGTTAGAAACTAACATTTTTAGTCCACATGTCCTCACAGTTAGCACCTATGTCACAATCCTTAAAAATAGCAAATATCTACTAGTCCTTATGATACCATAACTATTGGGCAGTTTGGCAAGGACTTTTGGACTAGTTCCAATCTCTAATGCTGTGTATTCAGTCAAATCATGTGTTGATGTTGTCTGAAACAGTCTCAATAAATAGTATTTTAGATGTCAAATCTTAACGCTTTATTTGTTTGATATCAGAATAAGAATTCTTGTCAGTATGTGACTGTTATGAGTACGTTTCATCGTCATATTATAAACAAGTGACCACATCACACCGTGCCTCAGATTGAGCATGATTGTCCAGGGGTCCATCTCATTAACATTAATGTTGAAATTAAAGATTTTGGTGGTGCCTATTTTCAAATACTATAGCTGCAACTTCCATTACATATATACATCTTGTATAATGAATAATGTATTGTTTCAGAGCTGTTAGTAATACCTCATGCATATTTGGGGGTGATTAGTAAGCCTCGTGGATAAGGCACTCACTCATGCCAAAAGCCTGGGTTGATTCCAAAATGTACAATGAGTGAAGATCATTTCTGGTATCCCCACATTAATATTGCTGAAATATTGCTAAAAGTGTTGTGAAACCATGCTTACATACTCATGTATATTAGTACAGTATTTAAACTTGTGAATTTACGATTGTAATATGTTGACATTATGTAAGAAATGATCAGAATCCATACTTGTCTTTATCGCTCTGAAGCTGCCCTTTGAGGTTTTAGATACAAAGAATTTATTACTACACAGGCCATTACATACACCTCCACAGATGACAGGAATATTAACAGGGATTACCGCCAATGGGAATAAGACATCAATGGCAGCGCGTGATCAGATGGATGTGACGTCGCATGTTTTTATGTGTCTCTGGCTTGTGTGGCATGGTAGTTTCTACAGATAGAGTGGTCTTAGATTGTGTACGTTGTTCAATCACCGAGATCAATGCTGGGAATATTGACCTACCCTGCAGTGATTCTTCATGCCAATTTGACCTCAATCCTATGTGGCTTGGAATAATCTCCATATCAGTGTCACATCATGTGTCACAGTGGCAGCATGACACAGGGTGACCTTTGGTCAGCATGGCCAAACTGGCCAATTGTGGCCATTTCACAAGTGTGTCACGTATAACTGGAGGCATAATGATCCACGGAAAAATATACAATATTAGAGTTCTGCTGTTTCTACTCTTTACTTAATCAGGATGTTTGTTGTGTGGAATTTGATCGTTAATGATTCGTTGGGAACTTGAGTTCTACCCATCAATCATTGACGCTCTGTGATTTTAGGCGCTAGTCTGAAACTAGAGCCTTGTAAGATTTCTTCATGTCTCTTATCTATGTTATTCTGGCCCCTGGGGCGGTCGGGTAGCCTAGTGGTTAAAGCATTTGCTTGTCAAGCCAAGGACCCGGGTTCGATTCCTGACGTGGGTACAATGTGTGAACAATGTGTGAACCCCATATCCGGTGTCCCCTGCAGTGATATTGCTGGAATATTGCTAAAAGCGGCGTGAACATGGTAAAACCAAACTCACTCATTCACTATTCTGGCCCCTATGCTGAGACCAACATCTGAAACTGCAAAAACTGAAACTTCTGAAACAAATTAAAGTTCGGGCTAGTAGTCTTAGGTTTTGGCATTGATTATGTATTGTGGTACTCACTATTTGGTATGTTTTCCAGAAAACACGTCATATGTTGTTTTCTTCTGAAGGCTGAGTCTTGCCAGTTATTGTCTTTTGATACTGTATTAACCATGCAGGTAGGGTCCTTATCACAACCCTAGGGTTCAAGGATTTAGGGCTGTCCCTTGATTCAGAGTATTATGGCAGCAGCAGAAGAAACCAAATGTTTTAGTCCACTAGTCCTTATAATGATAACATATAGCAAAACCCTTAAAAATGGAAATTTCTACTAGTCCTTATGATACCTTAACTGTTGGGCCAATTTCTAACACTGGGCAGCAAATGTCAAGACCCCCTTGACCCCACTTTATTTTTGTTTTGTTTTTAATGTTTTTAATGACACACTCAGCAATACTGAAGCCATACGACAGCAGTCTATAAATGATCAAGTCTGGACCAGAAAATCCAGTGATTACAATCACAAACGTCGATCTATGCATTGGGGTACAATGAACATCAATCTATGCATTTGGGGTACAAAGATGACATGCGTCAACCAAGTCAACCATTAGTCGCCTCTTACGACAAGTGTAGTCGCCTCTTGACAAGCATCGGTTGCTGAAGACCCATTCTAACCCTTCTTCATGTTGGACTTAATTTTAAACCCTGGGATAATTTTTTATATGCTACGACTGTATTACAACAAGTAGTCTTGTTTCAGTTATGTGGGGTAGAAGAGTGCCCAGTACTCAAGCCGTCAGAAATGGGGATCTTGTGGTAATAGTTATTGACCTTGAGTAGTGTGTTTCACAATCATATGAAGGTTGTTCTTGCTCTCAACCACTGGTTTCCACATGCACCAACAGGCCATGTGCTATAGCTGTAGAGCTGGTGACACAGAATAACGTTCACTCACTCTTTCCTCTGTTTAAGCTGCCATGAAATATTACTGACAACTGGGTTAAACCTGACTCACCGATTATGTATTTATGATCCAGTGATTCACTGAGGTTTAGGAAAATGAAAGATTTTCGGAATTATTTTATTATGGAATGGCTCTCCTATGAATCTTATCAGCTGGCGATTCAAATATTCAGTTTTACATTTTGAAATGGCTCCAAAAGACAGTTATCATTTGTCTTTTGAAATTTAATTAGACATTTTTCTAGAAAGACAAGTTAGGGAGCGGATGATGTTCATTTTAATCCTCAGAATTTGAATATTTGTTTTCTAGTAATCATATTCTCAGTAAACTTTTAAAAGTATGCAGTGTCAATCATTCTGCCTTTTTGATCAGTATGGTGGATTAATATAACATACTATTTAATGAACAAGCAGTTTTGATTCCTATAACTCTGTCTATTATAGCATTGACTGCACAATGAGGTCTTTAAACATCGATGGAGGTCACCATGAACTGGAATTCATGTTTTAAAAAGATTGGGCATGAAAATTTATAGACTTGGATAATACTGAAGTAATTAAAGTTCAACAAGGCTTAATGACGCTGCCGACTCAACTCCTCTACAGTCAACACAGTCAACATGTACGCTTGCCATCTTCACACTCAAACCATGTGCCACCAAATTAAAATAGGCAACAGAGACAACAAGTCAAAATGCAACCAATTTCATCAAATTGATTTCTCTTTGGAACTTTGTGGCCAAATCAATGGCTGTTTTACTGGAGTTGAAATATGGGTCAGCTAGGTCACCAAAAGGCTTTGAGTTTGAGTCATGCGGGGTGGGATCTCCGGATCATCCATCAGCCATCATTCATGGGAAGTTCTCCATCTTCTTGGTTCACTTGTTCAAGACTTGCAGTTTTTGTGGAACCAGGCAAGAATTAGTTTTAGTTGCTTGATGTTTAACCAGGCCCTGAGTAATATTCGAGTTGCCTATGAGTTGAGTCTGCTCCAGACAAACCATCAGTCTGGGTCTCTGTCCACTCGTCTGATTCCTGAGTCTCATAAAATTCTGTTTGGTCTAGTAAGCTCAACTAATAATAGTATGATTACACTAAAATCTACTGAAAATAATTTTAAGAGCTGTGTTCGGCCTTGCGGACTCAAAGTTTTTGGCAGAACCTGAACCAGTGATTCATGTTTATAATGTTCAAAGGGACAATCAGTCAAGTCACTGTGTCCGACCACCTGGTCCATAGAACTTAGTAGGGGTGAAACGATACATCAGTGCACTGGTGAATCATGAGTTTTCATTCGAAGATACAATACACGATACTTTTTTTTTCTGTATTGATACAAGACGATACACTTGCTGATATAAATTACTTACTACTCCTTAAATGATCCCCAGCATTTTTGTGAGTCAACTATTGCAAAATGTGTTGTAATTAGCCTTTCAAGTTCACTACTAAAAATATTAGTCACTACAAATATGTGTCCACAGGTAGCTTTTCCTCTTAAATCTGCTCTGAAATACTTATAGACTATTAGTCCAGAAGTTTCCACGAGATTTGACGTATTTATGTGTATCGCAATATGTATCATATCATGACCTATGTATCGTGGTAAGTTTTGTATCATGACCTTGCTGTATCATTTCACCCCAAGAACTTTCTGCTGTGTATTCTCTGCTGATGATTTCAGCCCCTATTGCAGTAACATGAGGTATGAAAATTAGCATCAGTCGTGAAAGATTCTACAGGGTGGTTGGGGTCATACTATAGAGGGCGACATACAATATATCATCAAGTGTAGGTGTGGTAAAACCAATGGCAACGTTCCTCACCATCAGGGTGCAATGCCACACAATGAGACAAGGCACACTTGGCCACCACACAATCCTCAATGTAATTAGGTTGGAATCTTAAGCCCCTGAATCTCCACAGAATGGCTCAAAATAAGAACTGAGATGTGTGAATATATCTTCATAAGTTCACATAATTTTGAGACGTGACATCAGGTGATGGGATTGGAAAAGATTGTATTTTCTTGATTTGATGAAAAAATGATATTTTGGTTCTCGGGCTCTTTTCATACAAGTAATGAATCTTTTCATGAAAACATTTTATTTCTCTTTCTTGACAAGAATCTGTAAGTGGATAGCACTTTTTTTCACACTAGAATAATAAACTGACTCTAGTTTTTCAAATATCATTGCTGGAGATCTGATTTGTTGTTGTTTTTTGTTTTTCTGCACCCTAAAGTAGAGATAGATGAGAAGAAAACTGCTTGTCTTTCTCTGAATATTTATTAAAAATGCTGTCGCTCCCCAAAGTGTTATTTGTAATGGAGAGATCAGCTGGGTCTGATTGCGCTCATGTCATGACTGGTGTGCCCACAGCATGTGTATGTTCTTAGATCTGCTGTCAGTTGTATCATGGAGCATTAACAGATTGTGAACATGCAGTTAATTTTGGGATATGTTGATATATATGTTGAATTTTTTTCAAACAGCTCAACATGATTTAGACACGAGAGCTATGTTTTGAAGAGACTGGGCTTTAGTGGCCTTATTTCTATGTTAATATATTATCATTGCATTCGTACTCTCATGGTATTGGGAGACAATTACTTTTTTGCCACCTGTCAATCAAACAACATGATTGACCAATCAGAACATCTGAAGAGATTCAGAATTGGATGTTTTTTTAATGACAAATCAAATTTTCATAGTTGCAGGTATATTTCAGGTTTACTTATGTATCGCTTACTTATCCATCATATGTAGATAAAAAATTCGGACAAGAAAGAAGGAGAAATATGAGCTGAATGTTTTTAATCATGTGACAGAATTTACCTGACCTGGCATTGCCGCACACCTGCAGTTGATTTCACAAGCATGAGGAAGGAAATAAATTCTTTCAATTGTGCCCTGGGGCACTCAGTAACTATTAATCCCTCCTCCATCTCGGTGAGGGGCGGTCGGGTAGCCTAGTGGTTAAAGCGTTCGCTCGTCACGCCGAAGACCCGGGTTTGATTCCCGACATGGGTACAATGTGTGAAGCCCATTTCTGGTGTCCCCCGCCGTGATATTGCTGGAATATTGCTAAAAGCGGCGTAAAACCATACTCACTCACTCCATCTCGGTGGATGTCATTTCACCTTGAGTTAGAAAATAACAAAAGATTTGTCCACTTCGTTATCATTGAGATTGATAATGCTGTTTTATGTATGAATTCCCTGGGTTATTTGTGAATCATGTTTTCAGCATATTCATGTGTTCATGTCCAGTGTTCTGTTTATTTGTGTGAAGGTACATTTATCACTACCCTATTATAATAAACGGTTTTGTTTAAACATAAGATTTCTATGTGACTTCAGGAACTGCACTTATGATTTGGACAATGTTGTTGGTACTTGAATCCTCATTGGACTTCCAACCTCACTCTTGCTGATTAAATATTAATGTTTTGTTCTGTGTTGAAGTTTAGTTATTGTACAAACTATAGATCATTTTAAATAGAATATGTTTAAACCAGACTTGATAACAACAACCAAACAAATATGGCGATAATTGTCTAATCTGAGTACCCCTGTGGGGGTTCTAGGGGTTCCCGGGCAGAATTGCTTACCAGCAACCTCTGCTGGACGTGAAGGGCCTTGAAATGGATTAGGTGATCAGGTTCACTGACTTGGTTCCCTGCAAATAACTGCAAGATTGTTGATGCAGCATTAAGCAACACTCACTCACTCACTCACTCACTCACTCACTCACTCACTCACTCACTCACTCACTCACTCACTCACTCACTCACTCACTCACTCACTCACTCACTCACTCACTCACTCACTCACTCACTCACTCACTCACTCACTCACTCACTCACTCACTCACTCACTCACTCACTCACTCACTCACTCACTCACTCACTCACTCACTCACTCACTCACTCACTCACTCACTCACTCACTCACTCACTCACTCACTCACTCACTCACTCACTCACTCACTCACTCACTCACTCACTCACTCACTCACTCACTCACTCACTCACTCACTCACTCACTCACTCACTCACTCACTCACTCACTCACTCACTCACTCACTCACTCACTCACTCACTCACTCACTCACTCACTCACTCACTCACTCACTCACTCACTCACTCACTCACTCACTCACTCACTCACTCACTCACTCACTCACTCACTCACTCACTCACTCACTCACTCACTCACTCACTGTGATCAAGGGCCACCACAACAGGGATCATCTTGCCCAGACTTAATTATTTACACACCATCATATAGCTCGAACATTGTCCAAAATCAAAACATAAAAGTATAAAACATCATGATGATTCCATAGTATGATACAATATCCGAAGGTCTCCAAGCGTTATGATGATAATCACATGCAGTAACGGTGTGCTTCCAGTCATAACAAGGAGCCGAATCTCATTATTCCGCTCTGATGAATTTGTAACCTTGTCAATACTTGTATCAATCACTCTTTCAACTAGTATTCTTTCTGTTAATTACTAAGCACTATGCCATGTATATTCACCTATATTTTGAATGTTTGTACCGTCTTAAATACTAAATACATGTAATTGCTTGATCAATGAGCTGTCTGAACTATGATGAGTTACTGGCTAGTTACGTCGGCAGTATCGATTGTGGAAGGAGAAATTGATTCCTGAAGCAAGATGAGGCTGCTATTGATGACAAATGTGCTATGTACAAATACTAAGCATGAATCACTTGTCTGATTGGCTTAAATAACTAAGGCAGAAAAAATACGTAGTAAATATGATTCACGTAGAGTAAATATGTTGTGTTAGTAAACTGGTCACTGTGACCAGACATAGACCAGACACTGACCACACACTGACCACACACTGACCACACACTGACACTCCGGTAATTTACACTGGAGGGCTGATTGGATTGTGCAAGGCTCAGACATTTTAGACATAAACATTCCATTTCCAGTGAAGGTAGACATATATTGCCTGCCATCAACCCTTTCAGGAACATGCTGGTCAGAAAGGAGTATCAGGTGGATAAAATGGCTGCTTTGAACCCCTGATTATTAGTGCTGAATTTTGAAGACCTATTTATTGTGGGAATAGTACTGTGATAGTACTGTGATAGTACTGCGATAGTACTGTGAATGTGTGATAGTTCAAGTTGTTTCTGCTAGGCTGTTGCAGATACAAACATTTCTTCGATACTAGTCCAGTATCAGCCCAAATGTTGCATGGTTTGATGAAGTACTGTCATACAATCAGCAGTTTGATCTTGAAGTTCTTTGTAAATAGCTCAGAGTAATTGCTGATTATTGTCTGTTATTCATGTGTGATCATTTTCTGAATAAATGCTCCATATGTACAATAAGAAATGTTATCAAATATCAAAACATTTGGAAAAGTAAATAATTTTTTTATTAGAACCTATCAACATACTGATAGTGCAGTGCATCCTGGATTTTACTTTTGATATCATAGGTACAATTTGTGAAGTTGGGATATTGCTAAAAGCGGTTTCAAACCATACTCACTCACTAACTCCTAATGATTATGTTCCTTGTTCTGACAGCATAATACCCTTGCTTGTGGTTTTGTTCTGTTTTGACCAGAGTGGTAGATGTCGATGACTATCACTTTTAAACTGACACTCTGTACTGTAATATTACAGAGCAGTGCTAAATCCTAAACTCTCACTGACTTTGAGACTTGAAATTTGAGAGCGACGTAATGCCACAAACATGTTTTCCTTAATTATCATGCTTATTATCATTTTCATAAATTAAGACAAAAAATCTGAGATCATGTCTTTTTGAAATGCCCCATTATTGAGATAGTATGGACCATTGCTGTTGCCTACGTTATCTGACCAAATGGCTTGAGTCCCTGTGGGATTACAGGTTAGCACAGGTCCCCAACATGTAACCAATGGATCGGGTTGTCAGACTCGGACTTGCTGACAGCATGTTCTCTTACCCCAGTGTAGTCTGTCATACGGACCTGAAACAAATATATCCAATACAGCCCGTGCAAGTCTATACTGTTTGGCAAGTCTAGATTACTGCAGTCTGAAAATAAAGAAAATCTCTGGGCTCCTTTACATTATATTTTATAACTATAATTTAACAACTGTTTTTTCTGTAAAATGTGTTTATTTCAGAGACTAGATGTTAGTCTAACCCCGATAGTCACAGTGGCACCATTTGCTCTCAATTTCGATCACTGGATTGTCCGATCCAGACTCATGTTATTTACAGGCCACTGTCATACAGCTAGAATATTGCTGAGTACGGCTTAAACCACAAATAAACAGACAAACAAGATGGCTTAGTGAACCTCTTGGGCGTCATTTACCCAGTTCGCAGCAAGTAAACAGTGTGATTAGTAATTGATTTCTCCAATGGATATTGATCTGCAGGAAATGCATCATGGAGGGTTGGAAGGCAATGATGTAAGCATGTACTTGGGTATTTTTAGGTGGGTGAATCATCCACATTGATTTGGCTTGAATAGTTTTAAGTTTTCAATTTTGAAATTATTTTTATGGTTGTTGCTAGGGTAATGTGCTTTAATTAACACAACAACCAGGAAAGAGCTTGTTATTGCTGGTAAATGCTTTTGAACAATGTATGTTAAATGAGTTGGAATGAGATCAGAAGATGAGTAGAAGTTTCACTTAGGATTGGCCCGTGAAGATCCGTGGTAGAATAGATCTTCAGCAACCCATGCTTGCTGTAAAAGGCAATAGTGCTTGTTGTAGGAGGCAACTAACAGGATCGGGTGGTCAGGCTGACTTGGTTGATGCATGTTATCAATCTCAATTGCGTGGATCGATGCTCATGTTGTCAATCACTGGATCGTCTGGTCCAGACTCGATTATTTACAGACCGCCGTCATATAGCTGGAATATTGCTGAGTGCGGCGTTAAACAACAAACCAACAAACTTCACTTAGGATGGAATTAGAATAAAATCAAATGTCTGAAAGTACATTATACTTAAAATTTGAATGTATTTCTTTTCAATATGTTGATAAAAATACGAACTAAAGTAAAGATAAAAATAAAGCCATAATGAAACATGTCTTTTGTGCACTACATTATTTTGTAAACAATTTTAAATTGGGTTATGTAATAACAGGCCTTCTATTACATGTAACAGAAACAACATTCTGTTTCCATGGTAATATTCAATTTTGACAGTTTATCAATATCGGAAAATGCTGGTTTGAAAACCAACATTGAGAACTTTAACAGTGAAGTGAGGCAGCTGATATTTCCTGTCCATATTTTTTACATTTTGTCATCTGTATCCATGAGCCGTTACCTTTAAACTTGCCAGGCATACGATAGAAACCAGAATCAGGAAGTCCCCCCTCCCCACCTCACAGGAACCCACCCCCACACATTAGCCTCTGAATTTTTAATCATGTTCGAAAGAATTTGAAAAATTCCTGTTATCGAAAGGGAGCTCGGTGAAGAAGTTGGAAATGATTATTTTGAGGGTGAACAGATGGTTCAGACTGGTTGCTGAGGCGCCATGTTTGATTATCACATCAGTATCACGTTATCATGTTATTGTACCGGTACAGTCGGATGCTATTTGGGCCCCTAGATGTCCCTGGGTTTGTTATGAGGTGATGTAAACCTCTCTATATCTAGCTTATTACCAGTTGGCAATTTGATGAACGATATTAGAAGTGTGTACTGTTTAAATTAGGCTATATTTACGGGCAGCGGGGGACCGGTGAAGTTCTGGTGTAGAATAGGTCTTCAGCAACCTATGCTTGCCATAAAAGGTGAGTATGCTTGTCATAAGAGGCGACTAATGGGTGGTCAGGCTCACTGACTTGGTTGATGCATGTCATCGATCCCAATTGCGTGGATCGATGCTCATGATGTCAGTCACTGGATTGTCTGGTCCAGACTTGATTATTTATAGATTGCTGTCATACAGCTTGAGTATTGCTGAGAGTGGCATTAAACAACAAACAAACAAACAACAGGCCATGGAACTGATCATATGAGGACTGAAGTGTCCTATACACTTGTCATGTGATACACTATGTATTTCAGTTGTCATAATATAATACACCTGTTGTCATGTGATACGCTATGTATATGACTAGTCATGATACACAGTTATACACTATAGGAGACCGGTTCATTGTCAGATGGCATGAATATAGAACAACCACAACATTATAGTAAATTCAGTGGTTTGTAGGTATTTATCAAGATGTGATAACTCAGTACTTGCTACAGGAGATGTTGCATCTTCAAAGGGCATAATTCAGGGCTCCAGATAAACTGCATTAACCATATTCGACGTATTAAGCCCCCTGCTCAAATAAGCGCCAACGGCAATATTTGCTAATATATTGGCTAGTGAACAATCCCAATTAGCACCCTTCCGATTGATCAGTGTACACAAGACTTATTTATTCATGTATAAAATGCACCCGTGTGTCATATGCAACCTTAATTATGGGCAATTAAATTCTGGAAAAATATATCTGTCGTGTATAATACGCACAGACTTTTCTATTGTATCATTTCAGGCTGTCAGCATAAACCACAAAATTTATGATCTTTCAACTCTTTCACCAAAATTATATTCTAATAAGAGACCCCTATTTCTAAATTTGAGACCATCCTGGGCACTTATTACGTCGAACACGGTACATAAAATGTGCAGATTAGATCACCATTAAGTGATTAACCGATTTATTTTGAGTTGCTGGCATACAAATACACATGAAACGTTTCAAAAACTCTCAAAATGTCTCACGTGTTGTTAATTGTTTTTTAATTAGATGCTGTGAGTATACATAAAAAAACACAGATTAGAAGTCACCTGAATTGTAAGAAGAATTATGTTTTTACAAAAATGTCTACTTATTGCTGTAAAAATATTCAATAGATTGTACCCAAGGGAGTAAAAACAACGAATACTCAGAGAAACCAATGATTACACATGGTATATGTTCCCTGCATTGTTTTATTGTACAATAAACAACTCCCACTCGTCGTTTATTTCTTAAATATGTTCACCATATGCACAGAGTAGCTCCATGCAGTGAACATTCAGTGAATCGTTACTCCTGTGTTCAAGTTGAAATTGTTCTTCTTCCACAAGCAAAAACATTTGCCAGGCAAGAGACCATGTACCTATATCACAGGTCTCTGGCCTGGCCTATCCTGCAGCTTGAAGGCTGTAAGGTGTTTCACTAGAACTAGTTGAAGGGTTAATGTGATATGATGAACGGGCAGAAAGACCAAGTCCATCAACAAGAAGGTGGTCATGTGCTTCTGATTAGTCTCAGACCAGTGGTCTTGTCCTGCCAACACTCGCATCAATCATTGTGTAACTTACTCACTAGCTGGGGTCACATCGATTGGTTTGCCATGTGATCGAGCATTCCATTCTTGTCAGCGTGATATGAACACCTTTATTTCCAATATTGGTTTGTCAGTTGATCTCGAAGGGAAGTTTGTACTGAGGATTAGATGTGGACATTTAATGAGGGTCGACTAAGATGTAGTGTGTTGTATCACGCGATGCATCACCATGGTGACCATGTTCTCTGTCTCTCATCACCACAGTGAAATGTATATTAACATTGTGACAGGACCGTGTCGTAGTCTTGTTGAAAGGGTGTCTACCTGGATATCGGACGATCAGAGGTTAGATCCCCGGCCGCGTCATATCAAAAGACGATAAAAAATGGGACTTGTAGTTTCCCTGCCTGGCGCTGTAAGTGCAATAATCCTGAATGCTGTAAGTGCAATAATTTCACCTCACCTTCTAGGTTTGTCAAAACTATACCTAAGCATGCAATGATATATAACAGCATGCAATGATATATAACTGAAATACTGTTAAACCTCATTCACTCATCGCCATACAGCTTGAATATTGCTGAGTGCGGGATTAAACAAACACTCACTCACTAAAGAGGCGACTAACGGGATCGGGTGGTCAGGCTCGCTGACTTGGTTGATGCATGTCATCGATCCCAATTGCGTGGAACAATGCTCACGATATCAATCACTGGACTGTCTGTCCAGACTCGATTATTTACAGACCGCCATCATATAGCTGGAATATTGCTGAGTGTGGTGTTAAACAACAAACAAACAAAACAAACAAACAAACAATTAATTGTCATGGATTTTAAGGATCAGCCTTTGAGGATTATGAAGGACCAGAAAACTTTGAAATAAATAGCTACTGGGTGCAGCTTGAACACGCCTAAGATACACTGTTGCAAAGTAACCAACAACAAACTCTGACTGAAAGCCAAGTCGATGACATGTATTGTTGGAAGCTGATCGCTGCTTGTTGAAAAGGCTGAAGGAAGAGATTGAAGCTGTTTGAAAAGCACCAACACTTCGAAGGTCTATTAGCCTTGCTGTCAGGCGGAACTGCTGGTAGCATTCAGTTTACCGTTCAGCAAAATGTGATATGGTTAACCAAGTTCACAAGAAAGCCTACGGGTACACGTGAAACTGGTGAAGTGGGCTCCAGGTTCTATCAGTCATTCAGCATGGCAGGTTGAGCCGACCTACAGTATCTGTTCCAAAAACTCTTCTATCTTACAGCCCTGATTTGTTTTAGCATCAGTTTCAGATTAGTCGGTGAATGGGTGTTTACTGTTCTCAAGGTTAGAAACAGACACTTGTCATGAGACTTGTTCCAATTACCTGTTATTTACTTAATCTCATTATGTTGGATACACAACAAGAACATGGTAATCAGAGAGTCATATGGTTGGACTTAGCTTACTTTGTCTCCTTATACTGTTTTTTAGTCAAGAGACTCATGCCGATATACAGATTTCTCCTCTGATACAAGATTACCGAAAGTGTATGCAGGGGTTGAAAATAGCACTAGCCCGCAATTTCACCATAAGTTAAAGGTGTTTCGAGGGCTGGTAGAATTTTGAATATTTTGGGGTTGTTCCTATATATTATCGTAGTTATCACTAATTGGGTTGATTTCTCTCCCTAGTATGTATTGGAGACCATACTATAACCCTGTATAAGCAAATACTCTATATAGCTTGTGTTATCTATTGTAGTATTTGGATGGTGAACCACTGACATCACCCATCTGTTCTGTGACGACCCGTGAAGATCTGGGGTAGAATAGGTCGTAAGCAACCCATGCTTGCCGTAAAAGGCGATTATGCTTGTCGTAGGAGGCGATCGGGTGGTCAGGCTCGCTGACTTGGTTGATGCATGTCATCGTGTCCCAATTGCGTGGATTGATGCTCATGATGTCTTTCACTGGATTGTCTGGTCCAGACTCGATTATTTACAGACCGCCGTCATATAGCTGGAATATTACTGGTTGCAGCATTAAACAACAACAAAATAATAGAAATACAATAGTGAGTGAGTGAGTGAGTATGGTTTTACGCCGCTTTTAGCAATATTCCCGCAATATCACAGCGGGGGACACCACGAATGGGCTTCACACATTGTACCCATGTCGGGAATCGAACCCAGGTCTTCGGCGTGACGAGCGAACGCTTTAACCACTAGGCTACCCGACCGCCCCAGAAATACAATAGCCAAACACAATTGTATCAGCTTTCACACATGTCTTTTCTATCTACCTGGGCCTCGTTCCACAAAGTGATCTTCTGAGCGCTGCGACTAGTATTATTAAAGTATGGGAGTTACGATCATTTTCATAAGTGCTAAGATCGCTTTGTGGAACATGAATCAGGTCTGTGTGTTATGAACATGACCCCAGGAGACTCCATGGGAGGCAGGCAGTTCTTGTTTTGGCTCTTCTATTTGAGACTTGTGTCTGACTGTGATAATGTCACCAGGCATGTATCTAGGCATTTATTCTCAGAGGCTGATATTTGGCTGTGATGAATGTCAGTAGGTCTTCTCAAATTGGAATAAACAACTTCCAACTTAGGTTTACTCACAAGTTTAAGTTTTAGTACTCAGTAACTGGGCAATTTGAATAAAAATAACTTTGAATTTAAGAAAATGAGGATTTCCAAAAGTTCCAATTTTCGACAAGATAACTCTTCAGTTGAGGATCCTCTGTAAATCTGTTGTGTCTCCAATCTGAAATCAAGTAGCATCCAGTATTTTACACTCTTATGTTTCTTAAATGCCTGGCAGATTTGATAATGGTGTTATGAAATGAATTTGTTTTTATGGCTTGGCAAGCCTGACTTCTAATCAAGCAAGCTCAAATTTGTGTTTGTTCCAAGCATATCTGATCTCCATGTGATATGTTCAAGATGGCGTAGAGCATGCCGGGGAGCTTTTTAATTAACAGTTTTTATCATGTGCTCATTTACCTCCCCGGTGTATCACTGTTAGAGTGAGGCGTTTATCGTATTTGTGACGAGGCATGTCAAGTATGGACATTCTGCTCTCAGTTACAGACTGCAGAGTGGAGTGTGTGGGCGGGACGCAATTGTCTACCATGTTACCATGTGTAGGCTCAAGCTGTTCGTTACTATAACTATTCAATCAATATGAACAGGTGCAACTATTTATTTTGTACTATTTGTATAATTAAAATGAGTTTCCTCTCTGATGGAGATGTAATGGAAAAGGGGGCGGCCGGGTAGCCTAGTGGTTAAAGCGTTCGCTCGTCGCGCTGAAGACAGGGTTCGATTCCCGACATGGGTACAATGTGTGAAGCCCATTTCTGGTGTCCCTGCCGTGATATTGCTGGAATATTGCTAAACGCGGCGTAAAACCATACTCACTCACTCATGTAATGGACAGGACCTTGTGGTGATTAGGTTTCTAAGGTAAGTTGATCAGGTCATGGAGAATCTGTGGGGATTTCAGGTTAGAATTGGTCGTCATGTTGGTCGAACAATGCAACTTTATGGAATGGATGGTTAGATTTGGTGACTTGGACGTTAGTGTGTCATCATACCCTGAAGGCTTGGATTGTTGCTCGTAATATCAATCATTGGTTTGTCTGGCCCAGACTCTATTATTTACAGGCTACTATCATGTATCTGGATTGTTACTTTATGCAGATTTTATAATATTGGAACAAAATGAAGAAAGAAAACAGGTTCACAGAGAAAATGTTCTTAAAATTATGAACAATTAATTAGATACAAGTTGTATGTAATAAATAATATGCATTGATTTATCTTCCTGAAAACACACCTGAAATTTAATTTGATAAAGAACATTTATCATTTTCATGAAAGCAGTTAAATGTTTGAAATGTTTGAAATGCTAGAAATGGTTTGAAAGTTGATGTTTTTACAGAAATCAGTGCCCGGACTCAGGTAATGCATATTTCATGTATCTAATGCATAGTGTACATATTTTAGACCCAAAGTGACTGAGTTATTACCTGATGGAAAACAGCTGCACCCACGCTGAAGATTCTACGTTATCCGTGTTGCATATCAGTTCAGAATTTTCCAGTCCAAAATGCTGGTTAATTAAAAAAAATGGCATCCCATAAAGAGATCCCTACTGATATGTCTTGTGATATTCTGCAAACTGAAGTTGCCATGGTAGCGATCATGTTTCATAATTAACTTGAATTTGAGTAGTTTTATCTTTCAGACCTAGACTAAAACCACATCAACAAAAAAATGAATGTAAGCTTAGCATGCTATTATTAGTAATAATAATATATTAATAATAATTAATCATAGCTCCATTTCTACAAATTCTTGAAGTCCAAAGACAAATTAAAATCTGATTCAAATAGCCCTGTGCTGTTGCCATTTTGCAAGGCAGTATATAACAAAGCTATGAATGTATCATTTCATTGCTTCAGATTCCCAAACATTCTTATAGATGAGCCAATCGGACTTGCTGTTGCATATATATATATATATATATATATATATATATATATATATATATATATATATATATATATATATATAGCCCTTTTGCAACCCCAGGTTTCTTTTGCAATAGCATGACAGTGCTGCATTGTTCTGAAAGGTACTGTGACATAACAGCAATGACACACTTTGTTGGTGAATTTGTCCCTCCCCTATTAAATAGCCTGCCAATATGTGATTTGTTTAGCAGCATCAGAAACATGGATTATAACCAATAAGCATTATGTGCTTGTAGCCTGGTTGACCTGTTCTCCTGATATGGAGCAGCAATACGCTGGGCATCTTAATAACCATTGTTGATGATGTGCTGAGAAAACACACATAGTGATCTGCTCCACAGCTGCGGAGTGTCCATGAAACTGGGGGATCATTGAGTGCTGCATGAGACTAACAGTAGTGGTATGTCTTCTAGTACCAGTGATAGGGAAGCACGTAGTTGTGACCAACTCGTGTTATTCAAGGACAAGCCGAATAGCGACTCGTGCCCCTCTTGTGGCCATTTTTTCAAATGGGTCCCATCTAAGCGCAAACGGGCATAGCTAAAAGAATTGTCAACTCGTTGCGTAATGATTCACATATATTTCCCCCATATATCATATATATTTTCCAGGTGCTATTTAAGACACCTCAGGACCTACAGTATTATACAGTGTGATTGAACACATTTAACTGTATCTTGGGTATAGTTTTAGATGCAAGACAAATGTCAAATAAAAATATATTCCTGGGGATTCTTTGACCGAAGTACTTGATGTCATACGTGCATTCTGATTGGTTTGTCATATTTTCGCATATAACATTCATCGATAGGGGGACGAGTCTTCTTGCAGGTTACGGAAAGGGGCGAGTGGGGACAAATGGGTAAGCACGCTCACCTGAAAAGGAGCTATCATGTATTGACAGACTTGTCAAAATGCTTGTCTAACATCTACTTCTAGTTTCTGAGATGAACATATTTTACTGATAAAAACAGTTGTTAAATTAAAGTTATGAAATATAATTAAAAGGCGCCCAGAGACTTTTTCATTTTGATGCTGCGGTAATCAAGAATTCTTGCTAAATATTATAGACTTGCATGGGCTGTATTGGATATATTTGTTTCAGGGTCTGTATGGCAGACTATCAAAATGCTGTAAGGTTTGGGTTTGTATTGAGCTAAACTGCCTATGGACGTTCAAACTGCCTATGGACGTTCTGTCTTTGAACCTGTAATCCAGTCTCAGTCATCATAGGTCCGAAGCCTTGGTCTAGTGACTTGTCGGTCTGTCTAGTAGGCTCAGCCATAACTGTCCTATTGACACTAATATCTACTTAAGGTATTTGTAAACAAGTTTGGGCTATGGCGAACTCAAGAGGTTTTGGACCAGCTGCTTTACCACCTGCCAGAAGCCCCTGTGTTTTCCCTTGTCGGCATGGAGTGAGTGTGAGTCAAATTATTAATGGCCCATGATCGCATCAACAGTGTTTCAACCATACAGAGATATTAGTTTCTTAACGGGGTAACAACACCAGATCCATCAACCACTTGCAAGTTTCAAGGCAATTGCATGCTTATCACGATAATAGATTGCTTTATAACATGTATAAATTCAGTTGGGTTGGTTATGGCTTAGTGCATGCAGAATGTACACAATACGATGTGCAGTCAATTGAAAGTGAATAAACATTGTGACAGTTGTCAAGCATGTAGACAAGGGTATGTTAGCAGGGGAGGTTACTCTAAGGTGTTGATGAATTCTCACTACATGTGTTATGGAGGGCTTTGATACAGGGTGGTGACAAAACCAAAACAAGGTTCTTTGATTAAACTGCTACAGCGAGGACATAGAGACACGGGATCTCTTTGTTTCTAACAATAAGTGGGGCGGTTGGGTAGCCTAGTGGTTAAAGCGTTCACTCATCACGCCGAAGACCCGGGTTCGATGCCAGACATGAGTACAATGTGTGAAGCCCATTTCTGGCGTCCCCCGCCGTGATATTGCTGGAATATTGCCAACAGCATCGTAAAAACATACTCACTCACTCTAACAATAAGTGGGCCGCTATGTAAATTATTAACCCCTAAAAATAATTGATTGAAATGACGAGTTTGCTCGGGTAGAGAGAAAAATGTCGAGCACAGATTGCACATGTGCATAAATGAGAAATTTCCATCTTTTATTTAGCCATGTGATGGGAGATGTCTTGCAGTTGAGAGAATTTTCCATTGTGTCACATCAGCAGATATGCATCTTTAGCATGATAATGATATGAAATATCTGCCTGTTGCAGGTGCATATATCTGTCAATATTACTACAGGATTGAATACGAACAGGCAATGTTTGAAGTACTATATTTTATATGTGGTGTCTCCACTATGGTATGAATCTTTCATACCTGTGGTGACAGCTCTTCATGGATATTTAGACCCGTTAAGATCCGGGTAGAATTCGTCTTCAACAACCCATGCTTGCCATAAAAGGCGACCATATTGCTATTAGTGACTTGTGTCAAACTAAGATATGCTTTGTGTTTAATTAGGTTAATCTCTACCTGTTTGAGAGATACCACAATTTACAGATAAACAAATTTAAGGATTTGAATCAAATTTGCTGGGCCTGCTAGTCCCTTTAAGATGCAGTTATTGTCCTCAATACATTGTCACAAAGTGCAGTTTGATCAAACATGAATAAACATGAAGACAGTAAACTGTTTTTGTCAAGTCTGACGCCATTATTGGCTGTCAAGATTGTAGACAAGAGTATATTAGTAGGAGAGGTTATTTTGGGGTGCTGATGAAATCTGATTACATTTATAATGGAGAGCTCTGATGCAAGGTCATGGTGACCCGATACTTGGCGCAGTTATTGTACTGCTTGAAGCATAGTTGACTTTTAGGCCCTTTTTTATTTCTTCATGTTATCCGTTTTCTTAAACCATTATAAGGATTGGTGTTCAAAATAAAACAATATTAATGCATGATATGTATTTGGGGCTGATATAAGTCTTTAAGAAGGATGGTTGGCAAGGGCAAAATTACAAAAACTGAGATGAAAGGAATGGGTTGTTGAAGTTGTCCTTTGAATGGCGTGACAAACAGTGGATTTCTTCCCATATCGATCAACTTGGGACTTTTTCTCCATAACTGAATTTTACTTACAGACTTGCTGGGAAGAAAAAGACTAAGTTCTTGTTATTTCATTCCTCATTTGTAAAACTGCAGACTCAGCACAGCCATAAACATGATGAACTCAGTTGTGAAAAATGACTGAATGATGTGTAGTGTCAGCAGGGAATTGTTTGAAGCTGCATTTATTCCTATCATTTTTCTCGTCAAATATTCCAAAGCAATCTTACCGCGAGATTAACACAATGGGTGGTACATTAATCACAGTTGAAAAATGACTTTGCCCTGGGTACACTTGCACTAAGTGTTAGTAGCAGCTGCACTGCAACTATCGCATCTCCCTTACATTAACATCGACTTACTGTAGCTTTAGCCTGTGCTCCTGGTAATGGATTGAGCCATTGTGGATTAACTCACAAGTTGTCATTCACATTGATAATTGGTAGATTTCTATGGGTATTCAATATTTTTTAACTCTGTTGGTCCAGTTGATTATGTATTATTATACCAGTGAGTTGACATTTTAAAAAAATTATAAGTACCCAAATTGTTTTTATGCTACTGTATTTTGCTCAAATACATAGGTTATCTGGAGCTCTGCATTAGCGCTATGAGCAAGTGGCCCTTGTTTATTTGGTACATGTTCAAGAAATTGAACCTAGGTGCTGTGTGTCAACTCCCATGCTTTAGCACAGCTATATGATATCCCTCTGTAGGATGTAGCCAGACTTGATGACTGTATCAGCTATTGTGAAACATAGCTGCAGTCTTTGCCGGTATGACTACATGTCATGTATCATCAATTCAACTCCCTCATCTATTTTGTGACATCTTTAGACCAATGCACAACTTATGTATCACTTATATGATATTTCAGTGAGCTGTGTTGCATTGGTGGCCCTGTGGTCTAAGGTGCCATGATTGGCTGTGCAGAGTTGTGTACCTTTGCACTGCTGGAATTAGCTAATAATGGGTTCAAATCCCAGGTGAACCCTGATTATTATCCTTGGTTTGTCAGCTCCCGAGCTGTAGGGTTTCACCAAAGTTGTCAACGTCTAAGACCTGCATCACTTCAGACATACCCTTTTAAGCTGACATGCCTTGATATAACTGAAATACTGTTGTATTTAAGACGGTGGTAAAACCCAACTTTCTCTCTCCTTAATTTTTCCTGAAATGCTTTCCATTTGTGGTTATCATCCATTTTATTTGTGTAACACTAGTGCATGTTTGATGGAAGACGAAGGATGATATAAACATAAGCACATGTACATGCAGACAATCCAGACCCACGTTGTGTATTTAATCCCACTTCCTGATTGTTTCAGCTGTGTGTATCTGGCTGTGGAAGTTACGCCAGCAATTCCCGCCATTGGAGGGGCCTTGTTTATATTCGTCATGGCAACATTATTCCGAACAAGCTTCAGTGATCCTGGAGTTATCCCGCGGGCAACACCGGACGAAGCTGCCGAGTTAGAGAAACAAATGGGTAAGTAGCACACAAGTAGCATCTTAAGACCCAGCTTTGTGAGTTCACTCTCTCTTCTATGTGGAATGGCATCTGGCATCTCCTTTCTACACTTCTCCCATTGGTTGGGGGAAAGGGGGTCGGGATGGGGGTGGGGGATGGGGTTTGACCCAGTGGTCGAAGCCAAAGCAACTTGCTGTGCGGAGTCGTGTCCCTTAGCTGTGCCAGAAACCCCTGATCGTGGGTTTGAATGTGATTATGGTACTAGGTTTGTCAGCACCATACCCGTGCTTGTGGGTTTCAGCTAGTGTCAAGTATTTAGATGTGCATCACTTCGGACTTTCCCGACACATCAAACTGACATGCTTGGATATAATTGAAATATTCCTCAAATCGATGTTAAAACAGATACTTACGGGTTTCCATCAAGACCCCTGTCCATACCCTGCCTCATTCCTTTATAAGGCTTACACCAGCATGCTAATTTTAGCACATAGGGTTTTTTTCCACCCACAAGCTAATAATGACCAATGGCATCCTTTACTCGAACTTAAATAAATTGCGATGACAGGGATTTATCTAGACCTGTTTAGAGGCTGTTATTGGGCCCCAAGTCTGCAGCAAATGTTAGTCGAAATGTCTAAATTGGACTTACACATTTCCCAGTTCATGCTGGTATAGTTATAACAAATGGAATGGCAATGTAGGGGTGATTTGTATTATATCAGGTCCTCGAAAAAGAGTTCCTTAGAATCAGTGTGAATCCCCATGAGAGAATAGCTGCTAGTGTTACATCGTAACCCGAAAGAGTTGGTAAAGGTACTGCTTGGCCCAGTGAGTAGGGCAGGTCTTCAGTATGACCTTTGAGGCTTGAACTTACTGAGGTCCTGCCAGGTCGGTGCGACCCCTCTGATGGTGTTGCTCCAAGATGGCCTCAGAGCATGGAGACCTACTTTGTGTCGTCACATTGTTACTAAACCCATTCCATGCGTGGGAGTGAGCTCGGTGGGAAATGTTTCCGGCTGGTTCAAGTAATAGTTTAGTGATTACATAACGTGGCCTGTATTTGTTAAGGTGAAGTTCCCTTGTGAATGCTGGGACTTAAGCGAAGAAGAATTTCTAGAACTAGAACTATTAATTAATATCAGGTTTTCATAACAATGTTTCATAAATATGAGGTGGGAGTCATGTTCTTTTTTTGTTTATATCCAAGTGCGAGATCTGTAAACATGGAGTGTCAACAGGCGTGATACGCATGAATCTTGAATGTTTGGTAGCTCCGGTGTATGGTGTATCCATCAAGTAGAGGAACAAGGCAATACACAGGGTGATTTCATTCATCTGTATATATAGTTGGGGACGATAATGTAATATGAGGTGAGGTGTTTAGTAGCGAAGACGGACAGGGTTGAAATTCAACATTTATTTCATTTTGGCCTAATATCAGTTTTTAAAGCCCACAAAATTACTAGAAGCATCTAAATCTTGTTGCTAGAAGTCACAGTTTATCATTTCTACATTGCTGAATAGTACATGGCTCCGTATTGATTTTTCCTTTGTAAAACAAACCTTGTGTGGCTTACAAGGTCACCGAACCCAGGAAGTTCAAAACGTGCAATTAAAGCATTAATAGTTCTTATTAAATATTGATGCCAAAATTTAGG
Organism: Haliotis rufescens; assembly: GCF_023055435.1. Classification (NCBI taxonomy): domain Eukaryota; kingdom Metazoa; phylum Mollusca; class Gastropoda; order Lepetellida; family Haliotidae; genus Haliotis; species Haliotis rufescens. The sequence goes on from NW_025964223.1 coordinate 7,059,944, forward strand.
CCAAGGCTGTGTCTTTATAATAAGGAAGAGTGCGAGGCTCATGGTTCTTTGATAAATGTAAAATATTTACCAGGTTTGTCGCCGTTGGTAACATTTTTTCAGTGTCTTCTAATGTTAATGATAATGTGATGAAAGGTTGTTAAGGATGAATTTGTAAATGTGCTTTGGTAAACTCTTTAGCTGGGAATCAGTGGAGATTTTGTTATCAGTTATGTTCAGTGTCATACCAAATTATGTTAAAAATGGTACTTGTTGTTACCCTGTCTGACGCTCAGCATTAAGGAGCTAAAACAAGGACTGGTCGGCTCGGAGTCAGTATACTGTGTCTGAGTGGGCTATTCATGTTAAACTGCGGCATCATCAGGTATCTCAGTGGGCTGGCACTATGAAATCGGCATTAGTCTGGATGAGGACTAGCAGTCAATACACATACACTTTGGCTCATTGCGTCTTCATATCTGATGGGATGAGAAGGTGATCATGTTGCTATATAGTGCAATAATCTTGAACACAATATTAGATCCCATTTCTCCTCACCCAATGAGAGGTTATTGTTTTAAGTGTCTCTTACACTGGCTGCTGACAAAATCCCCGGTCTCAAGCGTTTATTAATTCATTGCCTTTATCTTGCGCGTTTAAATAGTGACTGAAAGTAACTCTAGATAAGGACAAGCTTTTGTTTATAACAGTTGTTTTGTCTAATCGTCATGGTTACTGCATCATGGTTTTAGTAAATATATTGAGGACACTTCAGTCACTTAATGACGTGTGTAATTGGTTCTTCCTCAAATGACATTCGGCAGACATGTACTCTTATTACATTGCTCATTTCCAAAGGACACCAGCATTCAGATCCTATAACCATGGTAACCAAATCACTCCTACTGGTTCCAGACAAAGCAAGCACAATGGTCGTTGGTAGGAACGTTTAGATAGCAAGGCAGCTAATGTAGCAGATTGACACTCTTCATTGATGGGACAAATGAATTTATCAACTATGTCGGCTTTGAGAATGTTATGTCAATCTCAACTGGAAAATAAGGTTGACACTACCTAATGTATGCTGTAAGGTGACATGGCCATGAAAATTAGGATTGGGTGGTCAAGCTGTGTGATTTGGGTCATTGTGTCATCGTATCTGATGGGGTGAGAGGGTGATGGTGCTTTCCGTCACTGGGTTGCCTGGTCCAGACTCGAATATTTGCAGGATGCTGGGATTGGCGCATTCAATGAAATTATTTGTCAATTTATACATTACAGAGAAAATTGAATTCTGTCCATAACAATCACTTCCTGATTAAAAAACTATTTTTTTAAAAACAACCCCAAATCCCTTAACATCTTGAAAAATAGTGCCTGACTCTCACAGTGATGGATTGTGTCAAGTTACTGTTAACACTGTGTCAATGTTAATGTTATGACATGTTGTCTTCGTTTGACTGCTCCACCTCAACTTTGTAGTGAGGGTCAGTGAATTAGCATGTTTAATTCATTTGACAATATTTGAGCCATATTTTGGTAAATTGTAGATATGATCTGGTTAAAAGTTAAAACAACTTACCACATTTGATGTGATAAGACTCAATTACATAACTGGTGACATTTGAATGTTATCTCTTCATGCAACACATTCAAGATGATAAGATGCTTGCTGTTGATGTATTGATATTGTACATGACATTCAAGTAACACTGAATCCATGTGACGGTAGTGGATTTTATGTTAAGTTATTGGATGTAAGACAGATTTTATCTGCCATTATTTGTCGCTAAGTGACACTGATTCAAATCGGTGAAATCTGACACAATATGAAATTACACTGTTGTGATTATGATGCAGTATTGCATGTCTTTTACACGTTTCAACATTGTGAGTTTGTAAATACTGATCTTCATAATATGGGCCAGCTGTGATATTCTCTGATATAGTTGAAAATAATTTTTTTTATTATGGACATTTTTCATGATATGGCATTATTTGTCACTCAGATTCAAAAACTGAATTTTAAAAGTATCATCCCACTAATAATGTCTCATATGCTCACAGAATTCCAATTTTTTATTAACATGGCTTCCATAGTAGCCATTTTGAATATGTGATTTTCTTCCCAATAATCATGTGCCTATTTATATATTTATTTATGTGTTTAAACATACGTTAATGAAGCGAAATATTTATTTACAAGAGATTTTGTGTTTTCATTCTTTATCAACCACTATGATTGTCACTTCCAAATTTATAATTTATTGATATTCCAATGAATTCCATGGTTACTAAGGGTGGCCTTGTGGTTAAAGCACTTGCTCATGATTCTGAAGGTCTGAGTTCGATTTTACAGTGTGTGAGGCCTTTTGCCGGTGTTCCCCAACTGTGATATTGCTGGAATATTCCTTAGAGCGCTGTAAAACCATACTCACTCACTCCAATGAATTCCGGTGAGCTACAGGACCACACAGACTCTATTGACCAATGATTAGGTGTGTTTCTGGTGTACAAAACTCAGTATGGTCGGACAACCCAGGGACAGTGATATCATTGTTCAAGGAGGCTTGAAGACATTATTGCCACTTTTTGTTCCGGAAGCCAGACCCCATGCTACAAAGTGCAAGTCAATGTAGCTTCCTGAGATCCTGATTGGACTACTTTCCAGTGCTCTAAATCAATCTGCTACACACAGGAATTAATCACCTAATGTGGCCTATTTCCCCTGCCACCTTGTGTTGAGCAGACCACCTGCTTCCCATGTGTGGGCAAGCTGACAACTATACTTTCATGGGGTATAATGGCCGTCGTCGTTAGAACTCAATGACTGTCTTCCGAACCAACTACTAATTGAACGAGGTTGGATGGTTTGAATTACTCTTATGGACATCTTCGAAACACATGGAACCTTTGGGAAATTGAGCTATATTTTTGTTCATTTTGCTGTGGAGATTCCAAGGCCAAATAGGTCCCCAGTACCTCATGATAGTGGTTAGAGCAGGCTTATGACAATGAGTGGCTTACTGTTTGTCTTTGTCTTCATGATGACAGGGATTGTACCGATACTGTCCTTTACAGGTTTGCTTGGCAGAGTAAAATTAGGGGACTTAATAGATCGGGTAGTCAGGCTCGCTGATTGTCATCGTATCCCAATTGTGTGATCGATGCTTACAATATCATTCCCTTGATTGTCTGATCCAGACTCGATTACTTACAGACTGTCATCATATGGCTGGAATATTGCTGAGTGCGGTGATAGACAGCAAACCAGCAAGCTTGGTACAGACTCATTTGTTAAGAGGCTGCCAGCTGTGATGTGGTCGGAATATGCCTGACATAGCTGTAATGTTTAAGGTTAACAACTGTGACCATGGTCTCAGTGGATTTGAGAGTCTGCCCAGAGACAGCGTCAGAAATTGGCACTAGTCCTGTAGTCCTTACCAAACTACCCAATAGTAAAGGTATCCTAAGGATTAGTAGAAATTGGCCCATCTTAAGGGTCTTGCTATATGTTATCATTATAAGGACTAGTGGACAAAAACTGTTAGTTTCTAAACCTGAGAGAGCGGGAGGTCGGTGTGCTACAGCAAAAGATGCAAAAAGATGGTACTTGTTGTTACCCAGCCTGCAACCCCGCATTAAGGAGATAAAACAAATACTGGTTGGCTCGGAGTCAGTATGATGTGTCTGAGTGGGGTATCCTTGTCCAACATAAAACAACTGCAAACAGACTCACGCACACGTACGCACACACACGCATGCACACATCCATGAATATATGCACATTGCTATATTATGTATAATCTTGAATGCAGCAAACCTCAAGGCCCAAAGGACTCTCTTAACTTTATACAGTTAGACAGGGATGAGATTACCACAATGACAGCAAGCCGGTGCAAGGTGTGGATGTTTATGGAACGAGTGGCAACCAAGAAGAACAAATGTATGCTAATAGTAATAGATCCTTCTCAAGTAGGGTGCCATAGAGGGTACGAAGTGGCATAAAGCAAATATCCCTCAAGTCTGTGAAATGTATCCTGGCATGCCATGCTTCACTGGAAATGGCTGTTATAAAATTGAAAGATTGAATCAAATTCCGTGGTTGATTAACTAGGCAATTGGTTTGTGTGCTTTCGCATCACAAAGTGATGCAGGTTCGATTCCCATGCGGGCTCAATTTGTTGCCTGATCTTCTTTACTCGTATGTTGCTATAATCATGGAATACTGCAAAAACTGGCATTGAACCCCATTCTGGATAATCAGAATAACGATCCATTAAAAAGTCTGAAGAATACTTTTTATGTCTTTGTTGTAAATTGGGCAGGACAGAGCAGTGAGGGTGTTCTCAGGCAGTGCACCGTTGTCTAAATCAGGTAAATCATCCAATATCAAATTGTCAGAAAAAATCGGACAGCTTGAACAGTTCCCAGCAATACAACAGTCAGCCGGCATTGACCAATAACATGAATTGTCTGTTCTCTAAGGAGCTGGAAATGCATTAGATTCAATAAGAACAAATTCTTGTGTATGGCCAAGTAGGCCATGCTGGATTCTATCAGGCTGTTGATATAGATTTATGTTGCCTGCTTCTTATTTCATTACACAGGGTATAGAATTCTTAAGAGACTTTGTGATAATGATATAGAGCGAGATTGGATGCCGACTACCGACTACCGGTGGATGCTGTGTGACGGTCGTGGCAGCGTTGGCGCTGTAGAGGATGAGGCAGAGTGATAGAGATGCTTGTCATTTAAGGGCAGTTGACTGTTTCCTGATGTTTTGCACTCTGTTAAAAAATGTATAATGCTGTTCCCCGTTGTAATGCTTGAATTACCGATGGATGAGTGGTTTGGGTGGTATTCAACATGTTCATAGGTTTAGGGTGGGGGGGGTATTGTGGCAATTTAAAATAATATTTATTTTCTGGTTTCATGTTCAGCTTAACTGGCATCAGCTGAAATCCAAAATTTAGCACTTGAGCTATTGATATATTGTACTGAAACTTGTTATACTTACAGGTGAAAGTATTGAATTTCAAGTTTGATTGAAACAGTAAAAAGTGTGTTTCGTTAATCCTGATATTCATTTATCTGAATGATTATGATTGGAAGGGTGCAAACTGGATTATCAATGGTTGACTGTGAAGTTGACAATGAAGTCTGCATAACTTCTAGTGAACATTTTAGACACGCCAGATACAATGGGTTTGCTTCATGGTTAAGAAAGCATTTGTTCTTCATGCCAAAGGCTTGGTTCCCAGTTGGGGTACAGTGTATAAAGCCTAGAGCTGATTATCACGTCGTGTCTTGCGATATGATTCGTATCACGATACGGACTGACAATACTACTGGTATCATGATACACCACATCATTTATCAAATTGGAAGAAATTATGAAATCCCTAAAATATAGCTCTAATACCTCTTTCTTCATACATTTATTTATTGTTATCTCAAAAACTTTAACAAGAAAACCACAAGCACATAACAGTTTTAAATGAATGGATGGTTATTAAATGTAACGGTTAGTCGGCATTTCCTTGGCAACCAGGTCCTTGTGTTGGGCCATGCTTACAGGTGGCACTGTACTACTTCTGCTATTGGGGGAGGTAACTCTATTAGTTCCTGTTCTATTTATAGCATATCGCGATCTCACAAACTGACGATTCAAGTATCGTGTGTACCTAAGTATCGATGAAATCGTTACAGCCCTCTTGATGTCCCAAATGTAGGTGCAGTATGCTAACTAGGACTGCAAGGTATACCAGGATATTGCAATACACTTTCACTTTTCAAACCATTCATACTGCAGGAACTTTTCTGTGTTCTGGAATATTGGGTACAAAAATATTTAACAATTGTCCTATTATTTGCATTGATTAACCTAAAATCTTCACACAAATTTCATTCACAAATGATGTTTCCCTGTGTAATTGATTGACAAAACAGACGGAAAGGTGGAGGTGATGTTTCTCTCACGTTGTTATCTTCACTGTATCCATGCCGACAAAATGGCCGCAACTGACCATGCTGAGTTTGACATTGTAATTGTAATATTTACTTAAGTATGTAGAACTAGGATCTGCATGTACAATCACTGTAAGACGACGTCAGCCTCAATACATCGCCATATGTATCGCAATAAGAATATACAAGTCTTGGGCCAGTCCACAGCCCTAATGCTAAGAGCAGTGTAAGAACTCCCTCACTCACCTGAGTGAACCAATATGCCTGGCTTTGTTTCCTTCTTTCCTTCTGATCTGCTGTGTAATGAATTCATAATTAGAAACATTGATATGAAGACGATTCAGTTTCAATCTATTTAAATTCTTTTCCTTATATTTTTGTGTGAGATTGGGATGACTGAATCGAGTCTGCTAGCAGCCGGCACAGAAATTATGACGTCCATGTTGGTTCATTTTCCTTGTTCATTTGTGTTCCTGCGAATGCCATTGCATTGGCACGATCCTTTCAATATGCAACAGAATCAGGAAATTGCGTTCTTTACCTCTGAAGAGCTGCTGCAAGCTTGTGTGAATATTCATGTTGTATTGATAACTCCATCACATGCTTTGAGGTTTTCTAAATATATGTGTTCACCTGAGAGTAAATGCACACTAGGAAGACAGATGAATATTGAGTGGTTCTTTCATTGTGAATCAAAATTGAACATCGATTTCCTAGACCTTTTTGTGCCACTTTCTGTAGGCTACTGGGGCAGGCTGTCAGTTGGGTGATGTTTTCCTGATCATACAGAAACTTGACCCCTACTCCTGCATCTGTCCTTGGGTTGACAAATAAGGGAATTGGTTGTCACAATGAATGCTGGGTATGGATCACTTCCTGGCTGCGACTGTCTTGTTGTCCTGATGACTGACAAGCTTGTGTGATAAGACTGTCCATTGATTGTCTTGTTGGCCCGATAACAGACAAGCCCCTGTGATAAGACTGTTGTCCATTGATGGTCTTGTTGGCCTGATAACAGACAAGCTTGTGTGATAAGACTGTTGTCCATTGATTGTCTTGTTGGCCTGATAACAGACAAGCCCCTGTGATAAGACTGCTGTCCATTGATGGTCTTGTTGGCCTGATAACAGACAAGCCCCTGTGATAAGACTGTTGTCCATTGATTGTCTTGTTTGCCTGATAACAGACAAGCCCCTGTGATAAGACTGTTGTCCATTGATTGTCTTGTTGGCCCGATAACAGACAAGCCCCTGTGATAAGACTGTTGTCCATTGATTGTCTTGTTGGCCTGATAACAGACAAGCCCCTGTGATAAGACTGTTGTCCATTGATGGTCTTGTTGGCCTGATAACAGACAAGCCCCTGTGATAAGACTGTTGTCCATTGATTGTCTTGTTGGCCTGATAACAGACAAGCCCCTGTGATAAGACTGTGGTCCATTGATGGTCTTGTTGGCCTGATAACAGACAAGCCCCAGTGATAAGACTGTGGTCCATTGATGGTCTTGTTGGCTGATAACAGACAAGCCCCTGTGATAAGACTGTTGTCCATTGATGGTCTTGTTGGCCTGATAACAGACAAGCCCCTGTGATAAGACTGTGGTCAATTGATTGTCTTGTTGGCCTGATAACAGACAAGCCCCTGTGATAAGACTGTTGTCCATTGATGGTCTTGTTGGCCTGATAACAGACAAGCCCCTGTGATAAGACTGTGGTCCATTGATGGTCTTGTTGGCCTGATAACAGACAAGCCCCTGTGATAAGACTGTTGTCTATTGATGGTCTTGATGGCCTGATAACAGACAAGCTTATGTGATAAGACTGCTGTCCATTGATGGTCTTGTTGGCCTGATAACAGACAAGCCCCTGTGATAAGACTGTTGTCCATTGATTGTCTTGTTTGCCTGATAACAGACAAGCCCCTGTGATAAGACTGTTGTCCATTGATTGTCTTGTTGGCCCGATAACAGACAAGCCCCTGTGATAAGACTGTTGTCCATTGATTGTCTTGTTGGCCTGATAACAGACAAGCCCCTGTGATAAGACTGTTGTCCATTGATGGTCTTGTTGGCCTGATAACAGACAAGCCCCTGTGATAAGACTGTTGTCCATTGATTGTCTTGTTGGCCTGATAACAGACAAGCCCCTGTGATAAGACTGTGGTCCATTGATGGTCTTGTTGGCCTGATAACAGACAAGCCCCAGTGATAAGACTGTGGTCCATTGATGGTCTTGTTGGCTGATAACAGACAAGCCCCTGTGATAAGACTGTTGTCCATTGATGGTCTTGTTGGCCTGATAACAGACAAGCCCCTGTGATAAGACTGTGGTCAATTGATTGTCTTGTTGGCCTGATAACAGACAAGCCCCTGTGATAAGACTGTTGTCCATTGATGGTCTTGTTGGCCTGATAACAGACAAGCCCCTGTGATAAGACTGTGGTCCATTGATGGTCTTGTTGGCCTGATAACAGACAAGCCCCTGTGATAAGACTGTTGTCTATTGATGGTCTTGATGGCCTGATAACAGACAAGCTTATGTGATAAGACTGCTGTCCATTGATGGTCTTGTTGGCCTGATAACAGACAAGCCCCTGTGATAAGACTGTTGTCCATTGATTGTCTTGTTTGCCTGATAACAGACAAGCCCCTGTGATAAGACTGTTGTCCATTGATTGTCTTGTTGGCCTGATAACAGATAAGCCCCTGTGATAAGACTGTGGTCCATTGATGGTCTTGTTGGCCTGATAACAGACAAGCTTGTGTGATAAGACTGCTGTCCATTGATGGTCTTGTTGGCCTGATAACAGACAAGCCCCTGTGATAAGACTGTTGTCCATTGATTGTCTTGTTTGCCTGATAACAGACAAGCCCCTGTGATAAGACTGTGGTCCATTGATGGTCTTGTTGGCCTGATAACAGACAAGCCCCTGTGATAAGACTGTTGTCCATTGATTGTCTTGTTGGCCTGATAACAGACAAGCCCCTGTGATAAGACTGTGGTCCATTGATGGTCTTGTTGGCCTGATAACAGACAAGCCCCTGTGATAAGACTGTTGTCCATTGATTGTCTTGTTGGCCTGATAACAGACAAGCCCCTGTGATAAGACTGTGGTCCATTGATGGTCTTGTTTGCCTGATAACAGACAAGCCCCTGTGATAAGACTGTTGTCCATTGATTGTCTTGTTGGCCTGATAACAGACAAGCCCCTGTGATAAGACTGTGGTCCATTGATGGTCTTGTTTGCCTGATAACAGACAAGCCCCTGTGATAAGACTGTTGTCCATTGATTGTCTTGTTGGCCTGATAACAGACAAGCCCCTGTGATAAGACTGTGGTCCATTGATGGATTTTTGGCCTGATAACAGACAAGCTTGTGTGATGAGACTGTGGTCCATTGATGGTCTTGTTGGCCTGATAACAGACAAGCGCCTGTGATAAGACTGTGGTCCATTGATGGTCTTGTTGGCCTGATAACAGACAAGCCCCTGTGATAAGACTGTGGTCCATTGATGGTCTTGTTGGCCTGATAACAGACAAGCTCGTGTGATAAGACTGTTGTCTATTGATTGTCTTGTTGGTCGTGTTTCTATCACTGGTTCAAGGCCTACCCAGGGTGTTTCTGTTACTGGTGCAAGGCCTTCCCAGGGTGTTATCTACAACTATCTTCATATGGCTTTCATTGCTACCCCAGATCCTTAGTCAAGTGTCAAGAGTCAGAAGGGTAAACCTACAGTAAAGTGACATTAAAACATGGATTCTGTGTCATATCAGGTTTAGTCCAAAACATGTGCACATTTACTAATAATTCCTAATATTGATCAATTCATCACATTTCTGAACAGAAATTTGATTCTCTTATTTGCATCTGTCTTTGTTTGTGTTTATGATGACTATGATTATGATTGTTGTTATTGCAGAGGTCCCCAATGCCAGCTCCCCTGGGACGTACCGCCCTCCGCCCCGCACCCGTGAGGTGGTGGTCAAGGGACAGGTTGTCAAGCTCAAGTACTGCTTCACATGTAAAATATTTCGCCCCCCTCGGGCTTCCCACTGCAGCCTTTGTGATAATTGCGTTGGTAAGTATGATGTCTGTGTGTCTTCCACACGTATGACCACACCTTTCTGTCCTCCTCGTACACACTGGGGATTCAGGAATCACAAACCTGGGAATTCGGGGTAGGAATATAGGTCCCCAGCAACCTGTACTTTCACAAAGGAATTTCTTTTGTCCCATGGTTACCCGGGGTAGAATGTGACTGCGAGGTGTCAAAGGCGACCATTTTGGGAATCTGTAGGGCTTCCAGATTAGAATTGGTTCCTATCTACCTTTGCTGGTCGTAAGAGGCGATTTAATGAATCGGGAGGTCAGGCTCTGAGACTTGGTTCAGGGTGTGTCATTGTTTCCCAATTGGGTGGATTGATGCTCATGATGTCAATGACTGGATTGTCTGGTCATTGTGCCGAAATATCGCTGAGTGTGATGTTAACCAGGTGGTTAGGCTCTGAGACTTGGCTGTTTTATGTGTCATTGTACACCAGGGTCACAGCTCATACTGCCAGACTGGTTTGTCTGGTCCATGCCTAAAGGCTGGCCTGTCAATAATCGAGTCTGGCTAAGACAATCCAGTGATTGACATCATCACTGTCGATCCATGCAATGGTGATACAATGACATGTATACATTAACCAAGTCAGCGAGCCTGACCCCCCGATCCCTTTAGTTGCCTCTTAAGACAAGCTTAGTCGCCTTTTACACACACAAACACACTCTCCCACCCACACACAAACACACTTACCCACCCACACACCCACACACAAACCCACCCACAAACTCACTCACCTACCCACACACCCACCCACACCCACCTACCTACCAACACAACCACCTACCTACATTCCAACTTACCAGTGTTCAAGATTGGGCCTGAATGTTAAGGGACCCTTGTCATGACCTTCATATTACAGGTTAGGATGTTGGGGTTCCCCAGATTCAAATACTGTAGGAGCAGACCTCCAGGACTCCAGAACCCCACCTAATTTCTACCAACTCTCACGGCACGTTTCCTTCCCAGCTGGAGGGAGTGTCCAGTATACTCTGGTGTACATGGTTTTGTATTGATTTCTGTACATTTATTCTGGAGAGATGATAAATGTTATAGCAGAATGGCTGAGCATGATACTAGGGTTGTATTTACCTACTGTTTTCTGATGGATAATATGGAAATTGTGAGGAAAAGGTGCAGGTCTTTATAGAGACGTACGCAGCACTTATTCCCGAGGGCAAGAAATCATCTGGGAGATATATCTTTAGCCTTTGCGAGTTATTGATTTCAGAAATAATAGGTCTGAACGTTTGGGTATGTGAAGGATATCCTTCTATCTGTTTTGGAATCTATTATTCAGTGACTGAACATTATGTATCGACATGTTGAAACATGGAACACTGACAGAGCTTCATAGATCCAGCCCATGCCACTGTGCAAAGAGAATTGTGCAAGCTGGAGTCAGTGATGAAAAATTGATAATCTGTCGGTAGGTTTGACCTATATCTGCAGTTGCTCTTTCTCAATGTGAAGCTTTTGGGCATTGATTTTTGGGATAAAGAGCTGATACTGACCTTTGTGTCTCGCTTTGTGAAATGCAGCATGATTCTGAGAATATGTGGGAGTGTGTGAAGTATGTTAGTCTCAGATGTGTGATGGCAGGTGTTCATAGTTGAAGATCTTCTCATCTGATTCAAATACCATTGGTATGTTGAGAAGAAAAGGCCCCATGTATCTTGTCCATGCTTCTGAAAACAAAAATGGGATCAAGTTGGATACAGATCTGAGCTCTAGATGCGTAAAATCAATCGCCATTACCCAATTAATTTTGAGTTTCTTGCCTACACATTCTCAGGAAAAATTTAAAACGCTACATAATTTACTTAATAAATTTGCTATAATCAGACCCAATGGGATTCTGGTTTAGAATTGGTCCCTAGGAACCTATGCTTGTCGTACAAGATAACAATGGATCTGGTTGTCGGGCATACCCAGGCGGTATGGGACGTTGTTCATAATATCAATCACTGGTTTCCTTGTCCAGACTTGATTGTTTACAGGCCACCGTCATATGACTTATATGTTTGTGAGTGTGGGATGAAACAAACAAACTATGAAGTGTATATTAGGGGCCTGTTCAAAAGTTTGATGTCGAATAATAATCTCAATTCCTTAAGTTTATGGGTTAGGGGATTAATGGCCCTGCAAGTTTTCCATCCAACAAAATGAACTAACCTGATTCCTCAATGTGTAATATAGTAAGGGAACTAAATAGGGCTGGGACGGGTAAGTCGGGTACCCGGGTCGGGTGGGTACTGAGAAGGACCCGGGTACCCACAGGGCTACCCGGACCCGTGGTTAGTCACGTGATATATTGTTTACTGACAAAAATATCTAGAACTCTATGGTTAAACTAAAAGTCACTAATGTTCGCATTTCTTTCTGACTATGCACCCATTCCTTCTGATTTTTCATATAGTTGTATAAAGATATAACTTAATTCAGCTTCAGTGTATGAATGACCAGATTGTTTCATACGTGTATCTAAATACGTTTTTGGCAGGGCTATGCTATAAATGTTCCCAATCCGACTTTTTGAGATATCTCCTGAGACCTACAGTGGGTACCCGGGTAGGGTCGGGTAATAGGGGGGTGGGTACCCAGGTAGGGTCGGGTAATAGGGAGGTGGGTACCCGGGTAGTAAATTTGGACTCGTCCCAGCCCTAGAACTAAACCAATCCTGTTTTAATTCAGATGCTGTTAGCAGTTGTCATTAAATACATCCAGTCCATCTAGTGTAGTGTGTAATATATGATGACAGATTTGATCTATAAAAACCCAACAAATTATTGTCAACACCAAGTAAATAAACTTCATTCAATATACATTCCGAAAACAACAGGGCAAAACACGAATGTGTGACAATAGAGCCCACGGAAAATGGAAATTCATCATTTTCAGAATTAAGTTTTTATAGTGGGTAAGGAATTAAGTTTTTTATCCGACGTCAAACTTTTGAACTGGTCCCTCAATCCACTGCACAGTAGAACTTGACGCTGCTTGTGTACAAGCAATAACACGATAAAATGCAACTCAGAAAAGAAGAAGAGGAACTTTACAGACTCATATGCATTATGCCCTCTTTTGAAACTTAATCTTTTTTCTCCCTGCTGAATGTTAATTATTCTTCACAGATGTAGATATGGAAAGGAAATATTGTCAAAACAGACACCCAAACAGCATTTCTGTTTTATATTCTATCTCACCATACATAATACATTTTTTAAGCTCCTGACGGAAAATATCCAAGTATTAAAGGGAAAGTAATTACATTCAGAAATTCAGTTTAGATAATTGTACTACAAGTTGTAATACAGCTAGAACCTAACGACTGGCCGATGAAGAAACCCTTCACCTAGACGTGTAACTAGACCTCTTGTAACTTGCCGTTTCAGAATGAAAGGAAGTAAGTGCTGATACAGTCTGTGCCAAAACCTTTTGAGACTCTCCAAATATGACTCTTCGCATCATTTGAATTTAGTATTTATGTGGGCTTTTTGTGAGGTGATCTCACTAGCCTAAACAGAATTTTGCTAGACTCTGGCTTCAGACCAGTGGCTAAAGTCGCAGACTGCTGATATCTAGATTCAGCTACTGAGGAATGTATCCAACTGTTTCTTGACTGTTAGGCTGGGACTGCAGGTGTACAGTTACAGATCTTGATGGTTGCTGGCCTAATCACACCTCCCCTGGGATTCAAGGGGAGCTGTCGTGTTACATGTAACATGTGTTTTAGTCTCCCCTACACTAATAGCTGTTACGGAGTGCCCATGCATCCTGCGTGTCTGACATTGTGTGGGCCAGCATTCTATTATATTGCTGTTAACAGGTATGGTGAAGTGTGTCAGGTTACAGTGCGAAGTGTGTTTCTGGAACACCCAGGTGTTGGTAATGATGTTCTGAAAGAGCAGAGGAGACGAGCTGCCTGAAGTTAGTCTAATCAAACGGTCACAGAAAGTGTGGCATTTCCTTTTGGAAACAAAGACAGTTATGTACATTAATGTTTCAGTTTGGACCTTTTGTTATGCTGCACATTAAAAAAGTATCACAATTTTTTATAAGAAAGACTGGAATGAGGAGGATATTTAGGAGACTAGAAATATCAACTTTAAAACTAGTATGAATGATTTCAGTATTGTTTCAGTGTGAAGATCCGGGGTAGAATAGGTCTTCAGCAACCCAAGATTTTGTCTTGCCGTACAAGGCGGCTATGCTTTTGTTGTAAGAGAAGACTAACTGGATCTGGTGGTCAGGCTCGCTGACTTGGTTGATGCCTGTCATCGATCCCAATTGAGTGGATCGATGCTCATGATGTCAATCACTGGATTGTCTGGTCCAGACTCGATTATTTACAGACCGCCATCATATAGCAGGAATATTGCTGAGTGCGGCGTTAAACAACAAACAAACAAACAAAACAAACAAAGCTTCAGTGTGTGTGTCTAAATGGACCAGGCAAGCCAGTGATTGTAAGCAAGATCAGGATCCACTGACTAATGATGACTAAGGGATCGGGTCGTCAGGCACGCTGACTTGGTTGATGCATGTCATCATTTCCCAATTGTGCGGATCGATGCTCATGATGTCAATCACTGGATTATTTACAAACTGCTGTCATATAGCTGGAATATTGCTGAGTGAGTGTTAGACAACAAACAAACAATGTCATGGCAGTGTGTTTACCTGTCGGGGAGTGAGACAAGCCAGTGGATGATGGCAAGTGGAACGATCCTTATTTTACTATCAGTGTGGCACAAAGACCCCCAAACATACAGGTCATTCGTTCCTCAGTGTGTCAGCTTGTGAAGAACATTGGATACTTTGGACCTCTGTTGTCCTGAATCACTACGCAGATAAAAGAGCGGACATTGAAAACTGTTCTATAAAAGATGGGACATTTTAATGAAAACTGTTCAATTGTGAGAGTGGACATTTTAATGGAAACTGTCTGGCCTGCTTTTGTGAACAGTTGCCGCCGGCCCAACACACAAGCTCTTGTGCTGAATACCTGTTTAATTGTCTCTGTAGTCGACTGCTGAATCCTGTACATTCCACACAGGTAATCTGGGTGAGGGGAAGGCAGCTCCAGACTTTACAGTTTGTTTTCATAGTCTCACCAGACAGACCAATCAGCTTACACACAGGATCCAGCCTCAAATTATGTCTCGGCATAGGTAGATCCAGAGTGGGGATCGTGGGGTCCCCGCTTTTGAAAACCAAACGTTTGTTGGAGACAGAAAAATTGTCTGGGAGAGGATTTTGACATTTTGGACCTCTCCCTTTCAAGAATGCTGGATCTGCCCTTGCTGGAGCAGATTAGATCCTTTTTAAGTCCTCTTTAGTCAGCTCTCGTGACAAGCATGGGTATACCTGGTACCCTACCCCTGGGATTCTGGGTAGAAGTGGTCCCCAGCAGCTTGAGTTGGCCGAAAGGATTGGGTGTAAGTCTTAATGGATTTGGTGGTCAGGTTTGATGACTTTGTAGGTGCCGTACCCTGTTGAGGTGGATCATTGCTCATAATATCAATCACTGGATTGTCTAGTCCAGACTCAATCGTTTACAGGTCACTGGAATATTGCTGAGTGTGAAACAAACAAAACAAACCTAGGTATAGTCCTTGTTAGCATGGTTAGTCATCCCTTATGCATGCATGACATTTTGTAGATATCATCGAGGGATAAATATGTGGTTCAGTTTAAAACTACCGTGGAGAATGAATATTTTACAGAGTTATGGCCCTTGTTTGATCTTTTGGACATGATCGTGCACAAAACCGCCAAAGGAACAATTATTATCAGAACCACCATAGATGACATTTTGAATATGCGGTACATCATTAAGTGATTGGTCATATGGATGACTTTGCCTTCTTGTTATATGTTATTGTTCGCTGTACAGGAAGTTGTGGCATGTACTGTCAACTCCTGACCCACATTTGATGATTTACAGGCCCCATAGATAATAATAATGATCATTATCATAATAATCATAATACATGTAGGCCATTTATGTTGCACATATTTCCACACACACAAGGACATGCTAAAAGTGCTATTATTAGTAATATATTACAGGGTTAGAAACTAACAGTTTTTGTCCACTAGTCCTTATAATGATAACTTATAGCAAAACCCCTTAAAATGGGCCAATTTCTACTAGTCCTTAGGATACTTTTACTATTGGGCCGTCTGGTAAGGACTACAGGACTGGTGCCAATTCTAACACTGTATTACCCCGGTAACTGGATCAGTGTGCACTCAAGAATCATTCTCAGCTCCTTTGGGAGTATACAACCCAGGCTGCCTTTGGGCGCTAGAAGTTGAACCAGGTACCCCCATTCAATGCTGTGTGAACCAAGGCACATTTGGAACAATGTACTTTGCCCAAGGAGATACAGCTGTAGTATCGTTAACAACCTTCACAGACCCATTCACCCTAATTATGTCCAAATCTTCTTCAATATGACATGGTAGATTTTAGATTTTGTTGTTGTAGTAACTAGTAATTTGAACTCTGTCCATAACCATAGAAAATAATAATTGCCATGATATTTATGGAATTACCTACACTCAACTCATTCGAAATCCACCTACACTGAACCAGTTCCAAACCTCACCATCATCTGAACAAGCGATCCAAAATATGGTCTTGATAAAATCACCCAGAAAGGAAGACAATTGAAGGTGGCAGAACCAACCTATGTTATATCCCTTGTATTCCCCATTTCTACCAGTTCTTCATGATAACACATAATTGCTGGTGTATAACTGATGCTATACGATTGTCTGGAGACATCTACAGAAGCTCAGGTCGCTTCCAGCCATGAATATGGAAATACAGCGCCAGCGTCATGCATTATGTATTGGCTGTAGCCAAGTCACTGACGTTAGATATCGAGGTGACCACGATAACGATACAAATGTTGGCCAGACAACGGTCATAGGTTTTACTTTTGTACGTGCAAAGTGGTTTGTTATTGATGTTTGGTTTGTACGACCTCCCTCTAAAGCTGTTGCTTCCATTACCAGTTAAACTGATCATTGCTACAAGGAAAAATGTTTTCATTACCATTTGCTAATGTTGTACAAGCGCTGTCCGCTGTTCAGTCAGATTTATTTCTGACCATTGTAGGGCAGAAGATAGTAATGGAATGGAGGCCAGAGCAGGTTAGCCTCAGTTTGTCAGTTCTCTCGTACTAGATTATGTAATTCACTTGCAAAACATTGAAAGGAAAGATGGTTTTACCCTGTATGATATCATTGTGCTAGCACTGTAAACTCGGCATTAGTCCTGACTTGTACACGCAGACACACACGCACACGCACACGCACACGCACACACACACACACACACACACACACCACACACACACACACTTATACACATGCACATCGTTTAATAAGTGCAACAGAGCTCCACATATTGAGCAATTGAGTTTTTACTCCAGGGTTTCTATTTTAAATGGGTTATTACATTTTTCATTGGGTAACCAATATTTTGTCACTCATTTATTCATCACTCTCTAGGGTTTTTCCCAAAATTAGTGAACATTTTAAGATTTAAAAAAAATGAAATAATGTTTTAGATGTATATATAACTGTTCTAAATATATATGCTTGACTCAGAAAGCAAATTAGCTCGTAAATGTGTTTCCGAAATTAGCTCCTTTGTACGCATGCCCAAAAAGCATCATTGGGTATTTACGCGTGCTGGTTTATACATTTGAGTTTTTCATTTAATGCATGCGTTTCTGTACACAAGTTAATTGAATATTCTTGGGGGGGGGGGGGGGGGTATTTTATGCAAATACGCTGCTTATCTGTACCTCCAGTGCAATAATCTTGAACATTACGTTAAACCACATTTAACCTTACCTTGACAAGATTCCATACACCGTACATTGTCCTACCAAACACCCATGCTCTATTAGAAACACACTCATCAACAGTGAATGTGCACACCTTGAAACAGTTTTTGAAGGGTTAGCCCAGTGGTTAAAGCGTTTGCCCAGTCTGAAGGCCCAGGTTCAATTCCCCACACGGCCTCACACTCACTCACTCACTCACCTGATCTTACTGCACCAGTCTGCTAAAACCCTTTGAATAATAATGAGCTTTATAATGAATTGACTTGTTTTGTTTGTTTCAGAGCGCTTCGACCATCACTGTCCCTGGGTGGGCAACTGTGTTGGCAAGAGAAACTATCGCTATTTTTACCTCTTCATCCTGTCCCTGTCAATACTGTGTATTTACATATTTGCCTGCGTGCTTACACATCTCATACTGAGTAAGTACCCTTTTTCATGTTTATGATTCAATTGTATTTATCCCCCGCCGCGCGAAAGCGCGAAGCGGGGGATATAGTATTCACGACCGTCCGTACGTCCGTCCGTACGTCTGTCCGTCCGTACGTCCGTCCGTACGTCCCACCTGTTTGTTGCCGCGATATCTCAAGAACTAAACACTGGATTGTCTTCATATTTGGAACTATGGTGTATATACAGACTCCGCAGACACCAGTCGGTTTTGGTGACCTTGATCCCATTTTCAAGGTCACAGCAGACAAATCTGCTTTTAGAGTTGGAAAACGGTGTTGCCGCGATATCTCAAGAACTAAACACTGGATTGTCTTCATATTTGGAACTATGGTGTATATACAGACTCCGCAGACACCAGTCGGTTTTGGTGACCTTGACCCCATTTTCAAGGTCACAGCAGGCAAATCTGCTTTTGGAGTTGGAAAACGGTGTTGCCGCGATATCTCAAGAACTAAACACTGGATTGTCTTCATATTTGGAACTATGGTGTATATACAGACTCCGCAGACACCAGTCGGTTTTGGTGACCTTGACCCCATTTTCAAGGTCACAGCAGGCAAATCTGCTTTTGGAGTTGGAAAACGGTGTTGCCGCGATATCTCAAGAACTAAACACTGGATTGTCTTCATATTTGGAACTATGGTGTATATACAGACTCCGCAGACACCAGTCGGTTTTGGTGACCTTGATCCCATTTTCAAGGTCACAGCAGGCAAATCTGCTTTTAGAGTTGGAAAACGGTGTTGCCGCGATATCTCAAGAACTAAACCTCTCGATTGTCTTCATATTTGGAACTATGGTGTATATACAGACACCGCAGACACCAGTCGGTTTTGGTGACCTTGACCCCATTTTCAAGGTCACAGCAGGCAAATCTGCTTTTGGAGTTAGAAAACGGTGTTGCCGCGATATCTCAAGAACTAATCGCTGGATTGTCTTCATATTTGGAACTATAGTGTATATACAGACACCGCATACACCTGTCAGATTTGGTGACCTTGACCCCATTTTCAAGGTCACAGCAGGCAAATCTGTTTTTGGAGTTGGAAAACGGTGTTGCCACAATATCTCAAGAACTAATCGCTAGATTGTCTTCATATTTGGTACTATGGTGTATATGGCGGGGGATATTTCGTCACTTTGTGACAAATACTTGTTGTATTTTGATATATGTGTGGGCACAGGTACCCAGCGGAATAATTCACTGCGATTTGTTGTGCAGAGTTGCCTCCCTTAGTTTGGATCTGTTGATCTTGGGTTTGAACCCTAGATTGACCCTGATTATTATGCATGGTTTAGTCTTAGAGTGTTAACGAATTCAGATGAAACAGTGAGAGATGACTAAAATATTGTTTCAACTTTCTCACTCAACGCTGTGCTGTACTTAAACATTTACTTATCTCAGTCTTAGCATGACAAGGGGCACGGGTGGCCCAGTCTTCTAAGGCACCGCGATTTGCTGTGCAGAGTTGCGTCCCTTGGGCATGCCAGAAACTTATGATTGTGGGTTCGAATCCCAGTTCGCCCCGATTATGTTTCTAGGTTTGTCAGCGCCATACCCATGCTCGTAGGTTTCACCAAAGTGGTAAACATCTGAAACCTGCATCACTTCGGGCTTTCCTCCCACATTAAGCTGACACGCCGTGATATAACTGGAATACTGTTAAAAGCCGCGTTAAACCCAACTCACTCACTCATTCTTAGCATGACGATCACTTTGTAAAACAAGGCTGTGTTTCAAATTGCATTTCATCATGTTCCAAAAACATTTGAGTCTGCTGGCCCAAACTCGTATGTCATTAGCTTCAGTAGATGTTGTGCCCATGTGCAAGAGACAGCTGACCAAAACTCAGTACTCAAACGGAGCTTCCAGCTCATGGCTACAAAATAATCCAGCTGACATTTTTGGATAGCATGTGTAGAAAATATCTGAAATATGGGTTTATTTATGTGTTTGTCCTTACTGGCACTGGTTCCTGTAACGGTCCAGCAGGCAGGCACTGCCAAATCCAGTGCTAGATAAAGAGCATTGAGTGCACTAATAATCAGGTCCCACTGATTGTAAAAAGTAGGTTTTGCTGCAAAAAAAAGGTGCCTTCTCTCGGTGGGAATAGCAGTTTAGATGAAGCATTTGTGTTTAATTTGGGAAAAAAGATTCTTTATTCACTGTGTCATTATTGATTTGGCTACAGGAGGGCTTTAAAAATCTATCCAGTTGGGCCTGAGATCGATACAGTGACCTGGTAAATTACTCAATTAATACAGGAAAGGGCTATTTTTTAGAAAGTTAGCTTCACAGATGCTGTAGTTGTTTGCCCAGCGAAAGAATGTAGTTTCATGTCATTTTCTAAAGCATTTACTACATTTAAGATACCATTTTGGGGGATGAATTTCTGGCGGGAGGATTTGTGACCAGGTGTAAGCGCTTCGGTTCCATTGCCCACGTGAGCAGGGTTTCAATTTGGCTTCGTTTCCTAATGTCCTAAAGTTTCTTGTCATAATTCATGATCCTCCAGAAGGATGTCCTATAAAAAAAATGACAAAATAATGTAAATCATGTGAATGTTTGAATAACGTTCATTTCTATAATTGTTGTTGTTTGGGAACAATGTCCCCAACTGTCACATTAGAATAAGACAGTACTCCTCTGATTGAAGAACCCACAATATTGTGATGAGATGTAGTAGAGCCCTGTTTCCCATGAAACAAGGAACTTACAGTAGAGATGCAGGAGCAGCATTAGAAGTTGGCACTAAAGTACTCACGGAAATGGAAAAAAACTGTTTTTTCGATCTCAGATTTTAAATAAATGCAGTTAATATACAAAATATATAAATATTCAAACAACTCAATTAGTACTAATTGGTCCTTTTTAAGGGTTTTGCTATATGTTATCATTATGAGGACTAGTGGACTAAAACTGTTAGTTTCTAAAGCGTTCGCTCGTCACGCCGAAGACCCAGGTTCAATTCCCGACATTGGTACAATGTGTGAAGCCCATTTCTGGTGTCCCCTGCCGTGATATTGCTGCCATATTGCTTAAAGTGGCGTAAAACCAAACTCACTCACTCACTCCCCTCAGATCAGAAAAAATTGACAGTGAAGTGATGGACAAGAATTGTTTCTCTGACTCCCAGTCTTCGCATCTTCGAAACAATGTTCTGAACTGTTGACCTTGCTAATGCTGTTTTATGATCAAAACATGTTTATTTCACATTGTTGGTAATTAAGGTCAGATTGATTTCATGATCTAACAATCTGTGAGGATTGTGGAACATGCCTTGCATGACTTCAGCTCAACACGAGGACTTTGGCTTTGATTAGACACCAGTAATCCTCAACATGGTTCCACTAGGCAATTTCATTTCATCCAACTTTAAGATGATTAATTCTTCAAGTATCATTATGTCGCCCATGTGATGCTAATGTGGAAGTATAGTAAGACCACGTAACAGAGGACGTACATGCGGATGACGTGCATGTCACTTGTTCTGAAGCATCTATACAGGTTTCTATGGAAGGCTGTTGTCTGAAGCGTCTACACAGTTTATACCTTTGCAAATTGTGTTATATTTTTCAGATCGCAAATCTCACCTTTTTGGACAAATCAATTGCAGATTTATTTACCCCTTATTTAGAAGTAGTAAGTTCTTGCACTGAAGACACAAGTTCATGTGTACTCTTTGTGGAACATTTTGGGTGTTCCCACAAAGATAAGGTGCTGAAAATTGCTCAGAAAACCTTACCCACCTACATTGTAGAACAGTAGGAGTTTGATGTAGAGGACGTTCCTGGGGTGTTGGGGTGCTGGATCTGCAGAACCTTTACAGTTGAAACCCAGTTGCTTCTGATGTGGAAACTTGGGGAAATACTTTACACTATTTCAGGGGTGTGAAATGCCAATTGTTTTCAGGCACTACCACCAGCTATGTTGAGTTCTGTCCCTACCCCTCTCTCCCCCTCCCACTCACTCACTCACTCACTCACTCACTCACTCACTCACTCACTCACTCACTCACTCACTCACTCACTCACTCACTCACTCTAGTGATTTGATTTCATTCTACTTTTGAAATGACAACCTCCCTTTACCAAATTTGAAAAAAATATCTTCAGGATATTTGGGATGACAATCAGTCAGTTTCTAAGACAATGAACCGATCTGAAACCCAGTGTCAGCTGATTCACCACTGCAAGCACAAGTTTACCTTGATCAAAGTAATGCCATTTGTCATTAACAAGTTCACTGTGATCACTACTGAAATTGCTTTTGATAGATAGGATGAGCTAATTTTAACCAGTTCTCTTTACTGGACATTTGCATGCCCTTGTTGGCAGTGCTTGCATGGCTGGCAGTGAACACACAAGACCAACAGAACCCAGAACAAAGTCTCCTGGCTGAAGCTCTGACATTGACATTTTCTGCCTTTCACTGCTTGAGCCAGTCTCCAGTTACAAGCAAAATTTCCGCTCCTAGAATTACTGATAATTCCTGCTGCCACAAAGTGGTTCTGGCACCATGACCGGTGTAAAACTTTATACGTTGCTGTTGAAGGAGTTGCAAGGGCTCTAGCATAACAAGTCCTTTGGAATGGGGCTCGGTTGTAAAAAGAATCAAGAATATGTGCCAAGATATGACAGGAAATCATTAATGGTGGCGTCAATGGCTTTTAGATCTTTTGGATGATTACAAATTGAAACATTTTCTTATGATCTAAGATTTTGTTGTTTGATTAACAAACAGTACCTCAGTTTTATGTCTCAATATGATATTTTGCTTCAGAAGAAACAATTATTCCCTTGAAATATAACATCCTTACACATGAACCTGGCCTGGAAGCCTTACACAGAAACCTGGCATGGATCGAAGCCTAACACAGAAACCTGGCCTGGAAGCTTTACACAGAAACCTGGCATGGATCGAAGCCTAACACAGAAACCTGGCATGGATCGAAGCCTTACACAGAAACCTGGCCTGGAAGCCTTACACAGAAACCTGGCCTGGAAGCCTTACACAGAAACCTGGCCTGGAAGCCTTACACAGGAACCTGGCCTGGAAGCCTTACACAGAAACCTGGCCTGGAAGCCTTACACAGGAACCCCCGCCTGGAAGCCTTACACAGAAACCTGGCCTGGAAGCCTTACACAGAAACCTGGCCTGGAAGCCTTACACAGAAACCTGGCCTGGAAGCCTTACACAGAAACCTGGCCTGGAAGCCTTACACAGAAACCCCGCCTGGAAGCCTTACACAGGAACCCCCGCCTGGAAGCCTTACACAGAAACCTGGCCTGGAAGCCTTACACAGAAACCTGGCCTGGAAGCCTTACACAGGAACCCCGCCTGGAAGCCTTACACAGAAACCTGGCCTGGAAGCCTTACACAGAAACCTGGCCTGGAAGCCTTACACAGGAACCCCGCCTGGAAGCCTTACACAGAAACCCGGCCTGGAAGCCTTACACAGAAACCTGGCCTGGATAGGAAGCCTTACACAGAAACCTGGCCTGGAAGCCTTACACAATACATCCCTTTTTGAGGGACTGAGAACAATGTAATTGCACAGGGTTATACCATATATCGCTGTGTATAAGGCGAGTTTTTCGTACCTAAATTGAGGGGGTTAAGAAGTGGGGGTCGTCTTATACACAGAGTCGAAGATCTCACATTTTTTTCCACTGGCGATGTCAACCGGCGTCCGATAGCCAGCCCAGCATTTATCAATAAAACTTCGCATTTCATCCTAAATAACGGTTCCAATAACTATTTCTATACATAAACATGATTTGTATCTCTTTTCCTTGAATAAAGTTTAATAATTTCTGCAAATAAAGTTGAAATGACACTCGCCTCGATGCAGATTGTCAAACCAGCTGACACGGTAAAACAATCAACATCCGTGAGTAGAGAGCCGGAAAGGAAGTACCGGTAAGCATTTGCATATTGCACATGTGACCTAACATGTGATAACTGGTGAAGCTGAAATCAATTCCTGCTGTTTTTACAGTTCAGTGAGTTGTATTAACAACTTTTGGAGACAGTGTGTATAAGTGATTGTGGAATAAACACGCTGAATGTGAAGCAAACATAAGCCTAGTTAGTTACAACATAGTTAAATGGCGATTAAATTACTCACCATTGTCTCTTATATGTTATTACTTCATAAATGAATTTTATTTTTACGGGCACCAATTCGGTGTCGTACCGTGTAAACATAAAATGGCAACATGTGCTGGAGTTACACACGCGACCAATCTTCGTAGAAAAAGCAACGCAAGATAAACATATTTTTATTGCATATATAAGGTTTGTGTGCGCACTTGTGATGTGCTTCATTCCAGGTCGCCTTATACACGGAATATAGGATTTTTGGTTGATTTTTAAGGCGTGTACTAGGGGGTCGTCTTATACGTGGGGTCGCCTTATACACAGCGATATACGGTAATCTGAAATACTAACATCATTAAAAATTGCCAATCTTGTTCACGATGTTGCACATCAAAGGAATAGGAAATGGTCTACATGCAGTATTTGGCCCATTAGTGTGGCATTTTGGTCTCATACAGGATACGACAAGACATGCAGCCAGGAGCATGCGTCCCACCTGCTTCCTAAAGAGTAGCAGAGGAGAGCGCTGTCACAGATGCAGCATGCTGGCACCAGGCTTATCAGCAATACCCACAATGTATGCATATTTAATGCTTGTTATTGCACTTGTTATGACTGGCTGTAATTAACATGTCATGGGGTGCACACCTGCCTGACATCACTTCTACCTGATTTCACTTCTGTTCACCCAGCCAAGGAAACTAGTACCAATGACCTTCACTTACACCAGTGAACAGTGAATACCCCCTTCAAAGTAGCCCCACAATGAATTCCCCCTCTCAAGTAGCCCAAATGTGGGCCGAGTCCAGCTTCAGGATATGTGTTGAGTCAATGATCAAACCGCTTTGCTGGCCCCTGTGGCAGATGATACCAGGGACAGTTAAGTGTAATAATGGTTGGTGATACTTCCTTTGTACAATGTATGACAACTGCTCTGCGTAATTATTGATCTGCTTTGTTGTCTCCCGTCCCAATATCATATCTCTGTACTTGACACGGTTTTGATGCTGCCTAAAGCAATTACCTGTAATTGATGGATTTGTTTTCTAGGTGTTTTTTTTCAAGTGATCTCTTTGTGTTTTTGTTGTTGGATGCAGATTGTTGTTGGAGGGGTTCTGGGGATATTGACTGTCATGGTATAGTGTCCTAGCTCCTTGCTGGTGTTTGATGTGTTGCGTGTTGGTGCGCCTGTATGTCAGACCCAGATGGAAACAGGGTTGTGTATGGTCTGGCTCTGTCACTTAATGGTGATGTAGAGCAGCTGTAAGAAGCCCAGCTAGTTGGTAAAGAACTTGTACAGGAAGGAATGTGGATTAAATAGCTTATTTTCAGATCAGATCTCAGAGTTCTTGTAAGGAGAAATAGATCTGCTGACAGAATAACCTGTTAGTCCCATGCAGGAGCTCAGTGTAAGCACATCAGGAAAGGTTCTTAGTATTATGCCTGTCCATTGTCTGTGTTAAAGTAACATAGTTACGATCATCTTTGTGCTAGGCTTGCCTTTTGGACTGGGGCCAAGTACATTTTCTTTAATCAGATATGTATCTTTTCTTTGATAGAGTTCTGTAACATGTTGACAGTGATGCTGCATGTTAGGTGCGCAGTTTCTGATGTCCCTGTGTGTTTCCAGGTTCCCAGCACTCTGTTGTGAGAGAAGACAGGGTTTGGTCAGGTGGTTACGTTTGGTGTTTGATTGCGTGTAGTTCTTGCCCAACCTTGTGGGTTGTTGCTCATCAATCACTGGTTTGCTTGGTCCTGACTTGATAATATAGAGTTCTATGACTGACACAACACTCATACTTTAAAACAGATAAATTTTGGTTCCAGCACCAATATTGCTTTCATGAATGTATAATAATCAGCTAAGGATGGCTTATGCTTGCTGGAGTCGCCATCTTCTAAAAACACCATCTTGGGATTGGGGATTTGAGGGTTAGGTTGGATTTCCACCTCCCTTAAAATGAAGATTGAATGGTTGTTCATGATGTGTGACTTTGTTGATTGTGTGACATTGAACTCTGATAGCATGGATGGTTTATCATGCTATCAGCCACTGCTTTGTCTGGTCCAGACTCAATCTCTTGAAGATGTTGTGATGTGACTGAGTTTTGCAGACTGCGGAATATACAACATTCACTCAGTCATTGACTCTGCTCAAGTTGCACTCTGCACATCAGTACAGACAAACAATGTTGACAAATGGTCCCAATGGCCATCAATACCCCATTGCCTCAGGATCGTTTGGACACCGCCAGATTTTAGATTAGTGACTTTCGTCGCTCTGTGGCAGCTTGCAGCCTGCAAGTGGGGGTGGTCCCTGCTGTACAGGTTATAATTGAATGTATGAGTGTTGAATCAGACTGGCCTCGTTCAGTCTGAGCAAATTTGAAGACTCCTGCAG
This sequence comes from Haliotis rufescens, assembly GCF_023055435.1. NCBI lineage: Eukaryota > Metazoa > Mollusca > Gastropoda > Lepetellida > Haliotidae > Haliotis > Haliotis rufescens. The sequence goes on from NW_025964223.1 coordinate 7,086,820, forward strand.
TCGGACTCTGGAGGCCATTAGAAAGCCAGGAACGAAATATCCTTATCTCTGCCCAATGTTTCTGCCAACAGTGAATGTCTTCTTAGGGTGCTAGCACAATCAAAAAGGAATAAGAAATATTATGGAATCACACCAGGTCCCGCATGTCATAGCCAGCCTGGTAAGTGGTCTGAGCAGACGGCAACAGAGCAGACGCAACAGAGCAGACGTCCAGAATACCGATGGGTAGAATACAGACGACAACCAAGTTTTCACTGACATTTCATTTGTTTGGAAGGAGTACTGGCGGATGAAAGTGCCATGTTGTTGGATGGGAAATATCACGAAATTTAGTGGGGCTCAATTATGTCTTGTGTGGCCATTCAGAGGATAAGAGTGGTGTGTGTGAGACAGAAAAAGATATATTCATGATCTCAGTAATAGCAAGTATGGATGACCTTAATGCACTGTACCAGAATTATGATATTTTATATTGTTACTGTAATTGGCAAAAAAGAAACAATGTGTGTCACTTTTGATTTATTAACAAAGTGGAAAATATGATGGACATACACAAATTTCCTCCAAACCTAGCGATGTAGCCTTTTTCTGGAAGGTTGGGTTGCAGTACAGTAGAATATTTTTAGACATTCATCACACAAAATGTTATCTTCTAATTTGGGTACAGGAAGTAGAATTATTGTAGGAAGAGATATAATAGAATATAATTGTTACAAATTCCGCCAGGAAATGTAGAGTAGAACTAGCTAGCAAGACAGTGTAGGTGAGTCAGGGTAGTATTGTTAGGGATGACCAAGCATTCTCAACATTCTGGATTCTGTAGCAGAATATTTGTTCCCAGTACACCGTGCTTGACGTGAGAGTCACTGAATGAGGATATCCCATGCTTGATAAGAGAGTTGACTAATGAGGATTGGTAGTTAGTTAGCTACCCTGTGGATCACTATACATGCTTTAGTTACCGGTTTGTTTGCCATAGACACAATTATTTTTACAAACCACTTCATGGATGACTGTTGCTGACTGCGTCATGAACGCTGTGTTGTGTGCTGCAAAATTAATATTTTGGGCCTTTCATTGCAGTTATATGCTAATTGTCTGTTACCTGTGTAATCATCACTTATTTAGTCAGTTTAAAAACCAATATGTTCAGAAAAGAGTCACTTCCCACACATTCGATTAAATGGATGAAAGCCCGTCCCTTGAATTGTTCTGACCTTAACACCTGACTCTACCCAGTCATCAATAGATACTCACCCAAGGTTCATATGGGCTTGAACAGTCCTTGAATTGTACGCCCTGTACCAAGACATCAATATACAATCTCTGTCCAGCCATCAATAGATGCTCACAGTATCAGGCACTGGTTTACCTGCTCCAGAACTGTTGACTGCAGGCCTCTGTGATGAGACTGAACTATGGACTCGGAACAGGGTTTTGTTTGTTTGTTGTTTAACGCCACACTCAGCGATATTCCAGCTATATGATGGCTGTCTGTAAGTAATCAAGTCTGGACCAGACAATCCAGTGATTGATATGAGCATCGATCCACGCAATTAAGATACGATGACATGCATCAACCAAGTCAGTGAGCCTGACCACCCGATCCCATTAGTGGCCTCTTACAACAAGCATATCCGCCTGTTACGTCAAGCATGGGTTGCTGAAGACCTATTCTACCCCGGATCGCCACGGGTCGACTCAAACAGGGAGTCAGAGTGAATCAGAAGGCACAGTTTCAGTGCTGTGATGTAGTCAGCATCAAGGATGGGGCAGCTGTTTGTGTTGTGTGATAAATGAGATTACAAACCTCTGTTCAGTCTGAAGTCAGTCGAACATCAAATATTCCACATGTCATTAATAAATCACATGACCGTTGTTGCTGACAACAGAAAGCTTGCTCTGCTACACAAGGTTGTTGACAGTAGGGCTGCAACAATTACAGTATGAGGCGAATACGATTCATATCATAAATAGAGGATAATGAATACGAATATTAGTTTTACGAATACAGTAACCAGTCAGCAACTGATGTATTAATTGTTATAATCAGTGAAACAATAACAACATAAATTATTTGACATGGTTTGTTAACTATTAATGTATTACACATTCTATATCCTGCACTTATCCAGGTACTAGTATCTGCTCAAATGCAACAATGACCAGTGACCACAATACTGTCAAATTAAGTATTATAAGAGTGTTGTCTTTTAAGAAATCTATGCAATTAATATGTTGTCCTCATGGATATTTGTAGGTACAGGGTATTTAAATGCACATGATTGCATATTCATAAATATTCGATTCTTGTGGCCACGAATAACGAATTCAATTCATGAATGGATACGGTCCGATTCACCGAATACGCGAAAACTACTGGACAGAGAAGACCACTACTCACGGCACTGATGCCACCACCGAGGACATGTCCAGGAGATGGAGCAGAGGTTACCCTAAGGTTACGCAGGGTTTTGAGAAAAGGGGCTTGTTTAAGTGGCGGGGATAAATTTGTTGTTTGCAGTAATTGTTGGTCAACCAGATATGACCCGATATGATTAATGAAGAACGAAGCCCTGTTCAACTGTCCGCCAATACAGGCCAGCTGTATGTTTTGTTTTGTTTGTTTGTTGTTTAATGCCACACTCTGCAATATTCCAGCTATATGACGGTGGTCTGTAAATAATTGAATCTGGACCAGACACTCCAGTGATTGACATCATGAGCATTGATCCACGCAATTGGGATGCAATGACATGCGTCAACCAAGTCAGCGAGCCTGACCACCCAATCCTGGTCGCCTCTTACGACAAGCATAGTTGTTGCCTCTTACGACAAGCATGGAATGCTGAAGACCTATTCTACCCCGGATCTTCACGGGTCGCCTCTTACGACAAGCATGGAATGCTGAAGACCTATTCTACCCCGGATCTTCACGGGTCGCCAGCTGTAGGTGTACAGTGGGGGTCCCTGGTGATGCCAGAGGCCCCACACCCTGCTCAGTACAAATGAGGGCCAGTGGAAGACGGGAGGTGAACAGGGCGAGTGGTGAACCTGCAGAAGCCTGTCCAGGGAATGTCTGTGACAGGAATGATCCGAATCATCAGTCTGATAGGCGTTGAGTGGAAGGTCGTGGAGGAAATCTAGGTGTCTGTGCTACAGTATGTTAGTGGATTGATCTCTTGGTCTGGGCCATTACACTAATTGATGGACATATGAACCGTCTCACTGGACACATCTAGGGTTCCTCTTCAGGCAATATTTGGTTAGACCTTATATTTCCTGTGGGCTAATGGATGGGAGATGGTACAATTTGTTTGTATAGAATTAGTTTAAGGACGGAAGTTCTTTTATTGGGTGTATATGATATGCTGTTTTTGTTCTAGTCTTTTCTTGCAAGGGGTTAAAACACTTTATATATTTATTTTTTTTAAAGAGAAAAATGAATCCGAGAAACTGGCTTTATTGGGAGTTATATTTTAGGATAAGGATATGGTGTTTGGTCTGTTTTTTTATATTGTTTGTGGAGATTTGTTTATTTGTTGAAACCAGCAGCAGCATGAGATTAAGGAAATGTGACATTATGATTTGAAAGGGGAGTAGAGTACTGAATAAATGTTTCATATGTTACACCTAGGATCGTGGTTGATTGCTGGTATGATAACTTTCTTGAGCCTATGTTTGGTGTCTCCTGAGCTTCAGTTGTTTTCTGCCCGAGCTAAAGCTCTGGTTTACTCTTACGGTCCAGTATTGATTGTGGAGGTGGTAACCTGATTGATGGCAGCAACATCCAGCGGAGTGCTCCCTCTGTACAGCTAACACAATATAGATGTTGTTCTAGTGCTCCCAAACATGCACACCTCTGCCCAACTGTATGCCATTTCCTGTCCCAGACTCTCTGGTCACACAGCCACTCTATCCATGCACCATCTTCCTGTGGAACACTGAATGGCTGATAGCATGGTATGAGGATGGGCCATTGGTATTGATCTAGTGATTCCAGATGGATAGGTCCTCGAGTCTGTTGACGATGCTGCGGGGGATGGAGGAACCACGATGTGCGTCATTCACTGTGTAGCCTGACATCACAATATGCCTCCCTCACAGGATGCGTCATCTACAAACTGCTGTCCTTCTCCAGTTGCCGAACAAGCAGAAATTCAATTGTAACTATTATAATGAAGCCTGGGGAAGCTATTTAACCTGTTTAGTGACTGCCAGTGTGATAGTGAACCGGCATTGTGACCTGTCTTGCATTCCAAATACCATTGATTGCATGCAATGGGTAGACAAATTGAGATGTCGCTCACTGAAGGGAAGCAGTCGTCTCGCTAATGTCTTACAAACTGACTCAAGTGCAGGCTCTTCCCGTAGCCAATTGAAACGTTTTTTGTCAAAGAAATAGTTGTTTGAGGAAATATTGAGTTGACATGGTGGTATGTGGTTTGAGCGTCTGTTACAAGTTCTTGTATTAGTGCTGATACAGTCCTAAGCTTGAAGTTAATGGACATTTGATGTGTCTTCCTATCTGCTTCTTAGATGTTTTATCATAGGACTACTTGTATGACTCAGAGGCCCTTGACTCCAGGAGGAGTAACAGGTCAAAATTAGTTGGATAGAAAGCTGCCATCTTCCTGTCTCTGTGACCGTATAGGGCTGTCGAGTAACCTAGTGGTTAAAGGGTTCACTCGGCACGCCAAAGACCCGGGTTCGATTCCCGACATGGGTACAGTGTGTGAAGCCCATTTCTGGTGTTCCCCGCCATGATATTGGTGGAATATTTCTGGAAGCGGCGTAAAACCTCACTCACTCACTCACTGTGACATTTGTCACAGACTCATAACCTCAAATATGTTCAGTAAGCTGTCCAGTTCTATTTAATTATTCTACCAGCTGGAGGTGTTCTTCAAATATGAATCCAAACAATAATTGATAATGGTTATCATTGTTCAAAATTATATAGAAAGACAATGGTTCCTTGTCACAACCAGAATGTAATTAAGAGATTTTAGGGTTCCATCAAATTAATTACTGCACAAGGCCCCCTCAGTTTCTAAAACTGGTTATCAAGTATCAAGTATTCTGCCATTAAGAAGTCAAATTCAACCAAACGATTGGAATCTTGTAAGCTGGTCCTGTCGACCCAGATTAATACCTTGATATGACTAATGCGGTTTAGGGTGTCACGTCAGCAGAGACAGTGGACTTACGAGTATGTGATATATCGACATTGAAATAATAATGGTGTTGCAAATCCATTAGTCAACTCTGTCTTCATTGATACTACAGCTTCTAAACAGCTACTTAGAGATGTCATATCTATGGGTTTTGGAAAGAAGGAAGAAGAATCACTCACACAGTAACGGTCGGTGTAGGATTCACTGTTTTCACTGGGTATCACAGAGCCATGGGTGACACCGTGGTAAGGCAGCGCAATTAGGCAGCCCTGAAACCTGTCATCACCAAATAGTGTGAAGGCTTGTAACACTTCAGGCTTTCCTGAACTCACATACTTGTCAATACACCATTTAACGAGAGCTGGGACAGATAACTCAGGTACTCGGTCCAGGTGGTTCCTTAGTAGGACCCGGGTACCCACAGGACACCCGGACCCATGGTTGGTCATGTTTTATATTGTTTAATGACAATAGTAATAAAACTCTACAAGTTGCTAATGTTCGCATTTCTTTCTGACTCTTCACGTATTCCCACTGACTTTTATATGATTGAGTAAAGATAAAGCTTCACTGAAATTCAGTGTATGCATGATCTGATCGTTGTTTCCATGGATGAAAATGGTGAGGGCCAGAGCTGCAGAAAAACAATTTCCATTCAAAAATGTTGTACCCAATGCTTGAGATCTACACTGGGTACCTAGGTAAGGTCGAGTAATAGGGTGTCGAGTACCCGGGTAGTAAATTTGGACTTGTCCCAGCCCTACATTAAACCAAACTCACTCACTCGCCTGCTTGCTCACTCAGTGTCATCAAAGGGCACAAGTGGGACAGTGGTGTACACTGCTGACAACTTTATATCTTCCCCTGTCAGGGTTAGAACTGAACTCAAAGTTTTACTGGCCCGGGTGAAGATAAATTGCCCTTGTGATGATGATAAAAGAATTGGGAAATTTGTACTAAAGTACTCACGGAAATGATAAAAACCTGTTTTTTCGATCTCAGATTTTAAATAAATGCAGTTAATATACAAAATATATAAATATTCAAACAACTCAATCAGTACTAATTGGGCCTTGGCACAAATACAAAGTATCAAAGGTTTTTATGTCTTTTTACTCGTAAAAGTGTGTAAAAATATGAACAAAACAGACTATTGTGAAACTGAGCATAACCAGGTGTTAGTAGATCAAGGTGAATGTCCATGACCTATGACACCTTGACGACAGGTGAAAACAGGTGCTTGAACCCCACATGCATATGATTTGTCAGTGGTTAGTGATTTGTGAGTGACATTGTGGGATAGTGAATCATCATCAAAATATCAGAACGTAAAAGTAACATATTCCCTTCTCGAACAACAACTTACATGTCATTATTATTATGTACATAAACATAGCAGTTATTTTTATTGTTGTTTTCATAACTTTTTTCCAGGCTAATTTGCATAATGCCTATAGCCTGTTTCTGCCATGTCAATTTGGACTTAGTTTTACTTTTGAATGTTGAAAGTGCCTACAAATTACCTCCTGTAAAGTACATTTTGTATTGAGCACTCAGATAAAACTAGCAAATCCAGACTAGTACTTTTCCAGTTGTTTTGTTATTTCGTATTTACATCTACATAATGCTTTGTGTCGATTATTAAATCCAGCAAAACGGTTTTTTTCCATTTCCATAAGTACTTTAGCCCCGAGGAATTTGTACTAGCCCCGAGGAATTTGTACTAGCCCCGAGGAATTTGTACTAGCCCGAGGAATTTGTTCTAGCCCGAGGAATTTGTACTTCGCACAGGAATTTGTACTAGCCCCCAGAAATTTGTGCAAGCCCCCAGGAATTTGTACTAGCCCCCAGAAATTTGTACTTGCCCCCAGGAATTTGTACTAGCCCCCAGAAATTTGTACTAGCCCCCAGAAATTTGTACTTGCCCCCAGGAATTTGTACTAGCCTCCAGAAATTTGTGCAAGCCTCAGGCTAGTTGGCAAATGTTAATTTCTAACCATGCCTGTGTATCATCAGAGGGCACAGGGGGAATACGTTGTCTATTGACTACCTTCTGTAGAGACTCTAGGTCACGAGATGCCACAAGAACCTCAAGTTTGCTGTAAAAGCTGACTGAAATAGGAAGCAAGAGGCCAGGCTCTGTGCTGTGTCATCATGCATGCCCCAGTAGCATGGATGGGTGCTCATGCTTTCACTCACTTGTTTGCTAATTTACAAGCAGCAGTGATACAGCCAGAATATTGCTGAGTGCGGTGTTAATTACGCAGCATTTTTGTTTCACTGCATATTCCTACTCAACTAAAGTACGTACAGTACATCCTCAGCCCCTTGAACCTTCCATACTCAAGAGTGAAAATGTGCTGTGGCAAAGAATAATAGTGACTGGCATGGGGATATTCATCATTAGCTATGTGGAAGATGATACTTCATTTGAAGAATAATGAAAAGTGAAGTAACAAAACGTATTTACTGCTGCAGGATGTATAATGCGACTCACGATATGCTGTAGAGTCAGCTCCACATGGCTTTCTAATTACTAGACCCAACTTCCAGATAAAAGTAATTAAGTATATGTTTGATACATCGATTTTTGCCTACTCATGTGTATGATACATCAGAATAGGGTTTTTTTTCAATCTGTAGAAAACATTGTTTTATTAATAAATAAATAGCAGTCAAGGTATCGGGATGTCAATGATAGAGCTTAGCGGTGCTGGATTCTGCCTGTAGTCGTTTCATGACACTTGGTGCAGTCGAGAACTCCAACAGAATGTTGTGAGTGAGCCTTTGATTTGAATATTTCCACCAGCCGAGACTTACCTGGTTCTATTTAACTGAGAAAGTGTTGATCAAAGCTAGTACTTTCACTTGGATCAGGGTGTAGTGGGGTTGCCCAGTGGTTAATGTGTTTGCTTGTCATGTCAAAGATAACGTTTCGATTCCCCATGGGTACAATGTGGTGAGTCTCATTACTGATGTCCCTACTGTGATATTGCTGGAATATAACTTAATGCGTCATTAACCATATGCAGTGCGGGAGAAAAAACAACTCTCAGCTGTTACCTGGTTGCATTAGTGTTGTTTCGGACTCATTCATTGCATGGTTGAATCCCAAACTGATGATAAATGGTTTGCCTGCTCCAAACTGTATGATGAGACCACCATGACTTAGAAAACTGTTTATTTTCAAACTGTGTGTTTATGTTTTGTTTGCTTATCATTGCAGGAGCCCAGCACGATAACTTCCTCAATGCGATGAAAGAATCACCAGCAAGATATCCTTTCACAATATGGCTGCTGACCATTGGAAATTGTCATGTGGAACGTTGTACTGGGCAGTGTTAGAACTCTGCATAATGCAAATATTATTCAGGGCAGTGTTAGAACTCTGCATAATGCAAATATTATTCAGGGCAGTGTTAGAACTCTGCATAATGCAAATATTATACAGGGCAGTGTTAGAACTAACAGTTACTGTCGATACATTCATCCGTGTATGTTGCACAGGGGCTCAGTTGCTGCGTCCTCTAAGGCGCCACAATTCACTGTGCAGAGTTGCGTCACTTTGGCATGCCAGAAACCTATTGTTGAGGATTCGAATCCTGGTTCGCCCTCATTATGTTTCTAGGTTTGTCAGCACCCTACCTAAACTCGTGTGTTTCACACGAGTGGTAATCGTCTGAGACCTGCATCACTTAAGACTTTCCTCCTAGTTAAGTCAACAACTGTGATATAACTGGAATATTGTTCAAAGCGGTGTTAAAACAAACTCACTCACTCACTATTTACCCTGTGCTTGAGTTCATTAATTCTTTGCTATATATTTTTACATGATAGAGGATTGGAAAAAATCATCATTCCATCAAAGACGTTAACTAATCTTTACCATGTTGAATAGTGACAATGTAGATATGATAGTACGGGCATTGAACAATATCATCATATCCACAGTTAGCAATGAATTAGAGCTTTATTGGGATAGGGTAAGAAGAAATGAAAGCTGATCAGAATGTCAAAATAACATCCTTTAATGTTTGATTTGACAGTATATGAAAGTACACAATTTTTGAATTACATCAAAGCTCATAGAGGATTTATTGCAAATTGATGCTCAACTCTTCTATCAAAATTTTGTTAAAATTAATTGGGTTTTTTGGTCAGACTGTTCAAAAAACTAATCATAGGAAAGTTTATAACTGTTGGAAAATACATTTTTAAATGTGGACTTTAATGGTCTGCAAATTCAGTTAAGAAGCTGGATCTTTCACTCTCTGAATAACTTTTACACCAAGCATTCTAAATTTGTTTGTGCATTTTGAAGGATAGTGTGTAGTTAAATAGCATAAAATCAATAATGGTAAAAATTGTGTATCTCTTCCGCATCACTGTTTTGGCTGGATTCCAGAAAGAATCTATATGAATAGTGCAGGATAATGAAATATTCTGTATCAGCATCCCTCAGAGATTGATCAGGAGTTGAGACATGTTAACTAAATGTGGCTAGTATCGCTTTGAAAGGGATTATATTTCTGGACGTTCCAAATTTGGATTTAATTCTGTTCAAAATGACATTGAGGTAAACAATTTCCATCAATTAACAAACATGTTAAGGATATTAATAAATGCTTCAATGGACATCAGTGTTGTGGGGTAGCCTAGTGGTTAAGGTGTTTGCTTGTCATGCCAAAGACCTGGGTTTGATTCCACGCATGGAATGAATGTCCATTCTGGTATCCTCTACTGTGGTATCGTTGGGATATTGTGACAGCATGCAACTCTGGTGACTCAGTGGTAGGGTAGCCTAGTTGTTCAGGTGTTCACTCGTCATGGCACAAGGTTTGATTCCCCACATGGGTACAATATGTGAAGCCCATTTCTTGATTCCCTGCTGTGAAATTGCTGAAATATTGCAGAAAGTGGCATAAAACCGTAGCCACTCACACACTATATTCCCTCCCTCCCAGAAACTGATAAATCAGTATGTTATTGCCCAGTGACTATTATCAAAACTGTTTTAGTTTCATTTGTTTCAACAACGTTTGTCAACTACCGCTCAATCTTGGAATACAAATTTATCTTCTTGTGTATGGTTTCAATATATGTCAATTTTCTGGGGCGGTCGAGTAGCCTAGTGGTTAAAGCGTTCGCTCGTCACGCAGAAGAACGGAGTTGGATTCCCGACATGGGTACAATGTGTGAAGCTCATTTCTGGTGTCCCCCGCCGTGATATTTGCTGGAATATTGCTAAAAGCGGCGTAAAACCATACTCACTTACTCACTCACTGACTGTCAATTTTCTGTCTGTCAATTTTCTAAGTGCTCAGGTCGCATATAACTGTGTATACAGTAATAATAAGAATAAATCAAGATTAAGGGTATTGTCTTTATTCTGGCTCCTAAATAGTCTTGTCTAACCTCTTCCTTTATTACACAGCTATATAAGATGCACATACTCAAGTAACGTGTCAGAGTGGAAGGGTATTATTGACCTTGTCTGCTCTTATTGGTTTCAGTGTCCAAACGGTCACTGTTTAAGTAGACTTGTGTGACCATGGTCTGATATGCATTCATGGTTACTATCATAAAGAAGGTAGTCACAAATCACTTGTGTTCTAAAAAGACATCATTTTGATATAAGTTACTTTACAAGTTTACAGATACTTTGATATTTTCAAGTCGTGTTACTTGTGAGATGTTTCCAATGTTCTTTCATTTTCTTTCAATCTAATTAAAATCAGACGTTTTACTAGAATCTGATATTTCTCTGACAGTGTTAAGCATGAAAAGACAAGGGGGTCCTTGTCATAAAACTAAGGTTATTAGTTAAAAATGTAGGGTATTTTATCCCCCGTCTTTTTACATGAAGATCATACAAACCCTCCACTTTCTATTCAGCCAATCAGCATCAAGGCTTCTGATGTATATAAAAAACAACAACTTAAATTGGCTGTTTGTATGGACATAAAAAAAACAAACCTCCCCCCTCCCTCCCTTCCTCCCTCCCTCCCTTCTTCCCTACTTCCTCGCCCTCTCCCAATTGTTTTTGAAAACTCTTACCTGAAGAACCAGTGCTAGTGCGTCCTTTATGTAATCTCTGGCGGGTTTGTCAGGTCTTCATGCAGAGAGAGATCGTACATATGAGAGTAAAAGATTGTATGTTATTGATTTCCACTGTAACACTATGATTCCTTGACCGCTGTGTACCATTGTGGAGGCTATTATATGTTTCTTCTCAGTGTGGTCAATTATTGGTCTTGCTGGATTTCACACATATCTGACCACTTCAGAGCAAACCACGAACGAGGATGTAAGTCTGTCCTAGGTGTCGTCACGCTTGATTGACCCCCCCCTGCACCTGTGTGTCCTGCCAGTTTCTGCATTGGATGTGTTTAATTTAGTTGGCCAAAGTCTATTTCTGTCAGGCATGCACTTGTTTATTATTTGTGTCCTAGTTTGAAGAATTGATGTGATGTTTAAGATGAGTAAATTATGTAAATAGTAAAATAAGGATTGGAATAAAACTGAAAAAGAAAAGCTTGTGAAAGTAAATGGTTCATGAGTGTGCTAAAATGGAATAGTGGAAATGGAAATGTTTGTAAGTAAATTAACAGGGAGTACGTGCGTCAAAGATTATGTAGAAGGGGTCTTCTCAATTTCTTAAGGGGGCACGGGTAGCCCATTTGTCTAAGGCGCCCAAAATAGCTGTGCAGAGTTGCGTCCCTTGGGCATGCCAAAAACCTATGATTGTGGGTTCGAATCCCAGTTCGCCCTGATAATGTTTCTAGGTTTGTCAGCACCATACCCGTGCTCTTGGGTTTCACCAGAGTGGTAAACGTCAGACCTACATCACTTTGGGCTTTCCTCCCACATTAAGCTGACATGCCGCGATATAACTGGAATACTGTTAAAAGCGGCGTTAAACATAACTCACTCATTTCCTTAAAGATAATGGAGCCGAGGCCCATTATGTTTCAGGAATGGAGAGTTAAACGGATATTACCCTGCTTAAACACATCCCTACCCCTACACTTTGCCTAAACATTCTAAAGAACAGTGTCCAATGCTTTGTATAGATCACAACAGAGCACATGCAACAGTGGCAGATAAAACTATCAACTGTCCATTCCTGAAACATAATGGAGCACTTAAACAATAGAATGATGTCACAGATGTGTTTCAGTTAGGAGTCTCTGTTTATGTTTGTATAGAAGGACCAAGTACTTTCATCCAAGTAGATATTTTTTCCTTTTCAAAATTAAACCTGGTGTTCCAGATAAAGGTATTTCACTTGATGTATATTAAATACAAGAAGAGTTAACCTAAAACTATAAAAAAAATAAAATAGATAAGGGTTTTAGATAACACATGATACTAATTCTACAATATTTTCATATGTATGTTTCTGATATGTGTTGCTTACACATCTGTTAAGCATTTTGGTAGAACCAGCATTTGAAGTAGATTTGTTCTGTTTCCATGGTAATTCAATCGAGATTGATATTAATTATGTAGCTGCCTCCAAATGATACAAAAAATCCTTTCCAGACATCTCAAAACCAAAAATAGAACTGGAGAAGAAAAGTTTGTGTTTATGATCTTTGCTGGTTTCCTCATGTAGATTATGTAGGAAACAGAGCCACTAAGGGAGATAACCCAGCAGCACAATGCTGTAGATAGTAACAAGAAACTGGAGACAGTATCAGGATTCACTGTCAGTTTGCAGTAGAAAGTTGAACTTAAACACAATTTAATCAAGAGAGATTTGTGAAAATCTATCTTCTCTGGAATAAATTGGAGACCTACATTTTCTTCCTATTTCTTATTGACAGGTGTTGTTTTGGTTCTTGATTAACATGATTAAAGTAGATTTTTTATTTTCAAAATATAATTAATCTCTTTAAAGACCTTGAACTTAAACATGACTTCTAAAGCTAATTCTACTTTTGAAAATAGTTTTCAGCAATTTCGTGTCATCATCTATACTTAGACTTCGTGTGGATTTAAGAAATTTGATACTGGGATTGTCGGTGCTTGTTGAATTCACTGTAAAGGAAAACTTTTTATTTTGAAATATATGTATCTCTTGTTATTTTGAATTGCTATGCTGATTATTTTTGTCACAAAGATATGTGAGTGTATGACAGGTGATGTTCTCAGAATAGCTCATGTGGGTGTGACTATAAGATTCCACAGTTCTTTGTACTTTATATTTGTGCTAGCAACTTGAAAAATGAAAAGAATTCTTTGTCAGTGTCAAAATTCATTTCATATTTTGTTTTGCTGAGAATATTCCAGATATGTGCATCATTACTAGTACTGGGGGTATCGAAATTACCATAAGTCCGCAAGTCCCAGGCAAGTAAGATTCAGAAAGTACAAGAAACATTTCATGTGGACTACCACTTTGACCGTCTGGTAGATGGTAACTCTATAACAGATCATTACTGATATTTATGAATTAATTTCTATCCCTGGTGACTAAGATTGAAAATAGGTAGTGCAGTAAACAATAAATATTAGGGCAGACTATCGATACAGATTATAGATATCAATAATCCCTAATTAAATATCGATCAGTTATCGAAAAATAACTTTTAGCAAATATTCAAGAAAGTCCCTAAAGAAATCAACATATTTCACACCACTGGTGAGCAGTGACACATCTATGCATGGATTACTTTGTGGACATTTGAGATATGACAAAACTGTTGCTTTCTGTCTTAGACAATTTAGATAATTGATAATAACAAGTTTGTTTCGGTAAATCTAAACTTTATTTCATCACAACAGTTTATGTAAGTTATTATTGATTACAACTATTTCATATCAATAGTCGTTAATATTTCTTCTCATTGACGATAATAATTTTCAGCCAGCCCTTATAAATATAGTCTGATCCATCACACTACCACTAGAACATGATGTAGCAAACAGTAAAACAGTAATTAAGATAAATTCATTTTGTTGTAGGACTCTTGAATCAAGGAGTCTTGTTCCTTCCATACATTGAGACCTGGGCCCACTTGCGATCTTAGTGCTAAGATGATCGTAACTCCCACACTTTAACATAGGATTACAATAGTTGTAGTGCTAAGATTGCTTTGTGCAAGTGGGCCCTGGGCACATTCCACAAAGCGATCTTAGCGCTACGACTGTTGTAATCCAGTGTTAAAGTATGGGAGTTACGATCATCTTAGCGCTACAACTATCGTAATCCAGTGTTAAAGTATGGGAGTTACGATCATCTTAGCGCTAAGATGGCTTTGTGGAACAGGGCCTGTAGTTTGTAGCTGAGTGTGTTGTGTTGTGCGGGACTGATTTTCTGATTATTTCCTTAACACTCTTCACTGTGATCGAGGCAGTGATCTGCTTCTTCTCTGTGTTCTCTGTTGTTGGCTTGGCGGGCTTTCACTCTTACCTTGTCTCTACCGAGCTAACCACAAATGAAGATGTAAGTAGCACAGCTGGGAGGCTGCACATTGACAAGCTCTGTGGTGTGTGGTCTACAAGGTGTTAGGTTATGTCCTCTTTTATATATTGTACCTGCATGTAATTGTTGCAATTAATGTTTTGAATTGTTTGATAGGCGCTGCTTAGAAGTTGATGGAGGACAAAGTAGAGAGAATTTATGGATAACAACTTCTTTATTTACAGTAAAGGCGACGTTCTGTATACATTAACTGCTGTTGTAATGAACTCAAAGGGACCACTAATATTAGTTCGTTATATCCGTCGTTCGTTATGCGCATTTCGACTGTCGGACATCTTTTATCAAGTCATGTGACATCATCTTACTCGATAAATAACAAAAGTGTGCACTGTACATGTACGGAATATATCCACTTCAATCACTGTGTTACTGTTGTTAATTGAGGTTGTAATTTGAGGACAAGGTGTCGGTGCTTAAGAGTAAATCAATTACCTTCAATTGTTTATTGACGCTTTGAACAGCAGTGCATGGCCGTGGATATTTTGATAGGTAGATAGGTGACCCGGAGATCAGCTCAAGGATTAACAGTTCGTTATACACTTAAACATTTAATAATCGTTGGCAGAGTACAAACAGGACCACAAGGGGGGTTCGCTATATCCATTATTTCATTGTAAGCATGTTCATTATATCCATTAACTTTATATGATAAAATATATGGAAAATAGCTGGGACCAAAAGTACAGCTAGTTATATCAGTCAGTTCGTTGTAAGCGTGTTCATTATAAACATAGTTTACTGTAGACCCTTACAGTAAATAAAGAAGTTGTTATCCATAAATTGTGTCTAATTGTGTCAATTAATGTTTTTTCTGTTCGTAATTCCGCAAAGGAAACAAATGCCAGTGTACTGTAATCATGTATGTCAGGACTTTAAGGCTTTGATATGTCATCATTAGGCTTCCTTGCACAAACACTGCAGCTAGCTGGGATTTCATGTACCTTTTTAAGCTTACAATGTACATGACACTGTGGCTAGATGAGGTTTGCATCTCAAACTCTGTCACACAGACCCTGAACCAAATATATCAATACAGCCCATGCAGCTCCATATTATTTGGCAAGTCGAGATTACTCCAGTTTCAGGATAACGAAGAAAGTCTCTTGGCTCCTTTTTATTATATTTTATAAAGATAATTTAAGAACTGTATTTTTCTGTAAAATATGTTCATTTCAGAGACTGGATGTTAGTTGAGGTATGTCTTGGGTCTGTGTTATAGGGCTTACAATGGACAAGGATCTACAGCTGCTCTGTGGAATGGGTGAAGGTATTCTTCCAGCCTCTTTCTTGACTGCAGCCTAATCTCAGATTACACTGTATTTCAGATAAAGGGTTCATTTACAGCCAAGAGGGGCCAAGAAAACTTCAATCCCTACAGCAAGGGCTCAATATTTAGGAACTGCATGACAGTTCTTTGTGGACCAACCCCTCCGAGGTGAGAGTTCGTTTGTTTGTTGGTTGTTGTTGAACGCTGCACTCAACAATATTCCAGCTATGTGATGGCGGTGATGTTAATAATCGAGTCTGGACCAGACAGTTTAGTTCCGATGTCATGAGCATTGATCCACGCAAATGGGATACGATAACATGCATCGACCACCCGACCACCCGATCCCATTAGTTGCCTCCTACGACAAGCATGGGTTGCTGAAGACCTATTTTCTACCTGAATCTTCATGGGTCCCTAGGTGAGAGAAGGGGTTTTACATGTTCCATGGCTTTGAGACGAGAGCCCCCCGCAACCTATGCTGGTTTTTAGAGGTGACTTAATGGAGCAGCTGGTCCAGCTCGGTGACTTGGTTGAATGTGTGTCATCATACCCCGACGGCCTGGATCGTTGTTCATAACATCAACCACTGGATTGCCTGCTCCAGACTCAATTATTTACAGGCAACAATCATATAGCTGGAATATTGCTGAGTGCTCATTTTAACAACAAACAAACACACTTACGTGTGTATTTGAATATATGTCATGATATATACCAATTATATTTCTTGTTTTGGAATTCATGAGGAACGAGTGTGGAAATGAGGAGGGAAATGAAGGATTCTGTATTCCCGTGTTACGTGAATGTATGATTATATGGACATTATGTTTCTAGTTTGCTAGATCGTCGTGGCTACGTGGTGCCGGACAGTTCCCAGGTGCATACAGCTGACGGAGAGCTGCCTGTGAAGGAGAGTAACGCTGTCAATGTGCGGCACGAGTACTATGGCTCAACCAATATCACACAACAGAAGGTAACAGTTCTGCAGTAGTCTTGAAGAAAGTACCGTGTCAGTGTGTTACAGTCAGTCATTAGTCATTTACCCTGGGGATTTAGGGGTAAGTATGAGTCCCCCGTGTCCCCCGTGTCCCCCGTGTCCCTCGTGTCCCCCGTGTCCCCCGAGTCCCTCGTGTCCCTCGTGTCCCCCGTGTCCCCCGAGTCCCTCGTGTCCCCCGTGTCCCCCGTGTCCCTCGTGTCCCTCGTGTCCCCCGTGTCCCTCGTGTCCCAGGGCTGTTGTAAGAGTCAGGGATCACGTGGTTACAACAGTCTTAGAAATTATTCTTCTCCTTTTGAAGACGAGCCCAGGGTGCAGTTGTACAAAACAACCTCAGCGCTACAATGATCGTAAATCTATGTTAAAGTATGGGTGTTGCGATCACCTCAGCACTAAGATTCCTTTGTACAACAGCACCCAGAGCACTAGTGGAATCTTTATTTCACTAGGCCTCAGAGTTTGCAGTTAGTGCCGCTTGAACAAGACAATAATGTTTTTTGTCAGTTTTATTCAGTTCTTATTTGTAGCAAAATTGAAGCATTATGCGGTGGTTCAAACTTATAGCCTTCAAATGCTGCTTGTCATTGAATGTTTACTGGTCCTCAGCACTTTGTAGTTGTCTCTGGCTGGCGGACCAGCATGAATTTCAACGGCTGTTACAATGTGTCAGCTGGCTGATCCCATGCCATTGCATCCTGTGGCATGGATCGTCCATGGAGAGTTTGTCTCCACGCTGCCAGGTATCCTGGAGTAGTAGGTCTGACATTGATGAGATCGTTGTGTTCTACCATGAGTGGTTCCTGTATTTGTACTGTTCAGCGTGTCCAGCTGTGATAGTGTGCTCTGTTGTACTTCCAGACAAACAGCACTGGCACCAACACGGCGGGGGAGCCGGTCGTGGTCCCAGACAACATGGGGAGCAACGCCCCCGTCACCAAGCATGACATGATCAGCTATCAGGGGCCCGACGGCACAATCAACAACAAACTTCCACCAATAAATGGTGGGTATGCTGTGGATATTAGTGTTACACAACAGTGTGCAAAATAGTCTCAAAGCATACTTGCCTTTTGGTATAGCTAGCCTTAAAAGTTACTTTCCACTTTCATACGTCACTAGCTATGTTTTTCCAGAAATTTGATTCTGCAAAGGTATCAGTAAAGTGAGGCCAAATTGCAAATCATGAGTCCAGTATTATGGAGAGGGTAAATCTGATCTTGCAACCTCCATTTGGTACTGATTTTATATTTTTGATGGTCGTAGTGAGTTCAGAAATGGGAGAAAATTTGTTATTTTGATCAACTAAGGTGTCAACAAAAAAAGTCACCTTAACGTTTCAGTAGCCATTTAGGCTAGGATATTATAATGTTTAGCCCACCTGAAATTTTGCTAGCCAGTGGGTAGGTGGCTATTTCACACACTGCTAGACAATACAAGAATGTATGATGTTATGTATGTTTTGCAGGCTAACCATATTTGATGATATTTGATTGTGAGGATATTAACAGTGGATCTATCTGAAAGAATGTCATCTATTTGATGCATATTACTTTAGATGAAACGATTTAATTAATTCTGAACCTGTGATCGGTGGTTTCTGTGATTATTAGATTCTCCAACTAACATTATCACCATAAAGTTCTCAAATTTGGCAGTTTTATTTTCTCAGGGATAAGTGAAATCCTTATCATTACCAAAAATGGTTCTGGTATATTAACAGACATACCGGTAGTCGTCAATATCCTTTTGACTAAACCAGTTGTATTCCTTGTTTCGCGAAAATACTAGGCAATAATCTTATCAGGATTGTATAAAAATCAATTGCAAAGACAAAAACAACATATAGATATCGAACTTCAAATACCGTATTTGACGTAATAAGTGCAACAAGACAAATTGACTAACGTAAACAAGAAAAAATAAAGTTTATTTACAGACCAGCCAAATGATATTGTGAAATCTGTGACATGAGATCCTTTCAGTGTTGAGCGCAGGATTCCTCGCCATATGCCTCGGATTACTCCTCCACCAGAGGGGGGCACTCTATTTTATGGTCATATCATCCGCTGATCAGAATTGATCATGACAGAAAAGTACCTTACCCTTGATGGAAAATATTATGAAGTTATTATTTATTATCCTCCATTATTTCTATGCTTTAACTCTGGTACCTTCCACGGCGCCCACTTATGTTGAGAGAACAACTCTGCTCCTCAGTAATATGATTTAACGATCAAAACCCTTGTGGTGGATATGTCACAAGGTTCATAAGCCTCTTTGGTTAGGGCTGTCGCTGGTGGAGCAAGGCTAAATGAATTCGCTTGCTGTCATTAACCTAAGACCCCATTTAATTCCTAGACTTGTCTTTCCAATCTGAGATCGGTCTTGCGTCATTGCTGGAAACTTATTAACCGCCTATAATAGCCTTGGTGCTTGAAATATCCTCGTTAACTTGCAATATCCTGACCATAAATCATCTCCCTGTGCGTATTCATGTTGGTACTAGCGGTTGCTCTACTGCTTGTGGTGATAAATTGATACATGGAAGCTTTAGATGAACCTTTTTTACCAAGTGGTTTATTTCATTAACAGTGATGGTCTAATTATTTTCTAGTGACTTCGGGTTTTAATTATGGACAAGACAATTGAGATTGACCAGACTTTGTTTCTGGTATTATTTTGTTCACTTGCTGATTTTAATTACTACATGTCACTTGAGTATCAAGCTCAACATGGTTTTGAAAGTGCGACCAACACAAGACTTTTAAACAGCAATGGAAGATATGTGAATATGTCCAAGAATAATGAGGCTGATATGGTTGGGGCCAGGAACGTGTGGTCAGTGTTAGATGGGGATGGGCAGGGTGGGTGGTGGACAAGTTAACAAGTGTTGGGTGTGGTCAGGGTTAGATAGGGATGGGCAGGGTGGATGGTGGACAAGTTAACAAGGGATGGGTGTGGTCAGGGTTAGATAGGGATGGGCAGGGTGGAGGGTGGACAAGTTAACAAGGGTTGGGTGTGGTCAGTGTTAGATAGGGATGGGCAGGGTGGATGGTGGACAAGTTAACAAGGGTTGGTTGTGGTCAGGGTTAGACAGGGGTGGGCCAGGTGGAGGGTGGACAAGTTAACAAGGGATGGGTGTGGTCAGGGTTAGATAGGGGTGGGCCAGGTGGAGGGTGGACAAGTTAACAAGGGTTTGGTGTGGTCAGGGTTAGATAGGGGTGGGCCAGGTGGAGGGTGGACAAGTTAACAAGGGATGGGTGTGGTCAGGGTTAGATAGGGATGGGCAGGGTGGAGGGTGGACAAGTTAACAAGGGTTGGGTGTGGTCAGAGTTAGATAGGGGTGGGCAGGGTGGATGGTGGACAAGTTAACAAGGGTTGGGTGTGGTCAGAGTTAGATAGGGGTGGGCAGGGTGGAGGGTGGACAAGTTAACAAGGGATGGGTGTGGTCAGGGTTAGATAGGGATGGACAGGGTGGATGGTGGACAAGTTAACAAGGGATGGGTGTGGTCAGGGTTAGATAGGGATGGACAGGGTGGATGGTAGACAAGTTAACAAGGGATGGGTGTGGTCAGTGTTAGAAAGGGATGGGCAGTGTGGATGGTAGACAAGTTAACAAGGGATGGGTGTGGTCAGGGTTAGATAGGGATGGGCAGGGTTGATGGTGGACAAGTTAACAAGGGATGGGTGTGGTCAGGGTTAGATAGGGGTGGGCAGGGTGGATGGTGGACAAGTTAACAAGGGATGGGTGTGGTCAGGGTTAGATAGGGATGGGCCAGGTGGAGGGTGGACAAGTTAACAAGGGATGGGTGTGGTCAGGGTTAGATAGGGATGGGCAGGGTGGGTGGTGGACAAGTTAACAAGGGATGGGTGTGGTCAGGGTTAGATAGGGGTGGGCCAGGTGGAGGGTGGACAAGTTAACAAGGGATGGGTGTGGTCAGAGTTAGATGGGGATGGGCAGGGTGGGTGGTGGACAAGTTAACAAGGGATGGGTGTGGTCAGTGTTAGATAGGGATGGGCAGGGTGGATGGTGGACAAGTTAACAAGGGTTTAGTGTGGTCAGGGTTAGATAGGGATGGGCCAGGTGGAGGGTGGACAAGTTAACAAGGGATGGGTGTGGTCAGGGTTAGATAGGGATGGGCAGGGTGGGTGGTGGACAAGTTAACAAGGGATGGGTGTGGTCAGGGTTAGATAGGGGTGGGCCAGGTGGAGGGTGGACAAGTTAACAAGGGATGGGTGTGGTCAGAGTTAGATGGGGATGGGCAGGGTGGGTGGTGGACAAGTTAACAAGGGATGGGTGTGGTCAGTGTTAGATAGGGATGGGCAGGGTGGATGGTGGACAAGTTGACAAGGGTTGGGTGTGGTCAGGGTTAGATAGGGGTGGATGGTGGACAAGTTGACAAGGGTTGGGTGTGGTCAGGGTTAGATAGGGATGGGCAGGGTGGATGGTGGACAAGTTAACAAGGGATGGGTGTGGTCAGGGTTAGATAGGGATGGACAGGGTGGATGGTAGACAAGTTAACAAGGGATGGGTGTGGTCAGTGTTAGAAAGGGATGGGCAGTGTGGATGGTAGACAAGTTAACAAGGGATGGGTGTGGTCAGGGTTAGATAGGGATGGGCAGGGTGGATGGTGGACAAGTTAACAAGGGATGGGTGTGGTCAGGGTTAGATAGGGGTGGGCAGGGTGGATGGTGGACAAGTTAACAAGGGATGGGTGTGGTCAGGGTTAGATAGGGGTGGGCAGGGTGGATGGTGGACAAGTTAACAAGGGATGGGTGTGGTCAGGGTTAGATAGGGGTGGATGGGTAGACAAGTTAACAAGGGATGGGTGTGGTCAGGGTTAGATAGGGATGGGCAGGGTGGATGGTGGACAAGTTAACAAGTGTTGGGTGTGGTCAGAGTTAGATAGGGATGGGCAGGGTGGATGGTGGAAAAGTTAACAAGGGATGGGTGTGGTCAGGGTTAGATAGGGGTGGATGGGTAGACAAGTTAACAAGGGATGGGTGTGGTCAGGGTTAGATAGGGATGGACAGGGTGGATGGTGGACAAGTTAACAAGGGATGGGTGTGGTCAGGGTTAGATAGGGGTGGATGGGTAGACAAGTTAACAAGGGATGGGTGTGGTCAGGGTCAGATAGGGATGGGCAGGGTGGATGGTGGACAAGTTAACAAGGGTTGGTTGGGGTCAGGGTTAGATAGGGATGGGCAGGGTGGATGGTAGACAAGTTAACAAGGGATGGGTGTGGTCAGTGTTAGAAAGGGATGGGCAGGGTGGATGGTGGACAAGTTAACAAGGGATGGGTGTGGTCAGAGTTAGATAGGGATGGGTGCAGGGTTGATGGTGGACAAGTTAACAAGGGATGGGTGTGGTCAGTGTTAGATAGGGATGGGCAGGGTGGATGGTGGACAAGTTAGGATCATCTCTTCAAATTCAGCGATATTCTAAAACATATACATCCATCTGTTTCTGTACATATACTTGCTGTACATATACTTGCTGTACATATACTTGCTGTATATCGGTGTCTCATTCTCTGTCTTCCCTCCACCAGGCATGGGGCCACCAACATGTGCAGGTAATTCCCTCACTCACTCACTCACTCACTCTCCACCTTCTGCTTGGCAGTTCCTTTGTTTTATTGCAGTTTTATTTGGTGTTGTGTTTTATTTGTTCAACGGAATTTACATTTTGTTACGCTGGAGTTTGTTCCAAGGTTTCTTTCTTATTCTGTTTGTGAATGATTATTTTAATTGGTTGAATTAGATTTTGTGTTACCAATTGCTGAATACAGATTATTTTATGAGATTTTGTTGGGTTTGAATAATTTTTCCAACTTTGTGCCATTCTTTTCATTGAGGATGGCCATCCTGTGTTGTCTGTATTCTCTATGTGTTTCAGGGTTCCTTCTTTTCCCCTGCATAGAAACTATAGTTCTAATGATGTTTCAATCCAACACAGATGCATACTTTTAGTTCATCTACTAATGTATTATGTTTTGATATCTACATTATTTTGATCTAGTTAAATACATGTTCTGTTAAAATATATGTGCCGGTTATTACATGTCTACTGTTGACGCCCCAGATGAAATAATTGAAATATCAAGACTAATTTACGGAAACATTTAAACAGATCTTTCAACTCTCTTCTTTCTATTTTTACATGAAACTGTGATCATATGAAGGGCTGAAAGTATAATTAGTTTCAACTTATTACTGAAAAGATATTTTCTTTTTCATCACTATTCATAGATAAAGAAATAATGGGAAGAAATCAATATGAGTACTGTTTATATATATCCAACTATGTAGAAGAGTTCTTCTATTCTACTTTCTCCACCTGCATTGCGTACATAGGACGAAAGAACCACATTTGGGACATGACGTTAAACCAACTCAACTTTTCTGGTGAGTTATACCGTGTGTGACATGTTGGAGGTGTGTCTGTCCTCTCCAACCAGCATGTTGTACTTCCCATGTTCCTCTACGCCAACATTCTGTTACATCGCCTCTTTCGTTTGTTTAGAGCAGATGGAGCATATTCTTTGGTTTTGTTGCCTGGTCAAGTAAGCGTAGCTTTTAGTGTATATATATTTGCTTGGTAAACTTATTTTGGGGGAAACAAAGCATTTTAAAGCATTCATGCATGATCAAATGAAGAAACAGAAGATATTTGTGCCACACCCTTTTGTAACGGAGCTTCCTTGTTCATGTGCTGGAGTTTGTGTTAGTGGTAAATGTAGCTTAGACAAGGTTTCTTTCATTTTGCTGTTATGATTTGAATAGATGACATTTTTAAGGGATAGCAACTTCTTTGTCACGTTTCAGAGCTACTTCTTGCTCCTTCATCAGGTGAACATTTAGAAAGTGCATAAAGCTAAAACAGCAGGAATAGCTCTGAAACGTTGTGACAAAGAATGCTATTCCTGACAAGTGTCATGTATTCTAAATGCCTATCAAAGACTGCTGTTATGATTGTTTCAACTTGTTTGATGCTTTGCTAAGAGTGTGGGATGGTTTTGGGGATAGGATCACTGTAGACTAGATAGGTTATGCTGAAGAGAGAGAGATGCTGTTGGCTGGATGGACTGGCTATGGTTCAAATCCACATTTCAGCACCAGTGTCTGTTAGTGTGGTTTGTCTGTGCCAAGACACAACGTGGGACTGATGCTGGGTTTTGTGACTGCATCTCTGTGTTCCTGTATTGGACCTGACACAGTGCAGTGACCCTGCCCTACTGGGCATGGAGTGAGTGCAGATCCCTTGGGTACTGCTTCTTGCTGTGCAGAGTCAATGCTTTATGTCTATGAGACAGCCTCTGTGGTCTAGTGGATATAGCGTATGCCTATAGAGCGGAAGGTCGTTGGTTCAATCCCCATCCGCTTCCTACCAAAGACGTTAAAAGATGGTACTTGTTACCCTACCTGATGCTAAAAACAAGGACTGGTCGGCTTAGAATCAGTATGCTGTGTGGTATGTGGTATCCATTTTAAACTGCAGCATATATAGCACTATAAGGACAGCATAAGCCCAGACTCGTACAAGCTGCACACACACACACACATGCATGCACTTCGTTATGTAACTGCAATAATCTTTAATGTGAAATAAATTCTATTTCACATCGTCGCACCTCATGTTAAGGAATGAGGGACAGAGTGAAGTGTTGGTGTCTGGCACAGACTTGAGCCACTACTCCGACGTATAAGTCTTATAAAATAGGTTTGGTCCAGTAATAGCTCAGCTGATAATGGTCCCCATATTCTGCTGAAATTCATGCCAAGAAACAATTTCAGGATAGCAGATTAAAACTTTTTGTACACAGAATGTTGGCATGTCACTACCGCCCCACACAACGCCCAGTCATCGGATACATGTCATGTATCCTCTACCTTCCTATGCTCTTCCCTTATTTCGGCCACTCAGTATATGTGATGTGGAAAGGTCATTGTGTTACTGCTTCACCCAAGTGAGCAGCTTGTCTTCCCTTCCTCCATCCCACCTCGCTGTGTTAATCGATGGCTCGATCGCAGATCTGCAACAGCCCAGGAGTACTAGTGGCCAGACCCGTGAAGATCCAGGGTAGAATAGATCTTCAGCAACCCATGCTTGTCGTAAAAGGCAACTATGCTTGTTGTAGGAGGCGACTAACAGGATCGGGTGGTCAGACTCGCTGACTTGGTTGATGCATGTCATCGATCCCAATTGCGTGGATCGATGCTCATGATATTAATCACTGGATTGTCTGGTCCAGACTCGATTATTTACAGACCGCCATCATATAGCTGGAATATTGCTGAGTGCAACAAGTGCCCAGTCGTCTTACGCACTGTGATAACCTGTGCAGACCTTCCTCTCCAAGCGGTGGCAGAATCCCAAACTCGGCCTGGTTGTAATTGTTGGATTGTCCTCATCTTACCCATGCTTGTTGGTTTTGAGGAAGTGGTAAGCATCTAAGATCTGCATCGGTTTGGCCTATCCTCCCTCATGAAGCTGACAAGGTCTGATAAAACTGAAATACTAGTCCAAGCAATGTTAAACCCATCTCTCCCCATCTCTCCCTGATTCCTTCACTGCCATGTTTGTAGAAACCAAGACCCTCAAGAACACAAGAGCAGATTACTGATTAATATTGAGGGACTAACATTCTAGCAGGGAGATAAACTCATTTTGTGTGATGCATTGTGGGACTTGGCGGTGTGTTCCTGTTGCAGCTTCAGGATTAGTTTGTGGAATGTTTTCATCTCGTGTTACTTGTGTTGAAACATGAACCTGTTGTCACAGAGTATGTATCTATACATCAGCATGTGTCTGCATTTCATAGTGTGTCATGAATTGTTTTGTGCACATGCTGTATGTGAAGTGATTGTTAACCAGTGGATGTTTGTTTTCACTCCATCTGTACCCTGTATTTCTGGTTCTATGAATATGTTAAAACTGTACTTGGTACGGTTAATGTTTCCACACATACAGACATGGGTGGGAGTGTCACCTCACAGCATGGGGAGCAGGCATGGATGTCCCAGTTATTTAAGGCGCCACTATTAGCATTCGTCCCCAATTCTGTTGAAGTGGCATTTATCCCATCTCACTCACTCACTCACTCACAGTCACAGCATTTTGATGTACTCCATGCACATCTTCAGTTTCCTTTTGAGTGAATTCTACATCCGTGTTTCTCTCTGTGTGTGATATATACTGCTTTTTTGTTATCAAATGGATTTATGGTATTATGATGGTGAAATATTAATTGTTCTTAAACATAAAAGCTTGGCTTCTGCCTTAGATATTGACCTGTCAGTCTTGACACATTATTTGCTCATTGAACCTTGTATTCAGGATTTCATTTGTTTGTATTTTCAACTGAGATCTTGGATATGGGTAGAGTTGTTATCCGGTATCTCATGGTTGGAAAACAATTGACTTAAATCATGTTGCCTGTATGGGCAGAATAGCTCCCAGGATCTCGTTGTGTCATAAGATCCAACTACATAATACATATAGATCGATGGCCCCAGTGTGACCTGGCTGACGTACAGGTTGCTGATCATGCTTCCAACCACTGGCTTGTTTGGCCAAGACTTGATGATTTGCAGCCCCACATTACTTGGCTGAAATATTGCTTGATGTGGTTTTAAACAACCTTCACTCACTCACTCACTCACTCACTCACTCACTGGTATCAAGTGTCATGTGATGGTTGTACCAGAAGGGAATTGGATGATCTGACTTCTCTTAAAAGACCAGCTCTCGTGCTGGCTGCATCAGTCTCCTTAAAATCAGATCTTAGGGCTCGCTTCCACTACACATAGATCTGAGGACATCGCATTACAAGTCATGTGAGAACGACCTGTTGCAAACTTTGACCGACCAATGAAATAACAAACAAGAAGTTGACATTAGCCAATAAGAAAGCAGCTTTTTCAAGCTTTTCAGCACTAGTTTTAAACTGGTGATTTCAATTCCAGATGAACACTGAACAAAAAAGAATTCTGAAATGTCTTTTAGATTGCCGAGATTGTGTTGCAGTACTTACCAGCTATTAAAAGACTCTTCTGTTTGAAATGTTTTTCCCATTGAAGAGAGAGAGATAGACAACCATTTGGACGGAAATAACCATTTGGCCCGTAACAGGCACCCCGAATACACCGACCATGTTATCCTTTACGAGGTTGCATGATTAGAAAACATTCCTACTGTCACTTTCCCAATCTGGTAAGATCCCGTTGGTCTGATTGGTCGGATGAAAGGTCGCTCTGACGTGGGATGTCCCCAGATCTTTGTTCAGTGGTAGCGGCTCTAAGTTCTGATTTTATTGAGATTGAGGCTGCATTGATTTAAATTGGAACCCAAAACGTTCAGGGTTGACTGAGACTAATCCTGATACTAACATGTAGACGTCTCACAGCTGATGTATTCTTGAGACTAATCAGTCTTGACACTTGTCAATTGGTTTGCTATTCTGAAACATTTGGCTGTTGGTTTGCATGATCAGCTGTAACAAAATTAGCTCGGACTTGATTTTCCACATTGGCAATCATGAGCAGACCATTCATACTGTCCTGATTGGCTTTTGTTCTGAAGACTGCTGACAAAAGCTTCATCACTCATCTATCAAAGCTTGTGTTCTGACAGGTACTTTGTTGCCCGGGCAATTCCTTCCTGATTATGTGTCTGGGTTTTTCTTGTGGCCTGTGACATAGTGTATATCATTGCTATACAGTCTGCTCTCAGGTGCCAGGGACAGGTGCTCTGGGCCAGCGGGCAATGCTGGGCATTACTCTGGGAGTAACCATTGGGTGTTCTGGAGATAAATACTGGACAAGAAATTATTATGCCTCAGGTTCTATCAAGATAAAAGATTGTTGACTGGATGTCTTGAGAAACATTTTGGCACAAGAAAAAAATTCTTTAAGCGTGACCGAGAAAATATAATGTCTCCAGCAAAAATCCCTGGCCCCTAGAATATTAAAGTCTGTCCATTAATGGCCTAGCAAGTCAGGAGTGTGATAGTGTGATGTTCAAGGCAATATGATACTGTTACTTAGTGATGGGTGTCTTTTTTATTTGATGTTGTTTGTATATTAACAGATGCAGCAAAAACAAATAAGTTTTGTCTTCCGATTCAAAGTCGGTCTCTAGTAACTCAAGATGCTACATGCTTTGATTTGGGTTTTTTGTCACTTGTTTAGGATTAAGGAGTTTTTGTGTATATATATGAAAAGTAATATGAAATCAGTGTCTCAATATTTATTCTCCATTTATGCAGAAATTCTAAGCAGAGGCTGTATTAATAAGGAGCCCATGGAATCGCTGATCACTTTCATGTAAATGTGGTGTCAAGAATCATTTTTAAAATTTTGATTTGAGTAGCATTACCTGTTTACATGCCGATCTCCATCTATAACCTAGCAGTTTCCCGTCCATTGAAACCTGCAGAGAAGACTGTATAGATCATCTTTTCATTCCTTTCCAAAATGTAATCCAAAATATGAATTGTTATTTCCTAAAGCTTGGCAAGGTATGACTGACGGTGAGTTGACTTCTCTCCCCTTAGCGGCCGATCAGGGCCCCATCCCGGGGCAAGTCCCCTAGGGAGGCATGTCTTCCTGGGGGCTAGGATAACAAGTGTTGACCCCCCGGTGAGTGTCCACTTCCGGGTCACTTCAGTGCTTGTTGTCACCTGTACATCTGTGCCGGCTTTTGTACTGCAACAACTCCCATAGACTTGCCCAGGTTCTTGTTCAAGGGAGATCATTCTAGTTCAAGGGAGATATTTCATATTCAAGGGAGATGATTCTAGTTCAGGGGAAATAATTCATGTTCAGTGGAGATGATTCTAGTTTAAGGGAGTTGATTCCCATTCAAGAAAAGTATTATCAGGAAAATTCCAATGTAGGTATTGATATGCATACAAGATCAATGGTCTAAAATGCAGGTAGCCATTTTTGGGTTTTATCATTTTGAATTTCTTGGAATTTTTTCATAATGTGTCAGGTCGATGTTTACCTCACTTGAACCTAGGGTTTATGTGAGAATATGTCAAGGCACCTTGTCCCTCTTGTATAAACATTCAGTTTTGTCATCTCTCCATAATGCTGTGAAACATTGTATGACTGATCCCAGCAGTGCTGCCAAAAGATTTCATCCTGATTTTAAAATTGGCAGCCATATTTGTCCACTACTCAGCCTTTTCTGCATGTTTATGCAGTTTGATGTGCAGTATGTATGTGGTGTTTAACTTAAGGATGTAATGACTTCTTCAAACTGTTATGGCATTGTGATTGTATAAAGGCCAGTGGAAATACCATCAATGACAAGCTGAAATTTGTCGGTACCATGTTTGACTATCAATAGTTTATACAGACACCTACATATGAAACCTACGTATAATTATCACCCGTAGTAAATACTTTACCATTTTTTGTAGCTGGAAATATTCATAAGTTTACATCTAAACTAAACAATGAGCTACCTCCATTCACTCTCTAACACATCTCCTGGCAATCGATCTTACCTTGGGAATGGTTGATACATGTTGAGAAAAGTGTATTAATCTGATTGTTGGAACTTACAGTTGCTTTTTATCTTTGAATATATAGGTGAGCTACTGAGCCTATTGGCACAAGTTTTTTTGAAAACATGTATATAAAAAGAAACGAGAAAGATGCTATGATCTTAAATATAGGAGAGTGTAAACTGTGTAAGCATATGTTTGGTGCTGGGGGTATTGCTGTAAGATAACACATTCCTTCAATTAGAATGAGAATCAAAGACATGAATATTAAGAAATTGCTGCCATTTTGATTAACAATAGAGGAGGTTTAATTCTTTTGTAATAATTACTTTGAGGAATTATTATTTGTGATTAAACCAAAGAAGAATTGTCAGTGGACTCATACCGTACCATGGGTACCGTATTCGACATAATAAGCGCCCAGGGTGCTCTCAATATTAGAAATAGGGGGCTCTTATTAGAATATTATTTTGTCGAAAAAAACAGAGTTGAAAGATAAATTTCGTGGTTTATGCTGACAGCCTGAAATGTTTATACACGAGAGATATATATATTTCCAGAATTTAATTGCCCATAATTAAGGATGCATATAACACACCAGTGTGTATTATACGCGAATAAATAAGTCTTGTGTACATTGATCAATCGGAAAGTGTGCTAATTGGGAGTGTTCACTAGCCAATATATTAGCAAATATCGCCTTTGGCACTTATTAGAGCGAACGCTTATTACGTCGAATACAGTATATTTGGGGTTGTGCTATTTGAGGCACAGAGTGGACGAAGGGCCTGCAGCAAGTCTATATTGCAACTATTTCTGTGTAGTGGAAGCTTTTCCTTTCTAACACTCTCAACAACAGGGCTGCTGTACACAGACTGAAAACAGTCAACATGTCTAGCTGAAAAGAACCTCATTCATATTTTGTTTTTACAAGATTCTGTTTGCTATTTGACAAGAACATCCTGACATATGTTTCACATGGGATTTTTTAACAAAATGTAACAATATTTTGGACTTTGGAGGTATTAATATTTACATGGATATTCTTTAGTGTTAACACTTTTCTGAGGATAATGTTATGTGCACCGTTGCCGGGAACTATTGAGTTTTTAGGTCTCTTGAAAAGATGTAGTCAAAGAGAAATCTTTCACCATTTATAGAATTCTAGAGAGAAGTTGAATATTTGGGATAAATCATAGGATCATGAAATACTGAAGGGCCAAATTTATCATCTCAATTTTAGAACTGTCATTTTCCCTCCTTGCATAAGGGACCGGTTATAAGGAACCCACCCATCCCACCCGGGATGGGTGGGTCAGAGGTTTTTGAGGCACTTATTTACTGTAAATAATTACCCTCCCCTAATGTCCTATTTTGGGGGTAGTCATCTTAGGTGCCGCGATTCGCTGAGCAGAGTTGCGTCCCTTGGGCACGTCAGAAACCTACGATTGTGGGTTCAAATCCTGGTTCGCCCTTATTATGTTTCTAGGTTTGTCAGCACCATACCCGTGCTCGTCACAGGGTTTCACCAAAGTGGTAAATGTCTGAGACCTGCATCACTTCAGGCTTTCCTCCAACATTAAGCTGACACGCTGCGATATAACTGGAATACTGTTAAAAGCGGTGTTAAAACCCCAACTCACTCACTCACTCCTATTTTTGGATGACCCTCCCCATGTCTTTATACATTTTTTTAAAGGCCCCTCCCTGAAAAGACAAACTGCAAAAGCACTTTAATTTTATTATGAAATATCCAATTTCTTCATGACCTCTCCCAAACTTGTATACTTTTTTGTTGCCCTCCCTAGAGACTGTCATCTTTTTGGGTGTCACTCTCCCGATTCCCTCCGACCCAACCACCATGATAATACATGATCGGTCCCTAAGGTGCAAATTGTAGGCTGTAAAGCTCTGGTAATTCTCTCTCTGTCCGTAAACAGCAACAGAAATGACATCTTTTGTTGCTGTATGTCCCGTAATGAGTCTTCTCATCTTTGTTGTCTGCGAACAGTTCAGTTCAAGTTACATCATAGTGAAAGTAAATAAAGTAATGTCCTTGTGTCAAAAAATATTTAAAATGTTTTTGCAAAATACCGTGCACATCACGACTATCTAACACCTCTGTAAACAATCTATTGACTAATACAGCATGTTGCGTGTCTTTTCCTTGAAATCATATCTTTTTATTCAGAACTATATGCACTTTTCAGTATGTTTGATTCTCACAAGTAACCATTTATTTCTGCTTTTGTGAAACGCGTGAAGTGATGGTTAATTCCAACATGTCGTCTTGTGTGGCTTATCTGAGTTATCTCCCTTTGACTGCCTGCATGAGGCCTCCATACCACTTGTGTGTTGTAATAAGACAAGACTTTGTGTGTACCTTGACAACATTGAACAGGTGAGATTATTTCATGAGGTATCATCATGTGAACCTATGTTATGATGCACATCGTCATGATAATAGGTGTATCATCGTCATGTGAACCGATGTGAACATCGTCATAACAGTCGTGTCATGCTAGTGATGAACTGATGTATGGGACTTGTCTTTTCTTAGGGTGGTTTTAATGCAGCTTCTACAAGGAGGACAACAGGTGCCATTGTGTCTAAGTCATGATTTCATGAGATTTCATGTATTTCTTGTGCCAAGATCCGATAATCGTGGGTTTTCGTTCCTGGTTCACCTGAATATGATTCTGGGTTGTCACATACCCCGATTGTTGGTTACTTAAGTAGTATCATTTGCCATCCCCTCACTTGGGTGTCTTCTCCAACTTGAAGGCGATATAATTGAAACACTGTTCTAAACAGCATTAAACCAAACTCTCATTTCAAGACAAGCTGACAATATGTCCTGTCATCTACAGATGTGATGGTTCAACGTACATTCAGTGTATTTGTTTGGTAAGGACAGGATTAAAATGAATGTAATTCTGGAACCTTCCTTTGTAATGTGTACATGATCTGTTCCAGGCTTCTGATTTGCAGTGCCAAGGATTTTGTAGGTCTGACTCTGCTTTAGGGAGAAAAACTTGATATCCAATCTATTGTCAGGGTATTAAGATCTTGAGGACTCCAAATCTGATATGGCAGTATTAGTAACTATCAGTTCAATTACACTAAAAATAAATTCAGGATCAATGTTCCTGTCTTAATCATATTGTTTGATATCAAAAGGTTGAAATGTTAAGACTATCAAACAATACCTGTCCTTCTTAAAGTACTGATAAATATCTTTTTCACTTATTGACTTATATATGGTCTTCATGTATGCTTCACAATCGCCTTGGTACCGATATTTTAAGCTGCTATTTCAGGTCAAATATAAAGTCTGATATTTCATTGATAATGTTTGAACTAAAGCGCAGATTCAACATCAAACATATTTCATGTTATCTGTCATTGTCTTGAGGCCACAGCAACAGAAAACAATTGACAAGGTTGACACATTTTGACAACTGGGGAAAAACTGGAACCAACGAATAAGAACTAAGCTATCCATTCTATTAATTTTTCAAAAGGAAATTGATGTTGGATGAGATCTATCAATTTGTCTATAATGAATTTTAGTATGAATTCAACATTAAAAATACCTATGCAGCCCAAAAATACCAGATATGGTGT
Source organism: Haliotis rufescens (assembly GCF_023055435.1). NCBI lineage: Eukaryota > Metazoa > Mollusca > Gastropoda > Lepetellida > Haliotidae > Haliotis > Haliotis rufescens. The sequence continues at coordinate 7,119,896 of NW_025964223.1, forward strand.
TTGAGCAAGCTGTGTATGTCAAAATGTCTGTGTGTCATGAATAAGGTGCAAATGTATCTTCAATGTTGTATGCAGTTTGATCAATAAACAACATCCTTGTGTTAATTTTGTAAGAATTTTGTGATTTCAGGAAAATATGGGGTAGCTCCAGTGACCACAGTGAACATGCAGCCCTCGTACACGACAGACGACATCAAAGTGGTCAGCTCCAACAACGCCCACGACAACAAGCACGTCATGTCCAGGGGGTGCAGCACAGACTTCTGATGTCCATGACATATTTAATGTATTTCATTACTATTGGTGTCTATGACAAGAGATGTATATGTCACCATCTTGTCTTTATTGGCTGTCAATCATAAATTCTGACACTCATTTCATTGTAAAAAAATCTGTTTCTGGAAAAATATTTATTTTTAAATTTTTTTCAGTCTGCATATTGATATTTGAAATTGGAAAGTTATATCGAATAGTTTAAGTTTAGTCGATGTCAGTTTGGGATTAACTTGGTAGTAGGTGACACGTCCTTGATGGATTATTTTAGGGTTGTTGTGTTAATATCCGTTTGTATTATTGTGTATATTATGTTTTACGATTGTATATGTCTTGTTTAAAAATCTCAGATATTTTTTATCTAGTCAGGAACAGGGATTAACGTGGTTGTCCTGTGTAACTGTATATAAGATAAAATCACCAGATAAGATATTTAACATTTACCCCTGGATGCTTAAATTTGAATTCTATTTTCACATTTAGAACCAGAAACAGATTTTTATCATCCATAGCAAATTTCATAACATCAACATGTAATTAATATCAGGTTCATTTGGTATTATAAGTTATTCTTGATATATATTCAGAGTACCAACTTGATGCATGTTTGTTCATATTAATGTTACAAGCTTTCTACACGTCATGTCAGAAATCTTAAAGGTCATGCACACTTCAGTTTTCACAGTGGTTTAAATCATCACCAAAGAATGTTGTGTATCCATATTCCCATATCTATATATGATATCAATGTTCTATGTAAATAATTTGTAAATCTGGAATAATCTGGCAACGCCTTGTCTTGGGTGAAGAATTACAAAGCATTGATTTGCACCATGTAAATGTTTTCTTTTGAACATAGACTTTTCTGGTTTTAGTGATGTATGTTCCTAAAATCAGTGTTTGCTTGTAGAAAAGTCCATGTGTCTTACCTTTGTAGGTTAATTAGCACAGACAACAATCAAATGTATGAGTATTCTTGGTGGATATGTGTCTTATATATTGAGTGTCCTGATCAGAGGGTAGATATGTTGAACATGATCCTAGGTCGTAGAAACACTGTACATATCACTGTTGCAATTCTGTAGGAATTAGTGGTGCATTTAATTCCTGCTAGCATATATTTTGCTTATAAATTGCACTGAAGTCCTGCTGAATCTGTTATCATCCTTTAAACAATTTATAACTTATTAATCAGAATCAATCGCAGTGTATTCCATCATTGTATCTTACAGAGTATCATTTTAGAAATATCCATGACTTGATTTTTTTAAGAAAAGTGAAAATGCAAATACTTTCATTCACATGTTTTTGTTGGCATTTATCACCACTACCCCTGGACTGGCGAAGAAGGATGTTGGGATGAGCTTCCAGTGCTGCGTGCGGAAGTGTGTGGAGTTTATCTCTAGGAGTAGAGACATGTCTGATGTTGCAGTGTAGCCATGGCGATAGTTTGTTTTTCTGTTTGTTCATGGCCTCAAGTACATGTATATTGAAACCAAAAGTTTCATCATCAAGTTGATGATGCAGGGTAAGGATGTTTTAGAGAGGTAAATATTTGTTTGGTCTGTACAGCATCTGGTTTTAGAAGTTTTATGAATCTATCAAGATAACAGGATAACAGAAAAGTGATCTTGTCCTGGATAAACTAAGTTGCCATACTAGCTAATGAGTCTGAATTTATTTTCATCCTACCGAGAAAAGTAGCATGGGTTTCAGTTTTTTTTTACAATAAACCTGAGAAACTATTTTCAATTGAATTTCAATTGTGTGGGTAACTCGCAGAGAGCAGGTTGCAGAAAATGGTGGCCATTTGTAATGTTGATTTACAGGTTCCACGAAACGTTATCTGTCAACTGTGACATCCCACCAGAGGCTAGTCTGTAAAAGTGAGAAAATGTTATTTTATTTTATTTATGAATTTCTGTTTGGAAGTGTTTTTGAAATCAGATTTGAAACTTTCTTCAATTTATTGAAAGAAGTCTTAAAAAATGCAACATCACTGTTTTTGCGATTTAGGATTTGATGGATCTGTCTGCTAAGAAACTTCAGAAATGATAAGAGATTTGTCTGCACTTAATATGTCTATGTCTGGTAGAGATATCAGTTTCTTGTGCAATTTTGATGCAATAGAACTAAAAGTTAACAGCAAAAGTGTCTGCAAGGTATTGTCCATTCATGGAAATAGTTATTGATTTCAAAAGCTAGCATATGTCATTGTAGCGCTTTCGATGGCAATCTCACTGATATTTATTGAAATCCATTGCCCTTCACTCAGGTTAAAAATTTATGAATTCATATTTCAATATAGTTCTTTCCAAATCATTTCTATTCAAATTGCTCAGCCTAGAACATTTTGCATTTCCTTTATCTTCAAAAAAAAACATTTACCTGAGAATGTCCTCATGGTTCACTGACCTACATTAAAAAAAAAAAAATTAAAACATTCCATTTTCTATATAACCATTTGTTGATATATTAGCGATGGACAACAACCTGTAGCTAGTTGTACCAATCATCTAGTTAGAGCATGGTGCTTTGACAACTGCATCTGTAGCCTTTGTCACGATATTACAACTGATTAATGTGGCATAGAAATGTTCCAAGCTAACTCTGGACAAACTAAACATATTATCTTATACTGAAATGTTTATGTTAATATCATGTTGCTGGCTGGCTTTAGACTTGACAATTATCAAACAATTTGTATATTACAAATGGTAGTTATGTCACTTGAGTGTTAAACCTCTATGTTCTTGAGTCCGAGTGATCGATCTCCAGTATATATGTTGTGTATACAATGCGGATCCCGCTGCCATGTGTACACATGTCCTCGATAACGACCTGTGTCGTTTGAGCTGTAACTATCACTGGATGTTTATCATCAAGTTGATGACTAACCGTCTCCTAAGCCTTAAATATATGTACGTGGCAAGTGTAGAGACTCGACACGAGGATAGGGTTGGGGAGCTTACATTTCAGGCATTTTGAAAGGATAACATAAGTATAGAGAGTTGTTACAAATCTGTAAGTCACTGGTTTAGTTTGATTCACAATAGGATCGAGGGCTTATGTTTGACAAACAAGGAAACCCTATGGACCAGACAATTCTGTTCTTGTTTAAAACATTTTCAAAGCCAACAAACTGGGTTTGATAGGTGTTCAGTTACCAAGAAGACAGGCAGTGTAATGTTATGATCTCAGAATTCAGGTTATTTGTTTTAAATAAAATATATTTGAAGATCTATATATTTTCCTAAAAAGTCTAATTCAACCTGCTTTTGTTTGGATCCACAATGTTTGTAGTTTTGTCTTTTGTACACTTTTGAGAAATCTAGATAGACTCATCAGCAAGAATAAGTATCACCCAACATTTGGATGTAGGACTTTGAGGCTCTGCACCGGAATTGAGATTAAATTATAATTGAAATTGAACTTTATTACTGTCACAGGGAGTCTTGAAAAATTAAAAGTCGTCTTTTCAACCTTGTACTGACACAGTTTCTCTCGATAAAGGCTCCTTAAAGTCTGATTTTCAGAAATCACCTTGAAATATATATACCTCTCAATTGCAGGGTTTGGGTTTATTAATTTTAATCAAAATGTGATAGTCTATGTATCATCAGTATTGGTAGTCTGTGTTTCACCTAACAGTTATTTTATCGAGAGGTAACATACATATGTGAGTGTGAGCTGATGATCAAGAGGCTCAGGTGACTGGCTGATAGGCCGTCTCCATGCTGAAGCCCCCTGTATCGTCAGCGACCATCTCCTCAAGTCCAGTGCGATGCATGCTGTACATGATTAACATGATAATGTGCCACATCCTAGACTTGGTCCTATAATAAATAGATATTGTGACACATACTTCCTGTGTTGCTCAGGCTTGACTCTGACCAGCTGTAGAAAATACTGTTCCCCATGTATAACTGCCCGCTTCTAGTGGTGTTGTCACATTCAGCTCGTTCCGTTGCAAGTAAGAAAATTTCAAGTTTTGTGTGTGGATGTTATATGATATTTTGCATTTGTCAGTGCTTAAATCCAGCAGTTCATGTCTTTGTGAAGTAGAGCCCAGAATTCTTTTCAAATTGATGGTCAAACCAGGGGAGATAAATCAGAGTTGAAAACATCTGATGTAGCGAGAGTCTTTTAAAGCATATTCTGCTGCCTTTGTTACTTAAGTTCTTCATTGCTGGAATGGCTGGACGGAAGAATGTTGTCACTCTGATTGCCAGAACTCTAGAGACTTCATGCAAATTTTCAAACCTGGAAGAAATCATTCAATAGGCTTCAGTTTTCATTCAGGATTGGGATGATTTAGATTTCCTTTTTAACAAATGCACAGATTGAAGATATTTCAAAGCAACAACAATGAACATTGTATTTGTAGAATTATATTTCTAGTTTGAGCCAGTAAGTCTGTTTACAATGTGATTGAAAAGCTTGGACGAGGTAAAAGTATATGTATAAAGAAGTTTCTCTGATATAAAGATTGGTGATAGAGGTAAATTAGCATAATTCAAAATGTATTCAAGCTCAACCAATCAAAATATGTCAGTGCATAAGATACATTTTACTGAACAATGTTTAATCGATATGAAATGTTACCAATTTTCAAGAGAATTGTGTTGTCATTTTATTGATAGCTTTATAACATAATATTATCATGATCTATCTGATCTCAATTTTAATTAATGTTTGATTATTTTTTGTATCAGTGATTTTAACAATGACTGAGTCATAACAATAAATACATGTCCGCTTAGTAGTCACAGAGGAGTTTGTTATCCAGCGTTATCTAACCTGTTGATTTGTTACAATAATTATCTTTAATCTTCAAATATATAAGGATATTAAAATGTGGTAGTTTTGCTGCAGTCAAGTATTTAGGTGGTATGTTCAAGAGATAATAGTAGTTCCTGAAATGTAACAATACTGGAATTTTGACATAAAGGATTATTGTATTGTAGAAAGAAAATAGCATATGAAAAATATTTTGAGCCATGAGTGAACATATCAGCCAAATACAGTGTTTGTCTGTGCTCCTGTTGTAGTGGATCCCCTGTACATGCTCCGGCTCGTCTGTTTGTGCAAGTGTGAATGAAACACATACCTGTATTTTCTACAGCTTTTGTGAATAAAAATTTGATTTTGATTTTGAACTTCTGCAGTCTTTCTTATTCCATTCCTGGTCGGAAGTTAATTTTGGTTCAAACTCCCGAGGGAGCTGAGAATTCCAGACGTTGTCTAGTCCCTCCAGTATTTCTGGGTGTCGTTGTACAAAACAACCTTAGCGCTTGACTGAGTGAGATACACCGTCATGTGGCGTCCCTTATTTTTTTACTGTGGACTCTCACTCTCGCTCTTAGATTGGTTTTGTTTTTGTAAATTTTATATATTACACAGTCATAGTGCAGGACTAGATCTATATCAGTGGGAGCATTCCATGTCACTTCTTCGTCTGCCTTGCCGCTCGTTGACTGTTATCAGCGGTGCAGATCTAAAACGTCATCACACGTATACATGGGTTATGAAACTCATCTGCAGCTACCGCATTGCTTAGAGCTTCTTAGCTTAGTGTATATCCGAATGTGCACATTTCAAAGAACTCACATTTTGCTGGTTACGAGGTCCACACAGCGATATATCGTGCCCTGCGCTCTCTGTATTTGACGTACCGAAGGTGGCACGCGCTGGAATGGAGCTTGTGCTGCTTCATCTGCCTTGCTGCTCGTGTGCTCAGCTTAGTGTGTATACGATTGTATACATTGCACACACATTTTGTTAGTTACGAGTTCCTCGCTGTTATACATTGTGATTGTGCTCTCTGTATTACGAGTACGGAAGGTGGACGTACTCGAATGGAGTTCTGTGTGCTATTTTCAAGCTCCTTCCGAGACAGCTCCAAGCATATGACACAGAGCTCCGCGAACGGTGTGTTGCTGTGAGGAGCTTGTTCTACTTTGCCGAAAGGGAAACAACTCTAATGTTATATAATTTATTGCAATATGACTTCTAGGAACACCAGGAGAGGACATTAGCACACTGTCCCTTCAAAAACAGGAACGCGACACGTCCCCTTGAAAAAAATGGCGAACCATAACGTTTACATAACGCAATGACGTCATGGTATAGTGACGTCATAGTTCAAAGTTCATCACATAGCAGCATTGTTCTGCGACCCCGCTTGAACACAAGCCGCTCTCGTGTTTTAGACGTTTAAGCAGTAAACTATTCCACACAAAGAGATAGGACATCGTCCAGGTAAGCACAAAAATACTCTTCTTCATTTTTAACGCCTTATTTTTGTATAGCAAGATATATTGTCTTCTGAAAATGTACTGTTTGCCATGAACACACACTCCGTCGCAGTGGTGACTCAGCATAATGCTAGCTGGCTGCCGGCCGCATGGAACTCTGGGTAGGAGAGTGCCATGAACACGCCACACTGACCAATCCGTACACTGCACCGTAATGTTATGGTTCGATAACTTTTAGATGTGAAGTTTACACGATATACGGCTTTTCCATTGGACGATAGGTCGGTTACATGACCGCGAAAATAAAGTTCAAGAGTGTATGAACCACGCAGTTTGACGTTTCACGAGACCGTGTTCTTGAAATGACGTAAACGCTGAGGGACTACTTCCACATTCCTGGGGAAAACCCTGGGAATTCCCTCGCACGAATAAATACGGAAGCGTTGTTCCTGATCATTTAGACCCTTTAAACTTGAACTTAGCATTTTGGCATACATTGGGATAAGCCAGAGTTTGATTGCATGTCCGTTCCCCTCTTTATGTTCCTATCTCCCGAACAGCGCCATGTGTTTGGAAATATCTACATATATGGCATTCATATGTTTTGGTCGATATATAAATAACCGCCGATACCCGGTGAAATGATGGTACAAGAACACTCTATTGTGTTTTCTTTTTTGTAACGCAGAAGGTGAAACAAATTCTAATTTGCATGTGGTACCTTCAGAATCAGGAATGAGAACATGACACTTTTGATTTTTAATGCATATGTATTATAAAAATATTTTTTAAAAACAATCTTGAAAAAAAACCTAGTAAAACAACAATGACTTCTCAAAACATTTGTTGTTTTCAAGGAACAACATGTATTAAGTTGACACAATCATAGTGGTATACATCATACATGTTTAAATAATTGAAAGAATGGAATTCGCATAAAACTATTTTGTGCATCTACAGTGGTAAATTTAATTTATATTTTTTCATAATTAATCTTTTCAAGTAATAGTTACATTATTTATTTACATTATTTTAATGTTATTTGTTATGAACTAGATCGGTGGAGGCATGCGACATTTTCATAATTAAACTGACAACGTTGTGAGTGTGTATTTTTTTAATAACCATGAACTATACTTCCCTATAAGAGTTACCCGTCAGCGTTTCCCGCCTTTCCCCGTGGCAGAGTGGGGGGCACGGGTGGCCCAGTCGTCTCAGGCGCCGCGATTCGCTGTGCAGAGTTGCGTCCCTTGGGCACGCCAGAAACCTAGCTATGATTGTGGGTTCGAATCCCGGTTCGCCCCGATTATGTTTCTAGGTTTGTCAGCACCATACCCGTTCATCGAAGTGGTAAACGTCTGAGACCTGCATCACTTCGGGCTTACCTCCCACATTAAGCTGACACGCCGCGATATAGCTGGAATACTGTTAAAAGTGGCGTTAAACCCAACTCAACTCACTCACGTGGCAGAGTGAGTGAGTATGGTTTTACGCCGCTTTTAGCAATATGCCAGCAAAATCACGGCGGGGGACACCGGAAATGGGCTTCACACATTGTACCCATGTCGGGAATCGAACCCGGGTCTTCGGCGTGACGATCGAACGCTCTAACCACTAGGCTACCCGACCGCCCCTCCCCGTGGCAGACCTTTTTTTTCCTTTTGATCAGTGTCCGGGACAATCATTGACGTTTTTTGTGTCATAATGTTCAGTTAGGTTTGTTTTAAAACATATTCTCATAATTATTTATGTACTTCGTATGTACACATACCACTATAGTTAGTTTAGATCTTCCCAACGTTTACTCATCCCCTTGTACTGTTCTCCCTCCAATAATTTTCGGCGACAAAGACAAACGTTTTTAGTGTATTAATTTACAGTTAGGTTTGTTTTAAAACATATCCTCATACTTATTTATCTAGTTCGTATGTACACATACCATGGACATTATACATACCACGATAGTAAGTTTACATCTTTCCAACAGTTACTCATCCTCATGCCCCTATGTGATTTTCTCAAACCCATAACTAATAAGTGCAATGATCCAGTCTAGATGAGCCAATCCAGTGATTGACATCATGAGCATCGATCCATGCAATTTGAATAGATAGTATGCAATCAATCTAGTCACTGAACGTGACCAGCCGATCCTTTTAGCCGCCTCTTACGACAATCATATATCTTTCTCAAGAATACACTGTATTCTTCTCCAGATGGTCACACATACTGTTTGTTGTTTAACGCCGCACTCAGCAATATTCCAGCTATATGACGGCGGTCTGTAAATAATCGAGCCTGGGCCAGACAATCAAGTGATTGACATCATGAGCATCGATCCACGCAATTGGGATCGATGACATGCTTCAACCACGTCAGCGAGTCTGACCACCCGATCCCGCGAGTCGCCTCTAACGACAAGCATAGTCGCCTTTTACGGCAAGCATGGGTTGCTGAAGACCTAATCTTCCCCGGATCTTCACAGGTTGGGTCTGACATATGTAATGCCAAGAAGCAGAAGGAACAATTTAATGAGTAGACAAATAGCAGTTGTCATGGAACAGTTTCAAAGCAAGTCATTAGTCGTGGAGTATGTTACTTTGAAAATATAAACCAATGTGATGGTGGGAAAGTTTATACAGTATAGAGGGTTTATTTTGTTTTTTAACAAATGGCTATAGGAAATATATAGTAAGCGATGCTTAACTCTGTATTAACCCCTGAAACTAGTCCTTCGTAGTAAAGACTGGGCCAAATAAGACAGAATCAGGAATAGATTCAGATGACTACCACTACATCATGTACTCACCAGCATCTGACGTTAGGTCGACACCTAAAAGCAGTCCTGGCGATCCTGAAAGATCTGAACTCGCTTCCGCCAAAAAGCTTAGGTCAGTACAGGGACACAAGTTCATCAAACCGGCGGACCACAACTACATCATGGACACTTCGGCTTCAGACAGGGCGTGCTCTGAATACAGTCCTCAAAAACCAGATCTGCCTCCCAAAGTGAAGACTGGACCAGATACTTCATCATCTTCCAATCAAATTCTTTACAAACTTGCAAGGACGCCTAACAAAGTTAAAGCTGCGCCCTCTAGGAGGCGTCGGTATCGGCAAGATGACGGAGTTGACCTTCATTACAAGAAGTCCGTCCGTTGTCAAAGTCATAAGACCGGGTCATGGTGTCATTTTCTTCAGTAATTCATTACATTTGATGATTGGGCTATTGTCCCATTAACAATGGTACAACCTCAGTCAAATTAGACTTGCACAATCAGGAGAATGTTGGATTCCAAAGAATAATTTATAGGTTTGATAGGGCCATCCATTTCATTATTACTTCCTTTTATAGGAAGTACGATTTCATCATTACGTATACAGTTTCAATAGCGATATTTGTGCTGGAGTAGTTTTGTTCCTCGTGAACAAAATACCAAATATATTTGTCTTTATCCAAAGCTAATTCTCACCAAATGACCTGAGTTAAATAAACTATTTCTAAGCTTAGCGGAGTTATGCCCCCTTGTCTTGTCCGTCTGTAACCCTTCTGCTGTTTGTTGTTTAACGCCTCACTCAGCAATATTGCAGCTATATGGCGGCGGTCTGTAAATAATCGAGACTGGACCATCATGATTTTGGATACGATGACATGCATCAACCAAGTCAGCGAGCCTGACCACCCGATCCCGTTAGTCGCCTCTTACGATAAGCAGTCAACTTTTACAACAAGCATGGGTTGCTGAAGACAACCCAAGATCTTCACGGGTCCTCGGTTGTCTTTTGATGTCATAGTGGAAGATGAGTTTTCGTCATTTACGACAGGCTTCTTTTGTATTGAATATATAACCTTATACATAAGAATAAAAATCCATTTGATATATAATTATGTCGTTCAGATATTAGGCAGAAGATCTGTTTTGTTTGCTCACAGTTTCCGTAAAGCTAAATAAAAAATATCGTCGCACGGTACTTTGGGTGTACGTTGTAAAAAAGCGGAGAAATTTGCTGTTTTTCAAAGCAGAGTATATTTTCAGAGCAGTGGTATTTTTTCAAACCGGTTTTAAATTTGCCGTTAAATTTACACCATCAGATAGGGTCTGACCTAGGAATCTGATAACGGCAGATTGTTGTTTCCCGCATGTCAACGAAACACAACTGGTAAATGATCTATAATCGCGAAAAAAATCCTTCTAAAGCCCGCAATGAACAGAAATATTGAAACTTTAACGTAAATGGTATTACCTTTTAGTTACCAGTTATCCCTAAATATACACATATAATTATTCACGGTGGAATCGGATGTTTATAGTACCAGGCATTCCGTTGAAGGTTCGCATGTTTCAGTTCCATGGAGTATCGATCTCGATCAAGTCATTTCCATTTTTCCAACCGATAAAAGATTTTAATTTCAATAAAACATGTTCCCCAGTATATTTACAGACTGGATCTAACGTTTTTATGACGATGTTGGCATCAATGGGTTTTCTTTGAACGTCAACAAAATTCACGTGACCCAATGGTTTGTTTACGTTTTGCAACCAACTCCAAATTCTAAAATCGAAATGATCGGCAGGTTGTCCTCGAAATTATTCGAGGACTACGCTGTTATTATTACATTTTTTTAAATAATAAAACGCGGATTCATATACAGATCAATACTGAAGGAACCAATGTACTTTATAATCCCGTCCAAACAACTTTGCAGTGATGTTTACATGACTGCAGGAAGTACGTGTCGTTTTCCAGTTGGGGCGTAGCTAATTTCTTTGAATAAGAATTCTCGCGCTAAATATACGGTTAAATATTAATGATAAATTCTCTGCAAACTTCATTGATTGTCGTGGTTGGTAATATTTTCAACAGTTTTTCCTACGGCCACATCGCCACCATTATGTTATTGACCATGACATGTGCATGTTACACTGATACCAAAACCACCGTCATTTCTAATGAGCCATATCTTAGTAAGTAACGGAAATTTTCAATATGCGATATCTCGATGCAACATCCATCAAATTTAGATAATTTGGTATTATCTGAAAAGCATTTGGTTCTGTCCACCGGAATATGTGGTCATTACGGACTTCTAACACAATGGTAATTGACACGCCTCTGTCGAATAAGGGCCTGCACGATTATCACGACACGCAGTCCAAGGGTTAAATGTCAAAATTGAGATTTTTGAGATCCAATTAATCCAATGGCTTCCAATCATCCCTATTAGTCTGCTTGCTGACTCTGTGCCGGATTAGACTAATCACTGGCTTCTAATTTACTGGCTTCCAATCATCCCAGTCAGCTTCCGTGGTTGTATATACCCTGCCCCATTAGTCAATCCTTGCCTTCCAATCATCTTAATCAGCTCTCTGTCAATCAATTTACTGTATAAACATTGATGTTAATAAGTATATATACCTATTCCAGCACTATCCATTACAGTCGGAAAGCGCACGTTAAATCTCCTATATCAGTCAGTCAGTCAGTCGGCACTCTCCATCACTTGCTTGATGAAGGTGTTAGGATCTACACCGAAACGTCGCACTAATCGTAATAAAGAAGTTGTTTATCCATAGAACTTGTCTTCATCACACCAACTTCTAAATGCCACTGAAAGAAGTTGTTCAGAGCTGTTTCAGATATGTAGAGGTGACGATCCACAATCTCTGTGCATGGACTGTTCTAGTCCCCTATCATGCCAAACTCCACTCTATGGTCTGTCTATGGGACCAGTTCCTATTTGACAAGGCTTCGTAGATCTGTGGTTTCCAAAGTGACCCTTTGCAACATTGAGTGACCCCACTCCCCACTTTGCATAATTAAAATGCCCACACATGAAGTCAATAGGCAACATCTCTGCAAATGAGCATCGATCCACGCAATTGGAATACGATGACATGCATCAACCAGGTCAGCGAGCCTTGTTCACCCGATCCCGTTAGTCGCCTCTTACGACAAGCATAGTCACCATTTACGGCAAGCATTGGTTGCTGAAGACCTATTCTAGCCCGGATCTTCACTGGTGGTGTATATGACAAATGCATACCGAAGCACTAATAGTGCTCAATGTATTACGTCATTTCTCTGACGCACATTTTCAGATCTGACAAGTGAACGTTGTCCAAGAATATTGCGGCACTGTAACAACCCTAGATGTAAAATGTCAAATTTTCTGTCTCATGGTGTAAATGTAACTGCAAATATTATACCGATTTGAAAAAAAAGAGACACTGCTAAGTATTTTGAGATTTTGTTATGCATAAAAAAATGCAAATTTTCAGATGTTATGCAAATGTGAAAATCGGTTCATTGTAGAATTTTCCTTGTTGAGCGTTATATGAGTTAAATGAGTGTTTATTGAAGGTTGTGTACTAAATGGATTACACTGAGCATACTGTATTTATCCAAACGTGACGCTTTTTCCGGTGACGTTGTCTGGGGCACCTGAGCTCGATGTGTGTCACTGTGTTTCCTTCCTCAGTCCTACTGATCCCTGTTAGACTGGGACGGGTTCCAATTTACACCCGACCCTTCTTCGGGTAGCCACTAGGGCTGAGACGGGTAACTCGGGTACTCGTTTCGGGTGGGTCCCGAGTAGAACCCGGGTACCCACTGGACTACCCGGACCCGTGGCTAGTCACGTGATATATTGTTAAATGAAAAAAACCTCACAAAAGCTCAGTGGTTACACTACAAGTCGCTAATGTTCGCATTTCTTTCTGACGATGCACACATTCCTTTTGACTTGTATATGTTTGAGTAAAGACAAAGCTTCAGTCAACTTCAGCGAACACATGATCTGATTGTTTGATATATGTATCTGAATAGTTTTGGTGTTGGGTACAAAATATCAGGGAATTGTTTTACCTCAGCCCTGGCAAAAACTATCAGATCATACGTACACTGAAGTTGATATCTTTACTCAAACATGTACAAGTCAAAAGAAGAGTTCATTCGACTTTGCACATTGCAGAGACCTGACATATTTTTAGTGACGAGCTCCTCACAGCGAAACATCGTGCTCTGCGCTCTCTGTATTTGAGGAAACGGAGGCGGTACGCGCTAGAATGGAGCTTGTGCTATTTGCCGAAAGGGAAACAACTCTAATCGGACGAGTTTGTTTTCGCGAAATAACTTCTTGAAACACCAGAAGAAGACAAACAAATGTAATTGCGAAATCTGCATGTTTACATATCCCCATGACGTCATAGTATAGTGACGTCAGAGTTCAAAGTTCATCACATAGCAGCATTGTTCTGCGACCCCGCTTGAACACAAGCCGCTCTCGTGTTTTAGCGTATAAGCAGTCAACTATTCCAGAGTGATTGGACATCTGCGAGGTGAGCAAAAGAATACTCATCTTTTTGTTGACGCCTTGATTTTTTTATAGCCAGTTATTTTGTGTTTTGTTGAGAAAATGTACTCTTTGCTGTGAACACGCGACACTGACCAATCTGTACACTACACGGCGATGTTATGTTTATGTATAAGAACGTATACCTATCTATAGACTGTATACACCTAAACAAAAATAACCAATAACCAATATCCCTACTTTATGTTGATGTAATTGTTATCAATATCTAAATAACTTATCTAAATAATCCGAAATGATTAAAAAGTGTAGTCAAATAAATGTTGCCTAGGAACAGTTACAAAGCAAGTCATTAATCATGGAGTATGTTACTTTGCCAGTAAATCATGGAGTATGTTACTTTGCCAATGGCTATCTAATCTGGAAATATATAGTAAGCAGCGCTAACCCCCTGGATGCAAGAGGGACATGTATGCCCCTCCTCTTCAACCCTCACTTGGAAATCGAAAAAAATTCAACATAGGCCTACACCACGCACACTAATACACTCTACAGTTTTGAATACTGTGGGAAATTCCCTGTTCAGTCATATCATCTACTGTCATTTTCAGAAAAGCTAAATTACTGAAAATGACTTCTGAAACTTAGGTACATCGTAAATGTCGCCATTTTTTAGACATTAAATCTCCATTCACGGCGTTATTTACAGCAGGTGTCTGTATGAGAATTTTGAAGGGCTGTTGTGTTTTTATGATATAAAAAAAGGGATTCCATCATGTGATACATATATATTTTTTGCAGTAAATCATTTATTATCACTGGTAATATCAATCATGACATTACAAATGATGTGCAAACCGTTAATGTATTAATATGTATTATATCGTGTACAATGTATTCTGAACCCTGAATAAAAAAATTATTACAAAAAAAATAATATCTGCAGTAAAATTTACACCATTAGATGAGAAATTTAATATTCTACATCACTGCGTAATTTTATAGCCGGAGGTATATCCTCGCACATCGTTCACTTTTCAGATCTTAGGAAAATGCCCATCAGACAATTTTTTCTTCAAGTCTGACATTTTGTGAGGTAGTCCACCAGTAGGATTCCTCTGGAATCACAGAAAAACCGAAGCCATCACCTTGTCAACCAATGGACCAAACTTTGCCTTGTTCTTCGGAGACTTGAAATGTTTCCACTGCATTGTATGTAGTTTAGTCTCTGGCTGATAGTGGTGAACCCAAGGCTTCCAAACGACGTAAAGTCTCACGAGAGATGATGAACCTGGATCGTTTCTGATCAGGGGTCAGAAGCCTTGGAACATGTGTGGTGAAACCGATGTCAAATCCAGTTCATTCCTCAGAACGTTCTCAACCCACAATCATATAATTTTTTCCACATTTTGCTTAGTGGTAGCAGTTGAGGGTCTCTCTCTCTCTCTCTCTCCCTCTCTCTCTCTCTCTCTCTCTCTCTCTCTCTCTCTCTTGCTCTCTCTCTCTCTCTCTCTCTCTCTCTCTCTCTCTCTCTCTCTCTCCTCGCTCTCAACAGTGGCCAAAAGGACTATCATCCGTATGGATGTATGTTGAACTTTGAGACAGTTCATGACAGTGCTGTAGCCAATTTCATCTATTGTCATCAACAGAGAATATACCTTGTCACTTTGGTGCTTGCAGAAATATGCTGCCTTGATGTGTACTTGCTACAATGTAACCTGATTGCACGGCACGCAGGCTTAATACATCCAACTACTATGTACTATACATCCGACGTAGTCAGGGACCGACAGTTTCATATTCTGAAGGAGGGGGAGGGGACTGGGAGTTTGTATGGAGGCTAGACATTTCGACAACTACAGCTGCAAAACGAGATATTTGTTAAATTAAAACTATGAGCCTAAATAAGTATATAAAAACACCCTGCAAACAATCCAAGTTACCAGACAATTTCTTCTCTTTTTTTCAACAGTCTGAAGGATAATTATATTTATCAAGCATTTTTCTCATCATAATACATAATTATTTTGAGTAAAACACAACGTACTACTACTACTACTTCTACTACTACTAATAATAATAATTGACGCGAAATTGATCAATTCCTCAACTACGATGAATACCTTCAATACGATATATATATATTCATTTTTAATCCTAGACTGCAGTGAAACATGTGAGTTAGCCCTTGTTCTTCTGCAGCTGATCTGCAGCTGATACAACAGGAAAATTTCCCTTTTGTTTTAGTAATGACCCTATTATCTGACTTGAAAACTAATTTCCTCGCCAGAGCACGTGGTGGCGTCTGACAAGGGGAGGGGAACTCGGGTCCAGATCCTCAAGAAATCTAACTCAGTAGATGGATACGGCGCTAGTGGTGAGTAGGAGGATGTTTAGTTAGGTTTATCCACCAAGTTTAGAAACCCTATTATTCTAAAGGATAAGCATGGATAATTAAGCCATAGATACCTGGCACCCAGTGTTCACAATGCCTTATGGCTCAAACAGAAGACCCCTCACTGAACCCGTTCTGTCTTTGTTTGCCTTGTCACATTAATATTGTCTGAGGTTGTGTTTCCTGTCTGTAGATGGAGACAAGGACATTCCACCACACAGGGAGAAGCTGCGGCAGAGAGTACAGAGATTCTTCTCCACGGTTCTTCATTTGTGGAGGACCAGCACAGGCCTAGATGGTCACTTAGTCACGTCCTGAATTCCAATCGGCGTATTCCCCAGGTCGGGTCTTATCATGTAGCTAAATCCGGAGTATTTAAATGAATGTGCCTCTTCTTGTAGCGTCATCCTGTGTATTGCAATGGGCGTGTCTTATCATGTAGCTAAATCCGGAGTATTTAAATGAATGTGCCTCTTCTTGTAGCGTCATCCTGTGTATTGCAATGGGCGTGTCTTATCATGTAGCTAAATCCGGAGTATTTAAATGAATGTGCCTCTTCTTGTAGCGTCATCCTGTGTATTGCAATGGGCGTGTCTTATCATGTAGCTAAATCCGGAGTATTTAAATGAATGTGCCTCTTCTTGTAGCGTCATCCTGTGTATTGCAATGGGCGTGTCTTATCGTGTAGCTTACCCGTGAAGATCCGGGGTAGAGTAGGTCTTCAGCAACCCATGCTTGCCGTAAAAGGCGACTATGCTTGTCGTAAGAGGCGACTAATGGGATTTGGTGGTCAGGCTTCCTGACATGGTTGGCATTGATGCATTGATGCTCATGATGTCAATCACTGGATTGTCTGGTCCAGACTCGATTATTCCCAGACCGCCGTCATATAGCTGGAATATTGCTGAGTACAGCGTTAAATATCAAACAAACCAGAAAAAAACCTTATCATGTAGCTATATTATGTGTATTGCAATGGGCGTGCCTAATCATGTACCTGCATCCTGTATATTGTAAATTGGCATTTCTTTATCAAGTAGCTACTTCCTGTATATTGTAAATTGGCGTTTCTTTATCATGTAGCTATTTCCTGTATATTGTAAATTGGCATTTCTGTATCATGTAGCTATTATATAGCTACACCCCATGTATTTTGATCGATGTCCTTAATATGTACCTTCATGATATGTGTATTTAAATGGAGCGTCTTCTCATGTAGCTACTTTCTGTAGTTAAATGGGTTTGACCTATTTTATATAGCTACATCCTATAAATCGATGTAACTTAATATGTACCTACATCATATGTGTATTTCAATGGAGTGTCTTCTCATGTAGCTACTTTCTGTAGTCAAATGGGTGACCTCTTATAGAGCTACATCCTATGTATTTAAATCAATGTGCCTTAATATGTACCTACATCATATGTGTATTTAAATGGAGTATCTTCTCATGTAGCTACTTTCTGTAGTCAAATGGGTGGCCTCTTATAGAGCTACATCCTATGTATTTAAATCAATGTGCCTTAATATGTACCTACATCATATGTGTATTTAAATGGAGTATCTTCTCATGTAGCTACTTTCTGTAGTCAAATGGGTGGCCTCTTATAGAGCTACATCCTATGTATTTAAATCAATGTGCCTTAATATGTACCTACATCATATGTGTATTTAAATGGAGTGTCTTCTCATGTAGCTACTTTCTGTAGTCAAATGGGCGTGACCTCTTATATAGCTACACCCCATGTATTTAAATTGATGTGCCTTAATATGTAGCTACATCATATGTGTATTTATTTTCAGTGTCTTCTCATGTAGCTACTTTCTGTAGTCAAATGGGCGTGACCTCTTATATAGCTACATCCTATGTATTTAAATCAATGTGCCTTAATATGTAGCTACATCATATGTGTATTTAAATGGAGTGTCTTCTTATGTAGCTACTTTCTGTAGTCAAATGGGCGTGACCTCTTATATAGCTACATCCGATGTATTTGAATTAATGTGTGGATAAGAGAATCAATATAAGTTTAATTATCTTCTGATGTAGCTACTTTCTATTGTCAAATGGGGGTGGCCTTTAATATGGCTACATGTATTCTAAATGAGCGTGAATCAGTGTGTAGCTACAGGTTGTGTATAGCCTTTTCATGCTGTAGTATCCTGTGTACTTTAAGTGAGTGTGTCTTCTAAGTGTAGCTACATCCTGTGTTTTTAAATATTTGTGCCTAATACAGCAAGATCAAATGTATTTTAAATGTGTGCGACTATCATGTAGCTTCACCTTATGTACTGGCACAGTGTACTTCAGTAAGTGTGTCTTATGTAGCTTCATCCTGTGTACATAAATGTGTTCGCCTCATACAGCCACATCAAGTGTATGTTTGGTGGGTGTGCCTTGTAATTTCACTGAAATGTCCAGCTAAGCCATTGTCAGACCCAGACACAGAGCAGATGTCATTGTCAGACCCAGACACAGAGGAGATGTCATTGTCAGAACCAGACAGAGCAGGAGTCATTGCCAGACCCAGACACAGTGCAGATGTCATTGTCAGACCCAGACACAGTGAAGGAGTCATTGTCAGACCCTGACACAGTGAGGGAGTCATTGTCAGACCCAGACACAGAGCAGAAGTCATTGTCAGACCCAGACCCAGAGCAGGAGTCATTGTCAGACCCAGACACAGAGCAGAAGTACTTGTCAGACCCAGACACAGTGAAGGAGTCATTGTCAGACCCAGACACAGAGCAGAAGTCATTGTCAGACCCAGACACAGTGAAAGAGTCATTGTCAGACCCAGACACAGAGCAGAAGTCATTGTCAGACCCAGACCCAGAGCAGGAGTCATTGACAGACCCAGACTGAGTGCAGAAGTCATTATCAGACCCAGACACAGAGCAGAAGTCATTGTCAGACCCAGACACAGAACAGGAGTCATTGTCAGACACAGTGCAGAAGTCATTGTCAGACCCAGACACAGTGAAGGAGTCATTGTCAGACCCAGACACAGAACAGGAGTCATTGTCAGACCCAGACACAGTGAAGGAGTCATTGTCAGACCCAGACACAGTGAAGGAGTCATTGTCAGACCCAGACACAGTGAAGGAGTCATTGTCAGACCCAGACACAGTGAAGGAGTCATTGTCAGACCCAGACATAGGTCAGAAGTCATTGTCAGACCCAGACACAGAGCAGAAGTCATTGTCAGACCCAGACACAGAGCAGAAGTCATTGTCAGACGCAGACATCGAACAGGAGTCATTGTCAGACCCAGACACAGTAAAAGAGTCATTGTCAGACCCAGACACAGTGAAGGAGTCATTGTCAGACCCAGACACAGGGCAGAAGTCCTTGTCAGTCCCAGACACAGAACAGGAGTCATTGTCAGACACAGAGCAGAAGTCATTGTCAGACCTAGACACAGTGAAGGAGTCATTGTCAGACCCAGAAACAGTGAAGGAGTCATTGTCAGACCCAGACATAGAACAGAAGTACTTGTCAGACCCAGACACAGTGAAGGACTCATTGTCAGACCCAGACACAGAGCAGGAGTCATTGTCAGACCCAGACACAGAACAGAAGTCATTGTCAGGCACAGTGAAGGAGTCACTATCAGATCCAGACACAGAGCAGGAGTCACTGTCAGATCCAGACACAGAGCAGGAGTCACTGTCAGACCCAGACACAGAACAGGAGTCACTGTCAGACCCAGGCACAGAACAGGAGTCACTGTCAGACACAGAGCAGAAGTATTATATAGCTACATACTATAAATTGATGTGCCTTAATATGTACCTACATCATATGTGTATTTAAATGGAGTGTCTTCTCATGTAGCTACTTTCTGTAGTCAAATGGGCGTGACCTATTATATAGCTATATCCTATGTATTTAAATCAATGTGCCTTAATATATACCTACATCATATGTGTATTTAAATGGAGTGTTTTCTCATGTAGCTACTTTCTGTAGTCAAATGGGCGTGACCTGTTATAAAGCTATATCCTATGTATTTAAATCAATGTGCCTTAATATGTACCTACATCATATGTGTATTTAAATGGAGTATCTTCTCATGTAGCTACTTTCTGTAGTCAAATGAGGATGACCTATTTTATATAGCTACATCATATGTGTATCTATATTGAGTGTCTTCTCATGTAGCTACTTTCTGTAGTCAAATGAAGATGACCTATTTTATATAGCTACATCATATGTGTATTTAAATGGAGTGTCTTCTCATGTAGCTACTTTCTGTAGTCAAATGAGGATGACCTATTTTATATAGCTAAATCCTATAAATTGATGTGCCTTAATATGTATCTATATCATATGTGTATTAAAATGGAGTGTCTTCTCATGTAGCTACTTTCTGTAGTCAAATGAGGATGACCTATTTTATATAGCTACATCATATGTGCATTTAAATGGAGTGTCTTCTCATGTAGCTACTTTCTGTAGTCAAATGAAGATGACCTATTTTATATAGCTAAATCCTATAAATTGATGTGCCTTAATATGTATCTATATCATATGTGTATCTATATTGAGTGTCTTCTCATGTAGCTACTTTCTGTAGTCAAATGAGGATGACCTATTTTATATAGCTAAATCCTATAAATTGATGTGCCTTAATATGTATCTATATCATATGTGTATTAAAATGGAGTGTCTTCTCATGTAGCTACTTTCTGTAGTCAAATGAGGATGACCTATTTTATATAGCTACATCATATGTGCATTTAAATGGAGTGTCTCCTCATGTAGCTACTTTCTGTAGTCAAATGAAGATGACCTATTTTATATAGCTAAATCCTATAAATTGATGTGCCTTAATATGTATCTATATCATATGTGTATCTATATTGAGTGTCTTCTCATGTAGCTACTTTCTGTAGTGAAATGAGGATGACCTATTTTATATAGCTAAATCCTATAAATTGATGTGCCTTAATATGTATCTATATCATATGTGTATTAAAATGGAGTGTCTTCTCATGTAGCTACTTTCTGTAGTCAAATGAGGATGACCTATTTTATATAGCTACATCATATGTGCATTTAAATGGAGTGTCTTCTCATGTAGCTACTTTCTGTAGTCAAATGAGGATGACCTATTTTATATAGCTAAATCCTATAAATTGATGTGCCTTAATATGTACCTATATCATATGTGTATTAAAATGGAGTGTCTTCTCATGTAGCTACTTTCTGTAGTCAAATGGGCGTGACCTCTTATATAGCTACATCATATTCGATTTAAATGGAGTGTCTTCTCATGTAGCTACTTTCTGTAGTCAAATGAGGATGACCTATTTTATATAGCTACATCATATGTGTATTTAAATGGAGTGTCTTCTCATGTAGCTACTTTCTGTAGTCAAATGAGGATGACCTGTTCTATATAGCTAAATCCTATAAATTGATGTGCCTTAATATGTACCTATATCATATGTGTATTAAAATGGAGTGTCTTCTCATGTAGCTACTTTCTGTAGTCAAATGGGCGTGACCTCTTATATAGCAAACATCATATTCGATTTAAATGGAGTGTCTTCTCATGTAGCTACTTTCTGTAGTCAAATGAGGATGACCTATTTTATATAGCTACATCATATGTGTATTTAAATGGAGTGTCTTCTCATGTAGCTACTTTCTGTAGTCAAATGAGGATGACCTGTTCTATATAGCTAAATCCTATAAATTGATGTGCCTTAATATGTACCTACATCATATGTGTATCTATATTGAGTGTCTTCTCATGTAGCTACTTTCTGTAGTCAAATGAGGATGACCTATTTTATATAGCTACATACTATAAATGTATGTGCCTCAATGAGTACCTACATCATATGTGTATTTAAATGGAGTGTCTTCTCATGTAGTTACTTTCTGTAGTCAAATGGACATGACCTATTATAAAGCTACATCCTATGTATTTAAATCAATGTGCCTTAATATGTAGCTACATCATATGTGTATTTAAATGGAGTGTCTTCTCATGTAGCTACTTTCTGTAGTCAAATGGACATGACCTATTATAAAGCTACATCCTATGTATTTAAATCAATGTGCCTTAATATGTAGCTACATCATATGTGTATTTAAATGGAGTGTCTTCTCATGTAGCTACTTTCTGTAGTCAAATGAGGATGACCTATTTTATATAGCTTCATCCTATGTATTTAAATCTATGTGCCTTAATATGTAGCTACATAATATGTGTATTTAAATGGAGTGTCTTCTCATGTAGCTACTTTCTGTAGTCAAATGAGGATGACCTATTATAGAGCTACATACTATGTATTTAAATCAATGTGCCTTAATATGTACCTACATCATATGTGTCTTTAAATGGAGTATCTTCTCATGTAGCTACTTTCTGTAGTCAAATGCAGAAGTCATTGTCAGACCCAGACACAGAGCAGAAGTCATTGTCAGACCCAGACACAGTGCAGAAGTCACTGTCAGACCCAGACACAGTGAAGGAGTCATTGTTAGACCCAGACACAGTAAAGGAATCATTCTCAGACCCAGACACAGTGAAGGAGTCATTGTCAGACCCAGACACAGTGAAGGAGTCATTGTCAGACCCAGTCACAGAACAGGAGTCATTGTCAGACCCAGACACAGAACAGGAGTCATTGTCAGACCCAGACACAGTGAAGGAGTCACTGTCAGACCCAGACACAGTGAAGGAGTCATTGTCAGACCCAGACACAGAGCAGAAGTCATTGTCAGACCCAGACACAGTGAAGGAGTCATTGTCAGGCACAGTGAAGGAGTCATTGTCAGACCCAGACACAGTAAGGAGTCATTGTCAGACCCAGACTGAGTGCAGGAGTCATTGTCAGACCCAGACACAGCAGAAGTCACTGTCAGACCCAGACACAGTGAAGGAGTCATTGTCAGACCCAGACACTGTGCAGAAGTCATTCTCAGACCCAGACACAGAGCAGAAGTCATTGTCAGACCCAGACATCGAACAGGAGTCATTGTCAGACCCAGACACAGAGCAGAAGTCCTTGTCAGTCCCAGACACAGAGCAGAAGTCACTGTCAGACCCAGACACAGTGAAGGAATCATTGTCAGACCCAGACACTGTACAGAAGTCCTTGTCAGACCCAGACACAGTCAAGGAATCATTGTCAGACCCAGACACAGAGCAGAAGTATTATATAGCTACATACTATAAATTGATGTGCCTTAATTAGTACCTACATCATATGTGTAATTAAATGGAGTGTACTTTCTGTAGTCAAATGGGCATGACCTATTATATAGCTACATCCTATGTATGTAAATCAATGTGCCTTAATATGTAGCTACATCATATGTGTATTTAAATGGAGTGTCTTCTCATGTAGCTACTTTCTGTAGTCAAATGGGCGTAACCTCTTTTATAGCTTCATACTATGTAATTAGAATGATGTGCCTTAATGAGTACCTACATCATATGTGTATTTAAATGGAGTGTCTTCTCATGTAGCTACTTTCTGTAGTCAAATGGGTGTGACCTATTATATAGCTACACCCCATGTATTTAAATCAATGTGCTTTAATATGTAGCTACATCATATGTGTATTTAAATAGAGTGTCTTCTCATGTAGCTACTTTCTGTAGTCAAATGGGCGTGACCTTTTATATAGCTACATCATATGTGTATTTCAATGGAGTGTCTTCTCATGTAGCTACTTTCTGTAGTCAAATGGGCGTGACCTCTTATATAGCTACATCCTATGTATTTAAATCTATGTGCCTTAATGAGTACCTACATCATATGTGTATTTAAATGGAGTGTCTTCTCATGTAGCTACTTTCTGTAGTCAAATGGGCGTGACCTATTATATAGCTACATCCTATGTATTTAAATCAATGTGCCTTAATTAGTACCTACATCATATGTGTATTTAAATGGAGTGTCTTCTCATGTAGCTACTTTCTGTAGTCAAATGGGCATGACCTATTATATAGCTACATCCTATGTATTTAAATCAATGTGCCTTAATATGTACCTACATCATATGTGTATTTAAATGGAGTGTCTTCTCATGTAGCTACTTTCTGTAGTCAAATGGGCATAACCTCTTTTATAGCTTCATACTATGTAATTAGAATGATGTGCCTTAATGAGTACCTACATCATATGTGTATTTAAATGGAGTGTCTTCTCATGTAGCTACTTTCTGTAGTCAAATGGGTGTGACCTATTATATAGCTACACCCCATGTATTTAAAACAATGTGCTTTAATATGTAGCTACATCATATGTGTATTTAAATGGAGTGTCTTCTCATGTAGCTACTTTCTGTAGTCAAATGGGCGTGACCTCTTATATAGCTACATACTATGTATTCAAATTGATGTGCCTTAATGAGTACCTACATCATATGTGTATTTAAATGGAGTGTCTTCTCATGTAGCTGCTTTCTGTAGTCAAATGAGGATGACCTATTTTATATAGCTACATCCTATGTATTTAAAGCTATGTGCCTTAATATGTACCTACATCATATGTGTATTTAAATGGAGTGTCTTCTCATGTAGCTACTTTCTGTAGTCAAATGAGGATGACCTATTTTATATAGCTACATCCCATGTATTTAAATTGATGTGCCTTAATATGTAGCTACATCATATGTGTATTTAAATGGAGTGTCTTCTCATGTAGCTACTTTCTGTAGTCAAATGGGCGTGACCTCTTATATAGCTACATCCTATGTATTTAAATCAATGTGCCTTAATATGTTCCTACATCATATGTGTATTTAAATGGGGTGTCTTCTCATGTAGCTGCTGCTCCCAGGGAGTACTAAATTGCTATAATATTTCTCATGTCTGTTTCTATTGTCGATAGCAGACAAAGTATCATAACGTTCTATATTGTAATAAATGATTGTAAACAGCAAGACTCTTATTGTCCTGAGATAGTGGCACACTAACATGTGCAAGATGCGTTGTCAGAAGTACCAGATGCAGCCAGTAGAGCACCAGTACAGCACGTGTCATTGGCGTACAAACCGGATGAGAATGTCACACGTGCAAGATACGTTGTCAGAAGTACCAGATACAGCCAGTAGAGCACCAGTACAGCACGTGTCATTGGTGTACAAACCGGATGAGAATGTCACACGTGCAAGATACGTTCTCAGAAGTACCGGATACTGCCAGTAGAGCACCAGTACAGCACGTGTCATTGGTGTACAAACCGGATGAGAATGTCACACGTGCAAGATGCCTTGTCAGAAGTACCTGATACTGCCAGTATAGCACCAGTACAGCACGTGTCATTGGTGTACAAACCGGATGAGAATGTCACACGTGTAAGATACGTTGTCAGAAGTACCTGATACTGCTATGCAGTAGAGAACTAAGTACACGTGTCTGTATGAAGCAGGTGACATTGTTGTACACATCCGATGAGGGCGGTACACGTGCGAGATACGTTGTCAGAAGTACCTGATACTGCTATGCAGTAGAGAACTAAGAACACGTGCCTGTATGAACCAGGTGACTCGTATATATCATATGTAGTTAGAGGCTCACCCAAGTCATTCTATAGATAGAAAATGTAATTCATCCCGAGGAAAATGAAATATAAAATTTTGAAAAATTACCAAAACGTAATTACGAGTGGTAGGGATTCTGATACCTTTATGGATGACTAAAATATTCCACATGAAGCGCTCAATGTATAAACTACCAGAAGAACATGTAGTGGTTCTGTCCGCAGCACAAATCTCCAGCCAACAAGACGAAGTCTCTATATGTGTCACCAGTGGTAGCAGATGGCATCGAGCGTAATTTGTTCACATCAACGTCGCGTTATAATTCTACTCTTTAGTTCGAACATCAGATACGCCAGACAACAGACTTCACAAATAAGAGCTCTGTAAAAACTGAAATTAGGATTAAGGTTATCTATAGTTAATACATTTCTCTTTTATTGTCTTTTATACACCAGATAGACATGATCGGAGATTAAAATAATTGTTTGTTAGCTTGAAATTTAGAGTACAGACAGTTATTTCGAATAATGTTCTTTTGATAAGTTGATTAACTAAAATTAATCTAAATGTATTGGCTACCTTAAAAACGTGTACCTTTGAATGATCGTTGGCTATAAAGGCAAATGGTGATGTTTATATAGTAAAAGTCAGTAAATAAATCCTTTCTGGAGCTAGGGCACAATTGATATATGGTTGAAGTCCCTGGTCTAACAGACTCGGCTGCATCGGACAGGCCACCTGGACCACGCCCAGATGTTTGTCAAGGATGACGTCATGAAAACGGGCCCAAACCAGTGTAGCTGCCAGAGCGCGACATCAACAACTGCACTGGCAACAATAGCGGTGAACTTCTTTTCAGTGGCATTTAGAAGTTGGTGTGATGAAGAAAGACATGTTCTATGGATGAACAACTTCTTTATTACAGTTAGTGCGACGTTTCGGTGTAGATCCTAACACCTTTATCACTTGCTTGATCTACACCGAAACGTCGCACTAACTGTAATAAAGAAGTTGTTCATCCATAGAACTTGTCTTTCTTCAATAGCGGTGAACGTTACCGAGGTACACAGAGTATTTTGATCGGAAAGCAAAGTCACTAATATACTGGATTAGGTGACCTGGCCCAATATGAAGTCCGAGTCCCTGCATCTCACCGACTCGGTGTCTCCACTGGACATCACCTGTTGCCACAAGTGTTTTGAGGCCACCACTTGACTCAGAGGAGGAAACCTCAGAAGACTCGACTTCCCATCAACGTCAGTGGCACCAAAAACATCCTTGGCATGGCTGTCGACAACCATCCAGCCCCCAGCAGGGTTCTCCAGCAGTACTCTTCAGCAAGGCCGAGCTACTGCAAGGGGCTGATTTAGAATTGGACTACTTGGCTGTACATGCAGGGAAGGTGTATCCACTCACACAGTAGACCCTGTCTTATCTGTATTCCTGCGCCGTAGAACACTTCCGTTTCTTTCTTGGCGGAAAGGGAAAAACAATGGCGAACCATTAATGAGTGCGTGATATCAATAACATTAAGAAATAGTCATAGAAACTACACAATGACAATTCAGCTGAAGACTAGATTAGTTTGACTTCCCGAGTCACTGGTCATCAATGTTCCTACAGCGCCTTCATTCTTATTGGCAAAATTGGTTCAAAGCAGTTCCGTTTGTTCATATGTATACTCAGTGATGACTTAAAGGAATATTTTGAAGAGAAAGCTGACTACATTTGTCAGAATACTGTTTGAGTCACAGCTTCAAAACATGCAGTGTTGGTGGCTGCTAAGGATGAGCCACAACACATTATTTTCAAAATCATCCAGCATGTCCTGCATGCGAACGATAGTTTGGTTGAAAAGTAGAATATTTATGTTACATTATACACGCGCGCGCACACACACTTCTGATTATCGTATTATAAGGAAATGTTATCCATCTTCAATTATATCATAATAACATTTATTGCACGTAACTGTTAATAATCAGCTTATGGCTCAGACATTGGAATTTATGGTTTTTATGCTCACAATTTGGACATTACTCGATTCGATTCAAATCACAATAACCACCTGCAATAGCTGATTTGACGACCGCATCACCGCAGAAGCTTAATATATACAGAGACCATATATCAGTATGTCGAAAAATATGTAGAAAAGATCTATCTCAAACGTTGTCGGAAGGCATTTTAACGTGTGTACAATTATAGGTTACCAAAGGTAGAGTTTCGGTTAGGACGATATACTGGCAGTAGAGGTTGGAAAGGACACAGGAGACATCTACAGCGCGTTCGGTTCCAAGTTCAAATTAGCGCTGTTAAAAATATACAGGTAACCTAGCTCTACATTGAAAACATAGTATATCCCAATTGGCTGATTGACCTATGACCTAAAGCTGGTGCTCATGCTATGGACCAGTGGTTTAGGGAGCCCAAGTGAAAGATGGAGAATTTGCATTGAAGAATATTCATTCACTCAGTTGAAATCATCCTGTGATATGTCACAATGTCATGAATCATGGTCGCTGTTTAGATTTGTTAAGGTGGGCACGGGTGGCCCAGTCGTCTAAGGCGTCGCGATTCGCTGTGCAGAGTTGCGTCCCTTGGGCACGCCAGAAACCTATGATTGTGGGTTCGAATCCTGGTTCGCCCTGATTATGTTTCTAGGTTTGTCAGCATCATACCAGTGCTCGTGGGTTTCACCGAAGTGGTAAACGTCTGAGACCTGCATCACTTCGGGCTTTCCTCCCACATTAAGCTGACACGCCGTGATATAACTGGAATATTGTTAAAAGCGGCGTTAAAACACAACTCACTCACTCACTAGTTGTGTTAAGATGTGTAAAGTATGCGTCTATTTAGACGTGAAACACGCTTTGTATTCCAGCCGTCCCATGTTTGCGGCTGAGGAACATCGGAATCATTCGTCAACACTCGCATCCTCCCGAGAGCTATAAGAGGTTGGTCACGAACAAGACAAATGAATCTGTGAACACAATCAGCCAATTCGTCTTTACGGTTACGGAAAGGGGCGAGGTTTGCCGATTGCACGAATGCGGAGATCGACAATAACACTGCAGACTGTTCCAGGGTTGTTGCTGTTTGGAAAGTGTATACATGTGTCATTTTTAGCGAAGATGAGCTTAGGTGGAAGTGACATCAGCGTGACTGGCTCGTTGAAATCTTCAATAAGCGAGAAGGGAGAGTTTTGTGAGGAATGTTAGCTGTAACAGGTGAGACAAACTGCACCATATAGCGCATGTTCGAACTAGACTTGCCGCGGCTTCATTCATTTAGTATCATATTGAGGATAAGTTATGATGTTTGTTTGTTTGTTGTTTAACGCCGCACTCAGCAATATTTCAGCTATATGACGGCGGTCTGTAAATATTCGAGTCTTGACCAGACAATCCAGTGATTGACCTCATGAGCATCAATCCACGCAATTGGGATCGATGACATGCATCAACCGCTGGACCATGTAACTTATAAAAGTAACAAAAGACTCGCACACCAGACCTTTGGCCTTGTCTATGATTTTTTTTTTGCGATTTTTTTAATTGTTATTATTAGTTACATGGTCCTGTGCATCAACCAAGTCAGCGAGCCTGAACACCGGATCCCGTTAGTCGCCTCTTACGACAAGCACAGTCGCTATGATGTTCATCTATTTTATTACAGTGTTTTAAACACAGGCTTAGACTTGAGATTCTGATACATCTAGATACGCGTCCCTAAGTAACTTGGTTGTGTATTGCGTGAAAAACAGCAGCATCAATATTATGTAAGCATCTATCTATACACAGCAACAAAAGTTCCTGTGACAGGATATAAAACAAGAAACTGATCAAAGTACATGCACACATCTGATAGAATTTGTATTCTGACACTCCACACTTTCTTTGACTCCATCTGATCATTTCTTTGCGCAGAGACCATATAATTATTATAATAATATTATATGCGGTCTCTTATTTGCTATTTCAGATGATGGGTCAAGTGGATTTAAAGCGGAGGCCAACCTCTACCATCTGTACGTGTCCCTGTCGTGTCCATAGGCCCACCTCGCCCTTATACTTCGAGCACTGAAGGGGTTCCACGATGTCATCTCCTGTACTGTTGTGGATTGGGTGTTGAGAAATTCAATGATCAGGTACGAACATTTTCATAAAAGGTTCCAGTGTCTTTTTATTTTTGTTGTTTGACAAGATTGCAACATTTATGTGTCTCTGGGAAAGTTGGAAAATGTTTGGAAAGATAAAAACAATAGATATGATAATCTTCCAGTTGAACAGAAACAAACAAAAATGCTAGAATTAAAATTTGTATTTCAAATAAGAATCAGGTGCAATTACAATGTCGCTGTATGGCTTGTAAGACTGACAATATGAATACTGCAGTCAGGTTTGCAAGAATTGATGATAATACGATGCAGTTAAAACAAAATAAATGACTAACCACTTGGCTGTAATGAGACAGAAGTCAGTCTTGAGAAGTGAAAAAAGAAGGGATTGTTCTAACAATTCAGTATCTCTGACCCACTCCCACCCTATTCCATCAAGTAACTTTGCTACTGAAAGATTTTAAAGCAGCTCGTACAACATGATTTGTTTATTCAAGATTCAGACTCATCCTACCCTCTCTACAATCTCCGTTTACCTGTGAATATCCGGGTTAGGTCTTCAGCAACCCACGCTTGCCATAATTGGCGACTATGTTGATGAGGCGACTAACAGGATCGGGTTGTCAGGCTTGCTGACTTGGTTGATGCATGTCATCGTATCCCAATTGCGTAGATCAATACTCATGATGTCAATCACTGGATTGTCTGGTCCAGATTCGATTATTTATAGACTACTGTCATATAGCTGGAATATTGCTGATTGTGGCGTCAAACAACAAACAAACACACAAATAATCTCCATAACATCCTGGCAACCTAACCAGATATCCTAGCAACATGTACCAAACTTATACACTCACCATTACTTAACAGTTACTTAGCAACATTAGAATTTCCCCACCTCACTAACAGTGTTTACCTTCGTCATTTCTGGTATCAAGAGTTATCTCCCTTTGACTGTGAGTGCTTGTCGCTGACACTACTATTTTTCTTCCACTTGTTGTATATTTAGTCACTTGCTACATGACACGTCTTCCCAAAGCAAGGGTGGAAACTGGACTTTTCTAGTCAGTGAACTCCCTTGCTTCTGGAAGATGTACTTAACTATGCTACTCCAACTAATATTCTTTCAAAAAGCCTTCTGTTGAAACCCAATAACTGTTTTGCACAGTCATGCACACACTGCCTCCAACTTCCGACACTGCCTCATGTGTCATCACACGTGTTTGTTTACAGAGGCCCAGATGTACGCTTGACTCACTTAATGGCGCCATTTATGAAAGCTGACCCAGGTAATTTACAAGTTGTCAAAATATTACTTTATTGTAAAAAGATTTTGGTAATATTTCTTTGCAGATATTGACATGGTATACAACTAAAAATTTGCGTAAGGATAAAAAAATTTCTATATCCTTACAGATTTGCTTGGTGCATAGCTTCATTAATATGATGAAAAATTATTTCGTCTATATTTATTAACTACCACGTACCAGGTGTCTACAATGTCAGGTGGAACATTCAATTTTTATGTCCTCTACTCACTCAACATGCTCAAGGGGCTGTGGGGTAGCCTAGTGGTTAAAGCGTTTGCCCGTCACACCAAAGACCTTGGTTCGATTCCAAACGTGGGTACAATGTGTGAAGCCCATTTCTGCTGTGATATTGCTGGAATATTGCTAAAAGCGGCTTAGTCCATACTCACTCACCCACTCTACATACTGAAATCTTCAAGGAGCGTTTTACAACAAAGCATTTTTTTAGTACTTGCTAACATGCTTTACCTTACAGAAACATTTTTCTCTGTCAATCTCATTAACAACAGATCTTTGATCTCTGATTTGAGACCTCTCTGCATGAGTATCTGAGGACACCTCCAGAGGTAGCATCAGGTGGACTTTCCAATCCGCCAGTGTGTGTCATCTTCACCCAAAAGGAATGTATGTGTTCTGTGTGGGTTATCATTTGTACAAATCAAGGTGGTGAGGTGAGGTGAGGTGAGGTGAGGTGAGGTGAGGTGAGGTGAGGGGAAATGGGGTTTAACGTCGCGTCCAAGATTATTGCACTTATATAGCGACGTGCATGTACGTGTGTGTGTTTGTGTGGCTGCTTGTACTAGTCCGGACTGATGCCGATTTATAGTGCTAGCTCACTGAGATACCATGCCGCTGTTTAACCTGAATACCCCACTCAGACACAGTATACTGACTCCGAGCCGACCAGTCCTTGTTTTAGCCCCTTAATTCCGAGCGCCAGACAGGGTAACATCAAGTACCATCTTTAAACGTCTTTTGGTATGACGCGGCCGGCGATCGAACCCCAGAACTTCCGCTCTCCGGGCGGACGCTCTACCACTAGACCACGGAGGCGGTCACAAATCAAGGTGTTAAAACAACAAAGCCGAGTCATTTTAAAAATCTGACCACTGATTGGCTCAAGAACACACTGTACAGACCCCGCTGTATTCTGTGTAAACATATCCAAAGCTAGAATGATGACAGACGTGAATCTGGAGACCATTAGTGTAAACATACAGACATGCACTTTCGGTAAAGATATAATACAAAAGTCAACTTAACTCCAAAACATTATAAATATCTGTTTACACATTTAAAACCAGATTTCGACTCACATGTTAAAATCCTGCAGCGTGTTTGATTTAACACATAAATACAAATTTCTTCGCGAATTCAGCATAAAATGCAATTTTCTGCAATATAGGTACATTTCTGCACCGAGAGGGCATTTTTGCAAAATATTTCACAAACGCTGAATACAGAAGGGACTGATGGATCTTTGTTCTTGATTGGGTGGCCAAAGATTGCTTAGGGTTCACCTGCCACGACCTTCTAGGGTGTCTTCAGGCAGAGAGTTTTTGTATCCGAGTAAAATGATATCAGATTTTAATAGGATTGTCTTCTGTTTTGTCACATCAATATTTCATTCCTTACAAAGAGGGGTATCTTGTGCACCAGTGAGAAAAACATAGCCTCATCAGCTGAACCCCCCAAAATTCAAATTTAGCGCAACAACTGTTATAAGTCAACGTCAAAGCTCTGACATATTGCTGGAATGCTGCTGAGTAGGGCATTAAACAACAAACAAACAAAGATACAATGTCAAAGAATGAGAGTTATGATCGTCTCTGCGCTACCATCATTATAGGGAACCTGGTACTGGTCCCAATCATAAAAACACCACACATTGTGTGCAAAACATTTGAAAACAGTAACCATATGTTCAAAGGACAGGAAATTATCTTTTTCTAATAAGTTTCTTCTTTTAATTTTATTCAACGATAACATAAAACATGCTGGACCTTGTGTATATGTCACATCCGGGAATGCCTGGGTTTCATTCTCATTGTAATCAGATTATTAACTGTCATACCTTTCAAGACCTGTCAAGGCCTGCATTTGCCATCTTCCCAAGGCAAGGGAGTTAACTGACTGTTAAGTTTCCACCCTTGCCAAATAAGGCAGGAATTTCTGGGCTCGAGCTTAGTGCCACCAGTGGCTATTATGAGTTATGTCCTTTCTATGTCCCTCCTATTGACCAATCACATTCCACCTCTCAAACAAAATGGCGGCACCCAGTCAAGATGATCTGATAATCAAGATCTTTATTGGTATAAAATGGTTCTTACTTTGTGAAGTGCATCAAATCACGTTAGCACCTTGATGAAAAAATATATATATATGTTGACGCTAAATTGACGGTACACATCCTGCAATCGACTGAAATCTGCACGGCAGTATATGAATCAAATGTCAATTTCGATACGCAAATTTTGGTTGGACAATGCATAGACTCGTTAGTCCAGTAAAACTAAATCTCCTTAATACCAGCCTAGTTTGGCAAGGGTGGAAATAGAACTTTTATAGTCAGTTAACTCCCTTGCCTCAATAGATGGCATGTGAAAACTCTGACCACCCAATCAAAATGAAGGATTCTTTAGCCAATCAGATGTCAGCTTTCTGAAATGATTCTTCTTCAGTTCATCCCAATTCCTAAACTTCAATCTTAACAGAAGAAAACCACACAGTTTTCCCTCGACAGTCCAGTTTCAAAGCCTTGATGCTGATTGGCTGATAAGTAAGTTCACCTGATGCAACAGACCCGTGAAGATCCGGGGTAGAATAGGTCTTCAGCAACCCATAAAAGGCGACTGTGCTTGTCGTATGAGGCGACTAACGGGTTCGGGTGGCCAGGCTCGCTGACTTAGTTGATGCATATCATTGATCCCAATTGCATGGATGGATGCTCATGATGTCAATCGCTGGATTGTCTGGTCCAGACTTGATTATTCACAGACCGCGGTCATATAGCTGGAATATTGCTGAGTGCGGCGTTAAACAACAAACCAACCAACCTGATGCAAGCTCCTGTGGAGAATTTATCAGATCTATGCACATCATATTGGTGTAACAGATCTGGTTTTTATAAGAATGGACTTGGTTAACAATTTACCATGTTGTGTAAAGACAAAGTGGAGACAACTCTCATGTATGAAGCATTCCTAAAATGCCCAATGTACTTTTGCAAATCTAAAATTTTCAAATACACCAAGTGGCTGGGTTCCACATGATCACTGATTTCTTTCCTTGTGTTCACCAGTTGGAAAGTGATGATCTGAATTCCAGTATATTGTTGTGAATGTCATTTAATAGTATTCTTATATTGGTTTACAAAAGAATTGTGTTAGCAGTGCTCCCTTTTACCGGTAATTACCGGTTTTTAACCGTAAAAATTAGGCTTGGACCGTTTGTTCATGTGACTGCCAGTCTCTGTGGACCGGCAAATAAAGTAACTCATAAATCTCTGTTGTTGAACAAAACATTGGCAATATTGATGTTTGAATATGTTATGAATGAAGTCAGCTTGTCTGTTACCATGAGGGTCTGTTTTTAGTGTAAGGAATTAACATTTCGCTTTCTTTCAAGGTTAAATATATATTTGTTGTGACTTTGTCTCGAAATATTCAAACAAAAAAGAAAAAATTGTAACTGAACTTTGTGTGAGTGACGTGTTGATCTAACTAAGTTACTTCAGAGATGACATCTTTGCATTATACATGATGTTGAAAGAATGAAAACCAGGTAAATTCATGCGTTTTTTTATATGTTGAAAGTTGGGACTGACAAAAATTAGAGGGGACTGGTAATTGTCAGAGTTACCAGTCTGCCGGGACCGGCAGATATAAGGCCAGCAGGAACACTGGTCAGGTGACTTCATGAGTTTAGTGTGGGTGCTTTGTATGTGTACTTAAAGGGCAAGTTCACACGGAAATGAACCTATTTTTCTTGTACTTTTTCCACATTAAAAGTGTTAACATAGAAGTGTCATAGACAAAAATATAAAAATATCACAATTAATCAACATAATTTTCGCATTAAAGCTATTTATATTTTTCACATTTACCAAGTGTTCTATTTCCATAACAAAAACACCATGGCTTATGCCCCTTGCAATATGACGTCATTGGTGCCAATTGATAAACATTATGACGTCATCATGCTTGGTTAGAGCCGCTTCACGTGGTGTAGGTACATGTGTGTAATTCTTGCGTCTCAGATGCCAGCTAGCATAGTGTTATGCTGAGTCACCACTGCGCCGGGGTGTGTCGTAGGCCATGTTGTTTTACCGCAAACTGGTACTTGATATCTTTTGCGTTGAGAATAGACAGGGACCCAGTTGAATTGGCACCAATTACATCATAATCTAAGGGGGATAACTCAGGCCTGTTTAGCTCGAAAAACGAAGGCCTCATAACGGCATATCATTTTCACACTATTGTGAGCTTCCTACTTTCACTGTGAAAAAATGAGTGTATATTTACAAACACAGATACTAACTAATTCTAAAATTGCGTTTTGTTTAGAAAACGAAAGAAAGTAACTTTTGCGTGTACACTTCCCCTTTAAGGCTCATTTTCAGTGGGATATCCCTTTAAGTTGTTTACATGTTGAATTACCAATTCCTATCATTTTTACCTTATTGAAGTGTCCTAAAATCACTTGACCTTCTCCCACGATTCAAGAGATACGATTAACTGCCGTATTGTGGGGGTTGTGTCTGTGGCATTTTGATATGCCTTAATTAACATGGTTGGACCTGATCCGTTTCTTTTCCTGTTTACAGACAATCCCTGCTAAAGTTTGAAAACAGATGGGCTTTCTGCAAAATGGTTTCAGTGTCACACCAGCATGTCTCATCTTTGTTGTAATGGTTTCAGATTGTGTATGCTTATTTCATTCAGTTAGGATACAACGTACTATGTAATCTATGGAGAGCTATGTTACCTGTGGATTTGATGGTGTTAAATTAATTAAATTTGGAACTATATGTGCAGTGTTAGGTTTCAAATGTACAATCTAAAGCTCTACATTGAAAACACAGTGTTTCAATCTTCATTTTACCATGGCAACATTGAATGCACACACTTTGGTGTAAACAAAGAGAATGCATTTCAATATCGGTATACTGTCCTCTCATGTACCAGAGGCCTGGGAGGTGTACACCATAGCTAATCTGTACATAATTATTTAGTCGATTTTACAGTGGATGATCATTTGTGTTCAAAATCACCCAGCTATAGGTATCAAATCTCACATCCTAAATAAAAGTGTGTACTGAAATAATCTATTTAGTGAAACATGGATCGAATGTCAATTTCGATATGTGATTTTGGTTGGACTTTGCATAGACTCGTTAGTCCAGCAAAACTAAAACTCCATAATACCAGCCTAGTTTGGCAAGGGTGGAAACAGAACTTTTATAGTCAGTTAACTCCCTTGCCTCAATAGATTGCATGTGAAAACTCTGACCACCCAATCAAAATGAAGGATTCTTTAGCCAATCAGATGTCAGCTTTCTGAAATGATTCTTCTTCAGTTCACCCCAATTACTAAATTTCAATCTTAACAGAAGAAAACCACACAGTTTTCCCTCGACAGTCCAGTTTCAAAGCCTTGATACTGTTTGGCTGATAAGTAAGTTTACCTGATGCAACAGACCCGTGAAGATCCGGGGTGGAATAGGTCTTCAGCAACCCATGCCTGCCGTAAAAGGCGACTATGCTTGTCATATGAGGCGACTAACAGGATTGGGTGGCCAGGCTCGCTGACTTGGTTGATGCATGTCATTGATCCCAATTGCATGGATCGATGCTCATGATGTCAATCGCTGGATTGTCTGGTCCAGACTCGATTATTCACAGACCGCGGTCATATAGCTGGAATATTGCTGATTGCGGCTTTAAACAACAAACCAACCAACCCGATGCAACCTCCTGTGGAGAATTTATCAGATCTATACGCATCATTTGGTGTAACAGATCTGGTTTTAATAAGAATGGACTTGGTTAACAATTTACCATGTTGTGTAAAGACAAAGTGGAGACAACTCTTATGTATGAAGCATTCCTAAAATGCCCAATGTACTTTTGCAAATCTAAAATTTTCAAATACACCTAGTGGCTGGGTTCCACATGATCACTGATTTCTTTCCTTGTGTTCATCAGTTGGAAAGTGATGATCTGAATTCCAGTATATTGTTGTGAATGTCATTTAATAGTGGATGGGTATTCTTATATTTGTTTACAAAAGAATTGTGTTAGCAGTGCTCCCTTTTACCGGTAATTACCAGTTTTTAACCTAAAAAATTAGGCTTGGACCGTTTATTCATGTGACTGCCAGTCTCTGTGGACCGGCAAATAAAGTAACTCATAAATCTCTGTTGTTGAACAAAACATTGGCGATATTGATGTTTGATTATGTTATGAATGAAGTCAGCTTGTCTGTTACCATGAGGGTCTGTTTTTAGTGTAAGGAATTAACATTTCGCTTTCTTTCAAGGTTAAATATATATTTGTTGCGACTTTGTCTCGAAATATTCAAACAAAAAAGAAAAAATTGTAACTGAACTTTGTGTGAATGACGTGTTGATCTAACTAAGTTACTTCAGAGATGATATCACTGCATTATACATGATGTTGAAAGAATGAAAACAAGGTTAGTTCATGCGGGTTTTTTTGTTGAAAGTTGGGACTGACAAAAATTAGAGGGGACTGGTAATTGTCAGAGTTACCAGTCCGCCGGGACCGGCAGATATAAAGCAAGCATGAACACTGGTCAGGTGACTTCATGAGTTTAGTGTGGGTGCTTTGTATGTGTACTCAAGGCTCATTTTCAGTGGGATATCCCTTTAAGTTGTTCACATGTTGAATTACCAATTCCTATCATTTTGACCTTATTGAAGTGTCCTAAAATCACTTTATCTTCACCCACGATTCAAGAGATACGATAAACTGACGTGTTGTGGGGCATGTGTCCGTGGCATTTTGATATGCCTTAATTAACATGGTTAGACCTGATCCGTCTCTTGTCCTGTTTACAGACAATCCCTGCTAAAGTTTGAAAACAGATGGGCTTTCTGCAAAATGGTTTCAGTATCACACCAGCATGTCTCATCTTTGTTGTAATGGTTTCAGATTTTGTATGCTTATTTCATTCAGTTAGGATAGAAACATACTATGTAATCAATGGAGAGCTATGTTACCTGTGTGTAGCAGGACGTGGAGTCACATCCTTACCTTGTCAATTTGCTGACGGGTTAACCTCTTTGGTCATGTGGACAAAGCGTCCAACCTCTGATCAGGTCCGTGGTTCGAACCCCATCATGGGACCCCGGAACTTTTATGGCTGCTACATGTGGATTTGATGGTGTTAAATTAATTAAATTTGGAACTTTATGTGCAGCATTAGGTTTCAAATGTCCAATCTAAAGCTCTACATTGAAAACACAGTGTTTCAATCTTCATTTTACCATGGCAACATTGAATGCACACACTTTGGTGTTAACAAAGAGAATGCATTTCAATATCGGTATACTGTCCTCTCATGTACCAGAGGCCTGGGAGGTGTACACCATAGCTAATCTGTACATAATTATTTAGTCGATATTTTACAGTGGATGATCATTTGTGTTCAAAATCACCCAGCTATAGGTATCAAATCTCACATCCTAAATAAAAGTGTGTACTGAAATAATCTATTGCGTGAAACACGGACCTAACTAAAATGTGAACTTTTAAATAAAAAATATACTACCAGAGGCCTTTAAATCCTGTCCAAGAAAAGTGGAAATTCCATTTGTATAACTGGTATATATTACCGGTAATCCTATAATCACTGACTTTCCCATGAATTAAGTAAAAAACAAAAGAGGCTGTGCAAATGTTTCTCAGATGTAACCATAGTAATGACAGCTTTTATTGTTAAACTGTTAGGAAGGGTCCACTGAAAGATGGGGGGCAGAAATTTGAAGAAGTCTTAAGGTTAAAGTACTTGAGGATTGGTCCATTGTTGGAAGAAACCATTCTCCAAGGTATGCCAGGTATGAATGCAGATGTAGGTGAAGTGACCCGTCAGAAAGAAGTCACCTAGTTCTCAAGCTTTAGGCCGTCAACAGGATGGAACAGTCCACTCACTCGGCCATTATCCTACCAGGATATGAATTATTCATTAAAGTGGACTCTTCCTTCTGATAAACATGGTATTGGCCACCTCTCCTCAGAAATGTTTAATATATTCCCGAGAGATATAACGTTATGTTGTACATGATAAGTAGAAGACCAATCCCAGCGACTTTTGAACGTTTAATGATACCTATAGGGCGGAGGGGGCAATCCTCCCCCAAAACCTGTTAAGAAGAGGTAATATGTAACGCAAGCCTCGTTCATTCTGTTATCAACCAATCAGGAAACAGTAGTCCATTTTAGGGTGTGGCCTAAACTTTTTCCAGTTTATGGATTTTGTTGGTTTGATGTTTAATGCTGCACTCAACAATATTCCAGCTATCCAGCTATATGACGGCAGTCTGTAATCAATCAAATCTGGACAAGAAAATCCAGTGATTGATAGGATGAGCATCGATCCATACATTTGGGATACGATGACATGCATCAACCAAGTCAGCTAGCTTGACCACCCGATCCGTTACTCACCTCATAAGACATACATGGGTTGCTGAATACCAATTCTAACCTGGATCTTCACAGGTTCGGTTTATGGAAACATATACGCAAAAATAATTGTTTGGTTAGGCAATCATGCCACAGAATCACTTGCAATATATTTGTTATCTAATATTGCAAAAATTCCTGAAAAGTTCATGTTAGCTAATCGGCCATGATTCCATATGCACCAAGCATAGGAGGATCTATAGTGAGTTAAAGACTCTTACATCAACTGTTGGAGCTTATTGCTATAGTTATTGTAATATTTCCTTTTTTACACAACAATTCTATTCATTTGTACATATCATATGAAGTCTTACAATTGAACTGACATGAATCATCTGAGTGGGTAAGGGAGTATGGTTTTACGCCACGTTTAGCAATATTCCAGCAATATCACGGCAGGGGACACCAGAAATGGGCTTCACACATTGTACCCATGTCGGGAATCGAACCCAGGTCTTTGGCATGACAAGCGAACACTTTAACCACTAGGCTACCCGACCACCCTACATGAACCGTCTGAGTCTCACTAAAACCACTCTTTCAATACACACAGTACTTAAGAATGTGAGATTCTATATCTTTAGCGTGGGGGTGTTTTGAACATTGACATGATTCTTTTGTCAGAAGCGTAGGCAGGTTGCTGGCTGTTCATGGTACATCTGGGTACTACTCTTATCTTCAAGGATCATCCCATGAGTTGAGCAGAAAACTAAAGAAAATGTGACCAATATTTCATTGATCATGCTGATGTAACCATAGTAATTGTTAGGAAGAGTCCACTGAGTGGTAGGGTACAGACTTTTGTTTTAGGATTGGTCCATTGTTGGAAGAAACCATTCTCCAAGGTATGTCAGGTATGGATCCAGATGTAGGTGAAGTGACCTAGCTGTCAGAAAGAAGTCACCTAGTTCTCAAGCTTTAGGCCGTCAACAGGATGGAACAGTCCACTCACTCTGCCATTATCCTACCAGGATATGAATTATTGATTAAAGTGGACTCTTCCTTGTGATAAACATGGTATTGGCAACCTCTTCTCAGAAATGTCACAAAGAGGACACTTCCGTGTGATTAACATGGTATTGGCCACCGCTTCTCAGAAATGTCACAAAGAGGACACTTCCGTGTGATAAACATAGTATTGGCCAACTCTCCTCAGAAATGTCTATCATTTTCCATAGATAATGGACTACCGTCAGTTTCTGTATTGATTTAATCTGTATCAGTATTGTTGTCTTCATGCCTTGTTGGTGTGCCCTTGTCCTGGTGATGGTACTGAGGTGATGAAGATAGTCATGATAATACTCTAGTGACATTGATTGTCATCATGATACGGTGGTTAGGATAAAATACACATGATGATCATTGTATAGTGATGTTGATTATCATTGAAATAATGTAGTGATGATGATAATGATGATACACTACTATAGTGATGTTGATTCAGAATGATGCTGATTATCATCAATACTATGGTGATGATTATGATAATCATTATAATGCTTTGGTGATGATAATCATGATAATACTCTGGTGATAATCATGATAATGCTTTGGTGATGATAATCATGATAATACTCTGGTGATGATACTCATGATAATGCTTTGGTGATGATAATCATGATAATACTCTGGTGATGATAATCATGATAATGCTTTGGTGATGATAATCATGATAATACTCTGGCTATGATAATCATTATAATAATCTGGTGATGATAATCATGATAATGCTTTGGTGATGATAATCATGATGATACTCTGGATATGATAATCATGATAATACTCTGGTGATAATCATGATAATGCTTTGGTGATGATAATCATGATAATACTCTGGTGATGATAATCATGATAATGCTTTGGTGATGATAATCATGATAATACTCTGGCTATGATAATCATTATAATACTCTGGTGATGATAATCATGATAATGCTTAGGTGATGATACTCTGGATATGATAATCATGACAATACTCTGGTGATGATAATCATGATAATGCTTTGGTGATGATAATCATGATAATACTCTGGCTATGATAATCATTATAATACTCTGGTGATGATAATCATTATAATACTCTGGTGATGATAATCATTTTACTCTGGTGATGTTGATTATTGGGTTGATTATCATGATAATACTATGGTGATGATGATAATAATGATGCTTTGGTGATGATAATCATGATAATACTATGATGATGTTGCTTATGGAGTTGATAATCATTATCAGATAATACAATATTGATGTTGAATATCATAATAGTTCAGTGATGTTGATTATTATCATAATACTATGGTGATGATGATAATCATGATAATGCTTTGTTGATGATAATCATGATGATGTTGATTATCACGATACTACGGTAGTGCAGATTATCACTTTAATACTCCGGTGATGTTGATTATCATGATTCTCTGGTGGTGATTACCTTAATTCTATCAGGATTATCGTAATACTTCTATGGTGATGTTGATAATGATAATAGTTCTATATAGTGGTGTTGATTATCACAATACTATGGGAATGGTAATCATGATACTATGGTGATACTTTACTATGATAATAAAGATAATGCTATAGTGATGGTAATAATCCTGATAATGGTAGTCATGGTGATATCACGATAGATTAGTGTTCATGGTAGTTCTGGGGTATTTGTGATAGTATGAAAAGCAAGGTAACAGTATCATGACTTACATTATTTATTTTTAGATGGAACAATATCTTTAATTTGAAAATTAACAGCTGTTAATGATTTCCTAATTTCAAATAGTCATCAAAATAGGCCAAACAAAATCCACTCTATAACAGTTAATAAAACAATGGTTTTAATATCAACAAGACAACTATTCCACTCCCTGCTATAAAGGATCATAAAGATCATGTACGCCTACAATATTTCTTCAAAACATCACATCCTGACTGTCATGTCACTACCAATATAGCTCATCTGACACAGTTGACAACAAACGCTATATCTGTCGCCAAGTCCGGCTACACTACGGGTCAGGTCACCTTGATAGAGTAGGTAAACTGGTCCTGGAAGAGTTGCGAACACTCACACCAATGGTCAGTGCAGCATGTACTGTTAGCTGTCTGTGACCCAGGTCACCAGGGGCTTAGTGCAGTCCTAGTTCACGCTGAGTACGGCTGCCCTGGCCCCATATGGCAAACCAGTGCAGCCGTTCCACCGACCGTTGACCTCTTTATGTTCGCAGGGGGTTGAATTAAAGCGTAATGACATTCATGGTCACAAGGTCATGTAGAAGGTCACACCAAGGGTTCAACCAAATCGCAGGGCAGGTTGACACTTGAGACTCAGTTCAAAGAGGACAAGGAAGAGGCCATTGCGGATTGAGATATTTGAGTACTGCATCCTGTTCCCCCTATGTTATAATAGACTGTTCTTGTCACTGTTGTATATCATGTAGTGATTATGGTCTAGTGTGTGGGAGAGTCTATGTGTGGATGTAATATGCTACTTGGAAGAGTCCAGTAATTGACAGATATTATTGTTGTGATGACATATGACATTTATACACAGACTGTTGGAAGTCCTGTGTGTGTCTAATTGAAAATGATTCAGTTACTGGTAGGTGTGAAGAAAATGATAGTCAGTGAAATACAGTATGAAAGAAATGTTTTCAGCAATCTTGAATGTCTGTTTGGAAAAAAACATTGGGCAAGTTATAAAAACATTGATTAAGATATGCCAGTGTTTTGACACCCACATGCAAAATGAATTTAAATGAATACAAAACTGTTTAAACCTTCATTGTTTGTGAGTCAGTTTAATCTTAGCAACTAAAAATGAACCGGTTTTGAAACTTTATTTTGTGATGATGATGATGATGGTGATTATTATGATGATGATGGTGATTATGATGATGATGGTGATTATGATGATGATGGTGATTATGATGATGGTGATTATGATGATGATGTACAGCCACAAAATGAGAATTGTAAAGATCAATACAATCAGGTGCTTGACATTTGTTGTTGCTCTGTGACATCGGACTGTGACATCACGCTTGCTGCTCGACTCCTGTCTGGAGTATATTCTTACCAATATGGAGGCGTGAAGACTGTGTGGGCTATGTTCATTTTCTCAAGGATGAAGTGTTTATTTGATATTGAGAGTATGTCGGTCTACAATATTGCATTGTTCTTACTGTTTTTAGAATATTATTGACAAAATTATAATTTGAGGTTTTGAAGGAAACAACATACAGAGTTAAGCTAATTGTCATTGATTTGTAAATTTAAAGACTTAACCAGAAGCACTTCACACTTTCATGATCAAGAATGTCTGCTTATGTTGTCATGGTGGAAGGGAGCTATGGTTACTCTGTGTTCAAGAAGTATTAAATAATGATTTTATACCTGCACATTTTCAAAGATTTGTTTAGTTCCAAATGAAATTTAAAGGCATCAAATTTTAACTTTGCCTTGTGTAATTATCCTAAATATTTTCGATTTGTTTTTCTTGATCAGAAGTATTAAGAAAAAAACAGCAACTCAAATCGTGCAAGACCCAGGGTTGATGAAACAGCAACGCTTTCGTTTCAGTTGAGGGTAACCGGATCTTGGGTTTGAATCCCAAATTCATCCCACATATAATTGGCATAACCATACCTTGCTTGTGGTTTCATAGCAACGACCGGCATCACTTTGGCTCATCCTGTCACACATAACTACTGACACATCATGATGTTAGTTATCACCTTGGCTACACCGAACCCACCCACTCACGCTTGTCTTGTGACCTTCACCTCTGCTGGTTTCGGCATAGTGACAGGGCGTCATGCAGCCGCAACCCAATAGCGGTAGTTGTGTTTCTGTATAGATTTCTCTATGGATGTGTTCCAGCTTGGATGACCTACAATATTATACTCTTTAAATAGTTGGCCATGTCGGATGTGATGTTATTTATCATCTGTTGTCCGCTTCTCGTAGAGTAAACCACTCCAAAATTTTAAAGGAAAAATGATGAAAAAATCATTTATTTCATATGGCAGACTTAATGCAAGTAATGTGTAATCAGACAAAATAATGGAAAGTTCTTTAGAGCTCGTGTTG
Source organism: Haliotis rufescens (assembly GCF_023055435.1). NCBI lineage: Eukaryota > Metazoa > Mollusca > Gastropoda > Lepetellida > Haliotidae > Haliotis > Haliotis rufescens. The sequence continues at coordinate 7,164,880 of NW_025964223.1, forward strand.
ATCATGGCACGAGATAATGATGTCATAGACACTAACGAAACCAAATTAACTGCAAATCAAACTTGCCCACCTCCCTGTATAGGCCCGAGGTGAGGTGAGGTGAGGTGAGGTGAGGTGAGGTGAGGTGAGGTGAGGTGAAATGGGGTTTAACATCGCATCCAAGATTATTGCACGTATATAGCGATGTGCAAGTACGTGTGTGTGTATGTGTGGTTGCTTGTACTAGTCCAGACTGATGCCGATTTATAGTGCTAGCTCACTGAGGTACATGCCGCAGTTTAACATGAATACCCCACTCAGACACAGTGTACTGACTCCGAGCCGACCAGTCAGCTTAATGTGGGAGGAAAGCCCGAAGTGATGCTGGTCTTAGAAGTTTACCACTTCGGTGAAACCCAGGAGCACGGGTATGGTGCTGACAAACCTAGAAACATAATCAGGGCGAATGGGGATTCAAACCCACAATTATAGGTTTCTGGCATGCCCAAGGTTTGCAACTCTGCACAGCGAATCGCGGCGCTTTAGACGACTGGGCCACCCGTGCCCCTCGTGAGTAGGAGAGATGCTCAGGTCAGAACTAAAGAAACCATAGCAACAAGCCCTTAAATTGGGGTAGAATGGAGACAAAATGAAGATATTGTATGGAGATATTGGTTTCCTAATTATGACCTCTGACCTTCTCCATTTTGCAGCCCGATCAACAACGGAGTGTACCGCTGTGGGTTTGCACGGAGCCAGGAGGCGTACGACAGCGCTGTCACTGAACCATTCCAGGGACTGTGTAAGATAAAGCAACAAGTTGTGCAGAAGAAAAGTACACTTTCTTAATTTACGCCTTCATGGGAAGTCCAAGTTAGAATAGGTCCCCAGCAACCTCTGTTTGTCATAAGAGGTGACCAAATGGATAGGGTGGTCAGACTCGGGGACTTTGTTGACTGTGCCTTTATACATGTATACTCCGGCGACGGATTGGATCCTTGCTCAAAACATCCGACACTGGTTTGGCGTTGGACTCGAAACAGTCTCTGTGTCCAATATGAATGCCCAAGGCTAGTGTTTCACACAGGGATCACAGCACTGCAACAGCTTATGTTTGACCGTTCCGACACTCTGATTGATTTGACAGCGCCAGCCACAGAGTGATCACAGCACTGCAACAGCTTATGTTTGACCGTTCCGACACTCTGATTGATTTTGACAGCGCCAGCCAGAGTGATCACAGTCTGATGGGTGTTGAAGGGGACACAGGTCAGTATGTGGGCATCTTATGATGGGCCATCCAATCCTTTCAGTCGCCTTGTATGACAGGCCTAGGATGCAGGAGACCAACTGGGTATTCTGTCGGAATCGCCACAGGTCTGAACACTCACAATATAGTGCACAATATAGTACGTTTGATGTGAAGAAACACACACATTTCCAAGAGAACTAATTGCATAAGCTTGTGAGATTAGAACTGTATTGAACTAGAAGATACATTATGCAGTTCATGTCAATGATGATGTTTCTCTCTGATGGTGGATTCCGTGAAGGGGCGAAAGAATATTAATACAACACACCGCTGAGTATCAGGAATAATACCAATAAAACATGTTGATGAACATATTAAGTGTTGTATTTTGTTTTATAGTTGCAATGGATAGAATTATCATTAAACCGCCCGTATGTTATCAGAAATGAGTGGGACACTGTAGCTTGATAATGCCCTCATATTGCTTGACGACGGGCCATTATACAACAAAAATGTCATCTGGAATCTTCAAGAACAGCTATTGACTAATCCAGCATGGAGTGAGTGAGTGAGTGAGTATGGTTTTACGCCGCTTTTGGCAATCTTCCAGCAATATCACGGCGGGGGACACCAGAAATGGGCGTCACACATTGTACCCATGTCAGGAATCGAACCCGGTTCTTCGGCGTGACGAGCGAACGCTTTAACCACTAGGCTACCCGACCGCCCCAATCCAGCATGGAATGGAACTTTTTCACATTTTCACCCTGGATATCAAACCTATGTGTATTTTGGAAGCTTGACCACTGTTGCTGCTAGGTGAATTTTATTATATCTGTCTTTATTTCTATTTCCACTGCTACTGTATTATAAACTGCCTTTGTAATTGTACAGTACTCCTAGTTAATTTTATAAGACGATTGTTAATTGTGTAACATTCCTTTGTTATTTATTAGCTTAACACTGAATTCTATAGCATATAGCATGTATAGAATTCTGGATAAACATATTGTTTCAGTTTGGAAGTCGACATGTTACTGTTTGGCCAATTAGAAAGTTCACCTGACTTGACTTTCTATGGAAATATTTAGGAGGTATCGTATCAGAGTAAAAGGTTGGATTTAGATTAGATTGGTATTTTGCCTTGATTGTTGATTCTTGTCTTCATTCTGAACAGAGTTATCTCCCTTTCCTTAGATTTACATTTAAACTGTTTGTTCTTGAGTGAGTGAGTGAGTTGGGTTTAACGCCGCTTTTAACAGTATTCCAGATATATCCCAGGGTGACAGCTTAAAGTGGGAGGAAAGCCCGAATTGATGCAGGTCTTAGACATTTACCGCTTTGGTGAAACCCACGAGCACGGGAATGGTGCATAATCGGGGCAAACCGGGATTCAAACCCACAATCATAGGTTTCTGGCGTGCCCAAGGGATGCAACTCTGCACAGCGAATCAGGGCACCTTAGACGGCTGGGCCACCCGTGCCCCCGTCTGTTCTTGAAGACTGACCAACATTTCAAGAGTGTGAATATTTGTGCACCATGCAAGACACTTACGTAAATAGACTGAATGTAGTCATTTCTTACAGTTGTGAACATGGTGAAAGGTAGCAAAGTTAAGGAAAAATTGTTTTATAACTATGCTAACCACTGTGTTATAGCTGGAATATTGCTGAGTGTGGCAATACAACATAGATATCTTGTGACTACGGGAATTCTTTAAACAGTCACGGCTAGCAATAGGTCTTCAGTAACCCATGCTTGCCGTAAAAGGCGACTATGCTTGTCGTAAGAGGCAACTAGAGGGATCTGGTGGTCAGGTTCACTGCCTTGGTGGATACAAGTTTTCTTATCCCAGTTGTGTGGACCGATACTCATGATGTCAATCTTTGGATTGTCTGGTCCAGACTCGATGTGTCTTTTTCACAGACTGCCGTCATATAGCGGGAATATTGCTGAGTGTGGCGTTAAACAACAAACAAAACAACGTTATTCACTGTTACGCTATCTTTCTGTGTGTAATTTGGACAAAATCTCAGAGCACAAACCTGCAATATATGTATCAAACAAAACAAATACATCACCGAGCATTGTAAACTTTATTTCTCACATGGAAGTGAGTTTAAATGCAGTTTTGGTCATAAGTTCATGGGATCTCAGACATGTCATACCTCAAACGCATTCATCCTCTTAAACACTTAAGATTCAGAAGATAAAAAAAAAGCTCACCTGGTACATATGGACAGTTCAAATATTTGTTGTAGGTAACCCTGGTAACCTTTTCAACCCTGGTAACCTTGTGTTCAGGGGATTAAAAACACTTCCATTAAATTGACACAAACATAGGTTTGTTTGATGTTTGGCCAATATTGCTTCAGTGCTGACACTATATTGAACTATTCAAATCACATTGCAAGTATTACAAAATTTACAGGCCCCCAATAGAATATAAAATTCTTTATTGCCTATGTTCGATGAGAGCATCAACATCTGTTTACAATGCCAAGGATAAGGGATTACAAATGTCCATTTTTGCTATTATAGCGGACTGATCTCTTTACTGGGTTCTAGTCTTAACATCTTGTAGTAATGGTCATGATGGTATTAACGGTGACATGAACAAAGTTTTGTTCCTAATTCACCCACCATCAGTCAGTTTTATCAGCTCTGGTATCAGGCCCTTTGATAGTCAGAGGTTCTTATGGCACACACTTGAGAACCTTTTCCCAAGACTTCTATCCATACATGCATTGATCAATTGTGTGTCTTGAACACCTGACTCCCTTCATCCGACAATAGGAAACCGATCTGTTGACTTCGACATGAGTGCTGTACTGGCCACATAACCATGGTAACAGGCTCCTTGTTTTGTCATATCTGCCAACTGTCCAGGGACATCCAGAGTTATCCTCAGTCATCCTTCAACACAGGAAAGGCTAGTCCCAATGATTCCCAGGATGAGCTCTGCAGGTCCAGGTAGACACCGATCACCGACATGTTCTCCCATTCAGGTCCCGAGTGAGTGAGTGAATGAATGTTATCCTGCCATTGTCAACAATACGCCTGTTGTATACTGGTGGCCTGTAAATAACTGACTCTCGGGAACACAAACATGGTGTTGATAGCATAAGCAACAACCCACAATTGGGCATCTTAATATCAGCCACGTCACTCACCATATCCACCTCCTCCTGATTGGTCAGCCCTGTTGTCATGGGATACAGGGTCTCAACACACACACACTCCGGCGCAGTGGTGACTCAGCATAACACCACTGCCACAGGCTAATTTGCATATCACGTGACCGGACTTTTCTCTTGTTTGTAAACAAACTCGCTTTTTCAGAAATCAGTATAGAACGGACTAATGCAAGTATTTTGGGGCGCTTTACATATTGTTTTGCATAATTATATAAATAAGCTACTACAACTGCGACAGTGAGTTGCATGACAATATATATTTATGCATCAAAGTGACCGTATGGCTAGCTCTCCGTTGGGCTTCGATGACAGCACGTGGAGCCTTACAACCAATGTAAACAAATGATAACTACGCAAAAACATGTAGATTTTCACGTATTTGGATTCTTTCTGAATGAACCGTAACCATTCTTTGACATTTGTTTATGAAAATGTGTAGACTTGTCAAACATGAAATGGATGAAAAGCATATGCAATATCTTGTATGGTCTGTCAAAGATGTGACGAATCGTCACATGGCGCTGGCCTGTGGCAGAGGTACTATGCTGGCTGGCTGCCGGCCGGCTGCAAGGAACTCTGGGTAGGAGAGTGTACTATGCTGGCTGGCTGCCGGACACAAGAAACTCTGGGTAGGAGAGTGTACTATGCTGGCTGGCTGCCGGCCGCAAGGAACTCTGGGTAGGAGAGTGTACTATGCTGGCTGGCTGCCGGACACAAGAAACTCTGGGTAGGAGAGTGTACTATGCTGGCTGGCTGCCGGACACAAGAAACTCTGGGTAGGAGAGTGTACTATGCTGGCTGGCTGCCGGACACAAGAAACTCTGGGTAGGAGAGTGTACTATGCTGGCTGGCTGCCGGACACAAGAAACTCTGGGTAGGAGAGTGTACTATGCTGGCTGGCTGCCGGACACAAGAAACTCTGGGTAGGAGAGTGTACTATGCTGGCTGGCTGCCGGACACAAGAAACTCTGGGTAGGAGAGTGTACTATGCTGGCTGGCTGCCGGACACAAGAAACTCTGGGTAGGAGAGTGTACTATGCTGGCTGGCTGCCGGACACATGGAACTCTGGGTAGGAGAGTGTACTATGCTGGCTGGCTGTCGGCCGCATGGAGCTCTGGGTAGGAGAGTGTACTATGCTGGCTGGCTGTCGGCCGCATGGATCTCTGGGTAGGAGAGTGTACTATGCTGGCTGGCTGCCGGCCGCATGGAGCTCTGGGTAGGAGAGTGTACTATGCTGGCTGGCTGTCGGCCGCATGGAACTCTGGGTAGGAGAGTGTACCATGCTGGCTGGCTGCCGGCCACATGGAACTCTGGGTAGGAGAGTGTACTATGCTGGCTGGCTGGCTGCCGGACACATGGAACTCTGGGTAGGAGAGTGTACTACGCTGGCTGGCTGTCAGCCGCATGGAACTCCTGGTAGGAGAGTGGTCAACACAGTGGCATGTTCATGCGACTCAGTCGGAGAATGAACTCCAGGAGGTACATCTGAAGGCGGATCTCCTGCCTGTTGTTGGTCACAAAGAATCCCGGGACTCCAGCCTTCTCCAGCATCACCTGCTGGTCCATGACCTTCTGGTCAAGGTCAAGAATGACCTTCATGTCCTTCTTCTTCAACTCCTCGTCACAGCGTTTGGTCATTGTCTGAATCAAAACAATGCAAAACTTGAGAAACTGGGACCTATTTATTTTGTCCACATACATATTATATATCTTATGGGATGATACTGACCTCCTACTATATATAAAGGCTATCTGCTCTATCTCAGCTACCACTGCCAAGTACTGACCTCCCACTTTATATCAAGGGTATCTGCTCAATCTCATCTACCACTGCCAAGTACTGACCTCCCACGTTATCTCACAGCTACCACTGCCAAGTACTGACCTCCCACATTATCTCACTGCTACCAGTGCCAAGTACTGACCTCCCACTTTATATCAAGGCTATCTGCTCAATCTCATCTACCACTGCCAAGTACTGACCTCCCACTCTATATCAAGGCTATCTGCTCAATCTCAGCTACCACTGCCAAGTAATGACCTCCCACGTTATCTCACAGCTACCACTTCAAAGTACTGACCTCCCACATTATCTCACAGCTACCAAAGCCAAGTACTGACCTCCCACGTATCTCACAGCCACCACAGCCACCACTTCCAAGTACTGACCTCCCACATATCTCACAGCTACCAAAGCCAAGTACTGACCTCCCAAGTTATCTCACAGCTACCAAAGCCGAGTACTGACCTCCCACGTATCTCACAGCCACCACTTGCAAGTACTGACCTCCCACATATCTCACAGCTACCGCTGCCAAGTACTGACCTCCCACGTCATCTCACAGCTACCAAAGCCAAGTACTGACCTCCCACGTTATCTCACAGCCACCACTTGCAAGTACTGACCTCCCACGTATCTCACAGCTACCACTGCCAAGTACTGACCTCCCACGTCATCTCACAGCTACCAAAGCCAAGTACTGACCTCCCACATTATCTCAAAGCTACCACTGCCAAGTACTGACCTCCCACGTTATCTCACAGCTACCAAAGCCAAGTACTGACCTCCAACGTATCTCACAGCCACCACTTCCAAGTACTGACCTCCCATGTATCTCACAGCTACCACTGCCAAGTACTGACCTTCCAAGTTATCTCACAGCTACCACTGCCAAGTACTGACCTCCCACGTTATCTCACAGCTACCACTGCCAAGTACTGACCTCCCATGTATCTCACAGCCACCACTTCCAAGTACTGACCTCCCACGTATCTCACAGCTACCACTGCCAAGTACTGACCTCCCACGTATCCCACAGCTACCACTGCCAAGTACTGACCTCCCATGTTATCTCACAGCTACCACTGCCAAGTACTGACCTCCCACGTTATCTCACAGCTACCACTGCCAAGTACTGACCTCCCACGTTATCTCACAGCTACCAAAGCCAAGTACTGACCTCCCACGTATCTCGCAGCCACCAATTCCAAGTACTGACCTCCCATGTATCTCACAGCTACCACTGCCAAGTACTGACCTCCCAAGTTATCTCACAGCTACCAAAGCCAAGTACTGACCTCCCACGTTATCTCACAGCCACCAATTCCAAGTACTGACCTCCCACGTATCTCACAGTCACCACTTCGAAGTACTGACCTCCCACGTTATCTCACAGCTACCACTGCCAAGTACTGACCTCCCACGTTATCTCACAGCTGCCAAAGCCAAGTACTGACCTCCCAAGTATCTCACAGGCACCACTGCCAAGTACTGACCTCCCACGTTATCTCACCGCAATCACTGCCAAGTACTGACCTCCCATTCCCGCTCTATCTGTGACTGCACCAGTGGCAGGTTGTGGGGCTTGGTCTGACATGACTGGATCATCTCCTTGTGCTTCTTCTGCATCTCGTGACGCTGAGCTACAAACATCAGTCACAATCAGAAGTAATGCACGTCCTTGAGAGTTTCTGATACAGTAACAGTATTTGAATCTGTGACAGCCTAAAACAATGACTGTTAAAGGGGCACTTATCTCTGGCGTCTGACACTAACCGCTAGAGTCGATTTGCTCGCTAACGCATCTGAGCATGACAAGAGACTGGGCTTCCGTCTGCAAGGACAGCTAAATAAACTTCGAGGCAATATTTGTTTTACGCATTTTTGAACACTGATTGGTTACCTGTGATCTATGAAAATTTTGACAAAGGGTACATGTTAATTAATTTCTTCAGCCTAAACAAACAGACAAAAGGAATGGTGGAAGCTCATTGGATGTTGTTATTTGGAAATACCCCTAATGGTTATGGTTTAATAATAAAAAAAAGTATCCACGAAGTGAAAGCATTTTCGGATTTCGGATTGCGTGGATAATATTATTACTACTCCCTTGTTGTTATTCATGTTTTCTGGTATATTTTTTGGTATTCACTTGATGTTCAGTTAATGAATTTATTACAGGTATAATTAGCACCACTCAGATTACCTGATAAAGGTTCCCATTTGGCATTTCTTGTGTCTGGGGTAATTATTCAATCTAAATCCAGGTTTGAAGTGAGGTGAAATGTCTGTTATGTAATATGCATGTGGCAGCCAAGCAAGAGATGAATGATCAGTTGATTTACTTTTTTGTAAATCAACGGATCATTCCTAGTCATCAAAAGATCAATTAAAAATATATTGTTGATTGATTAATCACTGTTATCTTGCACAGTGGATATGTCAAAAGTAAGTGTTTACTGTGTAGGTTTACTAAAGCAAAGAGAATACACTCATATCATGGCGTGAAGTGCCAATGTAAAAACAACATACCCCGGTACTTTGTTCAAAGGGTTAACCGATAATACAGATGGACATATTTTTCAGTCAATTTGTAAAATAAGTGAATATTTTGGTGTTTGATAAATTTCCTAGTGAAAATTTTGCACATTTTGACTGTAAAAATATAAACACGATAAAAAAAGCAATGCTCAGGTGAAATATTTACTGTGTTGCAAGTCAAAATAGTGTAAAGGAAAATCGCACAGTTGCCAAGCAAGTGACCTATCAAAACTTTGTCACCATTACCGATGCTACTCACAAAGATACCTACATTTCCTTATTATTTCCAAAACTGTATTTCATTTTGTGGATCAATGTGACCATACGCCCTTATACTATCAATACAAGTGACAAATGCTCTTACAAAACGCGCAGCACGGGTCGCAAACTAGTCTAGAATTCTGCTACATCATCCGGGTACTCACGGGGGAAAAAACAATAACAAAGGCAACAACCAGTCCCGGGGAATAGCTTTAGATCAGTACCCCTTTAAGTGCAATTCTTGATAAGCTTACAGAGAAGTGTTGGGGAATTGTTTTAGATCAATGCCCCTTTAATGCTCGGGTAAGGACAAAGACTGCTTGGCCTTTGAAAATTGCACATTAGTATTAACAAAATCACATATATGTCTTGTCAATGGTCACTTGGTGAGTGTCTGAAAACGTTGGGTTGAACACTGGTTTGAAAAGTAAACATACCCTGTGAAAAGTCCATTTGACAATGTTTTTCAGCTAATAAGATCATGGCAGACACACTCCCATTTGTTTTACTATGAGAGCTATGAAGAGTTACCTACCCTTGTGTTCACTGTTGAGCTTTGACCGCTGGTTGAAGAGACTCTTCTCCTCAAGATGCTGCACCTCCTCCAGGCTCCGGACAATCTCAAACACCGTCCCGTCCAGCAGGGCATTGGCCAGGCCAGACAGGAGGTCGTAGGGCAGACGCTGCTGGAACTTCCTACAACAGCGACATTTAAACTGTGTGTAGGTGAGGGCCTGGACAGTTTCACTGATTTAGATCTCTTGCTACCATATCCAGTGAAAGAAACTACAGTATTCAACGTAATAAGCACTCCGCTCTAATAAGCGCCCACAACGGTATTTGCTAATATATTGGCTAGTGATCAATCCGTATGAGCACCCCTTCCGATTGATCAATGTACACAAGGCTTATTTATTCGCGTATAATACGCACTTGTGTGTTATATGCACCCTTAATTATGAGCAATTAAATTCTGGAAAAATATACCTGTTGTACATAAACATTTCAGGCTGTCAGCATAAACCACAAAATTTATCTTTCAACTCTGTTTTTTTCACCAAAATAATATTCTAATAAGAGCCCCCTATTTCTAATTTTGAGAGCGGCCTGGGCGCTCATTACGTCGAATATGGTAAATTAATTAGTTCTGGTCTGAATATTTTTTAAAGTGACTCTTTCAACAGGTTAAATGAAATGTTTATGCATGTTCCACTATCCCAGCCTATAGTCCACTTTAGGGCAACAATTCCATCTTAAGAATTTCTTTCTCATATATTTACCAAGCAGACGTTTGTTTTCCTTTTCATCAACAGACCACAAGGTTTTAAAATCTATTTCACTGTTGGTTCATATCCTGACTGCCCATACCTGTTAATAGGTTCTCTGTCCTATTGGAGATAACTCTCAGGCAGGATTATGTCCCTTGGTGCTTTGTTGTTTATTGGCGTATTTGTAGTTTAAAGCAATGAATTAACAATGATTAAAGCATTACTTCTAAGCAAAGTGAGCCATAGATTTCTGCCAACTAGGAGCAGTCATTCGTCACCACTCGCCCCTTTCCGTAACCTGCAAGAAGACTCGTCCCCCTATCAATGAATGTTATGTGCGAAAATACGACAAACCAATCAGAATGCGCGTATGCTTTCAAGTTCTTCATCAAAGAATCCCTCAGAAATATTTTTTTATTTTACATATGTCTTGCATATAAAACTATACCATGGATACAGTTAAATGTGTTCAATCATACTGTATAATTCCGCACGTCTCGATGTGCTTTAAATTGCATCTGAAATATATATACTATATGGGAAAAGATATGTGAACCATTTTGCAACGAGTTGACAATTGTTTTAGGTATGCCCGTTTGCGCTAAGACGGAACCCTGTAGCAATGAGAGGGGCACGCGTCGCTCTTCGGCTTGTCCCAGAATAACACGAGTTGGTCACGAATGTAAGAGCAGTCTCACAATATCATATACTGATAGTTATCTCCAGGAAATGATGAACAGTATCTATACATTCATACGCTCTGAGCATGGATGGAGCATGAATTGTTTTGTTATTCTTTACTTAGCCTCTGTGATTATCACTGTCATGAGGGCGTTCATGACAACAGTAACATACACATGTTACCACATTATTTCAAGCACAGGAATACATATCTGTACACATGCACACACACAAATTTTAGGCCTCATAGATTACATGGGTCAATAAAAGTTGAAGTTGAAGTTGAAGCTATGTATTCCTGTGGTTCAAGCATGTCTCACATGGGCAGTTCTCTTGCCATGCTCTGCAGTTCACTGTTCAGGAGGTAGTGATTCTTCTGGCGCTGCTCTTTGAGGGACTGATCATCGTTTGACTGAGGATCCCCAGCATTCATTGTGCTGCATTTCACGTACATACGTCAGTGCAGAAAACCTGCAAATGTGGAAGAAGATGACAATGTTAATGATGCACAGCATCTACAGATGTGACCATATATCATTAAAAAACTTTAAAGGACATTTAACATGTTGTTAGATGAAAATATTCATATCCACTTTGAGATAAATTAACCGAGAAGCTGATAAAGATAAAACATTTAGCACACGATTATGTACAGTATGAAGGGTTATAGCTAAAACGGCACCTCAGCAAAATGTCACCAAGCGAAAACAGCACAGACTGGCGAAAACAGCACAGACTGGCGAAAATGGCACCTCGCCTAAAGTGAGACGGCAACTTGCCTGGCGAAAACAACACCTTATTTTTCTTTCCTTGGTACTGAAATAAGTAAAATTAAACTCACATGGTCACTTGCAAACACAAATAATTGTGAAGTTTTAAAACAAGTTTACATTAGAAACTAGCCTGTACTCCAATTTACTCACAGATTCTTTGATTGGGAGGGGCAACTAAACTTATTGTGAAAACATCACATGCTTTGAAGTTTTAAGTACCTTTATACTCAAATTAACTTAATGTCAAGCTGAAACTGTATTTAAGACAATATTCAACTGTGAACAACTGTGAAAATCTGCTAAAGACAAGACAATACAATGTAAATAAATCAAATATTCTGCAACATTACATAGTAAAGCATGTAAATAAAGCACATACTACATAGATCGCACAGACCCCTGATTCATATATCGGTCCGGTGTTTCAGTAACTACTTTAGGTGCCTTTGATAAATCGTCCTTATCGTTTTTAAAAAGAAGAGATGCCGTTTTCGCCAAATGAGGTGACGTTTGGCTGAGGTGCCGTTTTAGCCTGCACACCAGTATGAAGTCATTGATAATGATATGGCCTGAACAAATCGTAAAGTCTAAATAAGGTTTGCATCTCTATAAGACCAAACATGCTTAACACAGTGCAGGCCTGGTGTTCCCAAAGCCTGGAATATCGCCTGGTGTCTGTCCCACGCAAATGTGTGTTTGGGGACTACGGAATCAATAGCCATATTGCCCAGGTAAGGATATTGGCAAAACCAGTGGACGACAATTGTCGATCGAAAACTGAACAACTGTAACAGCACGTAACCTCGCACAAAGCCGTGGGCACATTCGCATTGAAATATGCTCAGATTATGAACAATTGTTAGTAGAAAATAATGGATAGTGGCTGAAAGGCCTACATGGAAGAGCCATAATAATGTCAGTATTTTTTATATTTTCTCGCGTGAGAAAGAAAGACCAAAGACTCACAACAAGCTCCTTCCCAGCGCGTGACACCTTCGTTACACTCTCGGTAACATCACCAGTGTGGGCGCGGCCATTACAAGAATCTTGAAATTTGCCCTCCAACCCCATATGTAGTAATGTTTATACTTTTGTTTATGTCTTTGGGAATGCCATCATATTTCAATTTGAAAAGCTTTACGACTGACCATGTTTTCCAGATGAATTTACTTTGTTGTTTTGATAATCAGATTGGTTCGAGATTGCAGACTAACGGAAAATCAACCAACTTCTCCCTTACATTCTTACTATATCAATAACACGATAGTTTTAATGAAACAGAAATTTAAATTGACAAACGAAGAAAGTAATTTAGCAGCGATAAGTGTATTCGGCGTCACGACAGTCGTCACTTGTTTGTAAACATAACGGCCATTCGATTGCGAGTTCAACTCCAAGCATGGTTGTGGCCACCTATTCACAGTGTGGAGTTTTGACTGGTGGCAGCGATAGTATAGAGAGCTCCGGGAACGTACTATCGCTGTGAGGAGTTTGGACTCACAAGGGTCAAGGGACGCAACTCTGGTTGAAGCAAAGCTCCTTACCGTGACATACTACACAAACGCCGTTTGAAGTTTTGGAGAAAACGTCCACAGGCGCACACGCATCTTACAGTCATTATTTCTTTCTTCAATGGGCATTTTCGATTTTATCTTAAACATTTGTTTGCCTATGACGGCGGCCTGTAAATAAGCGAGTCTGAACCAGACAATCAGGTGATTGACATTATGAGCATCGATCCACGCAACAGTACCACCATGTCACTTCGTATATTTCCTGTTTTGTTTTGTTTTGAATTCCGACATTTCAACAAGTAACTGCTGCATTGATCTGTTCGTTTATTACAAGGATGGGGCAGTGTTTTACGAGGACTATACATGGTGTTAGGTGTGCGTGCATGTTGTTTTAGGTCAGTTTACATTATAAATTGACTCCATATTTATCATGACATACCCTCAAAGCAGTATATTTATTTCACGACCATTTGAAACCATGAATTTGTTTTAGACCATGAACTTTGTGAACCGCTGATAATGTCATAATTACATCATCAGTTTGAATTAAGTTTCTAAAAGTATGAACCTACACATTTTATTGACCATGGCAAGTTGCTATTGCTAATTTTGATAACTGCTATAAAATTAGCAACTTTCATTTCAGATTATTCATAGGCCAATATTAGGACACTTCGAAGCGTTTGTTTGTTGAACCTGGTTAAATTTACTGATTAACTTGGTAGAAATGCAGCTGTCCAAGACTTGATTCTGTGTATATCTTCTTGTTATTAATGAACTACTATCAACAATGATTACACGATATATATATTTATTACGACCACAAACTCTAAATTACACAAAGAACATAATTAACTGCATATCATTGAGGAAGTCAATAGTATTGTCACATCAAGCACAAAACACATTATTAACATACATATTAAAAGCAATATTCTATTTCTACATCATCATATTTTTTGGCTATAGTGTTCAAGTTGAATAGGTTGCACATACTCAGTATGAACTGTACCAGCAGACACAAACGTCAACTGCTAATTTGGATTTGGTAATGTTGGATTTGAACGACATCTTCGTGCTGACAGTGACACTAAGCATGCCAATGTTGCCACTAGTGAACAGAGGAAGCGTAAGAACAAGAGGTCCAAAGTGGCAAATTTCATGAGAAAGACAAATGTTCAATTCAGTATTTATATAAAGAGGTAAAAATCACTAGTGTACAGCAGCACACATATCAAGAAATTCACAAAATAATCACACGACACAACATGTTTTATGAAGATAAAACTGAATTCCTGCAGTACTTGTGTTGTTATGTTAGCATGTTAATCGTACCGGTTGAGGTACACTGTTGTAAGTAATACTAAATATAGAATTTTAGATTCAGCCGTTCATCATACAAGTACTCCCGGAATAAGAGCTGTTTGAAAACTGTAACTTATCACACATGAAAAAGTAGTGAGCTTTCGCTGAAAAATATTCTTAGGAGTAATGACTGATATACACATGGACAAAAGACGTTGCCAACTTAAATCTCCGATGATATCTTATTATGTAGAAATGTTTTCTATAACTATATCTTAATAATATTATTGATATTACATAATGCTACACACTTGTTTATAATATTGTTGATATTACATAATGCTACATTATTGTTTACAATATTATTCATATTACAAAATGCTACACCATTGTTTTCCCCCCATCTGTCAAGGTCACGGAAACGGAAGTGTTCTAGGGCTGAAGAATACAGAAAAGACAGACACGGTCTGCTACGATGCACGTACAGCCTTTGGCAAATAAGTCTGTTGCAGGTTTCAAAGAGTAGATAGATGTATTCAACCTTCGAGTCACTCTTTCAATTTGACATTCCCTGAATTACATGTTATATCTATGGTTTTACATATTTCTATATTTAATGGACATTGGGAAATACGTTGCTCCGTGAACTGGACGCCGTCCTCGGCACGACGCGACCAGAATTAAAATAAATCAGAAGCAGACATCTGAAAGCAGAGGAAAGGCCATTGAAAGGAAGATTTGCATAGTAGAAACATCGTCACCCATTTACGACTAGAGGATATATAGGGCTTATTAGAACAAAAACAAAGCATATATAACAGATGACATCATGATATTATATTAGAGTTTTCAGTATTATATAGGTAAAGCTGAGGTATTCTCTTAACAATTCATCATGTCTCTGTTAGCAGTAATTATATTCTCTATATTTTCAGATGAAAGAAAGTTCGGGACGTCGTGGGGAGGGTGTTCAACACCCAGGACTGCCAGGGAGCCATTATAACCCTTGATGGCAGAAGTTCAGCCTTGCTGCAGAATCCTGCTGGTGGCTGGATGGTTGTCGACAGCCATGCCAAGGATGTTTTAGGCGCCACTGACGTTGATGGAAAGTCAAGTCTTCTAAAGGTTTCCTTTCCCCGAGTCAAGTGGTGGCTTATTACACTGACATGGCAGTTAGACAGACCCAGTACTCACTGACAGGGTCCAAGACTTAACCTTTCGAGCAGTCCTTCTATAAGTCAAAAGGTGACCTGTTACAGTGACATGGCAGTTAGACACACCCAGTACTCGCTGACAGGGTCCAAGACCTAACCTTTCGAGCAGTACACTGCCACTCCCAACTTCGTATGGGGCCAGTTTACCAGAGAGTAGACTTGTGACATTACTTTCCGATCAAAACACTCTGGTACACAGTGCAAATCTCGAGGCATTCACCGCCATTTGTGACTTTGCTTTGCCATCAAAACACTCAGGCACTACGGTGAAACCATGGTGACATTCATCGCCATTGTTGCAAGTGCAGATGTTCCTGTCGGTCTCTGGACTCGTCTCTTGACGTGTGACATGGGGGACCGCCTTCATGTAGCCATCCTCTGCTCGATAGGAAGCAGCTAGCATCAACAACCATCTGACAGCCGATGGCCTGTGACAATGTCTGGTGCAGCCGATGGAACTAATACATCTACTACCATGCACTTACAACCTTTTGCAAATAAGTCTGTTGCAGGTGTCAAGGAGTAGATAGATGTATTCAACCTTCGAGTCACTCTTTCAATTTGACATCCCCTGAATTACATGTTATATTTATGGTTTTATATATCTGTATATTTAATTGAAATACGTTGCTCTGTGGACTAGACGCCGTACTCGGAACGATGGGAATTGGGTCTTCTGTGAACCAAAGTGAAAATAAATCAGAAGCAAACATCTGACAGCAGAGGAAAGGCCATGGAAGGCCAGATTAGCATGGTACAAATATCGTCACTGAAACGTTTTACACGCAAATAATACCTTGCCCATTTACGACTTTGGGCTATATAAGGCTTATTAGAACAAGAGTAAAGTATATATAACAGATGACATCATGATATTATATTAGGATTTACAGTATTATATAGGTAAAGCTGAGGAATTCTCTGAACTATTCATCGTGTCTCTGTTGGCAGTTATTATATTCTCTATATTTTCAGATGAAAGAAAGTTCGGGACGTCGTGGAAAGGGTGTTCAACGCCCAGGACTGCCAGGAAGCCATTATTACCCTTGATGGCAGAAGCTCGGCCTTGCTGCAGAACCCTGCTGGTGGCCGGATGGTTGTCGACAGCCATGCCATGGAAATTTTAGGTGCCACTGACGTTGATGGAAAGTCAAGTCTTCTGAGGTTTCCCCCCTGGTTATAATGCCACTTTTCGTCGTAATATGGCATTATAACGAGGGATGTGAAAAACGGACCTTACTGATATTATATAGAAAAGGGAAATGCCAATATATTTAATCTTATAGAAAAGGATATGATTAACATAAAACTAGTTAAAGGTTATTTTAAGAAAGTGATTGATTCTCTGTGCAAGGATTAGCTGTGAAAACAACTGAGATCAATCCTATTAGTTTGTTAGTTTAGAAGAGGGAATAGTCTCCAAAAATTAACCACATCGCAAATTTGTTGTTAATTTTTTTTAAAATATGGCATACCCAGGGAATTCGAACGCTTGTTCTGATAAAAACTGGCACTGGCAATTAACAGCTAATAATACCTTGCCCATTTTCGACTTGGGGCTATATAAGACTTATTAGAACAAGAGTAAAGTATATATAACAGATGACATCATGATATTATATTAGGATTTTCAATATTATATAGGTAAAGCTGAGGTATTCTCTTAACAATTCAGCATGTCTCTGTTAGCAGTAATTATATTCTCTATATTTTCAGATGAAAGAAAGTTCGGAAAGTTCGGGACGTCGTGGGGAGGGTGTTCAACGCCCAGGACTGCCAGGGAGCCGTTATAACCCTTGATGGAAGAGGTTCAGCCTTGCTGCAGAACTCTGCTGGTGACTGGATTGTTGTCGACAGCCATGCCAAGGATGTTTTAGGCGCCACTGACGTTGATGGAAAGTCACGTCTTCTGAGGTTTCCCCCCTGAGTCACGTGTTGGCCTATGACAGTGACAGTAAGACCTACACAGTACTCGCTGACAGGGTCCAAGGCCTAACCTTTTGAGCAGTCGTTCTGTAAGTCAAGAGGTGGCCTGTTACAGTGACATGGCAGTTAGACCAACCCAGTACTCGCTGACAGGGTCAAAGGCCTAATCTTAGGAGCTGTACACCGCCACTCCCATCTTCGTATGGGGCCAGTTCACCAGAGAGTAGACTTGTGACTTGGCTTTCCCACCAAAACACTCTGGTACACAGTGCAAATCTCGAAGGCATCCACTCCGTTTGTGACTTTGCTTTGCCATCAAAACACTTCAGCGCACAGTGCACCTGGGTGATATTCATCGCCATTGTTGCCAGTGCAGTCGTTCCTGTCCGTCCTCGTGACGTGACATGGGGGACCGTCTTCATGGTGCCATCCTCTGCTGGATGGTAAGCGGCTTGCTTCAACAACCATCTGGCAGCAGATGGCCTGTGACAATGGTGCAGCCGAGTCTGCCAGAAGCAGGGACTTCTGTACTCGGCAGAAGGCACTCGAACAAACATCTGGGAGCAGTCGAGTTCGACTGTCTGGTGCAGCCGTGTCTGTGAGATGCAGGGACTTCTGTAGCCTGGCAGCATGGACTGGAACAAACATCTGGGAGCAGTGGAGGTAGACTGTCTGCTGCAGCAGGGACATCAGCCATATGTAGTGTGTCTTCTCTCTCTTTTTTCATGGCATCAGAGAGCCGTCCTGAAAACAGTAAGGACATATTATTGACTTCCACTATTCAAACAAGATCATTGTAAAAGCGAAAAACTACCACAAATACATGTATTTCTAATTATTCAGTTCATCAAAACAAAAATGTTAGAAATCGCTGCCCCTCCGTCATATTAAGCCTATCAATAACCTAAATTTGAACTTCAGTTTTTACACAGCTCTTATTTGTAAGGACTGTTGTCAGGCGTATAACCGGTTATTTAGGTCCGTGATCTAACACGGCCTTGATGTAACAAATTATGTTCCATGTCATCTGCTACGTAATCATGCTGGCGGCATATACAGCCCTCCCTGGTTATAATGCCACTTGTCGTCCAGCGGAAAATATGGCATTATAACGAGGGACGTGAAAAACAGACCTTACTGACATGATATATAGAAAAGGGAAATGCCAATATATTTAATCTTATAGAAAAGGATATGATTAACATAAAACTAATTGAAGGTTATTTTAAGAAAGTGATTGATTCTCTGTGCAAGGATTAGCTGTGAAAACAACTGAGATCAATCCTATGAGTTTGTTGATTTAGAAGAGGGAATCGTCTCCAAAGATTAACCACTTCGCAAATCCGTTGTCAAAATTTAAAAAAATATGTCACAACCAGGGAATTGGAATGTTTGTTCTGATAAACACTATCACTAGCCTTATAAACAGTGTGGCATAATAACCAGAGAATCTGGACTGCAGAAATTCCTTCTGAGAAAAACATGGCATTATATCCAGGAGGAACTGTATATGGTTAGGAACTGAAGCGGCCTGAGTCTTTGGTGAATATAAATTTATACTATGGAACTTCTGGACAATTGAATGGGAGAGATATGCATTGTCAGTTTGTTCAATTTTATCTTTTGGTTTAACGTGAAATGTGTTGTAGAAATGTTGTCGATTTATGTTGAATGTTTATCTACTTGATATTTTTAAAGACACCTTTAATTACAGTATTTATATGAGACATTTCGCGACAATAATAAGGGAGGCGTTTTTTTCATACAGCCACTTCGCGCAAGACATTTTACGTATGCTTTAGTGACTATTGAAGAAATAATGGATAATAAAACGTTGCTGAAATGTTGTACAACGATGAACCGATGAACCGTATGTGATAAAAAATAAGTGCGTATGTTGCGCGTGTTGGTATACTGACCTGTGATTATATTTCTTAATGTTGACAATTATTGTTTTAAGGTGTACCTTAGCCTTACATGATGGCAATCAACAGTGTGAATATAAACTGAAGGTCAAAAGTAAGTATGCCGAGTTGTTGTTTTTATGTTATTGAAAATTTAAAGAACTGTTATTAAATTAAATTATGTCTATTTAACCATCATTCATTCCTGTAACAGTTTGTAAAAAGTAGTCTGTGACTGGGTAATTGTTTTGTAAATATATATATATATATATATATATATATATATATATATTGGTTCAATGAAGACTGGGGTGAGAAATGAATTTGCAACCACATGACCCCTACCGAGCTAGAAAGGTTAGGGAGCGACCATTTGATTTCTAGGGGGGGGGGGGGGGGGGCGGAAGTATTTACAAATGAATAGTTTGTTGGAGATAATCAGTAAAATAAATAGAATGTTTACTACTGTGAGAAAAATGAATAGTTTGTTTCAAGATATAGTTTTGCATGTCATTGCAACATTTATCTATTAAATTAAAGAATTATTCCAGCATTATAAACGTAAAAATTTTCCGCCGCCTTCGGCGCAACATCACTATTACTTTAATCCTATTTGTTGCTATTTTGTATATGAAGTTAATGGCTTCAGTTCAGCACATTTTGCTATTTAAATGCATGTACAAAAATTCAGGCGTCCAATTTAACAATTTCCAAAAAGAAATAACCAAGCTACAATGTTGTAAAAGAACACATTTATTCACTGATAAATGTTGAACATATTTATATTGTGGTTTGTTTGAGGAATGGTTTGAAATACAAATAAACCATATGTATTAAATGAAAAGGTATCGGTATGAACAATTTTCACCAAAATCCTTCAAATAAAACTATATTATATGATCTTTGGATATGACCTCTTTAATAAAATTGCAAAATTACCATCTGAAATGAATAGTTTGTTCAGCTGTATGTTACAAAAAAATAGTTTGTTAGAAATGGCTTCAGAAAAAAATAGTTTGCTGAGAAAACAACTTCCGCCCCCCTCCCCCCCCCATAGAAATCAAATGGTCGCTCCCTTACATTTACAGCTCGATTTATGAAATTGAAGTATCTGACAAAACGAAACATGAAAACATAACATTTATTTCAGACTGGCACCTGATGGCAAAGTTTTATCGAGGCTAAAACTAAAGATTCAAAGAAAAGGTCATCACAATGTGAAGAATATCACAAAAATACACAGAAAAACATTCGTGCTGCCATTAATCGTCATATATCTGATATGTGGACAGATAGACATTGTTTATAACAAGTTGAAAAAAGCAAATCCGATCTTAGATGGTTTGCTGAAGCAAAGGATGCAGAGTGATGTCTCGCGATCAACTCGGCACAAAGTGGTTAAGGAAATGGCTGATCTACCAAGAAATTGCCGTTTATTTCAGTCATGCCGAAAGTTCACCTATCAAAGTCCGTCAGGCTGTTTGGTACAATATTGTGAACATTTACATTTTGTGTCTTGGGGGTTCAGAGTTCCACCATCAGCCTACAATGTCATCATTTGAATTTAAAAGTGACGAAAACGGCGTTGAATATACTTGCTTACACACGAAACACAGCAAAATACATTTAGAGGCAATGGCATGATGTATATTGCTTCGGGTAATCCCCGTCATCAGCAGCCGTAGTATGACTCAAAACACACACCCAAAGTTCACAGAACGTTAATATCAACCCATTTTCAGAATCAGCCGGGTCTAGATTTCTTTCCAACTCTAACTTTACTGGCAAATCTTATATTTCAAGTGAATGACATTGCCGTAGCCGCCATTTTCTGTCGTTTGTAAAACTAAGGGATGTCACTCCACATGAAGGATGTTTGGGGCGGGTGACGTCACGACTCTCCGCGTTGATAACGTTCGCTTTGAATAATGAAAGTTTGATGTTTAATGGATTGTTTTGTTATGATTTAGAGTCTATGTATCTGTATATATAAGGATTGAATTCGCGCATCATGGAATTTGCTCACGTGAGCCACTGTCTTCATCAGCTGATGAACGTCAACAAATACAACTTTACTTTTTGTTCAATCAAACATACGGTAAAATCAACTGAGAGGTGAGCACCCCCAGAATACAGCGTCACACTTTCTCGTGGTAACGATCTCTGCGGGTGGTAGGTCACTGTGACAAGCAGCCAGTTTTGTGAGAATGAGTTTTACTGAATTCTAAAGGCCAAATGCGCCCCTTTACCCTTAGCTAGGTTCCATTGACGTAGCCTAGCTTGGGTGGCATTACCACAGGAATGTGGGGTACACATGCATGCCACTAATAATGTAATGAATTGTGTATCTACTGTGGTAATTAAAGATTTCACAAAAGCATTTAATTCAAGCTTGAGTGGGGGACAAGCCCCCCAACCCCTCTGTTGTTTTAGCGAGGCGACAGAAATGGCGCCTGAAAAACATAGAAACAGTTACTAAGGAATGAGCTCGTGCACATCCTTACCAAAATAGCGGAAGGTGTCCGGTACTGTTCTTACTGTTTTGACTGACAAGTTTGTGATTTCTGCTTCATCTTACCAAGGGACAGTTTGAGAAGACTGAAACAGTTTTAACTAGATCATGATCCAAGTTGTGATGTTCAATTTCTAGACATGACTGATGTTTGCTAAACAGATTCTACATTCTGTAAAAACGAGAATTTTGAGAGCGAGCGACAGCGTTTCTTTTGACATTTTACCCACAAAGGCAAATTTCAAAGTAAAACTCAATGAACATACGAAAACTAATTTCACGGAATATTTACATATTCTGTGGCCATATTGGCCCATGCTATGCACTCACGCTGCTGACGTTGCTTGTAGTTTGTTACTTAGCGTTCTCTTGTGCACGCCAGACGCCCGCCAAATGACCACCAGACGACATCTTTAGTGAAGGGGAGATAACTACGAAACGTGCCGCTTATTGCAACCGTTGCTCGAATGTGCGCATGCGTCGTATATCTCGAAAGAAAATCATTTCGGATCTAAGCTTGTGTTCAAATATATATATGCTTGTTGAAAACATCTACAATCAGCCCTTTTGACAATTTGAGCATCTACTCTACATTTTTGTTTTTTAGTGTTGAAAACAAGTCCAGTTGTCATTCATTTGAACACATTTGATATATTTCATAACTATTTCGAGATCTACAGTAAAGGCTAATTAAACATTTTGCTCATTTTCTTATATTTGGCCGATCTTTGATCATAAAACATTCCAGTTACTTAAGTGTTCCGTTTTCGTCATCGTAGGAGGCCTGGTTATCACATATATGAGAAAATGATCTTCGAAATATATAACCTGGACCGAGAAAATGAGAAACAACGTAGCTGCATCATATTTTGGCATCAGTATTAAGTTTATTATGACCATGAAAGATGTCACCCCTTGTTCTACACTACACAACACTACACTACACTACACTACACTACACTACACTACACTGTTCAGTAGGTTGGTATGAGAGGCGGTCTTAATAGGTGGAGTGAGTGAGTTGGATTTAACGCCGCTTTTAACAGTATTCCAGTTACCGTTTTCGACGTAATAAGCGCTCCGCTCTAATAAGCCCGAAGTTATGCAGGTCTCAGACGTTTACCACTTCGGTGAAACCCACGAGCACGGGTATGGTGCTGACAAACCTAGAAACAATCGGGGCGAACCGGGATTCGAACTCACAATCTGACGTGCCCAAGGGACGCAACTCTGCACAGCGTATCGCGGCGCCTTAGACGACTGGGCCACCCGTGCCTCCCTAATAGGTGGAAAGTGAAGGTGAAGTAAAGAGCTGAAGATTACCCAAACAGTAAGAAACCTTTCAAGTTTGAAAGTCACTATAGCTTGATATTAATTGTGCAAAATCATACCCAAACAATGCAGAAATAATTGAAAGCTATACTCTTGAAACAAAATCAACTCGGTTTTAACTTGATCCCAGTAGAAGGTATAACATAGTTGATCTTACTTTTCTTAGAGAAATACTGAAAGGTGTGACACAAGACATAACCTCTGCCTTCAATTGCAGCTTGGCCAGGAGAATACTAGAACTGATTATACAAAAAAACATTGTATGAAAAATATTGAACCGTTTGTGAGTTGGGTTCTGGAATTGAATCCTATTACATGTGAACCAAGTCAAATGATTGTCTCATTGTCCTCGCTGGAAGATTGTCATTTAACACTTTACAGGTGTTTGTATGCAACGTTTCACCTTATGCCACGAAGGAGGCGCTCGACCCTGCCTTTTTCAACCTGCCATGAAAATAATATATTATATAGAATAAACGCATGTGCAACCCAGGCGACCATGAGACTTCGAGGAGGGACATTCACATTTGATACGATATTGGAAAAAACCCAACTTGACACAAAAGAATTTCCAGCCCAGTTAAGCACCTTCTGAAAAAAAACAGTCACACGGCTTATTCGTAGACTTATTATGTTGAGTCTGCACTGAGTCCGTATGGTGCCTTTATAAAATACAGGAAAACCTTAATGCCATACATCAACCCGGTGCCAAAACGCTCTGTCTGCACCATGTTAGGTCAGCTGGGTGAGTGAAATAAATATTAAAGTGTTGCATCACATCACATCATTTACATGATACCAATGCATAATATATTCACTGTGAATCACACTGTTGTTTGGTACATAAAATCACAGATGAAACAAACACACACACACACAAACACGGTTGAAATTTGAGCCAAGTTAACAACATTTCTTCAATAGTCACTGAAGCGTACGTAATATTTCTTGCAAGAAGTGGCTTGATGGAAATAATGTCGCCCTCATAAATGTCGCAAAATGTCTCGCATACATGCTGGAATTCGATGTGTCTTTAAATGTATACATGATATGTTTCGTAAATAGACTCCCATAGTATAAAGTTATAATCGCCAAAGACTAGCCGCTTCAGCCTCTAACCATATGCCGCCAGCTTCAATATGTAGCAGATGCCATCGAGCGAAGTTTGTCACATCATCGTCACGTTAGATAATACATTTTATTCGAATAACCGACACACCTGACAAGTTTTCACAAATAAGAGCTCTGTAAAAATTGAAATTCAGATGAAGATTATATATATAGGCTGAAATATGACGCACATGCAGCACGTTCTAATATTTCTGATCATTAGAAATATATTGGCAACATGCTGTCGTGCCAAGTTAAAACGTGTATCTTTTGATGACCTTTGGTTATATTTAAAGGCAAAATGATGATGTTTGAATTATGAAAGTCGATATATATATATCCTTCATGAAATAAGGGAGAGACGATCGAAACACTACAAATGGCTGAAGCCCCTGAATCTCACAGACTCGGCTGCACCAGACATTGTAGCAAGCCATGTGCTGTTGCTGGGTTGTTAGGCAAGCTGCTTCCCATCATGAAGACATGAAGATAAGATATCTTGTGACACCTTTATAGTTAAACTAAAAACTGTTCCCATATGCTGCTATATATTGTAAATCATTCACATCATATATATTTTCTTCTTCTATTTCATGAGAGGGCATGGGTAGCCCAGTCGTCTAAGACGCCGCAATTCGCTGAGCAAATTAGCGTCCCTTTGGCACTCCAGCGTTGCAGGACTCAGACGTTTACCACTTTGATGAAATCCACGAGTATGGAGCTGACAAACCAAGAAACATCATCGGGGCGAACCGAGATTTGAACCCACGATCATAGGTTTCTAGCGTGCCCAATGGACACAACTCTGCACAGCGATTTTTTTTTTTTAACTCCGCACTTATAACCAATAATCGACAAGACAACTGGATTCGAACAACACACCTACAAAATCGATTCCAGCCAGCAACAGTGACTGCAAGAAGCATCCCTGGCCTTCGACGAATATCTTCACAATCCGTACATCGCCGCCTCAGATGTACAGGGATTGTCGCCAGAAGACCCATTAGACGTCCCACCGTCAAGCACGTCTACAGTGGTGCAGACAGCATCTACGCTGGACGGCCATGCAGTGGGGACAAGATCTATTCACTGACGAGTCTCGTTTTCACCTCAGCCACAGCGATGGACGGATTCGAGTGTACCGACGTCGAGGTGAACGTTACGTCAATCATTGTGTCATGGAAGAAGATCGGTTCGGGAGAGGCAGCGTTATGGTATGGGTTGGCATTACAGCAAGACAGAGGCCCCGTTTGATAGTGGTAGAGGGAAATCTCAATGGACAGCGCTACCGCGACGAGATCATCGGCCCTGTTGTTCTACCGTTTTTGCGTCGTCATGGCCCAGGCATTACCTTTCAACATGACAACGCCCGGCCTCTTATCGCTCGACTTGTTCAGGATTCTACCGTTTTTGCGTCGTCATGGCCCAGGCATTACCTTTCAACATGACTAGGCCCGGCCTCTTATTGCTCGACTTGTTCAGGATTCTCTTCAACAAAACAACGTGAATGTCATCCCCTGGCCGGCTCGCTCCCCTGATCTCTCACCAACCGAGCACATGTGGGATGAGATCGATCGGTGCCTTCGACGTCAACCACGTGATCCATAGACACTCCAGGAACTTCGAAACATGCTCCAGCATATATGGACAGATATCCCACAGGACTTTGTGCCAGGACTGGACGCCAGGTCCATTCCATGAGACGAAGATGTGTTGCTTGCATCGCAACCAGAGGTGGACACACACGCTATTGATTTGTAAATTGACATTTAGGCATGTTCATGTTTTTTATGAAATCACGAATTTTCTGAAGTCAGTATGGCAAATTAAACAATTTGAACACTTACAGGAGTCTTTTATCTGTTGCAAACCGAAATTGTTTCAGATTTTGTAAAAAACATAACTTTCATTAAATCTTATTCAATGTCACAGGAACTTTTGTTGTTCAGTATATTATGAGCTGGTGTTTTTATGATTTATGTCCAGTTGAGACGCATCACTTAGACGAAGCAGATTGTTTTTCCAGAAAGAATATTTTTCAATATTATGGTGTAAACTCGGAGCTACTTTAACTCCATATAGTTTCTATAGTCACGGTGACTTTTACTGAATGTGAGCACATCCTTCTACAATTGTACTTATGCCTAGACCACCAAGGTGCCTGGACACGGGTTACACATTGCAACTGTCCGTGGTCATATGGGCTCCATTCTAAGACTTTCTCTGTGAAGAATGTGGTCAGTAGATATAGGGGTGTATTTTGCTGGTCCGAATGTTCCGAGAAGTTGGGAAAGTATAACCTTCCGCATTCATGGTGAAGTGTAAGAATGAGTTGCGGGTGCTGTCCACACCCAATGATATCCCAGTTACCGTAGAAAGGCAGTTGTAGTGTCAGCTGAGCTCGTCTGGAAGTCTGATCTCTAGAGCACATTTACTGATAGATATTAAAAAGCTCTCTGCTTCAGGTTCAAATGAAGAGATACGCTGTCTCCGTTTGACCATTAATCTAGCACAATAGTCTGTACAAAGATTTGGAGCTATGGACCTCTGTGGTGTGTACCCGTTCCGGCAAGTAACTTTTGTAGAGGTTTATAACAATTTGCGTATCACTACAAAGGATCATTGTGAAAATAAAATACAAGACTCTATAGTCTATATTGAAATGTATCACCTCCACTAACGATGATTTAGTCTTTTAATGTTTTAGATCCAGATCAGACGTGCCAAATCCTATTTAAATGAGTTGGTCTTTCAGTGTTTCAGATCAATTTGAGAAGCGCCACTTCCTGGTATAATGAGTTGGTCTCTATGTTACAGCTCCGATTGTGACACGCCACTTCATGTAATGACTTGTTCTCTAGTTTTTCAGCTGCAGTTGTGATGCACCACTTCATAACACCCATCAAGATCCGGGGTAGAAAAGGTCTTCAGCAACCTATACTTGCCACAAAAGGCGACTATGCTTGTCGTAACAAGCGATTTACAGGATCGAGTGGTTAGGCTGCTAACTTGGTTGATGAATGTCATCGATCCCAATTGCGTGAATCGATGGTCATGATGTCAATCACTGGATTGTCTGGTCCAGACTCAATTATTTACAGACCACTGTCATATAGCTGGAATATTGCCGAGTGAGGCGTTAAACAACAAACAAACAAACAAACACTTCATATAATGTGTTGATCTCCAATGTTACAGCTCCGATTGTGAAAGGCCACTTCATATTATGAGTTGTTCTCTTTTGTTTCAGCTCCAGTTGCGATGCACCACTTCATATAATGAGTTGGTCTCTAATGTTTCAGCTGCAGTTGTTACGCACCACTTCATAAAATGAGTTGGTCTCTAATGTTTCAGCTCCAGTTGTGACGTGCCACTTCATATGATAAGTTGGTCTCCAATGTTTCAGCTGCAGTTGTTACGCAACACTTCATATAATTAGTTGGTCTCATATGTTTCAGATCCACTTGTGACGCACCACTTCCTACTAGTATGAGCTGGTGTTTTTTTATGAATTATGTCCAGTTGAGACGCATCACTTAGACGAAGCTAATTATTTTTCCAGAAAGAATCATTTTTTCAATATTATGGTGTAAACTCGGTGCTACTTCAACTTCATATAGTTTCTATAGTCACGGTGACATTTACTGAATGTGAGCACATCCTTCTACAATTGTACGTTATACCTAGACGACCAAGGTGCCTGGACATGGGTTACACATTGCAACTGTCGGTGGTCATGCTATGCTGGACTTTCTCTTTGAAGAATGTGGTCAGTAGATATAGGGGTGTATTTTGCTGGTCCGAATGTTCCGAGTAGTTGGGAAAGTATAACCTTCCGCATTCATGGTGAAGTGTAAGAATGAGTTGCGGGTGCTGTCCACACCCAATGATACCCCAGTTACCGTAGAAAGGCAGTTGTAGTGTCAGCTGATGTCGTCTGGAAGTCTGACCTCTGGAGCATATTTACTGATAGATATTAAAAAGCTCTAAGCTTCAGGTTCAAATGAAGAGATACGCTGTCTCCGTTTGACCATTAATTTAGCACAACAGTCAGTGCAAAGATTTTGAGTTATGGACCTCTGTGGTGTGTACCCGTTCCGGCAAGTAACTTTTGTAGAGGTTTATAACAATTTGCGTATCACTACCAAAGGATCATTGTGAAAATAAAAAACAAGACTCTATAGTCTATATTGAAATGTACTTCAGGCTTTCCTCCCACATAAGCTGACATGCTGTGGTATAACCGGAATACTGTTAAAACCAGCTTTAAATCAACCCACTCACTCAATCGGTTTTCAGAATTTCAACCAATAATTATTATTGTTAAACTACTTACCTGAAGTAAAAACAAATCATACTTTGACAATCACGTCATTACAAATTGATTGGTCTATTAAAAGCAAATATATTACCACCCAATACCACCCATGTCACCTGCAAAAAATACAGAGAAACCACAAGGCATCCCATTCTCAAATAAGTCAACATAGATATACCCCATTTTCCCAATTGCTAAGTGTAACATTCCAGCTAAAAAAAAAAAGGAACAGATTGACCATGGATATGTTATTTTAATTGTTCATAGTTCTTTCCAAAAAATAATTTCTTATCTAGCACTGGTCGCGCTGGTCTGATTCGTAAGTTCTGAAGACTAAGTGCAGTAATAAAAAAAAATGAGAAAACTTTCAAAGAAATACAAATGTGACTAACGGTATTCTGCCGACTGTGGAGTCTGGCTGCTGCTTGTAGGCTCTTCGTCTACTGAAACTGACTTCACCTTGCTTTGGACAGTCTCTGGCATTGATCCTAGCTCGGACTAGGAAGTAGTGAGTGAGTATGGTTTTATGCCACTTTTAGCAATATTCACGCAATATCATGGCGGGGGGCACCAGAAATGGCTTCACACATTCTACCCATGAAGGGAATCGAACCCGGGTCTTCGGCGTGACGAGCGAACGCTTTAACCACTTGGCTACCCGACCGCCCGACTCGGAAGTGACAAGAGGTCAGTGTTAGATTGCTCATTATGTTGGGTAAACCTTGTCAGAACATCCCTGTACAATCACAGATGTGCCTTGGCCCATTTCCTCCATTAGGATTTGGCTTGACGTGTGCTCTGACACCTCATATGAAGATAAAACCTCCATACTGATATATCGATGGTATATCTCTGGGACCATGCTTCTTATTGGTCCCACAGGAGAGGTCGTGTCCCCTATAAAATACAAGACAATTGGGAGATAAGAGAACATAAAACAATGTCCTACAGAAAGTTGATAAGTATTAAGTGTCCTAATGCCATTGTCACCGGCCAAATAATTAAAATGTAAACAAAAGTAGAACACATATCTTTCTCAATTAAGTCATATATTACTGAAAAGAAGTAAAAGAACACCTGATTCTTTCATTTACCATGATCAATCTATAATTAGACTCACTGTAGTAATGGTAAAAAATCAATGTCCTCTCATTTCTTTTGAGTATTATAGAGAACCCCCAAATTACTGTTGCTTGATATAGTTACTCAGTAATGAGTATTTTAGAACATGCTTCAATTTTCATAAAATATTAAAATAAGACAAACACTAATTATGGTTACAAAACTTGGACGTAAAATCATAATGTGACAATCACGTTGTTAATGATATTGATTGGTTTTAAGAAATGAAGTATATTACCATCCAATATTGCGAATGTCACCTGAAAACAATTGAGAGAAACCACAAAGCAACGCATTCTCAAATGAATATATGAACATGCATACAATCAAACTTGAACCTACACTTCACTGATGTATTTTCTCTGTTTAGTTAGGGCCGGTCATTTATTACAGGAGATGGGTGGCTCAGAGGTGTCTGATGCAGTAATGTACTGACACTTCCCTAAGGCTTGTCATATTCCCCTTCCCTCCCCATGTCCTTGTAGGTTTTTTTTCAGGACATTCCCTGAAAGAAAAATGCAAAAGCACTACAGTGTTTTTATTATGAATTGTCCAAATTTTTCATGACCCACTCTGAATGAATATGTGTATTATTTCTTAATGACTCTCACTTAGAAACGGTCACATTTTTGGGTGACCCACCCCTGATTCTCTACCCCACCTCCCTTAATAAATGGCAGGTCCCCTTGTAGATCTGATATGTACGTGACAGCCGGGTATATTAGCAAATATTTGAATCAGCTCGTGGAAATAACCCGGAATTACTCTGCTGTATCTGAGTCATTGCTTTATGCGAGTCATGACATGGGTGTCTCCACATACAACAGTGATTACCTTACTAACATAATCTTCATAGCGGATATTGCGTGCTATGTTGTGTTTATGTAAGGAGTAACATTTTCTTGTGAACACAAACAATCCAAAAAAGAATCATCACTAGTGTACCCCCTTCCCTGTATGGCTCAAGCTGTTTCACCACTAGATTGTACCGTCAAAACCAAAAGAAAATGTGCTTTTAATTCCTTACATGAACCACAGGACCATGTAACTAATAATACTAATAACAACAAGAAATGAGAGGGTTTTTGTTATTATTATTAGTTACATGGCCCTGTGCATAAACACAACATCGCACGTAATCTCCGCTATGAAGATTATGAGGTAACGGTGTTATAGTGCTTGACAGATTGAAATAGGAACCGTTTTGTCCGTGGAGGTTGAAATGGTAACTATTTGGCAACATAACCAACCTGATAACACTCTCTTGTTGACCAAGTTTAGAATTTCTTCTGCTGTCATACTTAAATTTCCCTTAGACGCCATTTTGGATCGAGAAAGAAGCGACCACAGCCAGCGATTGGCGCGATTGCAAGCGACCTTGCCTAGCGCTTTGTAACGCGACCTTGTACCTACACCACGTGAAACGGGTCTAATAAAGTCTTATGACGTCATTCCCTTAGCAATTGGCACCAATGACGTCATGTTGCAAGGGGCATAAGCCATGGTGTGTTTATTATGGCTGGTTGGTTTGTTGTTTAATATGACGTTTGTCTGTAAAAAATAAAGTCTGGACCAGACAATCCAGTGATTAATATCATGAGCATCGATCCACGCAATTGGGATCGATGACATGCATCAACCAAGTCAGCGAGCCTGACCACCCATCCTGTTAGTCGCCTTTTACGGCAAGCATGGGTTGCTGAAGACCTATTCTACCCCCGATATTCACGGGTCGTGTTTATTATGGAAATAGAACTCTCGGTAAATGTGAAAAATATGAACTGATTTAATGAATATAATAAATTAGATACTTGTGATATTTTTATTGTTTTGCCTCGGAAAATACTAGGTAAATACTTTTCATGATGAAAAAGTACAAGAAAAATAGGTTTATTTTTCGCGTCCAAGATTATTGCACTTATATAGCAATGTGCATGTGTGTGTGTGTGTGTGTGTGCGTGTGTGCGTGCGTGCGTGCGTGCGTGTGTGTGTGCTTGTACTAGTCCGTACTGATGCCGATTAATAGTGCTGGCCCACTGTGATACCATGCCGCAGTTTAACATGAATACCCCAGACCTTCTGCTCTCTGGGCGGACACTCTACCACTAGACCACGGAGGCGGTCCGCAACCATCAGTGTCTCAGTTGGATGCTTGTCATTATTTACAGACCACCTTCATATAGCTGGAATATTGCTGAGTGCGGCGTAAAACAACAAACCAACCAACCCACGATTCGGCCTAAAATCTGTAGATGTCATTAAAAATTTCCAAATTGAATTAAAAAATTCCCAATACTAAGACAGATAGACAGACAAATTTATTCAGGAATAAAGGCCATCGTACGACAATACAACAATACACATATTTAAATATCCTGCATACAAGGGTATCAATATTAAATAAGTGTTTTATCATTTCTCATTGTAAAGGTTTTAGTTAAGAATAGACCAATGTTAAATATAGTAAGTCTCTTAAGGATTCATAATGTGGATATATTTTTCAGTCGTTGGACAATCTGTATAATATGGATGTTTATGTTGCTTTCTTAGCTGGGAGTCATATAATATATTTAATTCAATGGATAGGTTTATTTTAATGGACAGGTTTAAATTATTGCATTGAATGCGATATCCAAACACAATGTAAAACTGTTCCAAAAAGTTCCAATTTTGAACAAATTAACAATTTGTTCCCTTAGTATAGAATCCTGGACAAATCCCGGCTAGAGGGATAGTGCTGTGATCCCTTTGTAAAACATCTGAGATCACTTGGCCGACAGTCTGGCTCTGTCAAATCAATCTTAGTGTCATGACTGTCAAACATAACTATTGCAGTGCTGTGATCCCTGTGTGAAACATCTGAGAACGCTAGGCTGACTGTCAAGGCTCTGTCAAATCAATCTTAGTGTCATGACTGTCAAACATAACTATTGCAGTGCTGTGATCCCTGTGTGAAACATCTGAGAACGCTAGGCTGACTATCAAGGCTCTGTCAAATCAGTCTTAGTGTCATGACTGTCAAACATAACTATTGCAGTGCTGTGATCCCTGTGTGAAACATCTGAGAACGCTAGGCTGACTGTCAAGGCTCTGTCAAATCAATCTTAGTGTCATGACTGTCAAACATAACTATTGCAGTGCTGTGATCCCTGTGTGAAACATCTGAGAACGCTAGGCTGACTATCAAGGCTCTGTCAAATCAGTCTTAGTGTCATGACTGTCAAACATAACTATTGCAGTGCTGTGATCGCATTGTGAAACATCTGAGAACGCTAGGCTGACTATCAAGGCTCTGTCAAATCAGTCTTAGTGTCATGACTGTCAAACATAACTATTGCAGCGCTGTGATCCCTGTGTGAAACATCTGAGAACGCTAGGCTGATAGTCTGGCTCTGTCATGGGGGGCTGTGAAGTCTGGATGGGGACAAACAGGAATAATGCCGAAGGGGTTGATAGTCTTGTGGCTTCCCTGAAAGCAGATATCAGACAAGGTGACTCTACTTGCTGTTACAAGTGACTCTACTTGCTGTTACAATTGACTCTACTTGCTGTTACAAGTGACTCTACTTGCTGTTACAGGTGACTCTACTTGCTGTTACAAGTGACTCTACTTGCTGTTATAAGTGACTCTACTTGCTGTTACAACTGACTCTACTTGCTGTTACAGGTGACTCTACTTGCTGTTACAAGTGACTCTACTTGCTGTTACAAGTGACTCTACTTGCAGTTACAACTGACTCTACTTGCTGTTACAAGTGACTCTACTTGCTGTTACAAGTGACTCTACTTGCAGTTACAACTGACTCTACTTGCTGTTACAGGCGACTCTACTTGCTGTTACAAGTGACTCTACTTGCTGTTACAGGCGACTCTACTTGCTGTTACAAGTGACTCTACTTGCTGTTACAATTGACTCTACTTGCTGTTACAAGTGACTCTACTTGCTGTTACAAGTGACTCTACTTGCAGTTACAACTGACTCTACTTGCTGTTACAGGCGACTCTACTTGCTGTTACAAGTGACTCTACTTGCTGTTACAGGCGACTCTACTTGCTGTTACAACTGACTCTACTTGCTGTTACAACTGACTCTACTTGCTGTTACAGGCGACTCTACTTGCTGTTACAGGCGACTCTACTTGCTGTTACAAGTGACTCTACTTGCTGTTACAGGCGACTCTACTTGCTGTTACAGGCAACTCTACTTGCTGTTACAAGTGACTCTACTTGCTGTTACAGGCGACTCTACGTGCTGTTACAGGCGACTCTACTTGCTGTTACAGGCAACTCTACTTGCTGTTACAAGTGACTCTACTTGCTGTTACAGGCGACTCTACTTGCTGTTACAGGATTCTACATGCTGTTACAAGTGACTCTACTTGCTGTTACAAGTGACTCTACTTGCTGTTACAGGCGACTCTACTTGCTGTTACAGGCGACTCTACTTGCTGTTACAAGTGACTCTACTTGCTGTTACAACTGACTCTACTTGCTGTTACAGGTGACTCTACTTGCTGTTACAAGTGACTCTACTTGCTGTTACAGGCGACTCTACTTGCTGTTACAGGCAACTCTACTTGCTGTTACAAGTGACTACTTGCTGTTACAGGCGACTCTACTTGCTGTTACAGGCGACTCTACTTGCTGTTACAAGTGACTCTACTTGCTGTTACAGGCGATTCTACTTGCTGTTACAGGCGACTCTACTTGCTGTTACAAGTGACTCTACTTGCTGTTACAGGCAACTCTACTTGCTGTTACAAGTGACTCTACTTGCTGTTACAGGCGACTCTACTTGCTGTTACAAGTGACTCTACTTGCTGTTACAGATGACTCTACTTGCTGTTACAGGCGACTCCACTTGCTGTTACAAGTGACTCTACTTGCTGTTACAGGCAACTCTACTTGCTGTTACAAGTGACTCTACTTGCTGTTACAAGTGACTCTACTTGCTGTTACAGGCGACTCTACTTGCTGTTACAGGCGACTCTACTTGCTGCTACAAGTGACTCTACTTGCTGTTACAGGCGACTCTACTTGCTGTTACAAGTGACTCTACTTGCTGTTACAAGTGACTCTACTTGCTGTTACAGGCGACTCTACTTGCTGTTACAAGTGACTCTACTTGCTGTTACAGGCGACTATGTTTGTCTCAGAGGTGACTAACGTGATCGGGTGGTCAGGCTCGCTGACTTGGTTGATGCATGTCATCGTATCCCAGTTGCTTAGATCGATGATCATGATGTCAATCACTGGATTGTCTGGTCCAGACTCGATTACTTACAGACGCAGTCATATAGCTAGAATATTACTGATTGCAGCGTTAAACAACAAACAACTTGCTGTTACTATGGTTACAAGACACCTCATTAACTCAAACTTCATTTAAGTGGGTTGTTTTCATGTCTTTGTGTCATGTCATGGTCTTCAACTGGGATATATCACAAATAATTTGGCACATCTTTTGCATTTCACAATGCTGATTGGTCAGTTGAAGTGATATGAGTCCACATGATTGATTCATTGTAGAGCACAATATATTATGTTATCTATTGTCCATGATGCCACAAGTAGATAACATTACCACACACGAGCAATAGGGTGACTCTGTAGGATTAACATTTTTCAGTTGTTAACTTTATGAAACTAATCCAAGAATATCTAACAGGTGAATTCTACAGTTGAACTCTGCAGGTGAGCTCTACATGTATCCCACAGGTGTATCCTTTGGGTATATTTTACAGCTGGGCTCTACAGGTATCCTATGGGTATATCTTACAGCTGTGCTCTACAGGTATCCTATGGGTTTATCTTACAGGTGTAATCTACAGGTATCCTATGGATATATCTTACAGGTGTAATCTACAGGTATCCTATGGGTATATCTACAGGTGTAATCTACAGGTATCATATTGGTATTTCTTACAGGTGTATTCTACAGGTATCCTATGGGTATATCTTACAGGTGTACTCTACAGGTATCCTATGGGTATATTTTACAGGTGTATTCTACAGGTATCCTATGGGTATATCTTACAGGTGTAATCTATAGGTATCCTATGGGTTTATCTTACAGGTGTACTCTACAGGTATCCTATGGATATATCTTACAGGTGTAATCTACAGGTATCCTATGGGTATATCTACAGGTGTAATCTACAGGTATCATATGGGTATTTCTTACAGGTGTATTCTACAGGTATCCTATGGGTATATCTTACAGGTGTACTCTACAGGTATCCTATGGGTATATTTTACAGGTGTATTCTACAGGTATCCTATGGGTATATTTTACAGGTGTATTCTACAGGTATCCTATGGGTATATTTTACAGGTGTAGTCTACAGGTATCCTATGGGTATATCTTACAGGTGTAATCTACAGGTGTACTCTACAGGTATCCTATGGATATATCTTACAGGTGTACTCTACAGGTATCCTATGGGTATATTTTACAGGTGTAGTCTACAGGTATCCAATGGGTATATTTTATAGGTGTAGTCTACAGGTATCCTATGGGTATATCTTACAGGTGTGCTCTACAGGTATCCTATGGGTATATCTTACAGGTGTAATCTACAGGTGTACTTTACAGGTATCCTATGGGTATATCTTACAGGTGTATTCTACAGGTATCCTATGGGTATATTTTACAGGTGTAGTCTACAGGTATCCTATGGGTATATTTTATAGGTGTATTCTACAGGTATCCTATGGGTATATCTTACAGGTGTAATCTACAGGTGTACTCTACAGGTATCCTATGGGTATATCTTACAGGTGTACTCTACAGGTATCCTATGGGTATATTTTACAGGTGTAGTCTACAGGTATCCAATGGGTATATTTTATAGGTGTAGTCTACAGGTATCCTATGGGTATATCTTACAGGTGTAATCTACAGGTATCCTATGGGTATATCTACAGGTGTAATCTACAGGTATCATATTGGTATTTCTTACAGGTGTATTCTACAGGTATCCTATGGGTATATTTTACAGGTGTAGTCTACAGGTATCCTATGGGTATATTTTATAGATGTAGTCTACAGGTATGCTATGCGTATATCTTACAGGTGGACTCTACAGGTGTACTCACATAGTAGTGTTTGATGATGTGCTCCATGTCGACGGTGGCCGACACCCCAGGGAGCTGATACATGTCTCGGGTGTATCCCCACAGGTTGGGGTAGTTCAGAATCTGACGTTGGTTACACTGAAACAAAGTCACAGGTCTTGCTTTTAATTACATGGTTTACAGATCTGCATCTATAAGGAGTAAAATATAAAAACAATAGAATTTCTTCTCATTTCAACTTTTTGTAAGATAAACTTAGAAGGCAGCATTAGAAACTGGCACTAGTCTATAGACCTTGCCAAACTGCTAAATAGTTAAGGTACCGGTATCCTAACGGCTAGCAGAAATTTTCCCTTTTAAACGGTGTTGCTGTGTTATTATCAGGACTAGTTTCTACCGCTGTAAGGCATCACTGTTCTTAAAACATTATTCTACCATAACACCCCCTTGAAATCTGAAAACTACTGAGATTGATAGCGTAATGTTCAGGTTATAACATGTATTTACATTTTTTTCAGTATTGTTAGGTCCTTTGGTATACAGATGTACACTCATTACATCCCAGGTCTGCATCCAAGGAGAGGATCAGAGATGAGTATCTAAGGCCTGTCAGAATCCAGTGAACACAGGTGTGACTCCCAGCCTTGCCTGACTGTTACTCTCGTTTTGTCAGCACCACATCCTATGCTTGTGGATTTAACCAACGTTATGAATGCCACCACTGGCTTTCCTCCCACATGATACTGACATGATGAGATCTTACTGAATAATGTATGAAGCAGGTTTAGACAAACTAATACTCACTCACCATGCAGCTAAATGTTTACCTTGAAATGTGTGTGGTAGACGTTGTCGAACCTGACAAGGGTTGTGAAGAGCCTGATGTCTGCCTCTGTGACCCGACTCCCTGTCAAGTAGCGCTGTTTACTGAGGATCTCTTCAACCTGACACACAAAGTACATCCATCTTAGAGAGTCAGTCTAAAATCAGCACAGGGCCACCACAGCCACGGGGGATCAAGTCCCTGGAAGCCAGTGCTTGCAGTGTGTGACACTACCCAGTGCTTGCAGTGTGTGAGACTACCCAGTGCTTGCTGTGTGTGACACTACCCAGTGCTTGCAGTGTGTGACACTACCCAGTGCTTGCAGTGTGTGACACTACCCAGTGCTTGCAGTGTGTTACACTACCCAGTGCTTGCAGTGTGTGTGACTATCCAGTGCTTGCAGTGTGTGACACTATCCAGTGCTTGCAGTGTGTTACACCACGGACTTGTATAACCTACCCAGTGCTTGCAGTGTGACACTACCCAGTGCTTGCAGTGTGTGACACTTACCCAGTGCTTGCAGTGTGTGAGACTATCCAGTGCTTGCAGTGTGTGACACTACCCAGTGCTTGCAGTGTGTGACACTACCCAGTGCTTGCAGTGTGTGACACGACCCAGTGTTCGCAGTGTGTGAGACTATCCAGTGCTTACAGTGTGTGACACTATCCAGTGCTTGCAGTGTGTGACGCTATCCAGTGCTTGCAGGTGATAGAATTAGACAAACACCTAGTATCTGAAATGAACATATTTTACAGAACAGTTATATAAATATAAGAAAAGGGAGCCAAGAGACTTTCTTCATTTCCAGAAACTGCAGTAATATAGACTTGCCAAATATCATATGCTTGCATGTGCTGTATTGGATATATTTGTTTCAGGGTCTGTATGACAGATTACATTTGAATCTTATTTCTGTCTAAACAATCTGATATGGCCTTGATGTTTAAGAGCGAGCTGTTCATGTATAGTGATGTAAGGGAGATAACTCTCATTACGGAAGTTCAGGGTGTTGTTATGATAGCGAGTGAATTGTATGGGTAAAGTTGACAGTTGTAAGTATAGAATGTCACCTTGAGTGTTTTGTGTGTTGTCATAGTGTTTTGGAATGATTGTGTGTGTTGAGATGATCGTTTTGTAAGTTGGATAATGAAAGTCTGACGAATAACAACGTTTGACCGGAAGCAACGAGGTCTGCTTTTAGCTTTTAGAAAATGGTAAGACCTCATCCTTAAAACTACTTGGTTTAACAACTTATAACAAAAACTGTTGGGTCAGTTGTCAAAATATGAAAAACATGTTAATAAGTACATCTTGTTTTTAATTGATTTCTAAAGTGATGTTGCTCAGGAGAAAAAACACAAATAAATGCAGCAGATTTTTAATGACTTATCAATGGGTTACCTTCCCACATTGACCTGCTTGAAATGTCTTTCAACAAACCTGACAGGAAGATAAAAAGATGGTTCTCAATGTCTTTACTTTCATTCCACATTTGTGAAATTTTCCGTTAGCAGCATTATGAAAGTAAGATCAAAATTAATTTCAGATTTACTTATGTTTATCCCTAAAATAACCTATATTAAGAACGAGAATCAATAAAATAAAGAAAAACAACAACATTTCATACGAAAATATAAAAAATTATTACTGCAATGTGAATATTAACATTTTCCAGCGTAACAATTCGGGTGGTAACAAAAAATGCTATCCTTTGGCTTCAGGTAAACTGTTTCCTGGAGGAAACAGGAGAGAACAAATAATGACAGTAAAAATGTAAATTTTGAAATGAAAGGTTCCTAGACAATTTTATATTTTTGTTTTTTAAATGGCTAAAAAGAGATGGCCTGATCTGTAAAACATGCTCACAATATAACATACAGATAAAGCTGGTCTGTAAATAATCAAATCTGGTTAAAACAACTTTGTGACTGATATTATGAGCAACGATACACTCAATCAAGGTAAATTACTGACGACACACAATAAACCAAGTCACAGAGCCTGACCACCCCATCCAATAGTTGCCTTGTACACAGACATGAGTGGTTGGGGACTGTTTCTCACTGGGACTCCCGAACGAGGGAGTAAAACAAGCAATTACACAGATATGGCCTGACAAAGAAAGTGTTGCTCAATCTTACACGGTCAAGTCCCTGGAACAGTTCAGTGATAGCGCTGTCGTACGCCTCCTGGCTCCGTGCAAACCCACAGCGGTAGACTCCATTGTTGATCTGGCTGCAACATGAAACAGTCAAAAGGTCATAATGTCGCCATGGTTTCTTTATCATTGAACCTCTCCTAATAACGACTAGGGTCATGATCATGCTCATACATAGCTCATGACTAGTTATATGATTGGTTAAGATTGGTGAAATAAACTATATGATTGGTTAAGAAGCTAGTAAGGTGCTAATCTCCGTTTACCCACGATGAGCACCCACAGACACTGTAGGTTTAATGGCCTGCCTGTACACCTCAAAAAGTGGGAAACTAAAACTAAACAATAACCATGTCTTTTCTTTTTTAAAAATGGTTTTAATATTTATAAAACAGTAATTCCACTCTGCTGTAAAGTTTATCTACGCCCACAATATGTCTTCAAAACATCACATCCCAAGTGTCATCATAGCTTCTTTGATAGGCATTTAGAAGTTGGAGTACTAAGTACTGTCATTATGGCTGTTTCCATGATTTTCATATTATCATAATCATCCTGGAATGACCGATATAATCCTCACTAATTTATCGGGACATCATCATAATGTGTCTCCATTGTCATCATCATAGCTTAAGATTGTAACTCACTTTTAACTCACTCACTCACACAAAGTCTTCAGCATTATCAATATGGCAGCACCCCCATTGTATATACCGTATTCGACGCAATAAGAACCCAGGGCGCTCTCAAAATTAGAAATAGGGGGCTCTTATTAGAGTAAAATTTTGGTGAAAACAAACAGTGTTGAAAGATCTTAAATTTCGTGGTTTATGCTGACAGCCTGAAATCATACCCAAAAAAAATCTGTGTGTATTATATACGACAGATATATTTTCCAGAATTTAATTGCCCATAATTAAGGGTGCATATAACACACGAGTCATATTATACACAAATAAATAAGTCTTGTGTACATTGATCAATTGGAAGGGGTGCTAATTGGGATTGTTCACAAGCCAATATATTAGCAAATATTGCCATGGGCGCATATTACGTCGAATACGGTAATACAACATCACCATGGTATAATATGAGTATATAATCAATATTATAATTGGATATCATAAAATCAATAACACCATGGTATAATGGTGTTATATAATGAACATCACCATGGTATAATACTTGTATATAATCACATCATCACCATGGTATAATCATATTACCCCAGTATCATCTTCACCATAGTAGGGGGTACGGGTGGCCCAGTCGTCTAAGGCGCCGCGATTCGCTGTGCAGAATTGCGTCCCTTGGGCGTGCCAGAAACCTATGATTGTGGGTTCGAATCCCGGTTCGCCCCGATTATGTTTCTAGGTTTGTCAGCACCATACCCGTGCTCGTGGGTTTCACCGAAGTGGTAAACGTCTGAGACCTGCATCACTTCGGGCTTTCCTCTCACATTAAGCTGACACGCCGCGATATAACTGGAATACTGTTAAAAGCGGCGTAAAACCCAACTCACTCACTCACTCACTCACCATAGTAACATCAACATTCTGGGGCATACCTGTCAACTCTCACGCAACTCGCGTGAGACTCACGCATTTATCACCTATGTCACGCTCACATGCAAGGTTGAGAAATTCTCACACATTCATATAAAATGTAGATAAAAATATTTTGAAACGCTTTTCTCTTTCGATTTATCACAGCGAGAAAAATCATTCAAAACCAGTTTTCGACCCCTCCACACACACCGGGGCACTTGCAGCCCCTGCATCCTGGCTTCTCACTCATTTAGACATCCAGGGGTTGGCAGTTATGCTGGGGTACTGTTTCATGATTATCATCACCATCAATAGCCAACATGAGAATATCAGGAACATCACTATTAACATATTATTGTGATTATTAACATCACCCAAGCAGAGATTTTGACAGAAATTCATAAATGAAGCGGATGTCCCCCCTTTCTGGATCTGAAACTATTGAACCAGTTGGGGAGTGTATTAAAGTTATAGCTTAAATCCTAGATGTGTGGCCAACACCATGTTTATCAGAAGGAAGAGTCCACTTTAATGAATAATTCATATCCTGGTAGGATAATGGCAGAGTGAGTGGACTGTTCCATCCTGTTGACAGCCTAAAGCTTGAGAACTAGGTGACTTCTTTCTGACAGGTCACTTCACCTACATCTGCATTCATACCTGACATCCCTTGGAGAATGGTTTCTCCCAACAATGGACCAATCCTTAAACACTTTGACCTTAAGACTTCTTCAAATTTCTGCTCCCTATCACTCATTATCACTGTCATTACTATGGTTACGTCAGTGAAATATTTGCATCTTTTGTTTTCTACTTAACTCATAGGAAAGTCAGTGATGATATGATTACTGGTAATATATACTGGTATGATTTCAATTTCCACCTTTTTAACCAGGATTTAGAGGTCCCTGGTAGCATATTTTCAATTTAAATATTCACATTATGGTTAGGTCCGTGTTTTACTAAATAGATTCTTTCAGTACACACTTTTATTTAAGATGTGAGATTCAATACCTATAATGTGGGGGTGATTTTGAACACAAATGAGCATCCACTGTAAGACATCCACTAAATGTTTGTACAGAAAGCTTGCTGTAAACCTCCCAGGCCTCTTGTACATGCGTGGAAAGTATACTGATATAAAAAACAAACATTGACAGCTATATATTGCATATTTAAAGGGAATTTTTCATGTTTCCTTAATTCAAATCAGGAACCTATAAAAAACAATGGACCAAGATTATTGCACTTACATAGCGTCGTAAATGCATGTGTGCTTGCGTGCGTGTGTGAGGCTGACGATTAACAGCGCTAGCCCACTGAGATACCATGCTGCAGTTTAACATGAATACCCCACTCAGAGTCATCTATATCCCCCGCCCATTTTAACACGTTATGGTCCCAAACCAGGTAACTGACCCAACATTTCTCTTAGCCCATGTCAAAATAGCTGCAATGGAAATTCTAAAATAAACATTTCTAAAACTCCTTAATATCAAAATGGCACCAGTTCAGTATGTGCTTTATATATAGACATGCAATGTTTTGCAAGGAAATATTTAACAGTTTATTTGTTATTCTCCATTAGTGAACCCACCCTATATTAAAACTTTAATCTAACTTGTTGCCATGGAAACATAAAAAATAAAAATATATAAAATTCCAAAATAGCAAAATGCACCTGTTCAGTATGTGCCTGGTAGACGTGCAAAATTTTGTAAGAAAGTATTTACCAGATTTTGAGTTACGCTCCGGAAATGAACACCACCCTTATAGAACCTAAGACAAAATTGTTGCCATGGAAACGTAAAAAAAAAAGAAGTTTCTGAAATTCCTATACAGCAAAAGGCACCAGTTCAGCCTGAGTCTGATAGACACGCAAATATCGTAGAGAAATAATTAACGGTTTCTGAGATATGCTCCGGGAACGATTTGGGCACGCATGCACGCACCCTGCCAACTTATTTGGGTCGGGGGATAACAAGCATGGATTGCTGAAGACCTATTCTAATCCGGATTTTCACGTGGACACAGTGTGTCATTTAGTTTTGACACTGAATGTTAACTTTTATCATGTTTAGGTTAGTTCAAATAATTATTTGTTTGTAACTTTTAGCTATCTAATCTGTTTTATATTGAAACCATATTTACCTTGCTGTGACTTTTTTTACTGATAAGACTTTGTTCTCATCAACATATTGTTGAATTAGGGCTGGTTCAATGTTAAATAGTACCTCAATTAAGGGACACAACTCAGCATAGCTAATTGCAAAATCTCAGACCATTTGGACACAGGTGCACCCAAGTTTGTTTGAGTAACCATGGTAACATGAGAGAAATGTTTCACTCACGGGTACACCCATTCATTGATGCCATCAATGACCGCCTGCAGGTCTGCTGGGTAGAAGTGCAGCTCACGCTGTTCCGATGTTTTACAGAATGCATTGAACTCCGTGTTTAGCATCCTGATAATCTCGCTGGACTCATTGTTGACGATTGTCTTCAATTGCTTGTCCCACAGAACAGGTACTGTGATGTTGCTTTTGTATTCTGA
Source organism: Haliotis rufescens (assembly GCF_023055435.1). Lineage (NCBI taxonomy): Eukaryota > Metazoa > Mollusca > Gastropoda > Lepetellida > Haliotidae > Haliotis > Haliotis rufescens. The sequence continues at coordinate 7,209,030 of NW_025964223.1, forward strand.
AACAATTAGGTTCAGTAATCATTCAGGACACATGCCACTTTCTCTGGTGACTTCTAGTTCTTTTCTTTCACTCCAAACAATACCCAATCACAAAAACAAATTGCAACTCAGAGAAGAACACATTGAAGGGAACTGGAGCTCATCTACTGAAACAATCACGGAAACCTAAGGAAAACAACTTATGGGCCTTATTCAGTTATTGTTTACAAATACCATCTTCCTGAGACAAGGAAGTTAACTGACTATAAAAGTCCAGTTTCCACCCTTGCCGAACTAGGCTGGAATTATGGAGTCATAATGAGTATATGCATAGTCCAATCAAAATCATGTAACAAAATCGACATCCGGTTTCTGCGGGATCGATTGCAGGATTTGCAAGACATGTGTACAGCTAACTCGTCAAAAGATATTTTCCAAAGCTTTTCAGGTTTCTAATCAAGGTGCATGCATGATTTGATGCACTTCGCAAAGTAAGACCAGTTTTATCATAATAAAGATCTTTATTAACAACCAGATCACCTTAACTGGGTGCCGCCATATTTTCTTAAAGGGGAAGTGTGCACGCAAAAATCACTTTCTTTCTTTTTCTAAACAAAACGCAATTTTAGAATTAATTAGTATCTGTGTTTGAAAATATACACTAATTTTTTTTCACAGTGAAAGTAGGAAGCTCACAATAGTGTTAAAATGATATGCCGTTATGAGGCCTTCGTTTGACGAGCGAAATAGGCCTGAGTTATCCCCCTTAGATTATGACGTAATTGGTGCCAATTCAACTGGGTCCCTGTCTATTCTCAACGCAAAAGATATCAAGGACCAGTTTGCGGTCAAACAACATGGTCTACGACACACTCCGGCGCAGTAGTGACTCAGCATAACACAATTCTGGCTGGCATCTGAGACGCTAGAATCACAAAACTGTACCTACACCACGTGAAGCGGCTCTAACAAAGCATGATGACGTCATAATGTTTATCAATTGGCACCAATGACGTCATATTGCAAGGGGCATAAGCCATGGTGTTTTTGTTATGGAAATAGAACACTTGGTAAATGTGAAAAATATAAATCGTTTTAATGCAAAAAATATGTTAATTAAATATGATGTTTTTATATTTTTGTCTATGACACTTCTATGTTAACACTTTTAATGTGGAAAAAGTACAAGAAAAATTGGTTCATTTCCGTGTGAACTTGCCCTTTAAGCAAATGCAAGTGATATGAGAAGTGGAATCTGATTGGTCAATGGGAGGGACATAGAAGGAACATAACTCGTAATAGCCACTGGTGGTGCTATGATCAAGCCCAGAAATTCTTGGTTTCTGGCGCTCGTTTGAGACAAATGACTACAAATCCGAAACAAACTGTTCCATGATCTCCCACTCAACTGCCATGCACACGTGGCTGGTAACACGAGGACGAGGGTCAGGTGAAAAACATTTAATCACTTTCCTCGGAGTCAAAACTGTCGGGTGAACAAAAACAGGGACCATGTGACTACTGTCATCCCCATTCTGGCAATTTACGATACTCCTGTTCTATTATTAGCACATGGTCTTCTGCACTTTGTCATCAACCATAAAATGATGCACATGTAGGATATTTCACATCAGATAATGTCCAAGTCGTGTTGTGTCTGTCCACAAATCATAGAGTTTTTCATTTCAGTACTCAATAAACTTATCAGAGTGCTCTGTGGATGTGGGCAGGTATTACTGACCCTTCATGCATCCCATCCTTCCCCAGTTTGGGCGGCTATTCATATTGGACTGACATTTCTGGAACTTAATTATGAATGAGCTCATTTGGCAAAAAGAGGACAAAATATGTTTCAATTTATTTCTGTGACTACAATATATATATATTTATATACAATATTACACTAGAGACCATATACCGATATGATATATATATATATACCATATCGGTATATGGTCTCTGGTGTAAATGAAAATTGCAGATTTGCCTAAAATGATTTGTACATGAGGCATTTTATGGAAGCTTCTGACATAGGAGTTGTCTCCACATTGTAAATTGTCAACCAAGTCCAATCTCATTAAAACCAGATCTTTCACTCTGATATGGTAGCTCTCTGCGTGAAGATCTGATAAATTCTCCTTGGAGCCCGCATCAGGTGATCTTACTTATCAGCCAATCAGCATCAAGGCTTCTAAAATTGAACTGTCGAGGGAATATTTATTCTGTGTGGTTTTCTTTTGTTTAAATTGAAATCTCCAGATCAAGGTGATAAAGATGAAGAAGAACTGTTTTAGAAAGCTGGCTGAATCCTTTGTTATGTCTTACTCCATGAAAAATACTTTTTCATCAAGATATACACCAAACACACCCCTAAGGATGTAGAAACAAAATAAATCCTCATGCAAATTTGGAGTTGTATACCAAGTAAATATCTGCAAAGAGAAATCCCATTTTTTAAAATAAATTCACAATTTGACAAATTCAGACAACTTACAAATTACCTGGGTCAGCTTTCATGTAGATTTCCTTCAGGTAGCTGGCACCGTTCAGGGAGTCAAGTGTACATTTAGGCTTCTGTAAACAAACGTGGTGATGCTGAGGTCACGTGACATGTTCACGATAATAATCATCACAAGACAGATCTGGCAGTGTTGGCTGTTGGGGCCAGAGTGTGCATGATGATTGTGAAAAACAGTTTTTTCGAATTGGGTTTTATTAGGTCTTTTCTCAGGACCATGTAACTAATAATAACAAGAGTTTGCCACTAACGCGGCTATATCCCTCGCCCCTGTTGCAGAATTTATGACATAATTAAATATAAACAAACCCTAAACTTTTTTAACCGAGGTGGAACTTGTCATGGAAATTGAGTTTGGAACCTAAGTCCATCTGGTTGTGATGGAAACGTAAAAAAATATAAATTTCTAAAATTTCTAAATAGCAAAAGGCACCAGTTCAGCATGTACCTGACAGACCTGCAAAGTTTGATGAAAAAATATTGAATTGTTTATGAGTTATGCTCCAGAAACGAACCCTACCCTCACAGAACCTAAGTCCATCTTGTTGCCATGGAAACGTATAAAAATAAAAATTTCTAAAATTTCTAAATAGCAAAAGGCACCAGATCAGCAAGTTTGATGAAAAAATATTGAACGGTTTATGAGTCATGCTCCAGAAACGAAACGTGACGGACGGACGGACGGAGCCCATTTCTATATCCCCCGCCAACTTTGTTGGGCGGGGGATAATAACAGCCAAACTTACAAGGCGGCTTCATCTACGAGTTTGTTTCTTATTATTAGTTACATGGCGGCCTCGTCTGCGAGATTTGTTGTTATTATTAGTTACATAGTCCCGTGGTCTTTTGAAAGAAAAAATGGTTGTTAGTCAAGTATCATATGACTACATATGCAGAGCTCTAGATAAGATGTTGTTTTCTTGGCGTATTTTACCCAGGGGTTTGATTTTGATTGGGTATACAAAATTTTTAGAGGGTAATCTTTTTTTTTTACTCACCCGTTTCTTGACATTTTTATTTAACCTCTTTCTCAACAATCCCTGTAAATCATTTAAAACTAAATTAATAGTATTATGCCCGTCTGCGTCTGCTTGAGGCTCCCTCACCGGGAAGCCATTTTTGTTTGTTACTTGATATACTCCATCGTTTCCAGAATTGGTTGCACAATATTGATAATATGTTAGTATGTTGAAAAATGTTGATATGTTCATCGGTTTCTTATTGAATGTATAGTGTAGAGGACTACTTCAGATTGGGATTGGTAATATAATTTTGTAAGAAAGTCGCTGTTCTTTTAATCACCCATCAGTGTATGGGCGGTCAAAATACATGTACTAATGTTAGGCAGATGTTGGATTACACAGTATACTGTATTTATAAAAAGGCCCTATATATGTGTGACGTCAGACGGTGAGTGCACGAGGAATGACGTAATACATTGTGCACCCCGGCATGCAGTTATCATACACACAGCGGAACAAGCCGATTAAACTCGGAATGTTTTACAAATTGCAGCACCATCTGGCGTTCTTTATTGTCAACGTCCTTTCGTGCTCTCTGGCATTCTTTAATGAAAACGTCCTTTCTTGCTCACTGACGTTCTCTATTGAAAACGTTCTTTCGTACACATTGTTCTTTCTTTTCTTATGACGTCTTTCCGTAACATTTGACTATGAATATTGCATACTTTCGACATTTATTTCAACTTTGTATGTTTAACCGGCGTCTGTTTGTTTTGTATTTTGACCTTTAGTAGTAACATTTAAGTTCTTTATTCATAATATTTAACCTTAATTGCGTAATTTTGTCCTTTTTTTCGACTTTGTATTTTTTGACCAAATGGCCACCCATATCAGCGACTGTTAAACATACATGGACAGATGTGCTTTCAATTGGAATCTATCTGTATTCTAGTTTGTTTGTCGCACAAGCTTTTCCGAATGTAACTGTCGATAAGTGAATTTGGTGATAGGCTGACACACAATCATTATATTTAACACTTGTAATATATGCATTAGTTTTATATCAATAGCATATTTATAGTTTTTGTTGCGCATTTGATTTTTCTGCATATTCCAGTTTATTTAATGCGCATTATATGTAAATACACAGTTTATCTTGAGCTCTGCAAATATACAATGTACTCAAAGTTTCTTTTTTATCTGTATACTGCCTGAGAGTTGAATTTTATGAACTTTATATATACACATATATATACAAATACATTATGCTGGTTCTTCAGCAACCCATGCTTGCCGGCGATTTTACTTGTCGTAAGAAGCAACTAACGGGATCAGGTTGTCAGGCTCGCTGTCTTGGTTGATGCATGGCATCATATCTCAATTGCGTGGAAAGATGCTCATGATGTCCATCACTGGATTGTCTGGTCCAGATTCGATTATTTACAGACCGCCATCATACAGCTGGAATATTGCTGAGTGAGGCGTTAAACAACAAGCAAACAAACATTATGCTGCATCTGCAGTGTACTATTATTGTTTCTATGTACACCTGTGCACTAGCAACATTGTCTGTATTGCACCCTATGTTGAGGATCCCGAATGACCAAAGGTATTTGTATTGATGTTGCAATTAGATGTTCTTGTCAAACAACACAAATAAAGACATCAAAATATTTTTACAGAAATCATGGAAGTGTAAATTTTCAAAGCTCACCTGATCAGTGAAGTTCCACCCTCCCTCTCCCAACATCCAATCCACGACAGTACAGGAGATGACATCGTCCAACCCCTTCAGTGCTCGAAGTATGAGGGCACGGTGGGCCCAGGGACACGCCAGGGAGACGTACAGATGGTAGCGTTTGGCCTCCGCTTTGAATCCACTTGATCCATCAGCTGGAGGAGACAGAAAAGCAATGTGATGTAAGGGAGATAACTCTCATTAGGTTCTGAAATGAACACTGGTCTGTCAGTGGTATAAGGAAATAGACTAAAAGGGTGGGATTGGAAGGTGTGGATTGAGTTTGTTATCTGGGGCGGAATGGGCAGGTGGTGTGGAATAGGGTTGGGTGGAATGAGATGGTTTGGTATGGGTAGCGATAGGGTGGGGTGGAATGAGATGGTTTGGTATGGGTAGGAATAGGGTGGGATGGAATGAGATGGTTTGGTATGGGTAGCGATAGGGTGGGGTGGAATGAGATGGTTTGGTATGGGTAGGAATAGGGTGGGGTGGAATGAGATGGTTTGGTATGGGTAGCGATAGGGTGGGGTGGAATGAGATGGTTTGGTATGGGTAGGAATAGGGTGGGGTGGAATGAGATGGTTTGGTATGGGTAGGAATAGGGTGGGGTGGAATGAGATGGTTTGGTATGGGTAGCGATAGGGTGGGGTGGAATGAGATGGTTTGGTATGGGTAGCGATAGGGTGGGGTGGAATGAGATGGTTTGGTATGGGTAGGAATAGGGTGGGGTGGAATGAGATGGTTTGGTATGGGGTGGAATAGGGTGGGGTGGAATGAGATGGTTTGGTATGGGGAGGAATAGGGTGGGGTGGAATGAGATGGTTTGGTATGGGGTGGAATAGGGTGGGGTGGAATGAGATGGTTTGGTATGGGGAGGAATAGGGTGGGATGGAATGAGATGGTTTGGTATGGGGTGGAATTGGGTGGGGTGGAATGAGATGGTTTGGTATGGGGTGGAATTGGGTGGGGTGGAATGAGATGGTTTGGTATAGGGTGGAATAGGTGTGGTTGAATGAGGCGGGGTGGTGTAGGTGGGTAGTTTGGTGTGAGGTGGTGTATGTTGCTAGTATGGTGTGGAGTGGTATAAGCTAGTGTGGTGTATGTTGTTAGTGTGATGTGGAGTGGTGTATGTTGTTAGTGTGGTGTGGAGTGGTGTATGCTAGTGTGGTGTATGTTGCTAGTATGGTGTGGGGTGGTGTATGTTGTTAGTGTGGTGTGGAGTGGTGTATGCTAGTGTGGTGTATGTTGCTAGTATGGTGTGGGGTGGTGTATGTTGTTAGTGTGGTGTGGAGTGGTGTATGCTAGTGTGGTGTATGTTGTTAGTGTGGTGTATGTTGTTAGTGTGGTGTGGAGTGGTGTATGCTAGTGTGGTGTATGTTGTTAGTGTGGTGTGGGGTGGTGTATGTTGTGAGTGTGGTGTGGAGTGGTGTATGCTAGTGTGGTGTATGTTGTTAGTGTGGTGTGGGGTGGTGTATGTTGTTAGTGTGGTGTGGAGTGGTATAAGCTAGTGTGGTGTATGTTGTTAGTGTGATGTGGAGTGGTGTATGTTGTTAGTGTGGTGTGGAGTGGTGTATGCTAGTGTGGTGTATGTTGCTAGTGTGGTGTATGTTGCTAGTGTGGGGTGATGTATGTTGTTAGTGTGGTGTGGAGTGGTGTATGCTAGTGTGGTGTATGTTGCTAGTATGGTGTAGGGTGGTGTATGTTGTTAGTGTGGTGTGGAGTGGTGTATGCTAGTGTGGTGTATGTTGTTAGTGTGGTGTGGGGTGGTGTATGCTAGTGTGGTGTATGTTGTTAGTGTGGTGTGGGATGGTGTATGTTGTTAGTGTGGTGTGGAGTGGTGTATGCTAGTGTGGTGTATGTTGTTAGTGTGGTGTGGGATGGTGTATGTTGTTAGTGTGGTATGGAGTGGTGTATGCTAGTGTGGTGTATGTTGTTAGTGTGGTGTGGGGTGGTGTATGTTGTTAGTGTGGTGTGGAGTGGTGTATGCTAGTGTGGTGTATGTTGTTAGTGTGGTGTGGGATGGTGTATGTTGTTAGTGTGGTGTGGAGTGGTGTATGCTAGTGTGGTGTATGTTGCTAGTGTGGGATGGTGTATGTTGTTAGTGTGGTGTGGAGTGGTGTATGCTAGTGTGGTGTATGTTGTTAGTGTGGTGTGGAGTGGTGTATGCTAGTGTGGTGTATGTTGTTAGTGTGGTGTGGGGTGGGATAACAAACAGTACAACTATGGCAATATTATCAGAAATGTTTAGTTTGCAACACAGTTGTCATTGTCATAATGCCCCAACACAATGAACAATCACTGCAAAAATTTATTTGGAAAAAAATCGATGTCTCCACACAAAATGTTGCTTTGTTTTGCCTCGCATAGAATCAAATTTACTTTCAGAGGATTGTGATATCACCCCTCCCAAAGTCATGAAATGCGAGATATTCCCTTTGTAATACATGTTTTAATCAACTTTAGATACATCACAGACTATATAAAATGCTTTCATAATATTGATGCTACTTGTTTTCCCTGTAATCAGAGGACCATGAAAGTAATACTATATCAAATATTGATTGTGTGTTGTTTAACCTGCACTACATCCACATGACGGCGGAATGTAAATAATTGAGTCTGGACCTGACAATCCAGTGATTAACATCAACAGCATCGATCAACGCAATTCCGATACTATGACACATATCACTGGACCACAGGAACTCGATATTGCTCTATGTAAAAGAATACGCACCCCTATACTACATAGGTGTCCTATATTTTTACTAAGAGCAATATCGAGTTCCTGTGCACAGGACCGGGTAGATACAAATCTATAATACTGAACTCAATGCCGAAATCTCACGCAAGGCCTCGTGTGATATTAGGGCATCGACTTTGTTAATATAGACTTTTTTTATGTGGTCCTGTGCAACCTCTGAAGTCAGCAGCCGTGACCACAGGAGTCTGTATCTAAAAATAGACGCCCTCATGCATATTCATGACCATCTCCACACGCGAGCCCGAAGGAGATGGTCATGAATATGCATGAGGGCGTCTATTTTTAGATACAGACTCCTGTGCCGTGACCACCAGATCAGATTAGTCGCCTCTTTCTAACCAAATCTATACCGTATCGTCACGGGTGAATGTAATATATACTAAGTTAGTTAGTGTCATGTTTCTAGGCCTGTAAGAGTTATTTCAAGCCTGTCGCTAAAACAATGTAATAAAGTCGATGAACATCAAACGTAACGCTCAAGATTATTTCAAATGAATAACGCCGCGGCAAGTCTAGGCACAACAATGACTTGCAGTTTGTCTCACCGGTTACAGCATTCCTGAATGCAGACTGTTTCCTGACAAAAGCTCCCTTCTCGCTTATTGACGACTTCCACGAGCCAGTCGCGTTGTTGCCACTTCCACCTGAGCTCATTTTCGCAAAGTTTGACAGATGTGTAGCCTTTCCAAACACCAACAACTTCGGAGCAGACAACAGAGTGATCGCCGATCTCCGCATGTGTCCGTGAAATAACCGACTGTGGTTGGAAAACCACCCGAATGCTTCCGATGTTCTGATCAGCCCTAGCAACGAGCGGCTGGAACCGAAAACGCGTAGAAGCATAAATTACACAACACATCTGAATGACAATGTTATGTTATATTTTATCACTTCAGATAGAACATGTTATCCCAATACAAAATTGCATTATGTTGGTCAATATTAGTATATATGAAGTTAATCTATTGTGATACATATTAAATACATGTAAAATAGGTTAGGCAAATTTGTCAATTCAGCATGATTATGCAAAAAGGCTGCGGCATGACGAGCAGAAGGTCATAAATTTATCGTTTTCACATTTCGTGTACGAGACATATTTTCCCGTATGATATAAGCTTAAGTGATATTTAAGTTTCGTAATATTTGGGATAGAATTTGAGCATATTTGGTAGAAGATATATTGCTCTGTTGCAATTTAAAAAAAGTGCAAGACGTCATTATGTTTTTCTTTAACCCTAGTAATGATATATTAAAACAACTAAACCGACATTACGATTCATGACGATTGTTAATGTTATATTAACAAAACAAAACACAGCATACGATTGATTCATGACATTTACCTGTGACCTATGACAACATGGTTTCACACGAGTGAGTGAGTGATTATTGTTCATGACACAGTTATGATTTCTCCATCTATAACTTGGGCTCCCCAAACCACTGGTCAATAGCATGAGCAACCAGTCCAGCTTTAGGCTATATGTCACACATGTTAGCCACGTGATCCTTATTTCAGTCAGCTCTTGCGACGGATAAGCATGTACTATGCTGGCTGGCTGCCGGCCGCATGGAACTCTGGGTAAAAATGTGCTCAAAGGAAGACACGTCCAGTTTCGAATCCAATCTGTCGTATAATGGAACATCATAAGCACGTGATTAAAACGTCATACTGCATTACAACTGAAATCAGTGACGTCATCAAAAGATACTCTGGGCTTGGTGGGAGCTGCAAGCGCAAGGTAAGTCCTAATTTTGGACTTGAACTTTCTAATGTTTTGTTCCCGGTCGAAATAGCAACATTCTTAGAGTAACATGTTCAGCCTTGTGCGAATAATTGTATTAAGCCACGTTATCCAAATAATGTAAAAATACTATATCTGAAGTAGATTTTGAATTCCACCAAATTAAGTAATTTGATAGATCTACCCGAAAAATGAAGACACCTAGTACAATTTTTAGAGATTAGCACTTTTTATTGTTCTCAATTAGGCATCATGGGGTATATTATGGACTACGATTACGAAATTGTCGGATGAGGCTAATATCCTCGTGTTATCAGTGTTCCCGCTGGCTCTTGAAACTGCCAGTCCTGTTGGACTGGTAACTCTAAAAATTGCCAGTCTCCCCTAATATTTGTCAGTCCAAACTTTCAACAAATAAAATAACGTATGAAAATTACCTGGTTATAATTCTTTCAACATCATGTTCAATGCAATGATGTCATCTCTGAAGTAGCTTAGTTAGATCTACACATTATTCACACAAAGTTCAGTCACAATTATCTAATCTTTTTTTTGACATTTCAAGATGAAGTCACTACAAATATTGTTAACCTTGAAGCAAAGTAAAATATTAACTCCTTGCACTAAAAATCGACGAGGGGAAACTCTGATGGTAAAAGACAAGCTGACTTTGTTTGAAAAATATACTTATATGAATATCACAGATTAATAAGACACTTTATTGCCGGTCCACAAGGACTGGCAGTCACATGAATTACCGGTCCAAGCCTAATTTTACCAGTAAAAAACTGGTAAATACCGGTAAACGGGAACACTGGTTATGGAAGTTCGATCACTTATGAAAAGTCGCTGAATATTCATAGTAACATAATATCTATAGGTTTACCTGTATGTAGATCTCATGCGTAACCCACCTTTCTTTCAGGGGTTCTTAGGCTCCGAGAGCCCAATGTACATCACGCAAAAAGTGGCCACCCAATAAAGGTATGAGAAATCAATACCAGATATACACCCCGAATATTTTAGGAATGTAAGCAAGACTCGCCACGGTTGACCCTCGAGGTCAGTGAGAAGGGGGGTAACTCTCAATGCACTTATATATTACTCCGCTTTCTATTTTTACTCGTACAGTTGGAATGTTGAGCTCAAGGGTAAAGATATTGATTATATCTTAAAACCTATGATATTTCAGTGTCATTGTATATGTATTATAGAGCGTGTACATAGTAATGGTTAAAAGAAAACCAAAAAAAGTTTATCATTTAAATGGTAAAGTGTGTGTGTATGCGTGCGTGCGTGCGTGCGTGCGTGCGTGCATGCGTGCGTGCATGCAGGCGCGCACTGTGTCCAAAATTCAGAGTATCACGAAATAAATGAAATTTACTCACAGAACCAGATGAATATGGGAATATTAGCACTGATTTATCACAGGTCCTTGGTCATATTTTTTTATTGTTTCTAAGGGTTTGTCATTATTTAAGTTGTGACATTTACCATGTCATGTTTAACAAAACGCTATGAAAATACATCCTCGTGACCGCTGTAGTGGCCCCGACAGCAGAGTTGGACGTCCACTTACGGCCAGTCGCCCACATAGTCAAAACTACCAGTAATGCCAGATGTTATCATTGTACAGGTGTGCAGAGCTACCCTGGTCCATCCGACTGTTTGGCAGCCATATCCAAGGGAAGAGGTTTTGTGCCTTAACGTACACTAGCGAGGGGTTCCATTCATACAGGCTAATGGTTGAAGAGAAAAGAATACATGTACATACACGTGAGTCTGTGTAAGTGCGTGCCAGACGGTTCAGTATTTTCCATTTTGTGTACTCTCTTTTTCTAAACGTTCAATATGTTTCTACGTAACTACGTTACTGAAGGGACCCGTGAAGATCCGGGGTAGAAGGGGTGTTCAGCCAAAAGGCGACTATGCTCGTCGTAACAGGCGACTAACAGGATCGGGTGGTCAGGCTCGCTGACTTGGTTGATACATGTCATCGGTCCTAATTGCGTGGATAGATGCTCATGATGTTAATCACTGGATTCTCTGGTCCAGACTCGATTATTTACAGACCGTGCACAACGAGCTCGTGCACATCCCTTACCAATGGCGGAAGGTGTCTGGTAAACTGCATTCTTGCCAGTCTATATGTTATTATGACAGTCTATATATTATTTTCAAGATTGTATCGATACTGGTATTGATAGGAAATTAAGAGAATATTAAGGACAGTTTAAAAGAACAATCTGTTCGTGCCAATACAGTATGAAGAAATTTGAAACAAACCTTGACATGCTAGAATGTTATTGGGTACCCGCAATGCGTTATTAAATCATCTGATTTAATTCCATCTGGTTAGTCCTTCTTGCAGTGTAACCTTGGCTTGTTCAACCACCGAAGCTCGTAGACATTCAGAGGATATCCGGTGTTGTACGTGTCCCACCAGAGCGTCATTCCGGTCATTCAACAAGTTGGAAGTTAGGACAACCGGTTACAACGAGGCGAGTGAGGCAACTATCACGTAATATGTTGTACAGTAAACTATGGTTATAACGAACACGCTTATAACGAACTGATGGATATAACGAACTAACTTTTTAGTCCCGACTATTTGCTGTAGTTGTGCCGTATATATGCTTATAACGAACTACGGTTATAACGAACTAAAAATAGTAGTCCCTTTGAGTTCGTTATAACCCTTGTTTACTGTATAACGTAATACACCGATGTGTTAATGTTGTCCAAGTTGAAAATACCACACACAGGAATTCGTAGCTGGTCATAAAATATAAGTGTTCATAGCCCATGTATCCTATGAGCCCTACATATCGTTTATGATCTTTTTTATTCTATGTCTCTCATGGGCTCATTTGTCACCTCTCGTCCGTTTCCGTTACCAGCACGGAATTACACGAGTGGTCACGAATGACATGATCTATGATTTTTTTTTTATTTTATCAACGGCTAATTCCTTTGTATCATAGCGACCTGTATTGGCCGAATGTGGGCTACGCACGTTGCTACAGTTATCTTCACTAATCAGTCTTGAGTGGGAGAATTAAACATTTTGCAGCCAGTCCCAGCGTAAAAAGTTACATAAAGTTAAAGTAACCTCGAGCTATATGACTGTAATGTATGTCAATACAGCCTTCCAATATACATGTACACACAAAACACAACATCAAATGATTAAGTACTGGTATAGACACGAGTCTATGATAAATGTTTCTGGGTTTGTTTAGTGGTAAACGTTTCAGAGCTGCATCACTTCGGGTTTCCTCCCACAGTTAGATGACACGCCGTGATGTAACTGTTATATCAAACTCACTCACTCACTCTAAAGTATGGCATTATATGTTTCGTGATTCATCGTAAGGAGGGTTTGCTTTGTCGGTATACATTTGTATTGGTGTGTTAATGTGACAATCAGCCTGTGGAATATGTCTGTATGTTTTACATTTCTCTATTCACGTTGTTGGTGTGTTGACGGAGTTCTGTCTGTGACAACCAGCCTGTGGTATATGTCTGTATGTTTTACATTTCTCTATTCACGTTGTTGGTGTGTTGACGGAGTTCTGTCTGTGACAACCAGCCTGTGGTATATGTCTGTATGTTTTACATTTCTCTATTCACGTTGTTGGTGTGTTGTGGGAGTTCTGTCTGTGACAACCAGCCTGTGGTATATGTCTGTATGTTTTACATTTCTCTATTCACGTTGTTGGTGTGTTGACGGAGTTCTGTCTGTGACAACCAGCCTGTGGTATATGTCTGTATGTTTTACATTTCTCTATTCACGTTGTTGGTGTGTTGACGGAGTTCTGTCTGTGACAACCAGCCTGTGGTATATGTCTGTATGTTTTACATTTCTCTATTCACGTTGTTGGTGTGTTGTGGGAGTTCTGTCTGTGACAACCAGCCTGTGGTATATGTCTGTATGTTTTACATTTCTCTATTCACGTTGTTGGTGTGTTGACGGATCGGAGTTCTGTCTGTGACAACCAGCCTGTGGTATATGTCTGTATGTTTTACATTTCTCTATTCACGTTGTTGGTGTGTTGACGGAGTTCTGTCTGTGACAACCAGCCTGTGGTATATGTCTGTATATGTTTTACATTTCTCTATTCACGTTGTTGGTGTGTTGACGGAGTTCTGTCTGTGACAACCAGCCTGTGGTATATGTCTGTATGTTTTACATTTCTCTATTCACGTTGTTGGTGTGTTGTGGGAGTTCTGTCTGTGACAACCAGCCTGTGGTATATGTCTGTATGTTTTACATTTCTCTATTCACGTTGTTGGTGTGTTGACGGAGTTCTGTCTGTGACAACCAGCCTGTGGTATATGTCTGTATGTTTTACATTTCTCTATTCACGTTGTTGGTGTGTTGACGGAGTTCTGTCTGTGACAACCAGCCTGTGGTATATGTCTGTATGTTTTACATTTCTCTATTCACGTTGTTGGTGTGTTGACGGAGTTCTGTCTGTGACAACCAGCCTGTGGTATATGTCTGTATGTTTTACATTTCTCTAGTCACGTTGTTGGTGTGTTGACAGGACTCCTTCTGTGACAACCAGCCTGTGGCACTGTCAGACCGCCGAACACTCTCAGTCAGATGAAGGGACGGATGGATGCCCCGTGGTTGTGAAAGAGAGAAGAGAAGAGGGATAGGGGGAAGGGGTTTTTTTCACACAAGGGAGGGTCAGATTTCACCTTAACGGGTGGGGATCACTGTTTAACAGCAGTGTGTGTAAGAGCTGTGAATGTGAATGACGTCCTTCCTCCGCCGTCGAACCTAATCGTTTCATATTTTCGATTTTTTTCTGAACGATTTGGAGCTAATTGTGAAGCCTGGGCTTTGGAGAGAATCTATGTCAAGGCCGTTCGTCCCTCTGATTGTGATTTTGTCTGGGCCCACTTGCACAAAGCTATTGTTGCACATCGACTATTGTAGCTTCGTTGTCAATAACGGAGGTACAACTGTCCGAACGCCAACATCAGTTTGTGCAAGTGAGCCCAGGTGTTGGTCTGCCATCCAATATGGCCGCCACACAGACATATTTGATTCATAGAATTGACAACTGCAACCATATGGCAATTCCTATCGCAATTTCATTATTGATTGTATGCCGCTGTGGTAAATATATATCTAGAGGGTACAGGGTTCATGAACGTAAGGTGTAACGGTTAATATTTATGAAAGAAACGACTCGTGATCGTTGTTTATCGTACAATCAAACACCACAGGGAGAAAACACACACTAAGGCTGCAGCTTGTAGATTTAAAGATGCTGAACAAGGGTAATATGATTAATATATGTAGAGTATTTATCACTCTCCGAAATTAATGGAGGAAATAAAGATCATTCATTCATTCATTCATTCATTATGTAATGTGTAAGGGTGCTATACGTATTTAGGGCAATAGGAGTAATATATGTAGAGTATAAGGGTTAATAGCTGTAGTGTGTGCTGTGTAATATATCATGTTTGGTGTGATGGTAATATATGAAATGTGTAAGGGTGCTATACGTATTTAGGGGTCTAGGAGTAGTATATGTAGGGTATAAGGGTTAATAGCTGTTGGGTGTGCTGTTTAATATGTCATGTTTGGTGTGATGGTAATATATGTAATGTGTAAGGGTGCTATACGTATTTAGGGGTCTAGGAGTAATATATGTAGGGTATAAGGGTTAATAGCTGAAGGGTGTGCTGTGTAATATATCATGTTTTGTGTGATGGTAATATATGTAATGTGTAAGGGTGCTATACGTATTTAGGGGTCTAGGAGTAATATATGTAGGGTATAAGGGTTAATAGCTGTTGAGTGTGCTGTTTAATATGTCATGTTTGGTGTTATGGTAATATATGAAATGTGTAAGGGTCCCTTTACGTATTTAGGGGTATAGAAGTAATATATGTAGGGTATAAGGGTTAATAGCTGTTGGGTGTGCTGTTTAATATGTCATGTTTGGTGTTATGGTAATATATGTAATGTGTAAGGGTGCTATACGTATTTAGGGTTCTAGGAGTAATATATGTAGGGCATAAGGGTTAATAGCTGTAGGGTGTGCTGTGCAATATATGTTTGGTGTGATGGTAATATATGTACAGTGTAAGGATGCTATACGTATTTAGGGGTATAGGAGTAATATATGTAGGGGATAAGGGTTAATAGCTGTAGGGTGTGCTGTGTAATATATGTTTAGTGTGATGGTAATATATGTAAAATGTAAGGATACTATACGAATTTAGGGGTATAGGAGTAATATATGTAGGGTATAAGGGTTAATAGCTGTAGGGTGTGCTGTGTAATATATCATGTTTGGTGTAATGTTAATATATGTAATGTGTAAGGGTGCTATACGTATTTAGGGGTATAGGAGTAATATATGTAGGATATAAGGGGTAATAGCTGTTGGGTGTGCTGTTTAATATGTCATGTTTGGTGTTATGGTAATATATGTAAAGTGTAAGGGTGCTATACGTATTTAGGGGTATAGGAGTAATATATGTAGGGTATAAGGGTTAATAGCTGTAGGGTGTGCTGTGTAATATATCATGTTTTGTGTGATGGTAATATATGTAATGTGTAAGGGTGTTATACGTATTTAGGGGTATAGGAGTAATATATGTAGGATATAAGGGTTAATAGCTGTTGGGTGTGCTGTGTAATATATCATGTTTTGTGTGATGGTAATATATGTAATGTGTAAGGGTGCTATACGTATTTAGGGGTATAGGAGTAATATATGTAGGATATAAGGGTTAATAGCTGTTGGGTGTGCTGTGTAATATATCATGTTTTGTGTGATGGTAATATATGTAATGTGTAAGGGTGCTATACGTATTTAGGGGTATAGGAGTAATATATGTAGGGTATAAGGGTCAATAGCTGTAGGGTGTGCTGTGTAATATATCATGTTTCATGTGATGGTAATATATGTAATGTGTAAGGGTGCTTTACGTATTTAGGGGTATAGGAGTAATATATGTAGGATATAAGGGTTAATAGCTGTTGGGTGTGCTGTTTAATATGTCATGTTTGGTGTTATGGTAATATATGTAAAGTGTAAGGGTGCTATACGTATTTAGGGGTATAGGAGTAATATATGTAGGGTATAAGGGTTAATAGCTGTAGGGTGTGCTGTGCAATATATCATGTTTTGTGTGATGGTAATATATGTAATGTGTAAGGGTGCTATACGTATTTAGGGGTATAGGAGTAATATATGTAGGGGATAAGGGTTAATAGCTGTAGGGTGTGCTGTGTAATATATCATGTTTTGTGTGATGGTAATATATGTAATGTGTAAGGGTGCTATACGTATTTAGGGGTATAGGAGTAATATATGTAGGGTATAAGGGTTAATAGCTGAAGGGTGTGCTGTGTAATATATCATGTTTTGTGTGATGGTAATATATGTACAGTGTAAGGATGCTATACGTATTTAGGGGTATAGGAGTAATATATGTAGGATATAAGGGTTAATAGCTGAAGGGTGTGCTGTGTAATATATCATGTTTTGTGTGATGGTAATATATGTAATGTGTAAGGGTGCTATACGTATTTAGGGGTATAGAAGTAATATATGTAGGATATAAGGGTTAATAGCTGTTGGGTGTGCTGTTTAATATGTCATGTTTTGTGTGATGGAAATATATGTAAAGTGTAAGGGTGCTATACGTATTTAGGGATATAGGAGTAATATATGTAGGGAATAAGGGTTAATAGCTGTAGGATGTGCTGTTTAATATATCATGTTTGGTGTGATGGTAATATATATACCAGTAAGAGTGATATACGTATGTAGTGGTATAGGAGTAATATATGTAAGGTATAAGGGTTAATAGCTGCAGGGTGAGCTGTGTAATATAGTATGTTTGGTGTGATGGGAATATATGTAAAGTGAAAGGGGAATATACGTATGTAGGGGTAATAGGAGTAATATATGTAGGATGTAAGGGTTCATAGCTGTAGGGTGTGCTGTGTAATATATATTTGGTGGGATGGTATTATATGTAAAGTGTAAGGGTGAATTGAGTATCTAGGGGTAATAGGAGTAATATATGTGGGATGTAAGGGTTTATAAGTGTAGGGTGTGCTGTGTAATATATATTTGGTGGGATGGTATTATATGTAAAGTGTAAGGGTGACATGCGTATCTAAGGGTAATAGGAGTAATATATGTGGGATGTAAGGGCTTATAGATGTAGGGTGTGCTGTGTAATATATTTTTGGTGTGATGATAATATAAGTAAAGTGTAAGGCTGACATGCGTATCTAGGGGTAATAGGAGTAAAATATGTAGGATGTAAGTGTTTATAGATGTAGGGTGTGCTGTGTAATATATTTTTGGTGGGATGGTAATATATGTAAAGTGTAAGGGAGACATGCGTATCTAAGGGTAATAGGCGTAGTATATGTGGGATGTAAGGGTTTATAGATGTAGGGTGTGCTGTGTAATATATTTTTGGTGTGATGGTAATATATGTAAAGTGTAAGGGAGACATGCGTATCTAAGGATTAGGCGTAATATATGTAGGATGTAAGGGTTTATAGATGTAGGGTGTGCTGTGTAATATATATTTGGTGGGATGGTAATATATGTAAAGTGTAAGGGTGACGTGAGTATCTAAGGGTAATAGGAGTAATATATGTAGGATGTAAGGGTTTATAGATGTAGGGTGTGCTGTGTAATATATTTTTGGTGTGATGGTAATATATGTAAAGTGTAAGGGTGACATGCGTATCTAAGGGTAATAGGCGTAGTATATGTGGGATGTAAGTGTTTATAGATGTAGGGTGTGCTGTGTAATATATTTTTGGTGTGATGGTAATATATGTAAAGTGTAAGGGTGACATGCGTATCTAAGGGTAATAGGCGTAGTATATGTAGGATGTAAGGGTTTATAGATGTAGGGTGTGCTGTGTAATATATTTTTGGTGTGATGGTAATATATGTAAAGTGTAAGGGTGACATGCGTATCTAAGGGTAATAGGCGTAGTATATGTGGGATGTAAGTGTTTATAGATGTAGGGTGTGCTGTGTAATATATTTTTGGTGGGATGGTAATATATGTAAAGTGTAAGGGTGACATGCGTATCTGAGGGTAAAAGGAGTAATATATGTAGGATGAAAGGGTTAATAGATGTAGGGTGTGCTGTGTAATATATTTTTGGTGTTTTGGTAATATATGTAAAGTGTAAGGGTGACATGCGTATCTAAGGGTAATAGGAGTAATATATGTGGGATGTAAGGGCTTATAGATGTAGGGTGTGCTGTGTAATATATTTTTGGTGTGATGATAATATAAGTAAAGTGTAAGGCTGACATGCGTATCTAGGGGTAATAGGAGTAAAATATGTAGGATGTAAGTGTTTATAGATGTAGGGTGTGCTGTGTAATATATTTTTGGTGTGATGGTAATATATGTAAAGTGTAAGGGTGACATGCGTATCTAAGGGTAATAGGCGTAGTATATGTGGGATGTAAGGGTTTATAGATGTAGGGTGTGCTGTGTAATATATTTTTGGTGTGATGGTAATATATGTAAAGTGTAAGGGAGACATGCGTATCTAAGGGTAATAGGAGTAATATATGTAGGATGTAAGGGCTTATAGATGTAGGGTGTGCTGTGTAATATATTTTTGGTGTGATGATAATATAAGTAAAGTGTAAGGCTGACATGCGTATCTAGGGGTAATAGGAGTAAAATATGTAGGATGTAAGTGTTTATAGATGTAGGGTGTGCTGTGTAATATATTTTTGGTGTGATGGTAATATATGTAAAGTGTAAGGGAGACATGCGTATCTAAGGGTAATAGGCGTAGTATATGTGGGATGTAAGGGTTTATAGATGTAGGGTGTGCTGTGTAATATATTTTTGGTGTGATGGTAATATATGTAAAGTGTAAGGGAGACATGCGTATCTAAGGATTAGGCGTAATATATGTAGGATGTAAGGGTTTATAGATGTAGGGTGTGCTGTGTAATATATATTTGGTGGGATGGTAATATATGTAAAGTGTAAGGGTGACGTGAGTATCTAAGGGTAATAGGAGTAATATATGTAGGATGTAAGGGTTCATAGCTGTAGGGTGTGCTGTGTAATATATATTTGGTGGGATGGTATTATATGTAAAGTGTAAGGGTGAATTGAGCATCTAGGGGTAATAGGAGTAATATATGTGGGATGTAAGGGTTCATAGCTGTAGGGTGTGCTGTGTAATATATATTTGGGCGGATGGTATTATCTGTAAAGAGTAAGGGTGCCATGAGTATCTAAGGATAACAGGAGTAATATATGTGGGATGTAAGGGTTTATAAGTGTAGGGTGTGCTGTGTAATATATATTTGGTGGGATGGTATTATATGTAAAGTGTAAGGGTGACATGCGTATCTAAGGGTAATAGGAGTAATATATGTGGGATGTAAGGGCTTATAGATGTAGGGTGTGCTGTGTAATATATTTTTGGTGTGATGATAATATAAGTAAAGTGTAAGGCTGACATGCGTATCTAGGGGTAATAGGAGTAAAATATGTAGGATGTAAGTGTTTATAGATGTAGGGTGTGCTGTGTAATATATTTTTGGTGGGATGGTAATATATGTAAAGTGTAAGGGAGACATGCGTATCTAAGGGTAATAGGCGTAGTATATGTGGGATGTAAGTGTTTATAGATGTAGGGTGTGCTGTGTAATATATTTTTGGTGTGATGGTAATATATGTAAAGTGTAAGGGTGACATGCCTATCTAAGGGTAATAGGCGTAGTATATGTAGGATGTAAGGGTTTATAGATGTAGGGTGTGCTGTGTAATATATTTTTGGTGTGATGGTAATATATGTAAAGTGTAAGGGTGACATGCGTATCTGAGGGTAATAGGAGTAATATATGTGGGATGTAAGGGCTTATAGATGTAGGGTGTGCTGTGTAATATATTTTTGGTGTGATGATAATATAAGTAAAGTGTAAGGCTGACATGCGTATCTAGGGGTAATAGGAGTAAAATATGTAGGATGTAAGTGTTTATAGATGTAGGGTGTGCTGTGTAATATATTTTTGGTGGGATGGTAATATATGTAAAGTGTAAGGGAGACATGCGTATCTAAGGGTAATAGGCGTAGTATATGTGGGATGTAAGTGTTTATAGATGTAGGGTGTGCTGTGTAATATATTTTTGGTGTGATGGTAATATATGTAAAGTGTAAGGGTGACATGCCTATCTAAGGGTAATAGGCGTAGTATATGTAGGATGTAAGGGTTTATAGATGTAGGGTGTGCTGTGTAATATATTTTTGGTGTGATGGTAATATATGTAAAGTGTAAGGGTGACATGCGTATCTGAGGGTAAAAGGAGTAATATATGTAGGATGAAAGGGTTAATAGATGTAGGGTGTGCTGTGTAATATATTTTTGGTGTTTTGGTAATATATGTAAAGTGTAAGGGTGACATGCGTATCTAAGGGTTATAGGAGTAATATATGTAGGATGAAAGGGTTAATAGATGTAGGGTGTGCTGTTTAATATATATTTGGTGTGATGGTAATATATGTAAAGTGTAAGGGAGACATGCGTATCTAAGGGTAATAGGCGTAGTATATGTAGGATGTAAGTGTTTATAGATGCAGGGTGTGCTGTGTAATATATTTTTGGTGTGATGGTAATATATGTAAAGTGTAAGGGTGACATGCGTATCTAAGGGTAATAGGAGTAATATATGTAGGATGTAAGGGTTTATAGATGTAGGGTGTGCCGTGTAATATATCATGTTTGGTGTGATGGTAATATATGTAAAGCGAAAGGGGAATATACGTATGTAGGGGTAATAGGAGTAATATATGTAGAGTATAAAGATTAATAGCTGTAGGGTGTGCTGTGTAATATATATTTGTAGGGATGGTAATATATGTAAAGTGTAAGGGTGACATGCCTATCTAAGGGTAATAGGAGTAATATATGTGGGATGTAAGGGTTTATAGATGTAGGGTGTGCTGTGTAATGGACTATTGGTGTGATGGTAATATATGTAAAGTGTAAGGGTGATATACTGAGTAATCATGTAGGAGTGTAAGAGACTCAGTAATATATG
Source organism: Haliotis rufescens (assembly GCF_023055435.1). Lineage (NCBI taxonomy): Eukaryota > Metazoa > Mollusca > Gastropoda > Lepetellida > Haliotidae > Haliotis > Haliotis rufescens. Next base: position 7,230,829 of record NW_025964223.1, read on the forward strand.
TAGGGTGTGAGGTTTTCTTTATTTACGTACGATGTAAGGGGTTTTATATTCGATATACATGTATGGTAGAAGGGTTGATAGATAAAAAAAATAGAATATGTATAGTTTTAGTATTTTACGGATATGTTATATTTGTAAAGAACGGGTTTAACATGCGTTAGCGTGTATTTACAAAGGATGTAGGGGTTTTATATTATGTAAATTATTGATATTTATATATGAGGGTTGATTAATGTAGGGTGTAAGTGTTTATAGATGTAGAGTGTAAGGGTTTATAGATGTCGAGAGCAAGGGCTACATATGTAGGGTGTAAGGGTTTACAGACGTTTGGTGTAAGGGTTTATAAACATAGGGTGTACGGGTTTACTGATGTAGAGCGTAAGGGTTTTTAGATATTAGGTGTAAGGATATTTTCGATGTGGAGCATAAGGGATTATAGGTAAAGAGTGAGAGGGTTCATAGATGTAGGATGTAAGGATTATATATGTAGGGTGTAAGGTTTTAAAGATGTAGGGTGTAAGGGTTATATATGTAGGGTGTAAGGTTTTAAAGATGTAGAGTGTAAGGGTTTATTAATGTAGGGTGTAAGGTTTTAAAGATGTTGGGTGTAAGGTTTTAAAGATGTAGAGTGTAAGGGTTTATAGATGTAGGGTGTAAGGGTTTATAGATGTAGAGTGTAAGGGTGTAAAGATGTAGAGTGTAAGGTTTTATAGATGTAGAGTGTAAGGGTTTATAGATGTAGAGTGTAAGGGTTTATAGATGTAGAGTGTAAGGGTTCATAGATGTAGAGTGTAAGGGTTTATAGATGTAGGGTGTAAGGGTTTATAGATGTAGAGTGTAAGGGTTTAAAGATGTAGAGTGTAAGGGTTTATAGATGTAGAGTGTAAGGGTTTATAGATGTAGAATGTAAAGGATTATATATGTAGGGTGTATGGTTTGAAAGATGTAAGGTGTAAGGTTTTAAAGATGTAGAGTGTAAGGCTTTATAGATGTAGGGTGTAAGGGTATATAGATGTAGAGTGTAAGGGTTTAAAGATGTATGGAGTAAGGGTTTATATATGTAGAGTGTAAGGGTTTATAGATGTAGGGTGTAAGGGTTTATAGATGTAGAGTGTAAGGGTTTAAAGATGTAGGGAGTAAGAGTTTATAGATGTAGAGTGTAAGGGTTTATAGATGTAGAGTGTAAGGGTTTATAGATGTAGAGTGTAAGGGTTTATAGATGTAGAGTGTAAGGGTTTATAGATGTAGAGTGTAAGGATTTATAGATGTAGGGAGTAAGGGTTTATAGATGTAGAGTGTAAAGGGTTATATATGTAGGGTGTATGGTTTTAAATATGTAAGGTGTAAGGTTTTAAAGATGTAGAGTGTAAGGGTTTATAGATGTAGATTGTAAGGGTTTATAGATGTTGATCGAAGGGTTTATATAAGTAGAGTGTGAGGGTTTATCGATGTTGAATTTAAGGGTTAATAGATGTAGAATGTAAGGGTTTATAGACGTAAAGCGTAGGCGTTTATAGATGTGGAGTGTAATGGTTTATATATGTAGAGTGTAAGGGTTTATAGATGTAGAGTGTAAGGGTTTATAGATGTAGAATGTAAGGGTATATATGAGTAGAGTGTAAGGGGTTATATATGTAGAGTGTAAGGGTTTATAGATGTAGAGTGTGAGGGTTTAAAGATGTTGGGTTCAAGGGTTTATACATGTAGAGCGTAAGGCAGTCGCAAAGAATGCATATCAGTGGTATAAATGTGAAAACAGTTATGGTACCGACAATAAATTGCTTTTTATGTTGCCTAATTTTCGAATCTTTGAGTTCAGTTCTAATTGATTCTCAGTGCTATTTTGCGTTGGTTTCATAAAACGATGTAAGTAAACTGATGTGATGATTGGAATGATGTGAATATAAATATGGCTGTGACGCAACCTTCTATGATTGTCAATCATCTAAGCAATACATTAACAATAACTGCAATTGACCACAGATTTACTTGACATACACTGGAAACATTGATTCTATATATTAAATCCAGGAGAAGTCTTTAAAATTACGCATGCACAATTGTTATTCAACGCATGTGCGTTTGCGACAGAGCTTGAATCCCGACAATGCAGTGCATTTTTGTGGGTTATCACGTTAACATGCAGTTTTTTGCAACGGGCCCAGATCATGCATATGAAGCTAGTCCTTGATCTACTCTGAAGGTGTGGCATTCACATAAATTTGAATATGAATATAGTTGTCAGTAAAGCCTCCATTCGAAATGATCCAACTTTCTTTGTGTTCGAAACATGTAAAAATCCATGTTATGTAATGCAAAATTATATGCATGTTTTCGGAGATCTCGTGATCAATTTCACTCACAGAGGGACACTGGCAATCTGGTCGTCTACGGTCTTGCAATTTGCTTTGCAGAGTTGTATCCCTTAGGGGGTCCAAAAACTAAACCTTGTCGGCGCTGATCCCAGAGTCGTCTTACCCGTGCTCGTGGGGAAAGATTGAACTGTTTAGACCTGTTTAGATCAATAAGAGCTTCCGTCCCACATCAAGCTGACGCGTCGTGATATGACTGGGATACTGTTTAAAGCGGCGTTACAAACTCGCATATGCTGTGCATTACCTCACTAATGAATGGACACGGGTGAACCATTGGCCTCCTGCGCAGCTGTGAACTGTTGGTTCCCTTAGGATACAAGATCCGCTGATCGTGTGTTCGAATCCGGACTCGACTCGATCATGACCCGTGGTCTGTCAGCACCATACCAATGATCGTAGGTTTCACAAAGAGGTTAAAATACAAATAATCACTTCGGGGTGTACTCCCAAACGGCATTAAGCCGACTCACTTACCCCTTATTCAGCACGAGCTGGTCTCATTGGGGTGTTTGATGAGCAACGAGTTCTCATAAGATTCCCGAGAGAGAGAGAGAGAGAGAGAGGTGTAAATGGTGACACAAATTCATGATACTTTCACGTTACGCAATATTCTACCTGTGATCAGCATACTAGTTATACAACTGAAAAGTGAGATTAAAATATTCACATATAGCATTTGTGTTTGATTTCATTGACAGAAATAAATTTAGTTCAATGCAGAAAAGCATCCATTCGGTTTCTCCCCGAGGAAAACAATACACAGAAGTACAGTCATTTAGACACTATTCATTTACAGACCGCCGTCTATATCTTGAACATTGCTAGCTCGGTGTTAAAAAAACAAATAAATAAATGTCATAGCTTGTCTACAAATGAGTTGGAATGCAACGTGATGTCAAAACTTGGTAAAGCGGCCGTAAAATCGTTTTCGTGATTCCCTAGTTTTTGCATTTCAGAAGGTACGTTCAAACTTTGCAATACACATTCAACTTTGCCAAATTTATTTTAAGTCACAGAGAGAATTCACAAGGCACAGCTTGATGATAACATAAGCTCTGGCATCAATGCTTGAACTCGATCCCGATAGTGGTATTACGATGTAGTTGGTTGGTTGGTTGGTTGTTTAACGCCGCACTCAGCAATATGCCAGCTATATGACGGCGGTCTGTAAATAATCGAGTCTGGACCAGACCATCCAGTGACTGATATCATGAGCATCGATCCACGCAATTGGGATCGATGACATGCATCAACCAAGTCAGCGAGCCTGACCACCCGATCCCGTTTGTCGCCTTTTACGACAAGCATAGTCACCTTTTACCGCAAGCATGGGTTGCTGAAGACCTATTATACCCCGGAATCTTCACGGGTCTATTACGATGTAGAATACCGTGCGATAGAACCACCACGTTGGATCGAGGGGTCAGCATCTTGTACATGAGTACCTAGCTAAATATAATAATAGAGAGGAATACGTCATCAATGAATACCGGTCGACACTCCACGAGCGAACGAGTTGGTATGGTTTAACGCCGCATTATTCCAGGCATATTATAGAGGGTGCCATCCCCTTTTGGTACGCCGGATACAGAACCCTGTTAAGTGGTATTCCGGATGCCGTAGTGCAGTACGCCGGATGCAGAACCCTGTTAAGTGGTATTCCGGATGCCGTAGTGCAGTACGCCGAATAAAGAACCCTGTTAAGTGGTATTCCGGATGCCGGATGCAGAACCCTGTTTAGTGGTATTCCGGATGCCGTAGTGCAGTACGCCGGATGCAGAACCCTGTTAAGTGGTATTCCGGCTGCCGTAGTGCAGTACGCCGAATACAGAACCCTGTAAAGTGGTATTCCGGATGCCGTAGTGCAGTACGCCGGATGCAAAACCCTGTTAAGTGGTATTCCGTTACCGTAGTGCAAGACGCCGGATGCAGAACCCTGTTAAGTGGTATTCCGGCCGCCGCAGTGCAGTTCGCCGAATGCAGAACCCTGTTAAGTGTTAAGTGGTTACATTTGGGTACAAGGACAAATTGAGTGGTATGCGAGATGCCTAGAGGAGTGGGTTGGCACCCTCATAATACGAGGATACTCGGACACCAAGAACGTTGACTGGACGTTGCTGATTGTGGAGACATTGACCCCAGATGTTCGTTGTGACGAACCATTATTCCACTTAACGCCATGGGCAATTTCGACAGTTTGCCCGACGGACTGATCATCGGCCATGTCGGCAATCAGAGGATTACTCGTTCCGTCAGTATTAAGGCTGCTACTACTTCACTACCTGCTAATCCTTTGTGTTGGGACTGGCGGAGAAACCGGTTTGGGAATGCTGGATGTCCCCATGCGTTAGGAAATAAGTTCCAAACATTTGCAAGTATGTCATCCTGAATATAATAATCATGGAAGATGTCTCAACCACGCACCTTCCTCGACACCGTTTCAGTATAAAAGACACAATGGATGTCTTCGTGACAGTTTAATGTGGGTGAGGGAGTTGGGTTTAACGCCGCTTTTAACAGTATTCAAGTTGTATCGCGGCGTGTCAGCTTAATGTGGGAGGAAAGCCCGAAGTGATGCAGGTATCAGACGTTTATCACTTCGGTGAAACCCAGGAGCACGGGTATGGTGCTGACAAACCCAGAAACATAATCGGGGCGAACCGGGATTCGAATCCACAATCATAGGTTTCAGGCGTGCCCAAGGGACGCAACTCTGCACAGGGAATCGCGGCGCCTTAGACGACTGGGCCACCCGTGCTCACGTGACAGTTTATGACAACGAGGGGTGATTGGCATGTTCTAGACCTCACATTGAAGGACGAGACAGAAGACACTAAAATGGTCGATTTTTCAACATAGCCCACTTCCACATTACACTTTCGCCACATATTATCCCAGACTCGTTGGATGCTTTCTCTTGGCTGTTCAAAAAGTTGTCCACTGCCCAGATGGGTCCCGGCTAGAGTTTGTTTCATGTTTGGAAACACATGGAAGACTGGAGGAGCCAGGATAATAAGGTGGGTGCTGAAGGAGTTCATAGCCACACTCATAGATTGTAGCCATGGCAATGGCTGATTTGTGCACTGGCGCATGGTCCTAATGGAACAGTACACCTTTTCTCATCTTTTTTTTATCCCGTAATTGCCTCATTTTGTAGCTTAATATGCTCCGTTTATTGACTGGCCTTTTGGAAGAAATCCACCATGACACCTTCGGCATCCCGGAACACAGAGGCCATAAGCTGATGGGACTGTCCTTGCCTTCTTTGGTGGTGGCGATGTCAAGCGCTTCCATTGTTTTGATTGTTGTTTGGACTGCTGGAACTGGTGAATCCACGTTTCATCCATAGTATTAGTCACAAATCGTTGCAAGAGCCTTTCTGAATCAGTTTCAAACAGAGCTAGAATATCACGAGACATGTGCCAGATGTCAGAGGCTTTCATCATTGCCAAGGTTTCTGTGATAAAATGAAAACTGTTTAAACCGACTACGTCCAATTGCACCCAATATGCATACTTAGGGTTGTTATCAAATACCAATGAGACAAAAGGTCCATCCTTTAGCCTGGAACACTGGCTCAGTAATCATGTATTTTCACAAAAGTTTAAAATCAGATGAACGAGCCCCCGTCTGTGCATACATCCATGCTTTCCGTGAAGATCCGGGGTAGAATAGTTCTTCAGCAACCCATGCTTGCCATGAAGATCCGGGGTAGAATAGTTCTTCAGCAACCCATGCTTGCCGTGAAGATCCGGGGTAGAATAGTTCTTCAGCAACACATGCTTGCCGTGGAGATCCGGGGTAGAATAGTTCTTCAGCAACCCATGCTTGCCGTGAAGATCCGGGGTAGAATAGTTCTTCAGCAACCCATGCTTGCCGTGAAGATCCGGGGTAGAATAGTTCTTCCAGCAACCCATGCTTGCCATGAAGATCCGGGGTAGAATAGTTCTTCAGCAACACATGCTTGCCGTGAAGATCCGGGGTAGAATAGGTCTTCAGCAACCCATGCTTGCCGTAAAGGTCCGGGATAGAATAGGTCTTCAGCAACCCATGCTTGCCGTGAAGATCCGGGGTAGAATAGTTCTTCAGCAACCCATGCTTGCCGTGAAGATCCGGGGTAGAATAGTTCTTCCAGCAACCCATGCTTGCCATGAAGATCCGGGGTAGAATAGTTCTTCAGCAACACATGCTTGCCGTGAAGATCCGGGGTAGAATAGGTCTTCAGCAACCCATGCTTGCCGTAAAGATCCGGGGTAGAATAGGTCTTCAGCAACCCATGCTTGCCGTGAAGATCCGGGGTAGAATGGTTCTTCAGCAACCCATGCTTGCCGTAAAAGGCGACTAACGGGATCGGGTGGTCAGACTCGCTTACTTGGTTGATGCATGTCATCGTATCCCTTTTTCGTGGATCGAAGCTCATGATGTCAATCACTGGATTGTCTGGTCCAGACTCGATTATTTACAGACCGCCGTCATATAGCAAGAATATTGCTGAGTGCGGCGTTAAACAACCAACCCACTTGTTAGGGAAAATGTTACGATTTGTGGCCTCACTTCCTCTAAGGGAAAGGGTCATGTGATGACATATCTAATAATAACAGTTTTACAAGGTGCCCTACTGTGCCCCAGGCTGACTCTCCCATCCAGAGTTGCTTGCGACCAGCATAGTACCTCTGCCACAGGCCAGCGTCATGTGACATTCGTTACATCTTACACAGTCCTTTCAAGATATTGCATATGTTTTTTTATCTGTTTCATTTTTTACATGTCTACATATCTAGATAAACATATGTCATAGAATGATTAACTTTCTTTGAGAAAATATCCTAAATCGTGAAAAACTATTTCCATTTGCGTAGTTATCCTATGTTTACATTGGTTGACCGCTCCACGTGCTGTCATCGAAGCCCAACCAAGAGCTAGCGATTTGACAAGGCTACACATTTTCATAAACTAATGTCAAAGAATGGTTACGGTTCATTAAGAAAGTATCCTAATACGTGAAAATCTACTTGTTTTCGCGTAGTTATCCTATGTTTACATTGGTTGTACGGCTCCACGTGCTGTCATCGAAGCCCAACGGAGAGCTAGCGATACGGTCACATTGATCAGAGACCATATAATATATGGTCTCTGCATTGATGTATAAATATATATTCTCATGCAACTCACTGTCGCAGTTGTAGTAGCTTATCTATATAATTATGCAAAACAATATGTAAAGAAACCCCAAATATTTGTATTAGTCCGTTCTGTTATGATTTCTGAAAAAGCGCCTTTGTTTACAAACAAGAGAAAAGTCCGGTCACGTGATATGTAAATTAGCCTATGGCAGTCACCAGTGCGCCGGACTGTGCCCCGGTTTCCCATATTGGTAAATACATTTCATATTCAGAAAGAAGCATGTAACAAACTAGGCCGAAATAACCGTTAAATAAACTCGGAAACAAGACTACTGAAACGGAGTTAAACCACAGGACCATGCAACTAATAATAATAATAATAAACAAACTCGCAAAAGACTTCGGCCTCGTCTGCAAGTTTGTTTGTTGTTATTATTAGTTGCATGGTCCTGTGGTTAAACGGACAGATTACTTTTGCCTTCATCGCTGGTGCAGGTTTTCTTATTATATTAGTCTTCCATGCAAAACAAATAACAATTATACACAATAGGCTATAATAGTATACATTTCAAATTGAATCTGGCCAAACAGTTAGATCCATATATGTTTCCCCATGTGCTAACATGCATTGTGAGGGTTGTGTGTGTTTTACAAGATCCCCATGCGTTTACTATAGGCCTACGCAAAGACATGATCGTATTGTGTTAAACACGGAGAACGTTGTACAAGGGGGCGTACCTCTGATAATGCAACTAGAGTTAATTCCCTTACATAATATATCTTAGACGTATCTATGTTTCAATGTATCTTCGGAAGTTTTCTTGTTGAATTAATACGTATATCGCGATTTTGTGTAAAGATTTTGCGAAATTATGAAACTTATTTTGACTCTGTTGAAAGATAGTCAACTGTTTGGTTGTAAGTTTTCTGGGAAAAACGTTATTTTCACGGAAAGCAGATGACAGACATTGTGTTTGGATAATCTTGTCAAATACCAGTAATATGATGCAATGGTAAAGCATATACAAACATCTGACAAAAAAGAAAGAAAAATGTATGTTAAAATAAGTTTTTGGGGATTAGGGCAACGAAAACAGCATTCTCGCCCTCGAAAATAGCCCAAATCGAAAAACACCTATGATCATATGAATTTATTTATAACTGACAATTAATGATAAGAGACGGACTTTATGGATTGATCAGTCTAACTATTTACACAAGAAGAAACTACCCGTGAAGATCCGGGGTAGAATAGGTCTTCAGAAACCCATGCTTCCCGTAAAAGGCGACTATGCTTGTCGTAAGAGGCGACTAACAGGATCGGGTGGTCAGGCTCGCTGACTTGGTTGATACATGTCATCGGTCCCAATTGCGTGGATCGATGCTCATGATGTCAATCACTGGATTGTCTGGTCCAGACTCGATTATTTACAGACCGCCGTCATATAGCTGGAATATTGCTGAGTGCGGCGTTAAACAACAAACAAACAAACAAACAAACAAAGAAGAACTTGTTTAGACAGGCCAGGGTAGCTTGCTGCCGTTAACTTGTATTAGACTGAAGTAAAACACAAAGTTACACTTATTCTGTACGACATTCACAAAGTGAAGGAAAGAACACAATAAGTGCAAGCAGAAACTGAACGTGAAATTTGGAATACCATATGAGATTCATCTTCTCATCTAACACCAGGGCACTTCCAGGTTTCCATCTGAAACACCACAATATCATAAATAACGACATGATCACAGATGTTACTCTACCTCCTTGAAATCAGAAATGAGCCATTTAAAATTTACTTATCAGTAAACCCCTTTTCCGTTTCGTACTGTTATATTTGTCAGCAGAATAGCAATATTATAGCTCACTAGATAGAACCTGAAGCAAGGCAGTCGGGCTACTTAGAGTTTAGTTTCACTCGTCAAAAAGTAGCCACGGGCTACCGGACACAATATTAAGAACGCTATTACAGTTAATATTTGGGTATGGTAAATATAGTAGTCGACATATGGCTGAGATGTTGCCGATGCGACGTTTAATATTTACCGGGTTCGATTCCCGACATGGGTACAATGCGTGAAGCCCATTTCTAATGTCCCCCGCCGTGATATTGCTGGAATATTGCTAAAAGCGACGTAAAACCATACTCACTCACTCACTCATTCATTCAATAAATGTTATATTTGGGATAACGTTTTCTCGGTAAAATACAATTTCTAGTACTTTTTGCGGGGTTGAGTCCCATCAAGGTTACGCGACTTGTTTCTTTTACAGAAATACAGAGTTGACAAGTTTAAAGATGAGTATGAAAATATGAATCCTTTTTGGTCAACATACGACTACCGATAAACGGTAAAAGAAACCCGAAACAGAACGCTTAATCATATGAGTCGTACATTGCGTCAAATACATAGCGCTGATACACCTCAGATAGGTAAATTTATGAATATTACGCCTGCCTAGGACAATAGCTCCCTGATATAAGGTCATCATTGTGTCGCCTGTAGCCGGCAGTCATGTACTGCATTCGATCCTTGCGTAATGTTGGTAGTAGCAGGTATAGGTCACTTATGTAACTGTCCGTGAGAGCGTCTGAACGCTGAGCCGAGCTGGACAGAGGTCAGTCATGTCATCGATATCCCCATACGGTGTCCCCTCTATCACTTGGATCACCCATCAAGATTACCTTTAAGTATTTTCACCTGCCATAAATATCGGCACCAGTTGAACAGTTTTGAGCGACTATAGTCTGTTTCAGTTTTAATGAATGCGAGTACAGAGCCCGAGGATTAGTCTGTCTTACAGACCCTGATACAAATATATATCAAATACAGCCCATGCAAGACTATAATGTTTGGCAAGTCTAGATTACTGCAGTATCAGGATGAAGAGAGTCACTGGGCTCCTTTTTATTATATTTTATTAAGATAACTGAACAACTGTTTTTTTATGTAAGATGTGTTCATTTCAGAGACTAGTTGTTAGTCTACCCGAGGGGATGTGTGTGTGTGGTGTGTGTGTGTGTGTGTGTGTGTGTGTGTGTGTGTGTGTGTGTGTGTGTGTGTGTGTGTGTGTGTGTGTTTGTGTGCGTGCGTGCGTGCGTGCGTGCGTGTGTGCGTGCGTGCGTGCGTGCGTGCGTGCGTGCGTGTGTATTGTGTGTGTGTTAATGTGTAAAAAATATGTTACTATTACTAGTTGATACATATTTCTTCTGCTACTACCACTACTACGAGTTATGATGATGATGATGATGATAAGAAGAAGACATACAGAAACAATGGGTTACAGCTGTATAACGTACTTGTAATGATACGCAATAACAGTTTAAAAACATTTCCTTTCAACGTCCGTAGGTTCAGAGTACCTCATATAAAATTGAGATGCGGCTGGCTACTAGGCGTGTATACATTGTTGTGTGTCTGTCAGCCGGTGTGTCTTTATACGAGTCGGCGTGGTATATATATATATATATATATACTAATCAGAAGAAGCTAAAGAACACCCGGTGTTTTCATATGAGTATAGTTCAGCTGTCATATTATTCTTTAACTTCCCTTGAGTAGCATAGCTGCAATGTTGCTGTAGGGCATGAACCACATACAATCTGTCACTTATTTCTGTAACATCACTATCCTGTATTTTGATTTAAGCATAAGGTCATCAGAAAGTTTCGATGCCGTTTTTAAGGTAGATTTTTCATCTGTAAGTATGAAGTGCAGATATAGGTTTTTTCACCAAATCGTCTTTCTCATCAACCTGAAGATAAACACGGACTTAATTTTGAATAGAATAACAGGAAAATATCCAGTTATGCTCTTATCTCATATTGAATATACAGTAGTTTACACTAAACAAACACATACAGTATCCCGTACAGTCTTCCCCCTATAAAACCGGCACTCAAGAAGTTCTAACCTACATTTCTACGGAAACACGACAATCGATTTCCTAGTGAAACGCTTCACAATGGCTCCGTACCACTAGGGAGAAGTGACGGACAAGAGAAATCCGATTATATTTGGGATAAACGAAAAACAATCAATTACGGCGACCACAAAATGTCAGGGGGAACGTTTGCGAGGTGGGGAAAGTCTGGCACAGTGCAAGAACAGAACGTTTGGCGCGTGAAGTACTGCAAACTCGCCGAAAGTGAGACTTGGGAAAGTGAAACGAACCATAGCGAGGCTCTCGGCGAAAACCGGATCTCGGCCGAACGCTGGGCTAGATATAAACCGAGCGAGCTTGAGTTTGGCAGTGAGTGTTGTGCGCGGGACAAGCCAAAGACAGTGACCCTAAACTATACCAAGATGGATTCGCAGAAGAGCAAGAAACAGAACGATGAAGAGATCCGAAGCCAGGTGCTTGCCGACGACGCTACGAAGGATATTGGGGTGTACTTAAGTGTGACCATTGCAACTGTAGCTACTCTAACGGCCCTTCTTGGTAAGACATTTTTTATATGATTAATGATGAGGTTTTTTTAAGGATTTTTTTCAAGCAATATTTAGATAGATCTCGGCACGATTCGTTATACTGAAATTGTTAAAACGCGATTTATGTTGAAGCTCAATTGTATAGGTGAATTTTGGTTTTAAGATTTCTGTATAATATCATTATGACCGAAAACGACAATTCTTGTAAAAGGTTTTTTCGCGATGAAGTATTTTGAATAGAAAATGAAGAGTTAGAAAACGTAGACTTTCACATGATATTAACAATCTGACTGCTTGGATTTAACAATGTTCTCAACTTTTCGTAATGAATCCAACGCATGTATCTCTAATAATAGAAAATTTCAAATATTAATAAATCAACACTGGTACACATTCGCCCAGACAGAATGATGTTAGACGAGAGTGGGGAATTTCACCAAGTGTTACCACGCCCTACACCTGTCAGAGGCCGGCGTGTGTCGCTTCAGTTACCCCTGTGCACCTACTTGCTGCGGCACTGTGTACCATACAGTTACATCTCTGACATGAGATATTTTGGTATTTTATGGACTTATTTTTAGCCCTTTATAACTCAAACCGAGCTATTTTAGTACATTAATGACAACTCCCATGTTTTTAATGTCAAAATAAACGCTGACAAGACAAAGATATTTGCATATCATAAAACATTGTTTATGTGTTTTTTCTATTATAATTATACGTACGATATCCTTAAGTTAACATTCAACAAATACCTTTTAGGAAAAAATCCCCTCATGACCGTACACATTTCTTAACATCTCAGTCACGTCAGGTCTGAGCGATATCATTGAAAACACCACTGTACTGTACACCGCGCATCTTGTGTTAGAGATTCACAAATAAAACGAAATATCATATAAAACTAGAGAAAAACAGTTTTACAATCGAAACAATTTGATAGAGAGCAATGCGTTGGATATTGTTCAATTTTTAAAACATAGCTATTTTTGCAGTTATTAAAAAAAGAAAAAAAAGAAATTATATTGGGAGTGGTCAGCTCTTCCCGCCAATATGGTGGACTAATTTAGTCCTACCTGACGGACTATTATGTAAACATGGCATTGGGTGAAATCCTGCACTCCTCATCAAATATATGTGATGAACTTGGCACGCCCCCCGGCTGTCGGAACACGTGAAGTCACGTCTTCACGCGCCCCTTGTCACGTGATGCTCCATGTTCTTGACAACAAATGTCTTGCACCAGAACGTCTTTGTCATTGGTGTATGTCCTCTTATCATAGTGCGAATTGCAGGCTGCTTTCGAGCTTTCACTGTGAACTTGATATGCCGTCTAGTTTGTTGTCTTATTTGATAAACTGAAAAAAACCAGGCCATGAACAGTTAAAATGTCTTTCCCATCGCGAACCATCGTCTTTTAGGACATGCTGCGAGAGCGATGTTTCTTCGAAAAGATCAGTAATTCTTGTATTTTTTGTGTGTATTTGCTCTGTAACACTCGGATCCACGGTTTATTCCGCTACCCACATATTACCTACTTAGTCGAGCCGAGTGAGCTACATGACCTTAGCGTTGTCCAGAATGTAACGGAAGAGTTATCTCCCCTTGTTCAAACTCCTCAATCATGCGTTCTATTGAAAATTTTCTTTTTTGACCCGGTTATTTTGAAAACTAGGTTGTCAGTGCCATATTCATGCCAACGCCAAAGGACATCTTTCCCATGCCGGCGCATTTGAAATATGACCTCTACGAAAGTCAGCCGTCAGACAGTGATTGACATTTATTATCCTCGTTGTTGTCATTGTCACATATAGACAATACATCACCTCACCTGGTGGACTCAAGATCCCAAACTGACACCTCGTCGTACAATTAGTCAATCTCTCATGTTAAGTGTAAGGCATGACACAGGACATACATTCATAGTGATCACGCTCGATCGGGGCCTTGTTACGATGTACTTGGGCCCTTGTCGTGAAACAGGTTATGGAAGTCGGTCAAACTGTACTTTTGATGTAAAGGTAATATTTGTGAGCTGTCCAATGATGCTCCGAGCCAAATGTATTCGTCCATGATACTCCAGTCTATGTCCTGAACAACAGTGACCTATCTGCGTCTTCCCTGCAATCACGCCCCGCACAGCGATATGCCATGGCTCTCACTTAAAAATACGAACCTCATTATTGTGTCGTAATGTTAATTCCCCTAAAAGTTGAGGGGTATTGTTAAAATACTGTGTATTATGTGATACCAACATGCTATTTGGTAGAATAAGTGTGCAATCTATTAGGGCTGAGACGAGTCCAAATTTACTACCCGGGTACCCGACCCCCTATTACCCGACCCTACCCGGGTACCCACTGCAAGTCTCAAGAGTAGGGAACAAAATGTCTGATTGGTAATTGTTTTACCGCAGCCCTGGCTAAAACTATTTAGATACATGTATCAAACAAACAGATCATGCGTTCACTGAAGTTGACTGAAGCTTTATCTTTACTCAAACATTTACAAGTCAAAAGGAATGTGCGCATCGTCATAAAGAAATGTGGACATTAGCGACTTGTAGTGTAACCACTGAGCTATAGTGAGTTTTTGTCATACATCACGTGACTAACCAAGAGTCCGCGGAGTCCTGTGGGTTCCCGGGTCCTAATCAGGACCCACCCGACCCGAGTACCCGAGTTACCCGTCCCAGCCCTACAATCTATAAGAAGGATATATGTTTATATCTACCAAAACTAAATGGCCCCGGTGGTCACGTGACCTACAAATACAATATGGCCGCCATCGCATACACAATGTGTTTGTTTTGCCTGACGATAGCTCAGACATTTATTTTAAAGTTTTGGTTTACGGATCCGCTGACTCAATATTCACGAATCTTAAATTTATTGGTTAGTAACGTTTTTTACTAATTAAATAATACTTCTTCAAAATAGGTCAGTACGGGAGTCAGTGAGGCTGATTTTACCCCGTTTTTAGCAATACATGTATTCCAGCAATATCACGGCAGGTGACACCAGACATGGCTTCACACAATTTACTCATAAAATCCCATAAAGAAGTTATTTCAGGAACACTGAACAAAATTTATATTTGACTCTCGTTAATAAGCAATTCAGGAGACCGACCGTTACTTATCTACTCATCCAACAAAGGGAAACAAAAAAAAAAAAAAAAAAAAATACAGCAAAGGACGTACAAGTATTGACATTTTTTGAAAATGTCGATATTTCGGCATCACCAATGGTATTGGTAGATATTTTCTGTAAATACTAGGTAAATATTATTTTTAGTCAGTCTGCAGTATTCAAGTCATATCACGACGAGCTGTAAACAATTGATTCTAGATCCGACAGACCAGTAGTTGAAATGAGCAAATGTTCACACGGTTAATAGGGGTAGGAGACGGGCAACCATCCAAGTCGCACACTGTAACCATCCAAGTCGCACACTGTAACCATCCAAGTCGCACACAACCATCCAAGTCGCACACTGTAACCATCCAAGTCGCACACTGTAACCATCCAAGTCGCACACTGTAACCATCCAAGTCGCACACAACCATCCAAGTCGCACACTGTAACCATCCAAGTCGCACACTGTAACCATCCAAGTCGCACACTGTAACCATCCAAGTCGCACACAACCATCCAAGTCGCACACTGTAACCATCCAAGTCGCACACTGTAACCATCCAAGTCGCACACTGTAACCATCCAAGTCGCACACTGTAACCATCCAAGTCGCACACTGTAACCATCCAAGTCGCACACAACCATCCAAGTCGCACACTGTAACCATCCAAGTCGCACACTGTAACCATCCAAGTCGCACACTGTAACCATCCAAGTCGCACACAACCATCCAAGTCGCACACTGTAACCATCCAAGTCGCACACTGTAACCATCCAAGTCGCACACTGTAACCATCCAAGTCGCACACTGTAACCATCCAAGTCGCACACTGTAACCATCCAAGTCGCACACTGTAACCATCCAAGTCGCACACAACCATCCAAGTCGCACACTGTAACCATCCAAGTCGCACACTGTAACCATCCAAGTCGCACACAACCATCCAAGTCGCACACTGTAACCATCCAAGTCGCACACTGTAACCATCCAAGTCGCACACTGTAACCATCCAAGTCGCACACTGTAACCATCCCAGCCCAATCAGCCAGGTCGTGTGCTACGGGGGACCTGCTCTACCCAGAATGCCCAGGGGCGGAACATGTTAGAGATCAGCTGACTTTTATGACAGAAGCATATTCCAGTTGAAATAATTGTTACGAAATTAAATGGGATTTCAGTCCCCAAGCCCACTGAAGAGAAATTTAGTTTTTCCCGCTTTATCGATCTTTTAACAGGGTCCCAACAGACGCTGCTTATTAAGAGTCAATTTGAGTAAGTGGGAGGGGTGCAGGGAGGTACAGCTGCGACTCAGTGTTAGGGGCTTGCAATGAGTCCAGCATTACCGACCGTTCCACCTTATCAAGGTGTGAGTGAGTGAGTGGGTATGGTTTCAGCAATATCCGCTTGGGGCTCCAGAAAATGGGGTTCACACATTGTACCCATTTGGGGAATAGAACCTCGGTATTCGGTGTGAAAAGCGAAATAATGCTTTAACCAAAAGATTACCTATCCGCCCCTTTCGTCAAGGAAGCTACAGCAAGCAGCCAACCAAATACTTAAACACCTAGACGAATCCATATGATACTAAATTTGTATACATAATCGAGTCTGGACCAGACAATCCAGTGATTGATATCATGAGTGCCGAGCCAGGCAATTGGGGTCGGTGTCTCTATTAACTGAGTCAGCGAGCCTGACCACCCGATCCCGTTAGTCGGCTCTTATGACAAGCATAGTCGCCTGTTACGGCAAGCATGCGTTGCTGAAGACCTATTCCTCCCCGGATCCTCACGGGTAGTTCTGTATGATGATGATAGTGATGATGATTATTAAGAAGATGATAATGATGGTTATATTCTGCTGTCTATAAATACATCAATGTTCTTTAAAGGAACCCTATATTTTCACCTTCACGTGTGATTCTGTAAATCAGAGTTGCAGTTAATAGCCGAACCATACAAACCTCGTGACCTTCATTTGACATTGAGTATATTGTGCATTAGCGCGATACATATAGGTTAATGCCAGTGTTATAAAAATCAACTGTTTTACTCTGTTTATGTGGTGTTAAAAGCTACCTTATTAAAAACAGCATAACTTTAACTTGATTATTTCTCGATTTGGTTTTGACCTTATTAATGTTGCTGGTTTGATCGATAATAGGAGTGCTTGTGTTAGACGATGATTTTACAGGTCATTGACCCAGTATGTTAAATATTTCTACAAAACACCGTGCGTCTGTAAGTAATTCAATGACAACTTAACATGTTTAAACCTTATTCACCTAGCAATTCTGTTTATTTCTGGGGCACTCAAAAAAATGTTTATGACACAATAACACTTATATATACGAGTTGCCTGGAGGGTTGCAGGCACGTGACGTTTTGAGGGGGGATCATAAGTGAAGGGTTGATATAGGACGACGCGGTGCTGGGCTGTTGTCTATCGCGTCAGACAGTGTGCGAGTGAGTAAGTTTGTTTTAACGGCGCTTTGAACAGTATATTCTTTATATCACAACGTCTCCGCTTACTGTGGGGAGGGGCGGTGGGGTAGCCTAGTGGTTAAAGTGTGCGCCCGTCACGCCAAAGGCACGGGTTCGATTTCCCACATGGTGTCATCCGCCGTGATATTGTTGGAATATTGTTCAAAACGGCGTAAGACTATCCTCCCTTACTTACTACTGTTGGAGGAAAGCCCGAAACGATGCACGTCTCAGACGTTTACCCCTTTAGCGAAATCCACGAGCACAGGTACGGTGCTGACGGACCTAGAAACATAATCGGGGCGAACCGGGATTCGATCCTACGATCATAGGTTTCTGGCGTACTCAAGGGACGTAACTGTGCACAACTAATTGCGGCGCCTTTGGCAATATTAGCAATATTATGACTGGGGACACCGGGAATGGGTTTAAGGCCACTGGGGTCGGATGAATCACTTGGCTTCCCAACCATTCCTTGTCTTGTTTCCCGGCACCGAAGTAACATTCTGGGGCACCAAGTAACATTATGGGGCACCAAATAACATTCTGTGGCACCTAGTAACATTATTGGGAACCAAGTAACATTATGGGGAACCAAGTAACATTATGGGGAACCAAGTAACATTATGGGGAACCAAGTATCTTTATGGGGAACCAAGTAACATTATGGGGCATCAAGTAACATTATGGGGAACCAAGTAACATTATGGGTAACCAAGTAACATTATGGGGAACCAAGTAACATTATGGGGCACCAAGTAACATTATGGGGAACCAAGTAACATTATGGGGCACCAAGTAACATTATGGGGAACCAAGTAACATTATGGGGCACCAAGTAACATTATGGGGAACCAAGTAACATTATGGGGAACTAAGTAACATTATAGGGCACCGAGTAACATTTTGGGGAACCAAGTAACATTATGGGGAACCAAGTAACATTATGGGGAACCAAGTAACATTATGGGGCACCAAGTATCATTATGAGGCTCCAAGTAACATTATGGGGAACCAAGTATCATTATGGGGCACCCAGTAACATTTTGGGAACCAAGTTACATTTTGGGAACCAAGTTACATTATGGGGAACCAAGTAACATTATGGGGAACCAAGTATCATTATGGGGCACCCAGTAACATTTTGGGAACCAAGTTACATTTTGGGAACCAAGTTACATTATGGGGAACCAAGTAACATTATGGGGCACCAAGTATCATTATGGGGCACCAAGTAACATTATGGGCCCCCAAGTAACATTATGGGCCGCCAAGTTACATTATGGGGAACCAAGTAACATTATGGGGAGCCAAGTAACATTATTGGGCACCAAGTAACATTTTTGGAACCAAGTTACATTTTGGGAACCAAGTTACATTATGGGGCACCAAGTAACATTATGGGGCGCCAAGTAACATTATGGGGCACCGAGTAACATTATGGGGCACCAAGTAACATCATGGGGCTCAAGTAGCATCATGGGGCACCAAGTAACATTATGGGGCACCAAGTAACATTATCGGGCTCAAGTAACGTTATGGGGAACCAAGTAACATTATGGGGAACCAAGTAACATCATGGGGAACCAAGTAACATTATGGCGAACCAAGTAACATTATGGGGAACCAAGTAACATTATGGGGCTCAAGTAACATTATGGGGCACCAAGTAACATTATGGGGCTCAAGTAACATTATGGGGCTCAAGTAACATTATGGGGCACCAAGTAACATTATGGGGAACCAAGTAACATTATGGGGCTCAAGTAACATCATGGGGCACCAAGTAACATTATGGGGAACCAAGTAACATCATAGGGCTCAAGTAACATTATGGGGCTCAAGTAACATCATGGGGAACCAAGTAACATTATGGGGCTCAAGTAACATCATGGGGCTCAAGTAACATTATGGGGCTCAAGTAACATTATGGGGAACCAAGTAACATTATGGGGCTCAAGTAACATTATGGGGCACCAAGTAACATTATGGGGCACCAAGTAACATCATGGGGCTCAAGTAACATTATGGGGCTCAAGTAACATCATGGGGAACCAAGTAACATTATGGGGCTCAAGTAACATTATGGGGCACCAAGTAACATCATGGGGCTCAAGTAACTTTATGGGGCTCAAGTAACATCATGGGGAACCAAGTAACATTATGGGGCTCAAGTAACATTATGGGGCACCAAGTAACATTATGGGGCTCAAGTAACATCATGGGGCTCAAGTAACATTATGGGGCTCAAGTAACATTTTGGGGAACCAAGTAACATTATGGGGCTCAAGTAACATTATGGGGCACAAAGTAACATTATGGGGCACCAAGTAACATTATGGGGCTCAAGTAACATCATGGGGCTCAAGTAACATTATGGGGCACCAAGTAACATTATGGGGCTCAAGTAACATCATGGGGCTCAAGTAACATTATGGGGAACCAAGTAACATTATGGGGCACCAAGTAACATTATGGGGAACCAAGTAACATTATGGGGCACCAAGTAACATTATGGGGAACCAAGTAACATTATGGGGAACCAAGTAACATTATGGGGCACCAAGTAACATTATGGGGAACCAAGTAACATTATGGGGAACCAAGTAACATTATGGGGAACCAAGTAACATTATGGGGAACCAAGTAACATTATGGGGCACCAAGTAACATTATGGGGAACCAAGTAACATTATGGGGAACCAAGTAACATTATGGGGCACCAAGTAACATTATGGGGAACCAAGTAACATTATGGGGCACCAAGTAACATTATGGGGAACCAAGTAACATTATGGGGCACCAAGTAACATTATGGGGCACCAAGTAACATTATGGGGAACTAAGTAACATTATAGGGCACCGAGTAACATTATGGGGAACCAAGTATCATTATAGGGCACCGAGTAACATTATGGGGCACCAAGTAACATTTTGGGGAACCAAGTAACATTATGGGGAACCAAGTAACATTTGCGGGAACCAAGTAACATTATGGGGAACCAAGTAACATTATAGGGCACCAAGTATCATTATGAGGCTCCAAGTAACATTATGGGGAACCAAGTATCATTATGGGGCACCCAGTAACATTTTGGGAACCAAGTTACATTTTGGGAACCAAGTTACATTATGGGGAACCAAGTAACATTATGGGGAACCAAGTATCATTATGGGGCACCCAGTAACATTTTGGGAACCAAGTTACATTTTGGGAACCAAGTTACATTATGGGGAACCAAGTAACATTATGGGGCACCAAATATCATTATGGGGCACCAAGTAACATTATGGGCCCCCAAGTATCATTATGGGCCGCCAAGTTACATTATGGGGAACCAAGTAACATTATGGGGACCCAAGTAACATTATTGGGCACCAAGTAACATTTTTGGAACCAAGTTACATTTTGGGAACCAAGTTACATTATGGGGCACCAAGTAACATTATGGGGCACCAAGTAACATTATGGGGCGCCAAGTAACATTATGGGGCACCGAGTAACATTATGGGGCACCAAGTAACATCATGGGGCTCAAGTAACGTCATGGGGCACCAAGTAACATTATGGGGCACCAAGTAACATTATGGGGCTCAAGTAACATTATGGGGCACCAAGTAACATTATGGGGAACCAAGTAACATCATGGGGAACCAAGTAACATTATGGGGAACCAAGTAACATTATGGGGAACCAAGTAACATTATGGGGCTCAAGTAACATTATGGGGAACCAAGTAACATTATGGGGCACCGAGTAACATTATGGGGCTCAAGTAACATTATGGGGCTCAAGTAACATTATGGGGCACCAAGTAACATTATGGGGAACCAAGTAACATTATGGCGCTCAAGTAACATCATGGGGCACCAAGTAACATTATGGGGAACCAAGTAACATCATGGGGCTCAAGTAACATTATGGGGCTCAAGTAACATCACAGGGAACCAAGTAACATTATGGGGCTCAAGTAACATTATGGGGCACCAAGTAACATTATGGGGCTCAAGTAACATCATGGGGCTCAAGTAACATTATGGGGCTCAAGTAACATTATGGGGAACCAAGTAACATTATGGGGCTCAAGTAACATTATGGGGCACCAAGTAACATTATGGGGCACCAAGTAACATCATGGGGCTCAAGTAACATTATGGGGCTCAAGTAACATCATGGGGAACCAAGTAACATTATGGGGCTCAAGTAACATTATGGGGCACCAAGTAACATCATGGGGCTCAAGTAACATTATGGGGCTCAAGTAACATCATGGGGAACCAAGTAACATTATGGGGCTCAAGTAACATTATGGGGCACCAAGTAACATTATGGGGCTCAAGTAACATCATGGGGCTCAAGTTACATTATGGGGCTCAAGTAACATTATGGGGAACCAAGTAACAGTATGGGGCTCAAGTAACCACTATGGGGAACCAAGTAACATCATGGGGCATCAAGTAACATTATGGGGCTCAAGTAACATTATGGGGCTCAAGTAACATTATGGGGCACCAAGTAACATTATGGGGCTCAAGTAACATTATGGGGCTCAAGTAACATCATGGGGCACCAAGTAACATTATGGGGCTCAAGTAACATCATGGGGCTCAAGTAACATTATGGGGAACCAAGTAACATTATGGGGCTCAAGTAACATCATGGGGCTCAAGTAACATCATGGGGCTCAAGTAACATCATGGGGCTCAAGTAACATTATGGGGCTCAAGTAACATCATTGGGCTCAAGTAACATTATGGGGCTCAAGTAACATCATGGGGCTCAAGTAACATCATGGGGCTCAAGTAACATCATGGGGCTCAAGTAACATTATGGGGCTCAAGTAACATCATGGGGCTCAAGTAACATTATGGGGCTCAAGTAACATTATTGGGAACCAAGTAACATTATGGGGCACCAAGTAACATAATGGGGCTCAAGTAACATCATTGGGAACCAAGTAACATTATGGGGCTCAAGTAACATCATGGGGAACCAAGTAACATTATGGGGCACCAAGTAACATTATGGGGAACCAAGTAACATTATGGGGCTCAAGTAACATCATGGGGCTCAAGTAACATCATGGGGAACCAAGTTACATTATGGGGCTCAAGTAACATTATGGGGCTCAAGTAACATCATGGGGCTCAAGTAACATCATGGGGTCAAGTAACATCATGGGGAACCAAGTAACATTATGGGGAACCAAGTAACATTATGGGGAACGAAGTAACATTATTGGGCACCAAGTAACATTATGGGGCTCAAGTAACATCATGGGGCTCAAGTAACATCATGGGGAACCAAGTAACATTATGGGGCACCAAGTAACATCATGGGGCACCAAGTAACATTATGGGGCTCAAGTAACATCATGGGAACCAAGTAACATCATGGGGCTCAAGTAACATCATGGGGAACCAAGTAACATCATGGGGCTCAAGTAACATCATGGGGAACCAAGTAACATCATGGGGCTCAAGTAACATCATGGGGAACCAAGTAACATCATGGGGAACCAAGTAACATTATGGGGCTCAAGTAACATCATCGGGCTCAAGTAATATCATGGGGCTCAAGTAACATCATGGGGCTCAAGTAACATTATGGGGCACCAAGTAACATCATGGTGCTCAAGTAACATCATGGGGAACCAAGTAACATCATGGGGCTCAAGTAACATCATGGGGAACCAAGTAACATCATGGGGCTCAAGTAACATCATTGGGAACCAAGTAACATCATGGGGCTCAAGTAACATCATGGGGAACCAAGTAACATCATGGGGCTCAAGTAACATTAGGGGGCTCAAGTAACATCATGGGGCTCAAGTAACATCATGGGGCTCAAGTAACATCATGGGGAACCAAGTAACATCATGGGGCTCAAGTAACATTATGGGGCTCAAGTAACATCATGGGGAACCAAGTAACATTATGGGGCACCAAGTAACATTATGGGGCTCAAGTAACATCATGGGGCACCAAGTAACATTATGGGGCACCAAGTAACATTATGGGGCACCAAGTAACATCATGGGGCTCAAGTAACATTATGGGGCTCAAGTAACATCATGGGGCTCAAGTAACATCATGGGGCTCAAGTAACATCATGGGGCTCAAGTAACATCATGGGGCTCAAGTAACATCATGGGGAACCAAGTAACATTATGGGGCTCAAGTAACATCATGGGGCTCAAGTAACATCATGGGGAACCAAGTAACATTATGGGGCACCAAGTAACATTATGGGGCACGAAGTAACATTAGGGGGCTCAAGTAACATTATGGGGCACCAAGTAACATTATGGGGCACCAAGTAACATCATGGGGCACCAAGTAACATTATGGGGAACCAAGTAACATTATTGGGCACCAAGTAACATTATGGGGCACCAAGTAACATTATGGGGCACCAGGTAACATTATGGGGCACCAAGTAACATTATGGGGCACCAAGTAACATTATGGGGCACCAAGTAACATTATGGGGCACCAAGTAACATTATGGGGCACCAAGTAACATTATGATGGGGCACCAAGTAACATTATGGGGCTCAAGTAACATTATGGGGCTCAAGTAACATTATGGGGCTCAAGTAACATCATGGGGAACCAAGTAACATTATGGGGCACCAAGTAACATTATGGGGCACAAGTAACATCATGGGGCACCAAGTAACATTATGGGGCACCAAGTAACATTATGGGGAACCAAGTAACATTATGGGGCTCAAGTAACATAATGGGGATCCAAGTAACATTATGGGGCACCAAGTAACATTATGGGGCACAAGTAACATCATGGGGCACCAAGTAACATTATGGGGCACCAAGTAACATTATGGGGAACCAAGTAACATTATGGGGCTCAAGTAACATAATGGGGATCCAAGTAACATTATGGGGCACCAAGTAACATTATGGGGCTCAAGTAACATCATGGGGCACCAAGTAACATTATGGGGCACCAAGTAACATTATGGGGCACCAAGTAACATTATGGGGCTCAAGTAACATTATGGGGTACCAAGTAACATTATGGGGCACCAAGTAACATCATGGGGCACCAAGTAACATTATTGGGAACCAAGTAACATTATGGGGCACCAAGTAACATTATCGGGCTCAAGTAACATTATGGGGCACCAAGTAACATTATGGGGCACCAAGTAACATTATGGGGCACAGAGTAACATTATGGGGCACCTTCGTACCTTTTGGGGAAATGAACCCGTGACAAACGAACGCAATAACTACTAGGCTATTTTGCAACAAGCTGGCGGGTAAATCAATAGTGAGTGAGTATGGTTTTACGCCGCTTTAAGCAATATGCCGGGCAATCACGGCGGGTAACACCATTAATGGTCTTCACAAATTGTACCCATTTCTCCGGCGAGATGAGCGAACCCGGGTCTTCGGCGAGACGGCGAGACGAGCGAACGCTTTAACCACTAAGCTAACGTAACGCGCCCAGTAAATCAACAGGTTGAACGTGTAAGCATGAAGTCCCACCGTCGGGGTATAACGGCACACCACGACAGCTAGGCTTTGGCTAGGATATTAATTGAATGATTTTCGAGACTTTTAGGAAACTAAGGTCCGCTTGCATGTTCGCCAGTTGGTTTTGGGGAAGAATGTAGAATAATGTGTCACTGTGGCATCACTAGAATATGAACGTTTGTAGAGAAATATAAGATAGCTATACGATAAATCACAAGGAACAATGAAGTACGAGGTGTGGTTTATTTCACGATGAAATATTGCTCTATCACTGCAGTGTTTTATTGTACGATAAACAACCCCCACCCGTCCTTTATTTCGTAATTAAGTAGTACGCTGTATATATGAATCTTAGACTGGTTTACCAGCCCTAGAGCGCTTGCTAGCTGAGCGGGCCGTAGGGAAGTGAGCCAGTCTAATATCACTCTAAACGTCCTCACGTCGTCATAATATATCCCTTCGCTCAGATGCACTTAAACACACTTTTTGATAAGTTTCAAAACCATTTACAAGTAAAGCATTCAGATTCCCATCCACACCGGGTTTGACAAGCATGTTACATATAGACCCTCCCGGCCACCAGAGGGCGCTACTGCAGCGTTAGATGTGACTGGTTTATGGCAGCGGTGTACGCAACACATGACGGACTGTCGTGTGGGTTGTGTCACTACAAGGACCCCTATTGTTGAAGAACTCAAAGAGCAAAGAATATGAGAAACGTTTTAAAATGTTGGTCATTAATTTTCAGCTAGACAGGTGCGTAGCAGTCATTCAATGGGGAATTTAAACTGTGTCGTATTCTTTCACCCCGCTTCTTACATCCCTGCATTAGGTTGCCTGTATATAACGGGCGACGCGGGTTCCTTTGATAAATAATGTAAATTTGTTTATTTCTTTTTGCTTATCAATTAGATCTCTGATAATAACAAAACCAATTTATTTTGAAATCGGATCTTGAAGCCTTAACGTCCATGTGTTGGTATTTTCGAAAATGAATACACATTTAACGGTAAAATTGGACGCAATTGAAATCTCGGTGAATGTTGAACACTCATTGAAACCAATTAACATTCGCCAACGCATATACGCTTTAAACAAAAAAGGTTGCGCATGTTTGCGCATAATCCATGCTTGCTATGCATAGATGTACAATAGATTCACCTCGGAGTGGACTTAGAGCATATCTTGAAAAAAGATTAAAGAGTTATAGAATTAAAATATAGTCCGATTGGCGCCATAGACGTTACTATATAACGTACATTTTGCCCGCAGGTGCACTTATATTAATTCATCCTCACAAATCACATCCAACGTAAATCTGCAAAACTTAGCAGTGGAAACGACCTTGAGATTTCCTTGACACATGTGTCTGTGTTTGGATTTATTGGACGAATTCTCGGCTTCGCCTTACGCAACAGCGAAGAACAAAGCCATTGTAAGATGGCGTCGATGGGAGATCTCCATGACACAATAAGACCTTAAGGCATTACTGTCCATCTTCCTTTGCCTGGCAATTTCCCTTTGGGTGTAGACAGATATTTATGTGATTACATTCCGATTAGGGGTTTGTTTGCTTGTTTTTTCAACTTGATTGACATTTATTTGTAGTTTTGTAAGCTGTTTTGATAAGATATAGATCCTGCAAGCTGTGGATCATGTCTCAACATGGCCGCCCTAGGCCGCCCTGTAATGATACATCAATTAGGAACGCTGTCGTTCAAGAGTTCATTTTTTTGTAAGTCACGTTTTTACCGTATGTTGTTCTTTCAATAAATTGCTCTTCTTGTCAAGATCCAAAAAACAACACTTCGTTATTGAACTTGTTTCGATCTATCACCTTTCTTTAACGATTATTTTGTGAAAAAACATAGTTTGTTATGAGTTCGTAAAGGTAAATAAGTCAAATATTAAAGTCATTAACAAAATAGGCCTTTAACTCCCTTTCCTTCTAAATATGATAGATGCGCGGGTAACCTTTTTAAAATTCCTATCGACCAGTGTCGTTTGGTGTGTTCCGATTTAGGCCATCATTGAGAACACACTAAAGCCCCGTGGACGAGGTTCTCTCGATGTCTGTCTTGACATTTTCTGTCAAGATATTTATATTGTGGGCCCGTTCCACAGTGGGATCTTGGCGCTGTGATTGTCGTAAGTGTATCTTAGAGTATGGGAGATACGACCGTCTTAGCCCAAAGATCGCTTTGAGGAACAGAAGCCCCGGATTGATAGTAAATAGAGTTCCATCCACTCTGATATTATCTTATCGACACGGCTTCTTGCCCTGTAGGCTAAACGATAAGGACAGGCATAGACGCAATGTTGTGAACATACTATCTCTTTCTTTACGTCACACTAGTTTGCACTGGCGCAAGAATTTATATGGTGAGATCATTGGGTATGGACTTGTATCTGGGTCACGCAATCTATACTGATCAAGTCATATTGATGGTCAACCGATAAATTTGATAACGCTCAGCAACATGGTCGTGTTTCGTTATTGAGCTGCAATGTCGCAGATGATGGACTGCATAATGGATGGCAACTGAGTGATGTGATGGAGTCTTCATGTTGGTCAGACTAGTTCCTCATGTCGGCGCATGATATCCGCGTTGGTGAAGGAAATGGCTACAGTGTATCAGGAACTTCAATAGAAATAGAAAAGAAACCTATCTAAATTGTCGGGCAAAAGAAGGTATACACTTGAAAATTAGATTTGAGAAAAAAATTACAAACGTTATCACAACGTTACTTGTCTGAAAACAGTCGCCGAACCACTGTAAACTTGTGTGATACCCGTATGACACCGCCATCAAATAATAATTTCTTGCTACTTTTTTTATTCGATTTATTTATACCTACTTTCTTTTGCCCGGCAGTTTATGTAGGAAGAGTCTATGTGTTTTCTGACCCATGACATAAGTAGAGGAAATTTGTATTTTACTAGTCAAATAATTTTTTTTACCTCATCCCGTGATGTTATTTGACCAGAAAAGACGATTGTTCCAGTTACAATGTTTTTCTCACCTCAAACATTAAACTGACAGGCCGTGGTATACTGTTCAAAGTCTATGTTTGTATTAAATAACAGAAAACAATATCGGAGCGATTGTTTTATCATTTAGTTAGAGACTATGGCCATTAAAAGTCTTCGGGGTACCTCTCAAACTACCACCATCAATAAATGTACCTACACCTGTGATATACTATCTGTGTGGAGGCGTCCAATGTCACGTGACCACGTGTTTTACATACATGTAATAAATCTTTCCCCGAACAATGACCCGCGAGGAAGGTCATTATGTCAGGCAAGGTCAAACAGGACATGTCGCCATTGTGCTCCTCACAGCGATATGTACTGATACGTTTCATGCCTCGGGGCTCGGCCATGCTCCAGAGCTTTGGCAATGACATTGTGGGCGTCTGGAAACGCCCTGATCGAGTGTAGAAATGCGCTGCTGTTTTACTCCAGGATTGATGGTTGTTGTTTTTGACTGTTTGAAATGAAAAGTATATTCTCAGACTGAAACAGAAATTATTAGGTCAGTTTAAATACACTTGTTGTTTGACATGGAGTCTGAAAGTTCGAGGGAAGGGAGGATTGTATTTATCACACAAGTACAAGTATGTCGATTGTACTAACTATCCAATACCTGCAGATGTATCTTTTGACAAATATCGTATGTCATTGGTCAGTGAATCCTATATGACGTCACATTGCTGCATTGTTTTCGAATACGATGACGTCATTCATTGATGAAGTTACACATTAAAACTCGGTAACTTAATATAACCTTCTCGGGATTGCTGATAATGTGCTGGTGTGTTGACCATTCATTCATTCGAGGCAGATACTCCGCACTTCACAGAAGCGTGTTGGTTATTTTCTAATTTGTGCTCTAACAGATGATTTATAACGATATAAAATTTATCTAAGGATTGAGATTTTGAAAAAAATATATCGTGCTGTAACAGTACGATATCCCTTCAACGATACTCGCCGATGTATTTTTGTTCTCCTGTAAACTTGATACATTGTACAAAGTTTACCATCCATGTCATATATATCACAGAAAAAAGGAAATTAAACAATTTGAAAAAATGAAATCTCACCCTACTATCCCTATATTCTTACCAAACAAAAAACAAAAAAAACAAAAAAATTTGAAGAGATAAATTTCAGTTTTTTTCGACCACCGACCAAAAAGTCCAAAGCTTTTGAGAGAGAAAACCTTAAATATCTAATTAAAAAAAGGCCTAAGAGTACAGTTAAAACAGTGTTGCTTACGACAGACCCTTGTGTACGGCGAGACTTATGTCCACATCCAACGGGGCTACCTCGGATCCACAACACAAGGTGTTTATATTCATCCCAGGATGCTGGGCCCCCATTGCACCGACCTAATTCCAGGACAGACAATTGGTAGATGAAGACAGATAGGTGGAAAGAAAACACTGATCTGTTTTGTGTTTGAGCGTGTCGAAGGCAGGGACTAAATAGTTCCTGTCTGGAGAAGACTGCACGCTCGGAGCAGTGGTGATGGTGCTGGATAAGTACGTATCGGCACGTGAAGTGTATTTGGTTGACTTTTACCTGGCTTGTGATGGCCTGGGGGAGTACAACATACAGATAATGCTGTTTATAGACAGACAGATAGATATTTATTCGTATGGTAGGCCAATAGTACAATGACATTTTGTTGTAGGAAAATTCGTCGTGGAGCACTACTTGTATACTGATTAGATTGTAGCTGAATAGATGTACATAGTGTTATTAATATTCAATGTATCATCCTTCTTTCAAATATCTTATAAACAAAAACTGCAAGAAGAATGTGGCTATTTTGGTGTTCATTAACTGTACAAATTTACCTTGTGGTGGATACGTATAATAGTTAGGCAGGTATTTGATTCGTATATCTAAATATACTTGACATATTAATAAAACAAACAAAATTCATTTATTCAACAATTTTTTTGTCTGAAGGCAATCAATAGGATTGAAAAAAGGCTCGGTTGATCCTTTTCTTTATGAAAGTAGGATCAGGCGGATAGCTCACTACATGCAATTGTTTATTTAGAACAAACAGATTTGAAAACAAAAAATGAACATGTTGAATTTTTTAGGCAACAGAATATATTTATGTTCAACTTTAAGAAGGAATTCATTCACACTGTCATTTGAGTTTGGGTAGGCTTATAGAATAAGAGATAACCTTTGATAATAATGTAGGTTTATAATCGTCTACGGCTACCAATTATCAGCAGCCGTTAAGATCCGGGTTGGAATAAAAGCTGTAAAAGGCGATTATGCTTGCCGTAAGAAGCGACTAACGCGATCGGGTGGTCAGGCTCGCTGACATAGTTGATGCATGTCATCGTACCCCAATTGCGTGGATCGATGCTCAGGATGTCAATCACTGGATTGTCTGGTCCAGACTCTATTATTTACAGACCACCGTCATATAGCTGGACCACGGAGGCGGTCTCATCTGAGTTTGGGTCGCGTCATAGACCAAGAGATAACGGTTGATGAGGATATACGTTTATAATCTCCATGGGTACAAGTCGGTCATGATTATCCATGGTGGTACAGGGTTGGTGTAACATATTTGAAAACAACATATGCACATCTGAAGTTGACACGTGACATTTTCACCATCTTGTGTGAGGTGGAGCCGTGAAATACAATAATGGACTTAAATATTTAGACTGATAAACAAAAATAGTAATAAAAATAATAGACAATTGCACGGACGGCAAAACGATACCTGGCAGATAAAGTTGTAGAACTGAGTGTGAAGAAGAACTCAATATGCTACAACATGTGCGGATAAGACAAAGAAAACAAAAAGGTTTCTCGGCAATGTTTTACATGAATAATTGGGCATGCACCGAGAAGAGTTTTCTGTGTTATTGTAGCAGACATGTTGCTGAGTGTGCACTACTCCGCTTGTTGCACAGTTTCCATTCATCATCTGATGATGCCAGTCAGCAGGGATGGTTACCATTGCCTAGGCAACGTTCCTGATACCGTTATATTCAACAATGTGCCCGCGCTCCTATACCCCAGGGGTTGGGTTTGAGGAGAGCGTTTGACGATGTTCCTCAATGATATATTGGTTATGAGGTTTAGATTAAATTATTGTTTTTATTTATTGATTCTTCTATTGTTTGGAGGGGGATTGAATTACGGCATGTAGTGAGTGCAGCACTCGGTGGCTGGTGTGTGGCTGTGTTTTACCGAGCTTCACCGAGCTGGTGCATGTTACACACTGGCCATCTCCGGGGGATTGGTTGGTGGTGGTTGGCGTAGGAATCCTGACTTTTTGTAGACGTTATATCAGTGTATATGTATGATATGATATAATTAGTACTTTTGGTCAGATGTATAACAAACGTATAAATACGTCTTATATAGCTCGTCATTAAGAAACTATCAGTGTAAATTGAACATTCACTGTGCTGGTGTTATAACGAGGTTGTATACGAAAAGGGGTTCAGGACAGGTGGTTCGGGTGATGAGATTATTTTGAGATATATTATTCACGGATAATACATCATCATCATCATCATCATCATCATCATCAATCAGAAGCAGCAGCAGCACCATCATATGAAATTGCAGAAATTGTCCACGAAAAAAATGACTGATTGGCGTCCTGTAAATTATAGAGCTTGGGCCAGGCAACCCTTGTGGTGAATCGAACCAGGGTTTACGTCGTGACGAGCAAGCCCTTTAACCACTAAGCTACCCCACCACCCTACATTACTAAAGAAACAAATATTAAGCCAATAGATTTTCATTAATATTCTCATATACATGTGATACCACCTCCAGTGTGTTTCGGATTTACTGTTGTTTTGAGGTTTGGTTAATCCTTGTTTCAGGTGTGGGGTCGGTGATTGTCCTTCGCGCGCTACTTCGGTTCCGCCCGGAGATCGGAGGTTACTGGATGTCATGTATACCGGTGAGTACCTCGCTATAACACACATACCTCGGTATAACGTGACATATCTACCCGATGATGAGAATAATATTAAGTCCTTTAACTTGGGACCTGTATCGCTGTTAATCTGAAAAACACGAACACAATAATTTGGCGAATCCTGGTACGGTTGTGATGACAAACCGAGGATCATAATCGGGGCGAATCTTGGATTCGAACCCAAGACACGCTGATCTCTACAGCTAGTGAATGAGTTTGTTTTAAAATAAACTCCAGCAATATCACGGCGGGTGTCACCAAAAATGGGCTTCACACATTGTGCCAATGTGGGGAACGAACCCGGTCCTACGGCGTGACGAGCGAACGCTTTAACCAAAGAGCTGACCACAGCCCCTCCATGTTACAAGACAACACTGTGACCGCTTTGACCACTAGCCACCCTTGCCTCATTAGGGACTACCTAGTATAAAATTATCAAAGCTTTTACGACTTTGCTGCTTCCAGACACACATAGACACATTTGCAGACCTGTTTATAACACTCGTATTCACGTTGTGTGTATTGATTACAGTAAAACAGTATTCCCAGGTTGTATATGAGTATTAGGTCTGTCCATCCAAGCATCTTTCGACCTGTCATCTGATATTTGTTTTAATCGTCTTTGATGACAGCATGAATGCTGGGGCCGTTGTCCTCATGGTGCCAGGCGAGTCGTAGGGCCGTGCATATCTACATACAATTGTGATTAAATTCACCGGACGGCATTGCGTGGGTTGGGCATTATCAACTACTGATTGTGTGAGACTCGAGGGCTACACACGGGGGTGAACTCACTCGTGGAGATAATGTAGCATGCCCACTGTGCACTGACGAGTTACAAATGAGATGAAACTTCATTGATTTATCTTTATTCCGTCTTACGAGGGCTAGCTGAAAAGTTCCAAGCCTAAGTGGGATATCTCAATCGGATTGAAACAAACTTTTGCCGCCATCAAGTACAATCATTTAATGAAACATAGACATAAGAACTGAAACTGTAGTGTTATCATTGTCTTTGTACCGGACCATCTTGTGAACCTACCCATTGAAATCACCAGAAATGGACAAAACTGGGTATAGGGCAGTCATCAAGTACCTGCAACTGAAAGGGCTAACTCCAACACAGATACATGCTGACATGGTCTCCACTTTAGGGGATGATGCCCCTTCCTTTTCCACTGTAAAGAAGTGGGCTGCGGAATTCAAACGTGGCAGAGAGAGCCTTGACGATGACCCGCGTCCAGGAAGGCCTTCAACAGCAACCATTCCGGAAAACATTACCCGGGTGCATGACATGGTGATGGCTGATCGACGATTGACCACTAAACATATTGCCAGTGTTGTGGGCGTCTCTCATGAGAGGGTTGAGCACATTATCACCAACTAGTTGGGAATGACAAATGTTTCTGCAAGATGGGTGCCAAAGCTCTTGACAGCGGATCAGAAAGGTGACTCTTCAGCCAGCCCTCGTAGATGAAAAGTTTGTCTCGACCATATAATAATAATCTCATTAATTTTCAAATACTGGGAGGACGACTAGTCCGGTCTTATGTCGATGTTATGGTACTAGCCCACTGAGATACCATGCCTCGGTTTAACGTGGATACCCATCTCTTTGGTGGCCTAGAAGGGACATCGCTTTCTCGCCTTCAATTACGGCCGCGATAACACGAGATGAGAAAGCGATAGCACGAGACGAGAAAGCGATAACACGAGACGAGAAAGCGATATTCATATATTATACCTCATATCGCTTTTTCGTCTCGCGTTATCGCTTTCTCGTTTCGGATTATCGCTTTCTCGTCTCGCGATATCCCTTTCTCGTCTCGCGTTATCGCTTTCTCGTCTCGTGTTATCGCTTTCTCGTCTTGCGAGAAAGCGATGTCCCCTCTCGGCCACCATACATCTCAAACACAGTGCACTGCCTCCGAGCTGACCAGTCCTTGTTTTGGACCCTCAACGCCGAGCGCCGGGCAGGGTATGACGCGAGATCAAACCACCGTCCTTCCGCTCTCCGGGCAGATGCTCCATCAGTTACACCACGGAGGCGGTCTTATTGTCCATACTTTATACTGCACCTGTCGTGAACACGTTGTGTGTGTGTTGAAAATCGTGCCACTATTCTGACAGGTCTAGCACGAGAAGAGGCATTTAGTCAGGCGCTGCCTGTTTTCTAATCCATATAATGTACAACTGTGCATATATATGGGAATAAATGTTTATAAAAGAACGACGTCAACAATGATACGCTGTGACGTCATTAGCATTACGTCAATCTGTCTGTTACGTCAACAATGATCTTTGCATATATAAACCACAATATAGAAAATAAAATATATATAAAGAAAAAAAAGAAAAATATATACCTATATGTAACAGGTAATTAAATAATTTGTTTTAAAACAGGCGATAAGTTAATCACTTTGGTACATTGTTAATCTCATTGTATACCATCAAAATGGATATTACACTGAATGTAGTTTTGGAAAGCCAAGTGATGTCTCAAATGAAAGAATGTCACAGTCAAGGGAGCCGTTAACTCAATGTAAACAAACGCACGTGTGCACTGGAATCTATCAACCAACATGGCCCTATAAGTAACAGCATCAATTAATATAACACAATTCTGTCACCATATAAACTCCTGTGTGGAACCGAAAGCTACATTTTATAAACAAAAGCGTATTCCCAAAATTGTTCAAATACTCGGGATTATATTGATCGAAGCACCCATATCCTGAAGCGCTTTCTGATTAGCTTGCGCCGTTTGGGCGCATTGCGGCCTTCAAGAGGGGAACGAGCCTTGTAGGTTACGGAAACATGCGAGTGGTGACGAATGCACCCATCACGTCACAGGTGACTGGAGGCAGTTAGCCCGGGGCACGCTCTGCTCCTAAGTCAGGGCTTTGTCATATTCCCGTTTTGCATACAATTGCGCACTTTGGACAGCCAGCTTTGCGGATCAGAAACTATGGTTAACACTGCTAAAGGTTTAGAAACGTCATTTCAATATATTTTTTTTCAATTTCCTGCATCGGGTGAAATGGGATAGACATTAGACAATGGACATTTAAAAGCATAGCAAGTCACAACTCTGGCAGAGATCAGAGGAATCTCTATTATACCAACGCAAATGCCGATGTGTGACGAGACCTGTTGTCTGTGTGCTTGTCACGTCAGACAACCAGGAAGTGTCACAGCGCACATGACAGCGTGACGAGGGACAACTTGTACAGCCATGTAAGCAGTGTCCATCTGTCATGTAAGCTGCTGGAGAAAGCACCGTTGTCCATAAGCCCCAGTTCCTCATGCCGTCGTTGTTTAATAGCAGGGCATTACCCCACACTTCACCCCACACGTCACCCCACCCACCCATCTGTCCACCTGTCAGATGTGACAGCGAGCACTGACCGCTGACCAGGCGGCAGAGAAAACTCTCCAGTCCCTATTGTCTTACATTAGACGGGCATTAACCCTATCTCCGCTATGACCAGATCAAGAGGCTGGGTTCAGAGGTCAATTACCCAAATGTCTTATGGCAATATTTTTAGGGTGCCCCAGTGTTACAATCGGGAAAAAAACCCCCAAGAAATCATAAGAAAGTATGATTATTGTCTGCATATCTTGTGTCGTCGCACGGGCCTTCAGATGGGACAGGAGGGAGTGCTTGGTCGCCTCATAATCTGATCATCATTAATATCTCATAAGAGTATTTATTTTCATGACCTTATTCCTGTTAAGTGTGAACAGATATGTTAAACAGCACAATCGGTATAAACCATGAGATATGCGCGTGCATCGCCGAGCCTTTGTTCATCTGAAAATCAACAGAGCGTTATGAATTTATCGAGTAAAAAAATTATGAAGCCATTTGATGGACAGGTTGCGACTTGCATGCAATCACTGCCATCTTGAGGGCTTACTGGACCCGCTCCAATGACACTGGTCCTACCCAGGCTCGTTAACAGCCATGTTCATTATCCCCTCTGAGATAATGACAGAAAGCTGATTAGTTGAACTGTTGTAGTGTCCCTCTTGAAAACATCCGACTTCCTTAGGTTGTGGCTGAGCTTGAGGCCATCCCCGCAGCTACAAGTAGGCTTAGGCCGAGGCGGGTATTGTCTTGTGTGGCTGTTTTACGGAATCCAGTAAACGCTACCTAACAGCTGGAAGACCTAAATTTGCACGTGACCTAAATACATCACAATGAAGTTGCCTTCTTGCCTTAACATCTAGTCTCTGAAATGAACATATTTAACAGAATGTTTTTTTAATGATCTTGATAAGATATGATAAAAACGGATCCCAAAGACTCACTTCATTTTAAGAGATTAAACAAATATACAGAGTTTTAACTGCTGAAAATGCAGTCATCTAGGCTTCATGGGTGTACTGAATATATTTGGTTCAGGGTATTTGTTGACAAATTATTATTTCCATGGCACCAGCGTTACAACTACCATTCATCTATACAATCGTGCGGGAAACTATAAGCCCCGTTCTGGAATTAAGCAACACTTAGAATTAGCGTTCGATGTCTACCTTTATTAGCTCGGTGACGATGCGAGAGCAGTACTAACGTTTCTTATCTCATTTTACAAATGTTAACCTGACATCTGTGGAAAGATTTCCACATTGAATGTATCCCCCGGTTGAACCTCGTTCTTCCGGACTGTATCGTTACCATGTCATATCCCTTTGTACGTGTAAACCAAGCCCCATCGTTACCCTTCCATTATCATCGCTGCCACGAGTTTACAAGCCGTCATTACAAGCATTGTGTTTGCACCCTACATGTAGTGACATATATATTTTTGTGCCTTTTGGAATGCCATCATAGTAAAGTTTTGTGAACCTGAGGAGGATTGTGTTGTTTTTTTTATATTTCTTTTGTAGGTTACAAACCTGTAGAAGCAACCATGATTCATATGTAGCACGTGACCTCCTTTAGCCACGCCCCCTGCATTTCGAGGTGCAAAAAGTAGGATCCCTGTGCAAAACTGAAATTAAACTTTATAAAATTATTTCATGACAGTGCCTCCTAATTTGAACATAAGGGCGGGATAATTTTAGGGTTTGGAGGGTCGTGAGAAACAAGAAGTTCTTTATTTATTTACATTGTACCCACGTGTCCGGCCTACTGGCCGTCCTGTCCACGTCATGGAATCTATCTATCACTTTCCAATTCCCTCTCTCCTGCTAACGCACTGCAGTCGGGCGAAACCTCCGATTCACGCCACCGACCTGCGATTGCGGACTGACGCTTAATATGTGAGTCGACTGTATGGTAGCGCGGCGACCTCTGATAGTACACTGGTATTGCCGGGGGGCACCGTCAGACTGTCAGCCCCCATCACGGGTGTAACGCTATTACTCATCCGTACATCACATGGTAACCCCAAGGTGACACTAAGGAGGACGGCACATAGTAGTATATATATATATATATATATATGTCCTTATCTATGATATATATTAAGTCAATTTTTAACAATGAGTGCAAATTAGATCAACAGTACAGTCGCCGTGTCCTTTAATGTCGTTCGTGACCAACTCGAGTTTTAACGGGAAAGGCCGAAAGGCATTTTTTTGTTACGGAAAGTATTCGTGACCAGCTCGTGTTATTCCGGGACAAGTCGAATAGCGACTCCTGCATCTTTCGTGGCCTTTTTGCGACTGGATTCCGTCTAAGCGCAAACGGGCATCGCTAAAAGAATTGTCAACTCGTTGGGTAATGATTCACGTATATTTCCCCCATATGTGATATATATTCCCGATGCTACTGAAAACACATTAGGACTTACATTATTATACAATATAGTTGAACACATTTTGATGTATCTTGGGTATATTTATAAATGCAAGACATATGTAAAATCAAAAATTAGTTCTGAGGGATTCTTTGGCCGAAGTAATTGAACCGAATAGATGCGAATGGTGACAAATGCCATTAGGGAGCATCCATTTTATTACTGTTGGGGAGAGATTATTTAATGAAAGGTTTGCTCAGAAAAACGAATAGTTTGTTAGCAGTGGTGTAGTAAATTATTTCTTTCCTTGTTTGTGGAAAATCCCTTAACGTCAAAATTGTTGTGTTAATTATGGAAATGAATATATTGTTTGATGGTGCTCAATAAATAAACAGCTAGTCAAAAAACAGGATTGTTCTCGAAACCACCCCCTCCTGACAAATCAAATGGATGTTCCCTTAGATCTGTTTAGAGTTATCCGCCCTTGTCCTAAACCGCGTGTTAAATTAGATTAATGGGCGTAAAAGAGAAAGAAAATACCTAATGTCTTTACTTTACGACATATAGATATTCTATATAGGCGTGTGTTTTCATCGTATTCACCGAGGTACTCTTTGCAAGGTACATACTTTCCCTTGTGAAACTATCCCTTAGTGCGTGCCCCGATACCCCGTCAGATGCCCTCGCCATGTGTCAATGTCCACTGCAAGACAGGAATACTTTACAGGGCATGCGGGAGAAAATTAGCTTGCACAAAAGCCAACAGTACTGGCCAAATGGAGGCCCACCAGAGCTGTTCAATTCTTTTCCAATCATCAAATATAACAGGTTAAAAACACACATTTAAAATATATATATATATATATATATATATATATATATATATATATATATATATATATATATATATATATATATATATCTATATATATATATATATCTATATCTATATATATAACCATGAACCTAAAATGTTAGCATCAATAACCAATATTAAGAGAAACTCGTGAGGATGACGCTGAAGTCAATACATTTGATATTGCTTTGCCTTTTAGTTGCATTGATTGCCGATTAAACATGGCGCAAGGTCAAGGTCACGTTTCCGCGATGGTTGTGTCACATTCGAGAGTTATATTGCTACAGATTTTATAAAGGGATTCCAAGATATATGTATTGGTTGAATACTTGAGAAAGAGCAATACTTTGCCGAGGACAGTATAAGATCTATGTTGGGAGACTTTAAGTCTATCGGAAAGCCAGATTGTTTTGCAAGGCCTAAGTTTTCATAAACGATACATGTTAAATCGACACAGAATGTTTGCTTTATTGACATTTCTTTGATTTATATGCGACTAAAGTGAATATGGATATGCGGTCGTCATTGTCGTAAAATGACCACGTTAGTGGGGCCGGGCTGTGACTTCATAAACTGACACGTGAGTGGGGTGTACATTTTTACAGCCATAGGTCAAGATATACAATCAGTTGAAACATACTTGCTGTGTCTTGCTTCCAGTGTCTATGAGTATGATCCAAAACAAGGTCGTGATGAGTGCAAAGGAATGAGTAAATAAACGTACAGAATATATCATGACGGCATATAAAAACATCGAGACTTGAAAACCAGTGGTCGATATCATGAGTACCACCATGGAATGATTGTGACCGGCATCTCACGCAGTCAAACATCGGACCTATCTTATATTTTAAATAGTTGGTTTGTTGTTTAACGCCGCGTGATTGACATCATGAGCATCGATCCACGCAAATGGGAAACGATGACATGCATCAACCAAGTCAGCGAGCCCTGACCACCCGATCACGTTCGTCGCCTTTAACGACAAGCATAGTCGCCTTTTACGACAAGTATGGGTTGCTGAAGACCTATTCTATCCCGGATCTTCACGGGTCTATAGCTTGAATAGGGGCGATAGGAAAGCCTTGTGGATTACGCGTTCGCTCGTCATGCCGAAGACCCGGGTTCAATTCCCCACATGATACCACATGGGAACAATGTGTGAAGCCCCGTAGTAATATTTCTGGAATATTGCTGAAAGCGGCATTCGCACTCGCTCACTCTATCATTCACTCACTCATTCTACCCTGAACAACTTTACTCCACAAAACAAAAACATGAAACGGGTTTGATATATTATCTAGCCAGTCTGTACAAAGTCCGATCCCTTTTGTGTCGCATTATGACAGTCACGGTGACGGCGGCGTCAGGTTATGCCGCTGTGTGATGAATGCTTTATATCGTCCTATGTACGTGACCGGGCCGATACAGTTATCCACATCACACAGGGAGGAATTAGGCTGTCCGGGAAAGATGACGAGTCCCATGACTCGCCG
The DNA here is from genome assembly GCF_023055435.1 of Haliotis rufescens. Classification (NCBI taxonomy): domain Eukaryota; kingdom Metazoa; phylum Mollusca; class Gastropoda; order Lepetellida; family Haliotidae; genus Haliotis; species Haliotis rufescens. The sequence continues at coordinate 7,270,973 of NW_025964223.1, forward strand.
AAGACAAAACGTGACGTTACTACAGAGCCTTAAGTTAAATCCCGTGTTTTTTCCGAGACAGACATAAATTAAGGAGCGCGTTGTACACTGCGAAGCATACTTATTTCTCATTATATACTTTGGTGTGTATGTGCTATATTCGCATGCAATTCATATCACCCACCACACGCGGAACACGGTGACCCAAGTAGTCTTTCTAACAGTCCCTGAACCGTATTGTTTTCCCTTCTGCTTATTTTCCGTAGCAACTGTAATGCTGCAGCCCTAAATGGAGCAAGTCTAGACTGGCCACACGTTCCGGTCCCATCTCACTGGGGCTCCATTTCAATTTAAATGTATGAACACACAATGCCATTTAGAAAGTTGTCAAATGTAACAAATGTCATATTTGAGATAACCATTTCTTTGTAAAATACAGGTTCTCGTAACTTTTGGTTGAGTTGAAATGTGCGAGAATCTGTACTTTACAAAGAAAGTGTTATCCCAAATATAACATTTGTTAAATTTAAATGTAGTTGATTGTTTCTATCCAAAATATATTTTTTCAGAGACGAAGCGTAAGTCTAAGCCGTGCGTTATATTCCTTTCACTCACTCTTTGATAAGAGTTGTTTAAGAATTGACATCAATATGTTTTAGCTTTTATGGAGGTATAAATATAAAAACTGGTATTACGCACTTGCCTCCTTATCTGCACATCGGTTTTTGACGTTTATGCCTCCATTAACACATATTAATTGATACGAATAAAAACGTTAACAATAACAACTTCATAGATTGGTTATTCAATCCTTAACACAAAAACACGGTAGACAACAGTAGGAAGTCAGAAACATTGTTCAGCAGAATAGTGCAACATAGGCCCCGCTCAACCTGTTATCAGGCAGTCACGAAACAGTCGTCAGTTTGTGTACGTGGCTATATTTCTTTCCGTTTTGTGGAGAGTTTGTTTTTGTTTTGTTTGTTGTTTAACGCAATAACTCAGCAATATTTTAGCTATATGACGGCTTTCTGTAAATAATCGAGTCTGGACCAGACAATCCAGTCAATGACATCATGAGCATCGATCCACGCAATTGGGATCGATGACATGTATCAACCAAGTCAGCAAGCCTGACCACCCGATCCCGTTAGTCGCCTTTTACGACAAGCATAGTCGCCTTTTACGGCAAGTATGGGCTGAAGAGCTATTCTACCCCGGAATCTTCACGGGTCCTGGTGGTGAAATGAGTGACCAAGACTACCAATAGGAGAAAAACATTTCTTTAATTGTTGGACGTTGTTAGTCTTTATTAGTTGTGACTTACACACTGTTCGCTCAAACTTTTGTGACAACACATGTCATCAACCAACTTTAAAAGATATTAGTTTTAAAACATCAACAAAGTCAGCGAGCCTGACCACCCGATCCCGTTAGTCGCCTTTTACGGCAAGCATGGGTTACTGAAGACCTATTCTACCCCGGATCTTCACGGGTTTTGTGGAGAGATAACAAATAAACTGATTGGTTAGTCAATAAAATGCCACGATGTTTACAAATTATTAATAGTTTAATTTGTAAATTGACATGGGGCAGAACAGCCGATTGAAGAATAGGTGTCAATTAGCTGCATTATATTTCTTGGTGAGAATTACTGAAAGAAACTCCTATCCCCTTTGAATAATAGTTACTAATATCAACGAAAGGATATTGCCTTATTACGACAGCATAACGAAACACGACCTTGTGTTTTGGGTATTTTATATATACATTGGTCTCCAGTAAGACCCGTGCTGTTCTCAGTGTCTCCAGTGAGACCCATGCTGTTCTCAGTGTCTCCAGTGAGACCCATGCTATTCTCAGGTGTCTCCACTGGCACAAGGGGCGGTCGGGTAGCCTAGTGGTTAAAGCGTTCTCTCGTCACGCCGAAGACCCGGGTTCGATTCCCAACATGGGTACAATGTGTGAAGCCCATTTCTGGTGTCCCCCGCCGTGATATTGCTGGAACATTGCTAAAAGCGGCGTAAAACCATACTCACTCACTCACTCACTCACTCCACTGGCACCCCTGCTGTGGTCAATGGTCTCTATTCGATTCTGGAGTCTACACGTCAAGGGATGCTTACCTAATGAGCTCTGCTCATATATAGCAGTGCGGATGTTTGCTAAAGGGTCTAATCTGCAATACGAGCATTCCTCTAAAGGAACTCTTAACTACCACATTGGACATAGAGAGAAAACCGAAGACGCTGAAAATAGGACGATAAGCGCTCGATGTCTGCCTTTAAATATACTTTTAGCGTGTAATCCTTTTTGTCATTTCAGTTCATATTCCCGGGCATTTCGGGGACGGCAGTTGCGTTCAAGCGCCACAGAACATCAGTGAGTTGAAAAAAACGTGTTTGAGCCAATGCGTCGTGAATAATTTCTTCAAGGGGTAGAAAATGTTCAGGAAAAAGTAAAACTAGGGAAGGGGATGGGGGGGGGGGGGGGGGGGGATATCTTGGATATCCCCAGTACCCATCGAACCTTAACAATCAACCCTCACGTATTTGTCACGTGTTTTCAGGTCTCTGTCCACGTCGGCATCATGTTCGCGGCGTTGCTGGCTGGAGGCAGTTGCTATGGTTACTCCATTGAACCGGTGTATTTCAATAACTCAAACTGCACGTAAGTATCAATAAATATTCGGACGGCTTTACTACCAAAACCACAGGATGATGAATCACTGATTCTGACAATCTTTTAGGATCTTATGACAAGGGGCACATGTGTGACATCCCCGGCTTCACGCATAGCACATGTAAAAGGAATGGGTGCATAGTCGTACATTTATTTGTAAATGCTGGTACAGTTTTGATTGTTGATGTTACACTTTTAATATTTGTTGGAACATTTGAAAAATGGTTGTCGGGACAATAGTAGTTGGTACAGTTTTAATCGTGTTAGCAGCACAATTTTATTAGCGTTATTGGTACAGTTTTAATAGTTGTTGGTACAGTTTTGAAAGTTGTTGGTAAAGTTTTAATAGTTGTTGCTACACTTTTAATAGTTGTGGGTGGTACAAATTTAATAGTTGTTTATGCAGGTTTAAAAGTTGTTGGTACACTTTGATAGTTGTTGGTACAATTTTAAAAGTTGTTGGTGGTACAAATTTAATAGTTGTTTATGCAGTTTTAATAGTTGTTTATACAGTTTCAATAGTTGTTGGTACAGTTTTAATAGTTGTTTATACAGTTTATACAGTTTTAATAGTTGTTGGTACAGTTTTAATAGTTGTTGGTACACTTTAAAAGTTGTTGGTACACTTTTAATAGTTGTAGGTGGTACAAATTTAATAGCAGGTTTTATGCAGGTTTAATAGTGGTTGGAACAGTTTTAATGGTTACTAGTACAGTTTTAATAGTTGGTACGGTTTTAATGGTGTTGTTGGTACAGTTTTAATATTTGTTGGTACAATTTTAATTGTTGTTTATACAACTTAATAGTTGTTGATACAGTTTTAATAATGGTTGTTGGTAGTTTTAATAGTGGTTGGTACAGTATAAATTGTTATCAGTACAGTCTTAATAGTTGTACGTACAGTTTTAACCCACCTGGTGATAGTGAATAGCAGAATGTAATGATGTGGGGGTTGGTGATACATGTTCAGTAAACTACGGTTATAACGAACACGCTTATAACGAACTTACGGATATAACGAACTTACTTTTTTGGTCCCGACTATTTGCTGTAGTTAAGCTGTATATATGCTTATAACGAACTAAAACTAGTAGTCCCTTTGAGTTCGTTATAACCGTACTTCACTGTATATAATGGCGCATATTTGTTGTTGCTGACATTATCATAATATACTTATACACGACATGAGAGTTAAGTAGCCAACATTTACAAACAATGTATACCAAGACGATGTATAGTTAATATGTATTTTGTATTTCATCTCTTATGTTTGCGTCGTTGCAGCGACATATACCGCATTGGTGCTTGTGACCGCCCCGCTCTCCTCATCATGCATCTGGTGTCGGGAGGGGCGGCCACCGCCTTCTGCCTCTTCGGGCTTCTGCTGTCCTTCTGTGCCTGTAGCAGCGTCAGCGTAAGTCAGATGCTACACACTTTAACAAGGGGACTGGCCATTTGATATTCCGTGAAGGGGGAAAGAAAACAGCGAGCCTGACCACCCGATCCCGTTAGTCGCCTCTTACAACAAGCATGATAAGCTGAAAATCAATGCACGTGTGTGGCTGCTTGTACTAGTCCGGACTGATGGCGATTTATAGTGCTAGCTCACTGAGATACCATGCCGCAGTTTAACATGAATACCCCACTCAAACACAGTATACTGACTCCGAACCGACCTGTCCTTGTTTTAGCCCCTTAATGCCGAGCGCCAGACAGGGTAACAACAAGTACCATCTTTTAACGTCTTTTGGTATGACGCGGTCGGGGATCGAACCCCGGACCTTCCGCTCTCCGGGCGGACGCTCTACCACTGGACCACGGAGGCGGTCGACTGACACTGAAACACATGTAGTTGACCTGAACTGTGGATACAACACAGCGTGTGCTATTTGAATACTCATGGTCACGTACATGCTGATTATGCAATTCACCCGACACTGATGTAAATATATCTACTTTTTTCAGAAAACCTACGCCCAAAGGGCGCATGACCGTGAATTAGAATCATACGAAGAGGCTGAGAAACAACGTCAGGCGAAAATTAACGCTAAAAAAGAAGCGTTCACTTATCAACCTTCTATCACAACTATCTCGGAGAAAACCCCAATCGGAAATGACGTCATTACGCCTGCATCCAATGGCGTGAGCGTAGTAGAAACCAAGCAACCAGTGGACGATGTCACGAGGCTCTGAACACCAAGTGTGATCGCTGATAAACTAGAGATGTGTATATTGAGCCTGGAAAGTCCAGCAACCCAAGTCTTCATGGGCGTCTCCCATGAACACATATTTAGTCCAGATTTGACATTTTAATTCTAATGGTAATCGACATAATTGTTTCAGAAAGTGCAAGCGTGGAAGTCCTGGTGGCTTTGAATCCTGTTTTTTCAAACGACAATGTCTGTAAACATTTTAATTATTTAGATCATTCTCTCAGTAACTGATTACCGCGATGTCTGACACTGTAAAACAGGCCACTTCTAAATTTCACCCAGATCAAGATTATGGAGATAGTAAAATTCACCAAACCGTGGAATGTTGACGACTTTACGGATACTTGGTTCGAGGTAGTGGCCAGTCCATCCATACAAGACTATTCAGATCATTCAAACTCCATGTTGTTGCCCTGCTCAAACCTATCACACCGATCAAATCATTCCAAAGCTAATGATGACCATATTTACATCATCATCTACCCCGTCTTGAAATGGGCACCACCAACGTTATGCAACTCAATACAGAAAGTTCAAAGATAAAACGACCCGGGTACTTAACTGGCAAAAAGCTGTAGACATACCTAAAGGAAGCCATTGAGAGATAATCAGTGCCTTGAAGTTCTAAAGTAACACGTGACCTGACACGTCACAATGGAATGCCCTTCTGCACACGACACCAGCCTTATACAACCAATTAGAAATACATAATAACCAATTGTTGCGACGCTAAAAATAGAACGATAATGTAAGCCTCGTTTTGGATTAAAAAGCGCTCTGAATGTCTTTATGTCCACCCCTAACATTTTTTATTTCACAGTCACCATATCATTAGTTCAGTGAGTGTATTTGACTACCTCGGTTATGATCACGACCGGTTTACCCTTTAACCTTGAGAACAACGTGTATAACACATACCACACTAGCAATAGTGAAGCTGAGTATGTATATACCAGCGATATGACTATCAACGTGCATGTCCATCACCCCAGATAAAATATAAAGTGTATGTAATAAAGTATTTTTTTCTACATAGAAAATACATAAATAAATAATAAGTTTGGATTGAGAAAATAGTTGTATTAGAATGTTTTTAAATGCTCTCCTAGAACCGGCCTTTGATAAGTTTAAGTTGATCCATTGGTCATTCTTGACGAAAATAGTTGTATTAGAATGTTCTTAAATGCTCTCCTAGAACCGGCTTTTGACAAGTTTAAGTTGATCCATTGGTCAATCTTGACACGATGTTGTTATTCCAAAACTCAAACGTATTATTTCGTTTTAAAAAGAATACCATTCAGCGATTGTCAGAACATATTTATTAAATGCCCCAAATTAAACATGTATTACTTCTTGTAGGCGAACAGATCCCTTTTTATATATTGTACTTATATATCATCGATATTTGTTATTAATAATGCAGTTTATAAACCATGTCTTTGTTTGTTTCTAGTTGCAGATTTTTAACTGTTTTAATGACGATTATTCGCATTGATAACCATTCTCGTTGCATTTCCTTATTGGATATTGCAACCCAGAACCACAGACCCCAGACAATAAAGACGGAACGAACAAAATAGATTGAACTAAATGCCTATATAAGTAGAAAAGGAAATCTATACTAAAACTATAGAACAGGACTCCGATACATCATTCAGTGGAATATATATATATAAATGGATTCCAAAAAATATAACCAGACGTTACTAAATAAATATTGTTAGATACTGTCATTTTCTCTTTTATGTCATTTATCGTAATGTACATATCACTTGAGGCTACAAGAGTTTGTTTTACGAAATCAGGGCCTGAGCATTATCCCTTTCTGGCCCCGAATCGGGACTTTACTTCACTTAGATCTGATTGCATGTCAGTCTCAAGCTGTTTTTGTTATTGATATATATATAATACCATACACAAGAGTAGTTTTTTAAAATGTTCACGTGACGAATCCGACCTCAACCGGATGTTGCCGATGATCTGCCGAATGACCAGCCTCGTCAAACATTCGGAACGTCTCGAGCTTTTCATGACGCCGCCCTATTGATCTGTACATGCATTTTCATTTAAACTGTGAGCCACATTGATCTTGCTTCCAAATGAATCTTCGTGGTGTATAGACAATATAAGCACATTTCCTTATCTATTTTGTGTGAATGCAGGGTCGAGGAGTTAATGATGACGAGTATACAAGAATAGATATCGGACTTTCAGAACACACCATGTCGATCTTTATGGCTCTCGGTTTTCAACATACCTATAGTCTAGTTCAGGAATGTAGATATTGGTAGAAGTTTTCGCATGGGTGAAAATGCGTTACATCTAGCGATGTTTATTTTCGATCTTTCATATTGAAAATGTTTAAGCATTGTACTGTTTTGGTAATAAATTTGTAAATACAATCCACAGTGTAGCGTTGTCCGTGGCATAATAGGCTGCCCAGTGTCAACTGTAATTTTTTCTCAACATGGAAATTTGTGCACATCCGGATTACAATGTTATCTGTATAGTGCACCTAAGACGGTACTTATGACAAAGGGCACGGGTAACCTGTCGTCCAAGGCGCCGCAATTCGCTGTGCAGAGTGGCGTCCCTTAGGCACGTCACAAACGTTTTGATTGTGGGTTCGAATCCCGGTTCGTACCGATTTGTTTCTAGGTTTGGCATCACCATGCCCGTGCTCCTGGGTTTCACCAAAGGGTTGAACGTCTGAGACCTCCCTCACTTCGGGCTTTCCTCCCACATTAAGCTGACACGTCGTGATATAACTTGAAAACTGTTTAAAGCGGCGTTAAACCCAACTTACTCACTCATTTATCACGAAGGAAGGTCGCGATACAATACACCACTTGGTTCACGCCCAGCGATCAGAGGCGCCATCTCTGTGTAGTCTCTGTGCAGAATTACGTCCCTTGAGAGTGTCAGTATCCACTGATCGTGGGCTTGAATACCAGATTCCACACCAAGTTGACCACTGTTCAAAGAAGCGTAAAACCAAACACACTCACTGAGCAACTGTAAACCTAAGCCAAGGAATAAGACACCTTGAAGTGTAACACTTATTTAACAGGTCAAAGTGTTCTAATCACCAATTGTTCGTGATTGAACACATATCTTCGCTCGTCTGCGCATCATTTAAACGCCTTGGGTTCCGCTGTTAGAAGAGTGAGAAAAACGATTTGCAAAATTACACCTAAGAAGAACCCAAATTTTTATGTAAAAACGAAATCTTTAAAAGAAAAAAAGAATTTTATTTCAAAGTTATATTCCAATTATTCTGTCACGGCCGTTTGGCAAGTCTAGCAGATCAATCCTTGTACTTCAACACGACACTGAAGATCAATCATATTAAGTGATCCGGGGCTGTATTAGGCTGTGGCGGGAAACGTGCCTTACTCAAATGTGTCTTGTCCGTTTCCGAGTGTGTGTTTGTGTGCGAGTCATAGAGCTCGTTGACATGGGGATTACGAGTCATAGAGCCCGTTAACATGGGGATGCTTGCACAGCGATGCAGGAACACTTAGGGTGATTTGAAAAGCATCTTTCGCGGACCAGATAACACGTTTATCTGTATGTTTTATAGAATGAAGATATCATGTTAGAAGCAGGAATACATAATGTTTAACTTGTTCTCAAAAATACACTTAGAAAAAGGCTTCATTCCCTCTTTGTTTTTACATATTTCGATCTTGCATGTTTCGCTGTTCACGCCGAAGACCCGGGTTTGATTCCCGACATGGGTACAATGTGTGAAGCCCATTTCTGGTGTCCCCCGCCATGATAATGCTGGAATATTGCTAAAAAAAGGCGTAAAATCACTCTCTTACTCATTCAATGTGATCATGGCAAATTCACGGTCGGGACACCAGAAATAGGCTCCACACAGCCAAGCCTGGGTCATCGGCGTAACGAGACAAGGCTTAAACAACTAGGCTACCCCACCGCCTGTAAAATATATTATCATATTTGACCGCGATAAATCGTGGCTGGCTCGACAGATTGATGCATACTCAATAAATATTGTATATTGCCTTCAGCACCACGTTCAGCAAGTGAATGTTGTTTAACGCCGCAGTCAGCAATGTTGGTGTCTGAGCGCGACATGCCAATGTTTCATACACAGGAATTCGTTATTGGTCAGTAAATGAAACTCTATATAAATGTATATTTATTGACCAATAACGAGTTCCTGTGGTTTGATATGTTGTGTAACAATCCACACTGTGGAATCCAGATGACACGTAGGCTCTTGCAAGCATGGCGTACCTGGGATCTTGTATCATCCGGAATCCTCGTATGACATGAGAACATGACACAAGGAATAGAGGATATTAACGTATTAACGTGGGAGGTGATCTTTGTAAGACTGGCGTCCCGGGTATTCTGCCAAGGGAGGTAACTCCAGTGTTCTGCAGTGTTTCCTATTCCTGGAAGTTTCATATATTAAAGATTCCTAATGCCATTATTCTTACAAAGGTAATTATATTTCCATATGCTATGTTTGTACCAAGTCACCGAGTCTAACCATCCGATCCATTTAGTCTCCTCTTACGGCTAACATAGGATGCTGGGGACATTATCGTCTTTTGAAACATTAATCTTTATATATAATGAGTATTGTATTTACATGTGGGAATTCAGTCTACCTCAAGCTTATCGCAATGAGAATTTTTTTTCTTATTCACCACACTCTACAGTAATTATTAAAGCAACTCTTTTTTCATTAAAATTTATTGTATTGAAACAAAAGAGTTGATGAGTTATGAATGGACACAATTTAACATACAATTGATGAAAAACATAAAAAACAAACAATAACGACAAATCAAATCAAATTTACAATGGTAACAGAAGTTTGTTTTTCCACTTTTGTTTGTCATGACGCCTGAATCAGATGAGTGAACGGATGTCACCCGCATCCTCATCAGGACTTGCTTGATGTCTGTGTCACATCTGTGTTCAACAGCCCTCACCAGGTGGGACCACTTTGTGTCTCTTGTTTTGGGCCTTCAGCGTGGCAGTTACTCGTATCCCAGCATGCTGTCAATGTTCAGCCTGTGCTCCATTAAAATCTCGTTAACAAATAAACCTGTTCTCCATCAACTCGTGTGCCTGTTCCTCCCTTTAGGAGAAATGCTGGTTGTAGTCTTCAGGCTGTAAGTGTCTCTTAGCTGACCGTGCATGCTGTTACTACCACACGTGTCCAGCCTGTGTTCAATGAGGTAGCATCAAGTGCTGGCCTTGCATGTTGAGACTACTATAACAGTGTGCATATCGTGCCCAATCAGTCATAATCAAGCCATGTTCTGCCCTTGCTCTGAAGGAGGACAAATGCACCTTGATGTGGCCACCAGAGATCGTGTCCTTTTTCATTGTCACAGAGGGACAGATGCTCCTCAAGGTGGCAGTCAAACCGAACGCTGGGGAGGGTACTACCAGGGAAGTTATCCCCCTTCTGACATCGACTCGACCTTGAACCCTGTCAGCGAATACTGAGTGGGTCTTACTGCCATGCCACTGTAATAAGCCACCACTTGACTCAGGGAAGGAAACATCAGAAGGCTCGACTTCCCATCAACGTCAGTGGCGCCTAAAATATCCTTGACATGGCTGTCGACAACCATCCAGCCACCAGCAGGGTCCTGCAGCAAGGCCGAGCTTCTGCCATCAAAGGTGATAATGGCTCCCTGACAGTCCTGGGCCTTAAACACCCTCCCCACAGCATCCCCAAACTCCCTGAGGGGCTGGCCTGGCATCCACTCCCAGGTCAACTGACACGTTAGGGAGTTCGAGTCCATGCTGCCAGGGTACAGAAGTCCCTGCATCTCGCAGACTCGGCCGCACCGGACAGGCCATCTCGACTGGGAGTCTTCTGGCTCCTCCATCATCTCGTCTGCTGCCAGATGTTTGCTGAGAGGAGCCCAGCTTCCCATGGTGTCGAGGATCGCGTCATGAAGACGGTCCCCCATGACGAGGACCCCGTCCAGTGTAGCTGGAGTCCACAGACCAGCAGGAACAACCGCACTGGCAACAATGGCGCTGAATGCCACCGAGGTGCACTGGGTTCCTGGATGTCGAGATCTGAAAGAAAAGAAACAAGAACTTTTATTCACAGAAGTAACTTTTAAAGAGTGGCATTTCGAAGTTGTTCTCCAATACAAAAAGCATTGTTTAAATTCCTTCATCGAAATATGCATTCAGGCTGACCGGACACTTCCACCGTGTCCTTGACCTCTGTAGCTGACTGGCTGGACGTGGGTGGGAGTTCCCTGGCGGTCTGGGCTGTGTGCGCAGATCTTGATGAGAGGAGAGGATGTTCCCCGGCCGGGGTACCACATCCACAAGCAGTAGCCCGAGGGTCTGAGCTGTAATCCCCTGGGGTGGGGGTAAGGAAGCTCCTTAAGTCCAGTATAGGCTTCTGGGACCTTCAATGTGAAGAGAGAGACGCTTAGTTTCAGTGATGGAGTATCGTATCATTATGACGTATGAAACTACATTGTTACAAGAATACTATATCGATTTGAAAAAACAAAAGTTTACATTACTGTTTTAGTTCTGACGGCTAAAATAAACATCCGAATGGCGGGGAATCATGGCACCATAGCGTTATTGTAAAACATACTAGATGCCCTAACCTTTATCTCTCGAGGAAAAGACAGCAGTTTATAATTAGGTCAGTTTCGTATAAGGGAGTGCGACATACCCATTCAGGGAGCTTGTAGGAAGTTCTTTGATCTGTGTCTCTTTGTAATAATCGCCCCCGTCATCCTTCAAAACAATTATCATAGTATCAGTTATCTGTTACTGTTACTTTACTGTATGCTCGGCTGATATCAGAAATGCTGTAAAGACTACGTTCTCATTGTTGAATGGTTCTTTGCTGTTCCAGCAGCGAGCTTTGAGCGTTATCGCAGTATTGTTTATGTTATCATTATAAAGTATTAGTTAGTTACAGTTGTCAAGACTGACGACTACAACATATACCACTACACGACAACTACAAATAACAACTGGTAAAGCATCGAATCCTTCAAACAAATCGGTTCCCGCTCTTAAAACGGTATTTGACGACGACTAGGCCTAATACTGTTGTAGGTTTGGGTTTTGTTTGTTGTTTAACGCCTCACTCAGCAATATTCCAGCTATATGACGGCGGTCTGTAAATAATCGAGTCTGGACCAGACAATCCATTGATTGAAATCATGAGCATCGAATCCATCGATTCACGCAATTGGGACCGATGACATGCATCAACCAAGTCAGCGAGCCTGACCACCCGATCCCGTTAGTCACCTTTTACGACAAGCATAGTCACCTTTTACGACAAGCATGGGTTGCTGAAGACCTATTCTACCCCGGAATCTTCACGAAATAATATTGTTGTAGAACACGGGATAAACTGTTTCTTCAGGACCTGGACAAGTTGACATCTTCACTTGTGACTGTGCCACGAGGACACATTTCAGCTTTTATTTGTAAAGTGGAGACAAATACATATATTTCAGCGTGTTTCTGAGGGCATCGAACGTTCGGTCGACGTGGATGTGGTGAGACAAGGGTACGGAAAAGGTCATGAGACATGAAAACATTATGGTTCGAAGACGAGAGCATTTTAAATACTTTTGTTAACACTTAAAACCGTGTGTGCAAATACTGTTACATAACGACTACACTACGATGACACAGAAAAAACATTATGAAACCTTCCGCTACTCGAGATGTGCAGCAGAATCTCCGGACCTGCCGAGAACACCACTTCCTGAGTCTTCGAAAGTACGACTGGGGAATGTGGATCTTACTCGCCATTGTGTCCAGGACAGATGTACCAGTGTTTCAGAGACGTGAGGAATTCATAAAAGATAGCATTTCACGTACAACTATGCCAGTGTCACGCCACTCACGGCGAATCAAGAGTTGGTGTGAAGTCAAACGCTCCTCCCTTGCAACTCTGGCGACAATTGTGTGACGTCATGAGAAACAACCAATCACAATGCGTCACTAAGTGGCTCAATACAGCGACATTTCAAAACACCAATTGGAGGAGCTGGGTAAGTGGCTCAATGTCCAAAATCAGTAATCTACATTCGGTATTTGAATTAACTTTGTGTCCTTTTTATCACGTCTTTAATCTTCCACAAGGTTAAAACGGTTTAGAATCTAATTAAGAAAAAACGATAATGGAAATACGTGTAAGAGAACAAAACAATAACCCTTGAAACACCCCTTTAATATTATATCATGCACATACAATTACAGTATCAAACACTACATGTAGTTCTCCACTGCAAATACACAGAAACTATAGGGGACTAGAAATGGGCAAGTTGCAACCTATTCATTGACTCAAAATCCACTTGTTTGATAAATCAAAACTGATCACCTACATCAATCTAACATGCAATAAATGATGACGACAAATTCAATATCGCAGTTACACAAGCACTAACTACAACGCCCAGACCTAAGTTAAAAATTAAAATTAAAATTAAAAATGAATGACAACCAACTGGGGCTATCCTGATAGTGTTAATTTGCATCCGTGAAAAGACAACATACAGCGTCAACATTTGTCCCGTGTGCTCCGTGTGTGTGCATGTTGCTCAACTCCAGGTTTATCTGACATTCACTTACTTATTCACTAAAATTTTCAACAGACAGATTAGTATTTTTTTATAATAAACAGTCTAATCAACAACGTCGATAATAGAGGGGATCGGCTTCAGTTTATTTTCTGAAAGATACAATAATTTCATGACAGAGTTGTCTCCCATTGTCCGACTGAAGTGTCCGGCAGTCGTCATGCTGATGCTTTGCAAAATGTAGATCTAGCGTATCAGCATCCGAAGAAAATCGAGTTTCTCAGTATCTCATAGCTGGTCGTGATCGTGAGGGCAAGTTAGTGCAAAGTGATGTGCGCCGTATCGCATAGATTGCAGTGTCGATCTTTAGAAGGTTTAACGGGAGATCATCGGCCAGCGAGCGACCACATGATTATCTAAAAAACACTGAAAGCGATATTTGTAACTGAACATTATTCTCGCGTGTGTTTATTAAAAATGAAAAGCTAACTTAAGTGAAAAAGTCAACTTCGCTTGTGACAACGGTCAAAAGGAAAACTTTTTGCAAACTGAATTCAAAACGAGGCTTACTGAAACTCTAAGCATTTCGTGTACATGATATATCAATAGCATGCAGACTCCTACTGGTCGGTATCCGGAGTTTCACTGCTGTTAGCAACATAGGGAGTTCAGTTTTCAATCACCAAACAGTGGACTCAGGATTGATCATAAAGCTTTTTTGTTTATTATGTTCAGCAATTATTAACTATAGCGGGGAGTTAGTCAACGTATCAATTAAATTGGGCACGAATTGGTCATGAAATCATGTAAATAAATATTTACAGAGATGTTTCGACTTTGTCTATTTTTATCTAAGATATATATTGCATTATGTTAATTTTTCTAGCATATCAGTTGTTAGAACACATAATATATCCTGCCATATTAATACGGAAAATATCAATATTATTTTGTTTAATGATTCTTATCAACCCCCCCCTCCCCCCCCCCCCCCCCCAAAAAAAAATAATAATAATATTTTTTTTTTTAAAAATATCACTTTTATTCGTAGGTCAGTTTATGATTCATATTCAACATCCATGCTTCCGCTTGATAACGGCGTAAGAATCTACATTGAAACGTCACTAAATGCAATATACCAGAAGTTGTTATCCATAAATTATTAAAGTTGTAAGGAAGAGAATTTATGAACGTCAACTTCTTTATTATGAGGAACACAACGTTTTGGGGTATATGCTTACTCCTTAATCAGGTGAACCTCAGAAGTTGACATCCATAAATTTTCTTCCTTATATGTATCACTTCTAAATACACATTCAAAGACTTATTAAAGGTTTAGGTTTTCTTACGTAACGTTAATGCTTTAGAATAATTACATTTGATTTCCATTTGCTGTGATAAAACTATTTGCCAATACTGACACCTGTGTCATCATACTGTCAGTAAATGATATTTATTTGTATTGTTTTATTTGAGAATGTTATACTTTGTGGTTTCAGTGTTTCTTGCAGGTGATTTGGTTCTGTTTTGTGGCAGGAGTGGATGTCCAAACAACTGTGCATAGAAGAAAGGTACGGTATGTATGATGCATTAACAAAAACAAACATCTTCAAGAATAAAAATATAGAAATATATTTTAATTCAGTTCAATGTTTTTTTCTCCTATAATCCAGTGGTATTATGGTGTTATTGTCAGTCCCGCCTTCCCACTTTTAAATGTTTGACTATTTAATATTGAGGGGGAGGGGTGCTAAGATTTTTGTTAAAGACATACAAGTAATTCGGACATCAAATTATATCTTTCCAAAAGAAGAAGGCAACCAATGTATGCTTACATTAAAAATAAGTCCCTTATCACAAGTTATCAGATTATATGTGTGTTGTAGTTTTATTCAGTGGCCAAGGCTCAAGGTCATGGACATAGAGGAAGATCATCCCGTGATTAGTTATTCTGACTCTTCATTTGAGGACTGGAGGGGCTGACTGAAAGTTCTCACTTGTCACTGAACAAATAAATAAAGGTAATTTCAACCAGAATTATCTATTGTCATTATGTTGCCATCATAATCATACTTTTCATGGATTTCAAGGAAATGGATTATGAGGTATCAGATGCATAGACTTTTTCGCTGGAATCATGCTAGCCCTCATTGCTGAATGTATTGGATAAGGCCAAGAAAAATTCAAATGTTTGACATCATTAAGAGGGGCTTTGTGCAGGGCTTATTGACTGGTGGTTTTTAATTTGCAAGTACTTTTGAAAATCAAAAAGCTTTTAATAGTATTGAAAGATATGTGAACAATTTGCATACAGACATGAAAGGTGTTTTAGAAAATATAACCTTATTAAACATGTAATAAAAACATTTTGATTTTTTTTCTTGGCCCTACATCAAATAACCCAGAGGTATGCTGCCAAGAGAGAGTGCATTTCACTGACTTGTTGCTTAAAGGAAAGAGTTCAAAGTGAATTCAGCATGCATAATGTAGGGATTGGATCAAACATTTCAGTTGGGCAAACATTTATGAAACAAGAAACGTTGGCCCTACGATATTTAGCCAACGTTCGCCCAACGTTGGGCCGACGGTCAAAATAACGCTGGCCTAACGCCAAACTGCTGTCTTGGCAGCTCCTACAAGCGCTCGGTGAGATTGGCCTAAGGGCTGTGTCATCTTTCGCCGACCCCCATCCTCACCCCTCGCCTTTATATAACAGTATTTCACACACATTATGACCCCCCCCCCCCCCCCCCCCCCCCCAAACACACACACACACTCCCCACCAAAAACACACTCTATAATAAATGTTCAAATTTTCAATAATTATTTCAGTGATAACAAGACCAATATAGACGAAGAGGTTTAAATATGAATGCTTAATTTTATATTATTGCATTGATAGCTATCTCTAAATTTAAAAGATCTACAATGTTCAAATACCTCTGAATCTGAAAAAATAAGAAATAATATAAAATCCCAATTTTGAACAAAATAATGACGTTTTCCCCAATTTTCCTGGAGCACTTTAAAAGTTTACATTCCAAGGTAATCCCTGGGATAATTTTTGCGTTGTGGTCAGACTGGGGGCTAGTCTAAGGGGGGTAACTCTGGCCTGTTTAGCTCGGAAAACGAAGTACTCATTTGTCATATACATTTCGGCGCTGTGATCACCGGCGCATGACACCACTGTCACAGGCTAATTTGCGTATCACGGGAACGGACTTTTCTCCAGTAAACAAACGCGCTTATTCTGAAATCATGGTCGCGTTCCACAAAGCGGTCGTAACTACAATCAACCTTAGTGAGATACATGTACGTCGATTTTACAATCGTCTTGGTTTCGCTCCATTCGTCGACCTCTGTCGGCGTCAAACGCGTTCGTAGCACCAACTTCACAGCAAGCGAGATCGTTGTCCTTGTTGATGAGATGGCTGTTCACCCTTTAACTAAGAAGATTGTAAAATCTGAGTCATTGAGATGGATTGTAGTTACGATCGCTTTGTGAAACTGGACACTGATTTTATATATATTGAGGACGTTGTACAATGTTTGTTTGTTGTTTAACGCCACACTCAGCAATATTCCAGCTATATGACGGCGGTCTGTAAGTATTCGAGTCTGGACCAGACAATCCAGTGATTGACAACAACATCGATCCACGCACTTGGGATCGATGACATGCATCAACCAAGTCAGCGAGCCTGACCACCCGATCCCGTTAGTCGCCTCTAACGACAAGCATAGTGGCCTTTTACGGCAAGCATGGGTTGCTGAAGACCTATTCTAGCCCGGATCTTCACGGGCCGGAACGTTGTACAAAGTCGATCATCATGGAACCCGTCAACAGAAAGCACCTCTAATAAGGGTGGATGATAAACCGACTTCGAATTCACATTCATATTTAATATTATTATGGCTGAGCGTGAGAAATTATGTTTTGTTGATTGTTGTATCGATTTCGTTACATACATAGTTTAAGCTATAAAAAAATCAATAGCTGGATTGAATGAATATTATTTTACGCCGTAATTGCAACTCTGCAACTTTTCACGGCCACACTAAGGGGGGACCAGAGAGATAACGACGCTTTGTTGGAACTGAAATAATTCACAAACGGTTGAATATATTTGAACAGAGGCTTTATTCCATATGAACTGGTTTTACCATTTAAAGGCACAGGTTAGCCATTGTGGGTAGGTACGAATCTTAATAAGTACTATTGAATTCATAACCAGCACAGCAAAGCCTATCAAGCAAGTTCAACATAACAAATTACAAGTCAGAAAAACTCAAAACTGACTATATATTTGATGTAAAAGTAAGATTATATATTTCTCTCATTCGTTACAGTGACCAGCAGTGATAAACTTATAAATGATCGCGGCACAACATTTGTCGTAAATATGCAACAGCTCTCATTTTTATCATTGACAAAATATTCTGTCGTCCTCATGTCCTCGCATTGAAATAGTTTAGCGAGTCTGGCCGTTCTGTCGACGTGATACAAAGTGTGCATGACCACCCGCTAGCGATAGCTCACCTGACAGTAGTAGGTGGACACTGACTCAAGAGTAATGCACCCGAGTAACATTCAATACAATATTAAACTTCCACTAGTTCTAATGAGATAATGTTAGTTTTCAGTCTTGACAGATTAAATACAATGAGGTGTATCGTGTAGCTTTATTAAATTATTACTTAGAGATGGTGGACAATTTTCGAAACAATAATTTACCAAAAAGATATTTACTTTTTTGTACCAAAAAAAGTCATGTCATGAAATGAACACAACCCCAACTAATTAATGGCCAATAAATGTTCAGTCTAAATGTGAATCCACATTATTAATATAGTAAAAAAAACCAGTTTAATGCGACGCACAAATGTGCGTAATGTACATGCAGAGAATTGACGCACAGTATTCATTGTCTCTACATGGTATATAAAACAATGATGGGTGTCTGTTATTTCATCCTTTAATCATAACCACAGTCCACACGATCCATGATTCATTCCAGGATCAATATGTACAGTATACTACAACGAAGTTGGCGGGGGATATAGAAATGGGTTCCGTCCGTCGGTCCGTGCGTCCGTGTGTGCGTGTGTGCGTCCCGAAATCGTTTCCGGAGCATAACTCAGAAACCGTTAAATATTTTTCTACGAAATTTTGCATGTCTATCAGACTCATGCTGAACTGGTGCCTTTTGCTATTTAGGAATTTTAGAATTTTTTATTTTTTACGTTTCGTTGACAAGTTGGACTTGGGTTCTAGAGGGTAGAGTTCGTTTCCGGAGCGTAACTCAAAAACCGTTAAATACTTTCTTACAAAACTTTGCATGTCTACCAGGCACATAGTGAACTGGTGCCTTTTGCTTTTAAGGAATCTTAGAAATTTTTATTTTTTACGTTTCCATGGCAACAAGTTGGACTTAGGTTCTATAGGGTAGAGTTCGTTTCCGGAGCGTAACTCAAAAACCGTTGTATACTTTCTTACAAAACTTTGCATATCTACCAGGCACATAGGGAACTGGTGCCTTTTGATATTTAGCACTTTTAGAAACGTTTCCATGGCAACGAGTAGGGTAGGGTTCAATTCCGGATGAAAGTTTCCACATCTATCAGACACATGCTGAATTGTTGCCTTTTGCTATTTATGAATTTCATGCCATTGCACACGTCATCGCTTGGGTGATTACGGTGCTATTCGGGAACAACTAAATGTGTTATTGACAGTGAAGAGGACGTCTGTCGAAAATCTTAAAATTTTAACTTTGTAACTGAAACCAAAATACAGGATATTGGCAAAGATGTAACAGGGGTAGAGGATTCGCAAGAATTATACGCTACAGCGGTCATGCGTCCGCCAAACCAGCTGTTTCAATCAGAAGGGGTTAACTGTGATTGAAAAAGCCTCTGATTAACCAATCATAATCGAGCAATTTCCAAATTCATGGTAGAATGTCTGATAAAATTCTGAATATTTCTCATGCATGTTCATGACCATCTCCACACGTGTGGGTGGAGATGGTCATGAATATGCATGAGGGCGTCTATTTTTAGATACGGACTTCTGTGGTGTAATGCACACTTCAGTATATGTACACCCCCAATTTTGGAGAAAAAAACGTTTCTACATCGTATCGCTTCAGGTAAATGAGCACAAGAAATTAACTTGGTAAATGAATATGTGAATTTTGCGATAAAAAGTCAGTATTCAAGAGGATTTAATATTTTTTTAAAGCAGAGATAAAATAAACTCATTTAATTACTCCATAAATATCTTTGACCAAATGGAGGAAAACAAGTAAGTAAATGTCGCATCGGGAATAAGAATCTCTCTTTTTCAACCTGACAGTAACCAGTATGTCCTAGAGCTAAAATACATCTCTAATTAACAAAACATTCCTGCTTTTGAACTTTTGTGGAAATTTTTTAAAAAATACACCAGAAATCTTTCAATCTGTATTAATACTGTGTAATGCATGATTGCATACTACTAATGTTCAATTAAATATAGTTCGTAGGTTCGTAAGGATATTGAAGTTGTTAATTAAGAATCGACTGTGTACTTTTTTCGGTTCATTGAGGTATGAATAAAAAAAACCGATTTCTTACAGAAGTTTGCACACAGGTTTTTTCGATTCACACCGCAAACAATGCTATGGCTGGATCGTTTGCAGGCAGAGGTGACGTTGATGAGATTATTTGTATATTCATACATGCAAGACACCATCAATTAGCTGGAATATTGCTGAGTGCGGCGTCAAACAACACACTAACAAAACATGCAAGAGGTCGGTGTATGGTTCTTAGTAGGAAGTGATAACAAGGAGTAGATGGCTTGCAGTATAAACAAGTTTGCTTTATACAGGTAGATTTATATAAGAAGTACTGTGTGGGCAGCACCTAGTTGTAGTGGTTGTTGTGTTGGTGACCCAAAGCACCGACCTTAACCCCAACAGGGCTTGGGGTGGGATCTGCATATTTTTCGTGTTATTGTTGTTGTTGATTCAGATGTTTAAGAGGTCGCCTTCTGCCTTAGCAATTTCGGCTGACCTGTCCCTCTTGGGACCCATGCGTATGAGTGGGGTACACATATCTATTGTGAGTTTTAGTATTGAAAAAAATTCTGTTTTTGTATTGATATGATTTTATGTTACATTTTTAGTAATTGGTAGAATTTTCTTTGCTGTGTTGTTTATATACGTTCGAGGAGCTGAGCATATAGTGGCTTTAGGAGATCTACAACAGATAGACTGCACTCCTTGTTTTAACCGAGCTCAGACTGGGGTATGGTCTCGACATTCCAGTAACAAATGAGCTATGGATTCAAGATGGGCATACCTTAGCATAATGCTTTTTGTGACCGAGTCTCAGGAGTGAGATGGCTACTTTCCTTTCATTTGAGTATGAGTATGGATTTTTGTCGTCTTGGGACCATGACTTAGCCAAGGTCATATGAAACGGATTAAGATATAAACAACACTAATAATAAGTGAGTGAGTGAGTGAGTATGGTTTTATGCCGCTTTTAGCAATATTCCAGCAATATCACGGCGGGGGGCACCAGAAATAGGCTTCACACATTGTACCCATGTCGGGAATCGAACCCAGGTCTTCGGCGTGACGAGCGAACGCTTTTAACCACAAGGCTATACGTCCGCCCCACAAATAATGAGAAGTGACCTAGCTGCACATCTCGTTCTTGATGGCTGTCAGTCAATGTACATTACAATGGGGTTTGAAAATTGGGATGCGCATCTTATAAGTAATGGCAATTAAGTAATTTTAGACACATACATGTCATGGCTACAGGGGAATTAGCCTTTGTAATTAGATGTTCATTCAGACAAAGGATGTCCCAAATTGGTCGCTATGAGACCTCAATGAGCCGAAACAAAAATACACAGTCAATCCTTATAATATAATTTGACAATGAAAACATGTGTTATCAAAAAAACAGTTATATACATCAAAGCAGACAAATATGACGAGATTGATTAACATTCCAGGCGTAGAAATACATAATGTGGCATGACATGAATCAGGTGACTGTTTAATTTATGCACAGAGCTTAACACGCCCACAAAGTCAGTAGCCAATTAACATCGATATCAAACACAGTTCACAGGACCTTTCAATCAAGGCATGAAGAACTGCAGCTATTATGATTGGAGAATTTAAGGCGGCTGATCTAATCAATGGCCGTCAGATCAACATACTAATTCCCTGAGAACTGGAAGACACAGTTGGAAAAAAATTGAGTTAGAAATGAAATGAAACTTGAAGACAGGAAATTTGTGGAACTGAGATTGTGCGATGTCTGACTTTGTGCAGTGAGTGTGAAAGATGGCGGTATTGGTTGTATGTTTGATAATGAAAAACCGCACTGAACGGTTACTAGGTCTGATAATTTCATGATGATACATGTGAGCTGACAGGGAATTCCCCCGACAATCCGTAGTGAGGTTAGTACTCCGCTTCGGTGGGCGTGGCCTAATGTTTTACCTTCATTGGGAAATGAATTCAATTAATATGTGCCCAATTTACCTATAGAGAATGTAGGAATTACAATGCAGACATCGGAAATTCAATTAATAAGTATTGATGGAATACAATGTACAAGTATAAACCTAGACTAATATCTAGTCTCTGAAATGAACATATCGTACAGAAAAAATCAACAACAGTTAAATTATCTTAATAAAAATATAATAAAAAGGAGCCAAGAGATTCTCTTCATTTCCTCATACTGCTGTAATCTAGACTTGTATAAACATTATAGACTTGCATGGGCTGTATTTGATAAATTTGTATCAGGGTCTGTAAGACAGACTAGTATGAACCATATTTTCTTAAGACTTGTTTGATCTATAAGGTAAAATGTTTAACAAATAGATATGTGTCTAGGTAACTGATATATGTGCAACAAACTGTGCTATGGGCCATTTGTATCTGAGGATGGTGCAGACATCTGATAATGTCAGTGGCGTGTTCCGGAGACTCCAAGGTCAAGGTCAATGTGACAAACTAAATATTTTGACTTGACCCTCATCCAACGAATATGGGGGAGGTAATCCTGATTTGCCCCTAAAACTCTAAAAGCACATTTTAAAGATTTTCAGCTTTCTAAATGAGTTCAGAGATGTCAGAGGTATCTTGAACAATTCATGTTCAAAATGTTTGCGAGGCTAGTTGAAAGGAAACATACACATTATAACAACTTGTTCTCTGTGGGCTGTAACTTCCGGGTTTAACACTGTTAGCAGGTGACACAGTTAATGAACTAAAGTCGTAGCGACCGAATGACAGGCAAAACTATGAAAACTATTATGATGGCAATCCAATGTGTCAGGTCAGCATTTTTCGATAAGAGGAGGTCAATCACACTTTGGTGTCCATTGGCAGCTGCTATCATTATGGGTGTCCATCCGTCCTGTCCTCTAATGTTGATATTAGAAGGTGACACAAGATGTTGTACTATAGCTATGTCACCACCCTCACAGGCAAGATGAAGTAAACTATCACCATTGTTGTTCACCAGTGACAGGTCAGCTTCCTTTGCTACCAGGAGGTCAAACACACTTTGGTGTCCACTGGCAGCTGCTATCATTATGGGTGTACATCCATTCGGTCCTCTAGTGTTGATATTAGAAGGTGACACAATATGTTGTACTATAGCTTTGTCACCACCCTCACAGGCAAGATGAAGTAAACTATTACCATTGTTGTTCACCAATAACAGGTCAGCTTGCTTTGCTACTAGGAGGTCAAACACACTTTGGTGTCCTTTGACAGCTGCTATCATTATGGGTGTACATCCATTCGGTCCTCTAGTGTTGATATTAGAAGGTGACACAAGATGTTGAACTATAGCTTTGTTACCACCCCAACAGGCAAGATGAAGTAAACTATTACCATTGTTGTCCACCAGCGACAGGTCAGCTTGCTTTGCTACCAGGAGGTCAAACACACTTTGGTGTCCACTGGCAGCTGCTATCATTATGGGTGTACATCCCTTCTGTCCTATAGTGTTGATATTAGAAGGTGACACAAGATGTTGTACTATAGCTTTGTTACCACCCTGACAGGCAAGATGAAGTAAACTATCACCATTGTTGTTCACCAGTGACAGGTCAGCTTCCTTTGCTACCAGGAGGTCAAACATACTTTGGTGTCCATTGACAGCTGCTGTCATTATGGGTGTACATCCATTCGGTCCTCTAGTGTTGATATTAGAAGGGGACACAAGATGAGATACTATAGCTTTGTCACCACCCTCACAGGCATAATGAAGTAAACTATAACCATTGTTGTTTACCAGTGACAGGTCAGCTTGCTTTGCTACCAGGAGGTCAAACACACTTTGGTGTCCATTGAGAGCTGCTGTCATTATGGGTGTCCATCCAATATGTCCTCTAGTGTTAATATTAGAAGGTGACACAAGATGAGATACTATAGCTTTGTTACCGCCCCTACAGGCAAGATGAAGTAAACTATTACCATTGTTGTTCACCAGTGACAGGTCAGCTTGCTTTGCTACTAGGAGGTCAAACACACTTTGGTGTCCACTGGCAGCTGCTATCATTATTGGTGTCCATCCCTTCTCTCCTCTAGTGTTGATATTAGAAGGTGACACAAGATGTTGTACTACAGCCTTGTTACCACCATGGCAGGCAAGATGAAGTAAACTATCACCATTGTTGTCCACCACTGACAGGTCAGCTTGCTTTGCTACTAGGAGGTCAAATACACTTTGGTGTCCATTGTCAGCTGCTATCATTATGGGCGTACATCCATTCGGTCCTCTAGTGTTGATATTAGAAGGTGACACAAGATGAGATACTATAGCTTTGTTACCACCCTCACAGGCAAGATGAAGTAAACTATCACCATTGTTGTTCACCAGTGACAGGTCAGCTTGCTTTGCCACCAGGAGGTCAAACACACTTTGGTGTCCACTTGCAGCTGCTATCATTATGGGTGTCCATCCAGTCTGTCCTCCAGTGTTGATATTAGAAGGTGACAGAAGATGTTGTACTACAGCCTTGTTACCACCATGGCAGGCAAGATGAAGTAAACTATCACCATTGTTGTTTACCAGTGACAGGTCAGCTTGCTTTGCTACCAGGAGGTCAAACACACTTTGGTGTCCCACGAAAGCTGCTATCATTATGGGTGTACATCCATTCGGTCCTCTAGTGTTGATATTAGAAGGTGACACAAGATGAGATACTATAGACTTGTTACCCCCCTCACAGGCAAGATGAAGTAAACTATCACCATTGTTGTTCACCAGTGACAGGTCAGCTTGCTTTGCTACTAGGAGGTCAAACACACTTTGGTGTCCATTGGCAGCTGCTATCATTATTGGTGTCCATCCAATCTGTCCTCTAGTGTTGATATTAGAAGGAAACACAAGATGTTGTACTATAGCTTTGTTACCACCATTGCAGGCAAGATGAAGTAAACAATTACCATTGTTGTTCACCAGTGACAGGTCAGCTTGCTTTGCCACCAGGAGGTCAAACACACTTTGGTATCCAAACCAAGCTGCAATCATTATGGGTGTCCATCCATTCTGGCCTCTAGTATTGATATTAGAAGATGACACAAGATGAGATACTATAAAAGTGTCACCACCCTGACAGGCAAGATGAATTATTTCATTTCCCCTTTTGTCTCTGTGTTTTGTGTGTGATATTGATTGCAATACCTCATAACACTCATGCGATCCATTGTAAGCAGTAACCATGAGTGGAGTCATCCCTTCGTCATCAATAGAATTCATTACAACTTGCTTCACTTCATCATGATAGAGTTTGCTCTTGTGTTTTTTCAGAACCTTTAGTGTGTTTTTATGTCCAAACGTGCTTGCTATGTGTATAATGTTTCTCTTGCTCTCATCAGTAGTAAGCACATCAGCACCATGTTCTATCAGATACACAAGTGTTTCAGAACTCCCAAATGCAGCAGCCAGCAAAAGCCATCTGTTCATGGTTAGAATAATGTCTGGATTTTCACTCCTGGGTATAAGCCACTTCAATACTGTCACGTTGTTGTTCACCACACAACTTTCCATGGATTCATTGATCTCTGTTCGAGTAAATTCTCCTCCAGTTATATTTTCTATTTCTAGGACAATCTCTGTACAGTGTCCAAGAACAGCCCAATTCAAAAAGCAATACCCCATATCTCTTTTGTGAAACCAACAGTCATCCAGGGATCCAACACGTAGTTTATCAAGCAGTTGAAGAGCCACCTTTTCTTGTCGGAGGATCGGGTGTGTCACTGATTTAGAAAACTGCCCCTGCTTGATTGATTCTGCAAATCGAGTTGTCAGGATATCATAGTACTGTTCGGAGACAAATATTAGGTGGAGATGATCATCGATTGTGGTTTCCTCTACTGGTTGTGGTTGGACTCGCTCATATATGAAGTTGTCACTGCAGTGAGTCAGCACAAATGTTGGACTGATGTCATACAATGAACAAGCACAAGCATCATATATGGAAGAATGGGCAAATCGAACAGCATCGCCCCGTGTAAAGAATGTTCCTCTAAGACACTTTGCTGCTTCATACATCCCTAAGCATGACGCTGATGGCATCAACTTTAAAACCTTTCTGACCATGTTGTCCAGTTTCTTGTCCTTGCCGTCTGCTTCCAACGTGGCCAAATCTAACTTATCATCACATAATAGCATCAGAACAAATATGGCGGATCGATCAGTTTTTGACTTCAGGAAGCTGTTTAGTTCTAGCCTAAGATAAGACAGTGGTGTCTCGAAAATGTTCTTTGTATTTTTGAACATAGACGAAAATTCAAAATATAGTTTACAGGTGAGAGGATATCCAAATATGTTTGACTCTTTATCCCACGGTTTGAAGTCGGGTCTATCATCAGAAGTGTATCTATGCAGATTCCGATGGTGCTCAAATATTGCCTGTTTCTCTGCTTGAGTATATCTGTGTTTCTTTTCAGTTGTTATATCCACCCGTGTTGGTCCCTGGAACAGAGAGAATCTCTCATATTGTAGCTGGCCAAGTCCATCATGGAAGTTGTATGTCTTGGATGTGAAGACAACACGAATATCCTTTTTGGGCTGTGGTTTTCGGTCAGGATCTCTACTTGCTATATTTTGACCTCTTTTCTCAGCTTCCTGTTTCCTCGGGGATTCACGCTTCTCTGCTGACTTTCTGCAGTGTTTCAAGTGGCTATCAAGCTTATTGAGAAATGTTTTCAGCTGTGAAACATCGGTAGATAATCCAACAGTACCAAACATGTCATCTATGACCAGAAATACTCTAGGTGATGAGCTCAAGAAGCTGTCCAAGTCAAACTGTTCAATCCTGTCCACAAAGGCAAACTTGTACCCTCTTCTCTTATACTGTGAACCCAAGATGAGAGCTGCTGTTGTTTTGCCTTCTCCTGAAGCACCACAGATGGTGACATGGCCAAACTCCTTCAGTTTTTGTTTTATAGTCCCGAAACTCTCCGTTTCAACAAAGATTTCTTCAGCATCACTTATTTGGATGTCAAGGGTAGCTACAAATAAAAGCAATCATTATTATACGGTTTAATTATGACATGATTTGACAGTGGTAATGCTCTGTGGTTTTGAAACCTATTTGACTAAAGCTCCACTATCAGATCCCTATTTTCAGCATAGTTGGCTCTTAAATTTCTTCTCGGAAAGTGTTTGTTTGTTTGGTTGCTGTTTAACACCACACTCGGCAATATTCCAGATATATGAGGGCAGTCTGTAAATTATCGAGTCTGGACCAGCAAATCAAGTGATTGACATCATGAACATCAATCCATGCAATTGGGTTCGATGACATGCATTAACCAAGTCAGCTAGCCTGACCACCTGATCCCATTAGTCGCCTCTGACAACAAGCATAGTCACCTTTTACGGCAGGCATGGGATGCTGAAGACCAATTCTACCCCGGATCTTCATGGGTCTCTCTAAAAGGGCCACACGGAGAAAGCTGAACTTTGGCATGTTTGTTACCTCTGATGATGACATCATATTTTGTGTACATTTAGTGTCAGTTATCAGTCATCATTATTTATCATGTTTATGCAGAAGATATTAGATTTTCAATATCAGACCAACACTTGAGATTTCTTTAAACCTTTTTGGGTGTTTTATGTTTCTTTTTCTGTTTTGCTTTGTTTTGTTTGTTTTTTTCCTGTGGGGGTGTTGACATGGCTTATGTTACTTACCCTCACCAACTGTCCCTGCAGCTGTTGGTGCAGTAAATATGTTCTGCGTCTGGACGAGGGTGATGGCTTTACAGGCATCGCCTATCAACAACATTTCAAGGACACAAATGGATTACACTGTTAATATTTAACAAACTATCTACAAAACATCACATGGCAAAAACCCATGTAGCTCACCTTCTTGCATATAGCTTGAAATACTGACCGTTGTCACTGTCATGATGCCGATTTATAGTGCTAGCCCACTGAGATACCATGCCGCAGTTTAAAATGAATACCGACCAGTCCTTGTTTTAGCCCCTAAATGCCGAGCGCCAGGCAGGTTAAACACAAGTACCATATTTTAACGTCTTTTGGTATGACGCGGCCGGGGATCGAATTCCGGACCTTCAGCTCTCCGGGTGGACGTTCCGCCACTAGACCACGGAGCCGGGCGTATCAAATTCAAACTTTAATGAAACCAGTATTAGGTGTACAACAAATGTTTCCTTCTCACGCAACGTGTTCAGGTTTCATGTATTGCAACTTCACTATCCCAGTGGAGATTCCAGGTTGCAATTGGCCCTAAGCAATCAATGCTGGTCATAAGAGGCGAATGAATGGATTGGATAGTCAGGCTTAGGGCTTAGTTGATAGAGTGCCATCATACCCTGACATTTTCGATTGTTGCTCATAATATCAATCACTGGATTGTCTGAGGTCCAGGCTGGAATATTATGTTGAGCAAGAAACAAATCTAAACAATTACTGCCATTTAACTATCGATACGTATGTGTCATATCACAATAAAGTGTATCGTAAAGCCCTAACAATTTGACTATCATTCAATTATGAATAAGTTCCTGTTTCCTAATATACCAATAATGAAAGGCTCTACTTGATGTGGCGAGATCATCGATACATGTAGTAGTAATTTGTTTGTATCTAATTACACACCTACTTTAAATACACATCCGTACTTGTCACTCCCCAGACAATAATGTTTCCGAATATCCCAAATATACATCTTACTTCAAAAGGGTAAATATGCCCTCGTAAGCCTTGTTTAATAATGAACGTTACAAAAATCGTAGTACTAAGATTATAATGATGATGTAACTTGCAGTAACATTATTTTATTGAATGCTTTATTTCTCTTTATACACAATATACATGTGCAAGGTTCAGGTAAATATATTTTACCATTTTTCTGTCCTTCACATTGGTGCCCAAGTTTGATTTAAGAGCGGATGATGTTTAGTTTCCCATTACAAATAAATACAATCACTAAATGATTATTTTTTCAACAGTGGCTAGTCTTTTAAATACAATCACTATATGATTACTTTTTCAACAGTGGCTAGTCTTTTGTATTTAACTTCATAAATCAGTTATGATTCTACCTTGACATTTTTATCCAGATGTTTCAAATCTACTTAGACCATGATGTTGCTGATTACTTCTGGGCAAAATGCCATGTCACCCACACTGCATAGCAGGACCATGTAGAGCACCAGTGCCTGTCAGCCTACATTAGGCCACCTGGTTTAAATTTATGCTTATGGTCAGCACAGAGTAAGAGGATCAATGAGTTGGGTTTGCTCTATTTAAACGAAGTGAAAGAAGAGAAGAGAAAGAATGGTAGTTATAGGATATGTTCACAATGTGAACGACACATATGAAAAGTTAAAATGTCTATTTACATTACAATCATAATATTTACATATATGTTCTATTCTGCATTAAGTGCTTTCAAAATATGTTTTCATATAAATGGCATATCTTTTAATAGGGCCACAATCTTTACTAAACACAGAGGTAAAAGACGCTGGCATTCCAACAGTCACATATGTGTTGAAAATGCTACTTTTTAGCTTAAATATTCAAACTTTCATAAACAATTGTATGTTAACCTCCAGCCCACAAGATAGTTCTGAATGTGACGCACTCGTTCGTGCCCTCTCGGATATTTTACAAACCGTCAACAAATCATCAACAAAGCCTTGCAAAAATAAATCAAATGTACCAAAATGAATAATGGTATGATGTTGAATGTTAAGAGGCAAAACGTAATGGGGACGAAAAAAATCATGGTTTTAATAAGAAAACAATGTATCAATTAATAATAGGGGTCTTCTTTTGCAACACAGGAAATAAATACAAAAGTTACTCAGAAGAACACAACATGTATATAAACAAACTCAGCTGGAACAACTGGAAACCTTATCAAAACAGGAACCACTTCTGGAAACTATTAAATAATAATATAAGAATATATTTATCCTGATCTTGAGAATCTAACAAACCACTCCAGGTATATTTACAACACTAAAAAAAGAAGTATGCATATGTGAAGTCTTAAAAACAAATAACAGCAGGCGATGATAACAAGGAATTAACTTTTAAAATCAATATATCGTACATTGATAGAGCAGTTGGTTAAACTGTTTAATGTCTTCGATAGTCGTCACTTCTCACAGAGTTTTGTCATGAACCATGACCGTAGAATATATTTATCATAAAATAAAAACCATTCTAGATATACAAAGGCAAGTCTAGCCAGCCCCAGCTAGCTCTATTCCAATGAATTCTTGCATGAGAAGGGTGATAAGACTGACCCAAACAACTACAGGCGTTTTGCACTAAGCAGCTTCTTGGGTAAACTATTTTGCACCTTCTTGAATGAAAGAATAATGGTACACATGGAAAAACCTGTTTTACAAGAGCACTGTCAGTCGTGATTTTCAACATCAGATAATGGATTTGTTCTTTAAACATTAATATATTTTACAAAAAGTAAAAAGAAAAGACTATACAGTTGTTTTGCAGACTTTCAAAGGGCATTTGTTTCAGTTGACAGATCACTACTCCTGACTCCTAAAATCTGAGGAAATGTATTAAAATAATATCATAACTATATAATGATATCTCTTATGAAGTTTCACAATCCTTCAACTCCAACATCTGGGTAAGACAAGGATGCATCTTGTCTCCCACATTATTTAATATATTCCTCAATGATCTTCCACTTAATATCAAATCTGAAAGTTATAATATAACATTTAATGGTTTAAACATTTGTCATTTGTTGTTTACTGATTACCCAGAACTGTTTGCCGATTCCAAAGAAAACTACAAGTGAATGAGTTAGTGAGTATGTTTTTAAGTCGCTTTTAGCAATATTCCAGCAATATCACGGCGGGGGACACCAGAAATAGGCTTCACACATAGTACCCATGTCGGGAATCGAACCCGGGTCGTCGGCGTGAAGAGCGAACGCTTTAACCACGAGGCTACCCGACCGCCCCAAAACTACAAATATCACTTGATGGTCTAAGTGTATTTTGAGCAACACATAACCTAAAGATAAATGATGACGAAACAAAATTAATGTTAGTGAAACAAAAATACTAGTTACGGATAGATATAATTACTTAGGAATTACTTTTGAAGCAAATGGTAAACATAAAAGTAGTGCTAAACCTCTCCTGGAAAAGGCCCAAAGGCCTACTACAAGCTTCTACATTCTCCATAACCTACAGCTCTTACTTGCAAATTATTCAAAATATTAGTCAAGCCAGTAATCCTATATAATAGTGAAATCTGGGGTATAGAATCAATCCTCCTGAACAACTCTGATTCATTCATTCATTCATTCATTCTCGAGAAACTGCAGCTCAGATTCTGTAAATCCATGAGTGAAGGATTTGCAAAGCTGATTTACCGCCAACTGGGCGTCGGACAGGTAAGGCCGGCACACCCATACACGAAGAGCAGTCGTGGTGAATAGGTAACACTGCTCATACACTGACATGCATGGTTTGCTCCGTGTTGCGTCGGTATGTCGCTGACAGTTCTCAAGGTTTAATTTCAATGTGTCGTAGTGCTTCGCGCATCTCCAATACAATAAACCTCTCCTGCCTTTAGATTGCCGACTGTATACATGAAAACAACATCAGGGTGTGGGACGAAATCTCGAATGTGATGCACATAACTTCAGCAAGTTATATATCTAAATTAATATATAAATGTAAGCAGCAATGGCAGGTTCAAAGTGCCGTGCGTACAAACGTACGCAAAAATAGTCGGCCATATTCAAATCCTCAAATGGTTTGCTAGTACCAACTCCGTCAACAGTAAGGCTCCGCTTGCAGAATATCGCTCCCATGAAATTCGCGTATGCAAGAGTGTCCAAGGGTGCTCTATATCGATTTCGACCTCTTCCATAATACAATTTTCAAATGGTTTGCTTGTACGAACGCCGTCAAAAGTTCGGCACCGCTTGCGCTTACATCGCCGCTACGAAATTGACGAGTGCAAGAGCATTCTTGGGTGTTCTTAACCAATTACAGACCTCGTCCATATTCTAGAAACTTCAAAGTGCACCGCGATAGGCCTTCATGCGAATACCTAAAATGTCTCCTTTTTGCCAAAAACACAAATACAACACGTGGCTGTAAAGGCCTTGGATAACGTTAGCGCTTGGGGGACAAAATGGCGCCCTATTGGTAAAATGGCTCACGGTCGGATCTATGTATTATCGATCACATCGCCTTGACTTGGCACCGCCATTTTATTTAAAACAATTGCAAGTGATATGAGAGGTGAAATAGGTCAATAGGAGGGAAATAACATGTTGCACTTCCTAAATTATTTACAGCAATGTGTTGAAATATACTAAGAGAATGTACTGTACAATTCAGTGCCATCAACACGGTTTTACTATCTGCATCACAATACTTAGACTTCCCATCTGTAGAACCTTATGACATCATAATATTGATGTGTACTTACGAACAAAAAGGTAATTTTCTCAAGGGATGTCAGTTAGAGTAATGCTTACAGGATATCTGCCTATGAGCTTTGTTATCTCACGTTGAAGTAGTTCAAGTATTATGAGGAAAATTTAGGTTTGGGTACAAATGGCTGGCACATGTAGATAAAAATTGATCTGCAATGGTCCTTGAATTTGCTCTTTCAACCTACTGAAAATATTAGGCTCAACCAATGCCACGTCACCAATCTTTCCCACTATAACCAAATATTTCGCAATTGCTTTGTCATTGTGATGTGGCACAGTGGAGATAAACTGTTTTCAATACTGAGGTTTCAAACTTCGATTCGATACCTGTAAATCCTTTAAATTCAAAACTTCACGCTTTCTATTCCAAATACAACACAATGGAGTCTGCATTATAAGCAGTGCCTCGATGTGGTTAATACGTATGACTTAATTCCCAGGTTCAGGTCTTTGGTATGTCATGTTATGTTTAAAACTTAGTTTTGGATTGAACCAGTTATGAAACTCGGTTCATTTACTTCTGCTTTGTAAGAGAACGGTAAATATACCTGAGTTGGCGCTCATCGTATTTTCTTCTGAGGTGATGACCTCAATCATCTGGTCATCCTCCTCCTGTGGCAATGACACACGTGTGACATCACTTGAACTGGCCATCTCAGTCTTAGTTCTTTACACAGCTTCGTCATGCAGGGATGAAGTTGTCATTTTCTGGTCCATCTGAACAAAAAAGCAATTTTAATGTAACACATTAATGCAACTGTTTATGCACTTGGGATGGTATGGTCTTCCAGGGACTTATCTTAACCTGCCCAGGGATCGATTTTGGACAAAGGTCTGCAGAAAAATTCAGAAAATAGTCTCAAACTGGAATTAAAAATTTCCCATTCATAACTCAAGTTACTTTGTAGTGTTTCACTTGTATCATGACCAATAAAGCAGAACATATACGAGTGATCTGACAGGTCAGTCATGTCAATATGACCTCACAAGAACACATGCATCTCCTTGGTTATTGCGTAATCACTGACGATTAAATATGACATGTAATCAACGTACAATTTAAAAGGACATCATTCGGACGTGTATCAACAAGATTGAACAAAATGGTTCCTCTCTTCCCGCCCTTACCAGTTCAATAGAAACTTTGATAAATTTAGTGACACAGCCAGATAAATGTGAAGATGACTGTTCCAACTACTTTTGTCAACCACGTGTGACACCGCACAAACAGTCATAGTCAGGAATACTTGACCAGACTGAGCTGAATAGACTAAGTGCTTGGTGAGGTGAAGTGAAATGGGGTTTAACGTCGCGTCCAAGATTATTGCACTTATATAGCGACGTGCATGTACGTGTGTGTGTTTGTGTGGCTGCTTGTACTAGTCCGGACTGATGCCGATGTATAGTGCCGCAGTTTAACATGAATACCCCACTCAGACACAGTATACTGACTCCGAGCCGACCAGTCCTTGTTTTAGCCCCTTAATGCCGAGCGCCAGACAGGGTAACAACAAATACCATCTTTTAACGTCTTTTGGTATGACGCGTTCGGGGATCGAACCCCGGACCTTCCGCTCTCCGGGCGGACGCTCCACGACTAGACCACGGAGACTAAGTGCTTGGAGAGATCCCTGATACTTGAACTTGTTAAAAGTAGGAGCTGGTTTGAAGCAGAGCCAGGTGATTTTGGTTGGCAATTTGTAACCATCGGTGATTCCTGGGTTCACTACTATGAGCTATGAGGGTCTATGGTGATCTTGTTTGCCTACAGCTGTCAAAAAGCTTCTTTCGAATGTTGTGTCAAACATATTGCAATATCTATCGCAATACAGCTCTCCGTATTATTTTGCTAAACCATTTATGTGTCAATACGCCAACCCTATGAAAGTGTGGTACAACAGTCTAAAGAACTGATCGAAAAATATATCTGTACTAGGAAATATATTCCAGACATGGTGCCTTCTAATGAACCACCTATTTTGAAACACTAATTCCAAACCCTCTCTTTCTCTACGCATCAGATCTTACTAGAAACCAGTAAAACCCAAACCCGACATTGATATAACCGTTTATTAAGAGGCTATGACGAGTACCTTCAAAAACAATGGTCAATATCCGTGATAGGTTTATGTATAAGACTGTAGTTAAAACTGACCGACCCGTGAAGATCCGGGGTAAATTAAGTCTTCAGCAACCCGTGCTTGTCGTACAAGGCGACTATGCTTGTCTTAAGAGGCGACTAACGGGATTTGGGTGGCCAGGCTCGCGGACTTGGTTGATGCATGTCATCGATCCCAATTGCGTGGATCGATGCTCATGATGTCACTCACTGAATGGTCTGGTCCACACTCGATTATTTACAGACCGCCGTCATATAGCTGGAATTTTGCTGAGTGCGGCATTAAACAACAAACAAACAAACAAACAAATAAAACTGACCAATAAAGAAAGGTTTATAGGGGTACAGGAAAGGTGCCTTGTTCTCTGCATGTACGAGGTTTCAAGACTATCTATTTCAAGGGAATAGGGAAAAAATGTTGATGCGAACAACATTTTAAGTTCCAATTGCATACAAATGTTACATTCATCAAGGGCGGAGCCAGCAATTTTTAAAAGGAGGGGTCCAAAATTTCAAAATCCTCTCTCAGATAATTCAACTGCCTACAACAGACTACACTTGGTTTTCAAAGTAGGGGTGGGTCCCGACTCCCTGGTGGCAAGGAATCCCAACACAATGTTTGTTCTGAAACCAGCATCTCAAATCTGCATGTTGCTCCCAATGTAAACTGAATATGTTTCCCCTGATAAAAACAAACAAAACCAGGAGTACTTTTTTGAGAGAGCTGGGCGACTCTGCGGCCATCTTTCTAAGCATAATGTTAATCCTGAAAAGCCATCGTATCAGTCCGACACAGGATACTGCATAGTGACCAAACATACCCCAGAAACAGTTTTAACTTCATATACTTTCTTGTGTCAGAGATGTAGAAAATGTAATTGAAACTGTATCTACATTCCATGACCTCGACTTATAATCTTTCAGTCAGTGAAACTAACTATGTTTTATTCACACAAGAAAAAGAACATTTGCTCAATAATATAAAATCCAAACTGCTATTTAAATATACAACGTATTATATCATACTAATAATGTAGCAAGAACATCTATACTCACTGTGCATTTGCAGCGGACTACGCCCAGTCCTAGAGTGAAGATTGTAATGTGGTCAGGCAAGTTTCATACAGGTGCAATGCATGTGACCACCAGCTTGTCTGTAAAGAATCAGATACTGGGATTTTCACAAGGCTGAATCGGTGCAGGTATCCGGTTACTATGAAATGCAGCCAAACAGGATATATCACCAGCAGCTTCAACAAAACGCACGTAGGCAGTGCAGCCATCCGTTACTATTACATGCAGCAAACCAGGTCACACATCGTAAGCACCTCATATTCAAGTGGCCTACTAGGGACAAAGTATACCCTAAAAATCACCATAATATCATATTTCAAAATCCTTTGGAAATAGAAATGATTATAATATACATGTCAAGGAACATTCACCAAAGAATATTTGAATCAAATTTCATTATCATACGTACATGTCAGAATGATGAGATGTGATTGGTTCACGTGATCCTGATAAAGTACGATGTCTGCCTTGGATGGGAATACATTTTTCAAGGGGCGAATAAGTCCCTTCCACCCGCTACGAGCAAGGGGATGTATGCGTCCCTCGTTAGGTTTTATGCCACTGGTCTACCCGGACCCTTGGTAAATCACGTGATGTATTGTTTAATTACAGTAACAACATGAGTCGCTTATGTTTGCATTTCGTTCTGACTTTTATACGTTTGAGTAAAGATAAAACTTCAGTCAGCTTCGTGTTATACGTGTATCCAAATAGCATTTGCCATTACTCCGGTGACACGATTCCCAATTAGACATTTCGCTTCCAACTCTTGAGACCTACAGAGTATAGCCGTGTACTCATACTCATTGAACATGCTTTCTGCACCTGATGAAATACATCTTTTCGGGAACGAGTAGTCCACAAACTGATACATCTGAACACTCATCAGATTTAATGATTTAATTTGGCAGGCTTCGGTTATGGACATCCATTTGATTTGAGGGTAGGGTTTAGCACGAGCTTTTTCAACCGTCAGACTGTCAGCCCCCATCACGGGTGTAACGCTATTACTCATCCCAACATCACATGGTAACCCGAGGTGACACTGTGGAGGACGGCACATCATATCATATATACTTATCTATAATATATATTAAGTCAATTTTTAACAATGAGTGCAAATTAGATCAACAGTACAGTCGCCATACCCTTTTATGTCATTCGTGACCTACTCGTGTTTTTACGGGAAAAGCCGAAAGGCAATTGTTTGTTACGGAGAGTATTTGTGACCAGCTCGTGTTATTCCGGGACAAGTCGAATAGCGATCGTTCTTCTCTCGTGGCCTTTTTGCGACTGAGTTCCGTCTAAGCGCAAACGGGCATCGCTAAAAGAATTGTCAACTCGTTGGGTAATGATTCACGTATATTTCCCCCATATGTGATATATATTCCCGATGCTACTGAAAACACATTAGGACTTACATTATTATACAATATAGTTGAACACATTTTGATGTATCTTTGGTATATTTATAAATGCAAGATCATATGTAAAATCAAAAATTATTCCTGAGGGATTCTTTGGCCGAAGTAATTGAAGTCATACGCGCATTCTGATTGGTTTGTCGTACTTTCGTACATAACATTCATCGATAGGGGGACGAGTCTTCTTGTAGGTTACGGAAAGGGGCGAGTGGTGACGAGTGTACGGAAAGAAGCGAATGCTCTTGACTCAAATCAGTTCAATGATGCCCATATGTAAGTAACAGAATTAGCCGAATGGAACCGAATAGATGCGAATGGTGACAAATGCCATTAGGGAGCATCCATTTTATTACTGTTGGGGAGAGATTATTTAATGAAAGGTTTGCTCAGAAAAATGAATAGTTTGTTAGCAGTTGTTTTTGGAAAATCCCTAAATTGTTGTGTTAAAATGCATATATTGTTTGATGGTGCTCAGTAAATAAACAGCTAGTCAAAAAAGATTGTTCTCGAAAAACACCCCCTCCTGACAAATCAAATGGATGCTCCCTTAGATCTGTTTAGAGTTATCCGCCCTTGTCCTAAACCGCGTGTTAAATTAGATTAATGGGCGTAAAAGAGAAAGAAAATACCTAATGTCTTTACTTTACGACACATAGATATTCTATATAGGCGTGTGTTTTCATCGTATTCACCGAGGTACTCTTTGCAAGGTACTTACTTTCCCTTGTGAAACTCTGCCTGAGTGCGTGCCCCGATACCCCGTCAGATGCCCTCGCCATGTGGCAATGACCAATGCAAGACAGGAATACTTTACGAGGCAAGCGTAATATAACAAATCAAATATAACAGGTTAAAAAAATATTTGAAACTATAAAATATATAACCATGAACCTAAAATGATACCATCAATAACCACTATGACGAGACACTCGTGAGGACGACGCTAAAGTCTAAACAATAAATTTGATATTGCTTCGCCTTTTAGTTGTATTGATTGCTGGGTCAAGGTCAAGGTCACGTTTCCGCGATGGTTGTGTCACATTCGAGAGTTTTATTAGTACATATTTAAAAAGGGATTCCAAGATATATGGATTGGTTGAATACTTGAGAAAGCGCAATACTTTGCCGCGGACAGTACTAGCTCTTTGTTGGTATGGGAGACTTTAAGTCTATCAGAAAGCCAGATTGTTTTGCAAGGCCTAAGTTTTCATAAACGATACATGTTAAATCGACACAGAGTGTTTGCTTTATTGACATTTCTTTGATTTATATGCGACTAAAGTGAATATTGATATGCGGTATATGGTCATCATTGTCGTAAAATGACCACGTTAGTGGGGCCGGGCTGTAATTTCATAAACTGACACGTGAGTGGGGTGTACATGTTTATAGCCATAGGACAAGATATACGACCAGTTGGAACATTCTTGCTGTGTCTTGCTTCCAGTAGCACCCCCAAAATCCCTAATCCCAACCCCTCACCCCAAAACATACTGAGTTGTGCAAAAATATAATGCAGTGATATCTGAAATTTTAAGGTATGGTTTGTAACTTGTGAGTTTGATAGGATAGGACAGACAATAACTGGTGACACGAAACGAGTGAGTGAGTGAGTATGGTTTTACGCCGCTTTCAGCAATATTCCAGCAATATCACGACGGGGGA
The DNA here is from genome assembly GCF_023055435.1 of Haliotis rufescens. Taxonomy (NCBI): domain Eukaryota; kingdom Metazoa; phylum Mollusca; class Gastropoda; order Lepetellida; family Haliotidae; genus Haliotis; species Haliotis rufescens. Next base: position 7,309,723 of record NW_025964223.1, read on the forward strand.
CACCAGAAATGGGCTTCACACATTGTACTCATGTGGGGAATCGAACCCGAGCCTTCGGCGTGACGAGCGAACGCTTTAAAAACTAGACTACCCCACTGCACCGTAACGAAATGGAGTAACAGACATGATGAGTGATTGTTATGTATCGCCACAGTCAGCAATAATCCATTTCAATTACTGCGGCCTGTAGGTAGTCGAGTTTTGACCAGATAAACCAGTGGTTGATATTATGAGCAACCCTGGCAAGCCTCGGAGGCTGTCCCCCACACACATACATGCGTGCACCCGTATCTGTGTCTATGAGTATGATCCAACACACGGTCGTGATGAGTGCAAAGGAATGAGTAAATAAACGTACAGAATATATCATGACGGCATATAAAACATCGAGGCTTGGAAACCAGTCGTCGATAGCATGAGCACCACCGTGGAATGATTGTGACCGGCATCTCACGCAGTCAAACATCGGACTATCTTATAGCTTGAATAGTTGGTTTGTTGTTTAACGCCGCGTGATTGACATCATGAGCATCGATCCACGCAAATGGTACACGATGACATGCATCAACCAGGTCAGCGAGCCTGACCACCCGATCCCGTTAGTCGGCTTTAATGACAAGTATAGTCGCCATTTACGGCAATCACGGGTTGCTGAAGATCTACTTATTCTACCCCGGATCTTCACGGGTCTATAGCTTGAATAGGGGCGATAGGGTTACGTAGCCTAGTGGCCTACGCGTTCGCACGTCATGCCGAAGACCCGTGTTCAATTCCCAGACCTGATAATCCAGTGACTGACACTATGAGCATCAATCCACGCAATTGGGAAACGATAACATGCATCAACCAGGTCAGCGAGTCCCGCCACCCGATCCCGTTAGTCACCTCTCACCTCTCTATTATGGCAAGCATGGGTATTTTATATATACATTGGTCTCCAGTGAGACCCATGCTGTTCTCAGTGTCTCCAGTGAGACCCATGCTATTCTCAGATGTCTCCAGTGAGACCAATGCTGTTCTCAGTGTCTCCAGTGAAACCCATGCTGTTCTCAGTGTCTCCAGTGAAACCCATGCTGTTCTCAGAGTCTCCAGTGAAACCCATGCTGTTCTCAGAGTCTCCAGTGAGACCCATGCTGTTCTCAGTGTCTCCAGTGAGACCCATGCTGTTCTCAGTGTCTCCAGTGAGACCCATGCTGTTCTCAGTGTCTCCAGTGAGACCCATGCAATTCTCAGGTATCTCCACTGGCACCCCCGCACTGGTCAATGGTCTGCACGTCAAGGGATGTTTACCTAATCATCGCTGCTCATATATAGCAGTGTGGATGTTTGCTATTGGGTCTCATCTGCAATACGAGCATACCTCTAAAGGAAGCAATCAAGCCTACCCAAAGGCTGAAAAACTTAAGGTAAGACGTGGTCTAAATACGTCACAGTGGAATTACCCATTTGCACACGACACGAATTTTATAACTCCTACTTTGGACATATATGCAGAGAAAACCAAAGACGCTGAAAATAGGACGATAAGCTCGATGTCTGAATGCCTTTAACAACCCTTTAGCCTGTAATCCTTTTTTCGTTTCAGTTCATATTCCCGGGCATTTCGGGGACGGCAGTTGCGTTCAAGCGCCATAGAACATCAGTGAGTTTAAAAAAAACGTGTTTGAACCAATGCGGCGTGAATAATTCAATAAATCCTCCCTTCTCATTAAAAAACTTGTTTTAGGAAAAAAAAAATAGTTTACACAGTAAAATCCTTAATATTTCTTCAAGGGGTAGAAAATGTTCAGACAAAAGTAAAACTAGGGAAGGGGAGGGGGGTGGTGGTTGATGGATACATATCTTGGATATCCCAGTACTCACCGACCCACCGAACCTTAACAATCAACCCTCACGTATTTGTCGCGTGTCTTCAGGTCTCTATCCACGTCGGCATCATGTTCACGGCGTTGCTGGCTGGAGGCAGTTGCTATGGTTACTCCATTGAACCGGTGTATTTCAATAACTCAAAATGCACGTAAGTATCAGTAAATATTCGGACGGCTTTACTACCAAACCACAGGATGATGAATCACTGACAATCTGACAATCTCTTATGATCTTATGACAAGGAGCACATGTGTGACATGTCTGCATGGCTTCACGCACAGCGCATCTAAAAGGAATGGTTGCATAGTCGTACACTTATTTGTAAATGCAGGTACAGTTTTGAATGTTGATGTTACACTTTTAATATTTGTTGGAACAGTTTTAATAATGGTTGTCGGGGCAATTTTAATAGTAGTTTGTACAGTTTTAGTAGTGTTAACAGCACAGTTTTAATAGTTGCTGGTAGTTTTAGTAGCCTTATTGGTACAGTTTTAATAGTTGTTGGTACTTTAATACTTGTTAGTACACTTTTAAAACGAACTTACGGATATAACGAACTTACTTTTTTGGTCCCGACTATTTGCCATAGTTATGCTGTATATATGCTTATAACGAACTACGGTTATAACGAACTAAAATAAGTAGTCCCTTTGAGTTCGTTATAACCGTACTTTACTGTGTATAATGGCGCATATTTGTTGTTGCTGACATTATCATAATATACTTATACACGACATGAGAGTTAAGTAGCCAACATTTACAAACAATGTATACCAAGACGATGTATAATTAATATGAATTTTGTATTTCATCTCATCTCATATCTTTGCGTCGTTGCAGCGACATATACCGCATTGGTACATGTGACCGCCCCGCTCTCCTCATCATGCATCTGGCGTCGGGAGGGGCGGCCACCGCCTTTTGCCTCTTCGGGCTTCTGCTGTCCTTCTGTGCCTGCAGCAGCGTCAGCGTAAGTCAGATGCTACACACTTTAACAAGGGGACTGGCCATTTGATATTCCGTGTAGAGGGTGGGATGGAGAATGAATTATGTTTTCAGTCGCATATACCGTGACAGATATGTTTTGTTAGTTTGGTGTTAAACGCCACACTCCGCAATATTCAAGCTATATGACGGCGGTCTGTAAATAATCAGGACCAGACAATTCAGTGATTGATATCATGGGCATCGATCTACAATTCGGATATGATGACATGCCTCAACGAAATCAGCGAGCCTGACCATCCGATCCCGTTAATTCCCTCTTACGACAAGCATGAGAAGCTGAAAATCAATTCTAACCCGGATCCTCACGGGTCCATGATGGGTGTTCTTTAACTTCTTTAAAATAGTGTATTTTCGTTATTACATAATACAACAATCGTTTTTGAGATGGGTTTTAGGTTAAACCTTTTGGGAGCATTCGGAAAGGTATGAATATTGGAAACGGCTAAATGAAGAGTCAATATTTCAACAGTTGTGACTGACACCGAAACACATGTAGTTGCCCTGAACTGTGGATACAACACAGCTTGTGCTATTTGAATACTCATGGTCACGTACATGCTGATTATGCAATTCATCCGACACTGATATAAATATATCTACTTTTTTCAGAAAACCTACGCCCAAAGGGCGCATGACCGTGAATTAGAATCATACGAAGAGGCTGAGAAACAACGTCAGGCGAAAATTAACGCTAAAAAACAAGCGTTCACTTATCAACCTGCTATCACAACTATCTCGGAGAAAACCCCAATCGGAAATGACGTCATTACGCCTGCATCCAATGGCGTGAGCGTAGTAGAAACCAAGCAACCAGTGGACGATGTCACGAGGCTCTGAACACCAAGTGTGATCGCTGATAAACTAGAGATGTGTATATTGAGCCTGGAAAGTCCAGCAAACTTCAGTCTTCATGGGCGTCTCCCATGAACACATATTTAGTCCAGATTTGACATTTTAATTCTAATGGTAATCGACATAATTGTTTCAGAAAGTGCAAGCGTGGAAGTCCTGGTGGCTTTGAATCCTGTTTTTCAAACGACAATGTCTGTAAACATTTTAATTATTTAGATCATTCTCTCAGTAACTGATTACCGCGATGTCTGACACTGTAAAACAGGCCACTTCTAAATTTCACCCAGATCAAGATTATGGAGATATTAAAATTCACCAAACCGTGGAATGTTGACGACTTTACGGATACTTGGTTCGAGGTAGTGGCCAGTCCATCCATACAAGACTATTCAGATCATTCAAACTCCATGTTGTTGCCCTGCTCAAATCTATCACACCGATCAAATCATTCCAAAGCTAATGATAACCATATTTACATCATCATCTACGCCGTCTTGAAATGGGCACCACCTACGTTATGCAACTCAATACAGAAAGTTCAAAGATAAAACGACCCGGGTACTTAACTGGCAAAAAGCTGTAGACATACCTAAAGGAAGCCATTGAGAGATAATCAGTGCCTTGAAGTTCTAAAGTAACACGTGACCTGACCCGTCACAATGGAATGCCCTTCTGCACACGACACCAGCCTTATACAACCAATTAGAAATACATAATAACCAATTGTTGTGACGCTAAAAATAGAACGATAATGTAAGCCTCGTTTTGGATTAAGAAGCGCTCTGAATGTTTTGATGTCTACCCTTAACATATTTTTTTTCACAGTCACCATATCATTACGTTCAGTGAAGTATTTGACTGGCTACCTCGGATATGATCGGAGTTTTAGTTGATCCATTGGTCATTCTTGACACGATGTTGTCATTATTCCAAAACTCAAAAGTATTATTTCGTTTTAAAAAGAATACCATTCAGCGATTGTCAGAACATATTTATTAAATGCCCCAAATTAAACATGTATTACTTCTTGTAGGCGAACAGATCATTTTTTATATATTGTACTTATATATCATCAATATTTGTTATTAATAATGCAGTTTTATAAACCATGTCTTTGTTTGTTTCTAGTTACAGATTCTTAACTGTTTTAATGACGATTATTCGCATTGATAACCATTCTCGTTGCATTTCCTTATTGGATATTGCAACCCAGAACCACAGACCCCAGACAATAAAGGCGGAACGTACAAAATAGATTGAACTTAATGCCTATATAAGTAGAAAAGGAAATCTATACTAAAACTATAGAACATGATTTCGATACATCATTCAATGGAATATATATATAAATGGATTCCAAAAAATATAACCAGACGTTACTAAATAAATATTGTTAGATACTGTCATTTTCTCTTTTATGTCATTTATCGTAATGTACATATCACTTGAGGCTACAACAGTTTGTTTTACGAAATCAGGGCCTGAGCATTATCCCTTTCTGGCCCCGAATCGGGACTTTACTTCACTTAGATCTGATTGCATGTCAGTCTCAAGCTGTTTTTGTTATTAATATATATATATATATATATATATATATATATATATATATATATATATATATATATATATATATAATACCATACACAAGAGTAGTTTTTTAAAATGTTCACGTGACGAATCCGACCTCAACCGGGTGTTGCCGATGATCTGCCGAATGACCAGCCTCGTCAAACATTCGGAACGTCTCGAGCTTTTCATGACGCCGCCCTATTGATCTGTACATGCATTTTCATTTAAACTGTGAGCCACATTGATCTTGCTTCCAAATGAATCTTCGTGGTGTATAGACAATATAAGCACATTTCCTTATCTATTTTGTGTGAATGCAGGGTCGAGGAGTTAATGATGACAAGTATACAAGAATAGATATCGGACTTTCAGAACACACCATGTCGATCTTTATGGCTCTCGGTTTTCAACATACCTATAGTCTAGTTCAGGAATGTAGATATTGGTAGAAGTTTTCGCATGGGTGAAAATGCGTTACATCTAGCGATGTTTATTTTCGATCTTTCATATTGAAAATGTTTAAGCATTGTACTGTTTTGGTAATAAATTTGTAAATACAATCCACAGTGTAGCGTTGTCCGTGGCATAATAGGCTGCCCAGTGTCAGCTGTACATTTTTCTCAACATGGAAATTTGTGCACATCTGGATTAAAATCTTATCTGTATAGTGCACCTAAGACGGTACTTATGACGAAGGGCACGGGTGACCTGTCGCCTAAGGCGCCGCAATTCGCTGTGCAGAGTGGCGTCCCTTAGGCACGTCACAAACTTTTTGATTGTTGGTTCGAATCCCGGTTCGTACCGATTCGTTTCTAGGTTTGGCATCACCATGCCCGTGCTCCTGGGTTTCACCAAAGGGTTGAACGTCTGAGACCTCCCTCACTTCGGGCTTTCCTCCCACAGTAAGCTGACAGGCCGTGATATAACTGGAAAACTGTTTAATGCGGCGTTAAACCAAACTTAATCACTCATTTATCAAGAAGGAAGGTCATATATACAATACACAACGCCAAGCGATCAGAGGCGCCATATCTGTGTAGTCTCTGTGCAGAATTACGTCCCTTGAGAGTGTCAGTATCCGCTGATGGTGGGCTTAAATACCAGATTCCACACCAAATTGACCACTGTTCAAAGAAGCGTAAAACCAAACACACTCACTGAGCAACTGTAAACCTAAGCCAAGGAATAAGACACCTTGAACCGTAACACTTATTTAACAGGTCAAAGTGTTCTCATCACCAATTGTTCGTGATTGAACACATGTCTTCGCTCGTCTGCGCATCATTTAAACGCATTGGGTTCCACTTTGTCCGTTTCCGAGTGTGTGTTTGTGTGCGAGTCATAGAGCTCGTTGACATGGGGATTACGAGTCATAGAGCCCGTTAACATGGGGATGCTTGCACAGCGATGCAGGAACACTTAGGGTGATTTGAAAAGCATCTTTCGCGGACCAGATAACACGTTTATCTGTATGTTTTATAGAATGAAGATATCATGTTAGAAGCAGGAATACAGAATGTTTAACTTGTTCTCAAATATACACTTAGAAAAAGGCTTCATTCCCTCTTTGTTTTTACATATTTCGATCTTGCATGTTTCGCTGTTCAGTTCGAAGACCCGGGTTTGATTCCCGACATGGGTACACTGTGTGAAGCCCATTTCTGGTGTCCGCCGCCGTGATATTGCTGGAATATTGCTAATCACTCTCTCACTCATTCAATGTGATCATGGCAAATTCACGGTCGGGACACCAGAAATAGGCTCCACACAGCCAAGCCTGGGTCATCGGCGTAACGAGACAAGGCTTAAACAACTAGGCTACTCCACCGCCTGGAAAACATATTATCATATTTGACCGCGATAAATCGGGGCTGGCTCGACAGATTGATGCATACTCAATAAATATTGTATATTGCCTTCAGCACAACGTTCAGCAAGTGAATGTTGTTTAACGCCGCAGTCAGCAATGTTGGTGTCTGAGCGAGACAAGCCAATGTTTGATACACAGGAATTCGTTATTGGTCAGTAAATGAAACTCTATATAAATGTATATTTATTGACCAATAACGAGTTCCTGTGGTTTGATATGTTGTGTAACAATCCACACTGTGGAATCCAGATGACACGTAGGCTCTTGCAAGCATGGCGTACCTGGGATCTTGCATGATCCGGAATCCTCGTATGACATGAGAACATGGCACAAGGAATAGAGGATAATAAACTCTGTTGACACTTAACGTGGGAGGTGATCATTGTCAGACTGGCGTCCCGGGTATTCTGCCAAGGGAGGTAACTCCAGTGTTCTGCAGTGTTTCCTATGCCAAGATGTTTCATATATTAAAGATTCCTAATGACATTATTCTTACAAAGGTAATTATATTTCCATATGCTATGTTTCTACCAAGTCACCGAGTCTAACCACCCGATCCATTTAGTCTCCTCTTACGGCTAACATAGGATGCTGGGGACATTATCGTCTTTTGAAACATTAATCTTTATATATAATGAGTATTGTATTTACATGTGGGAATTCAGTCTACCTCAAGCTTATCGCAATGAGAATTTTCTTTCTTATTCACCACACTCTACAGTAATTATTAAAGCAACTCTTTTTTCATTAAAATTTATTGTATTGAAACAAAAGAGTTGATGAGTTATGAATGGACACAATTTAACATACAATTGATGAAAAACATAAAAAACAAACAATAACGACAAATCAAAATCAAATTCCCAACGGTAACAGAAGTTTGTTTTTCCACTTTTGTTTATCATGACGCCTAAATCAGATGATTGAACGGATGTCACCCGCATCCTGATCAGGACTTGCTTGATGTCTGTGTTACATCTGTGTTCAACAGTCCTCGCTAGGTGGGACCACTTTGTGTCTCTTGTTTTGGGCCTTCAGCGTGGCAGTTACTCGTATCCCAGCATGCTGTCAATGTTCAGCCTGTGCTCCATTATAGTCTCGTTAACAAGTAAGCCTGTTCTCCATCAACTCGTGTGCCTGCTCCTCCCTTTAGGAGAAAATCTTGATGCAGCTTTCAGGCTGTAAGTGTCTCTTAGCAGACCGTGCATGCTGTTACTACCACACGTGTCCAGCCTGTGTTCAATGAGGTAGCATCAAGTGCTGGCCTTGCATGTTGAGACTACTATAACAGTGTGCATATCGTGCCCAATCAGTCATAATCAAGCCATGTTCTGGCCTTGCTCTGAAGGAGGACAAATGCACCTCGATGTGGCCACCAGAGATCGTGTCCTTTTTCATTCTCACAGAGGGACAGATGCACCTCAAGGTGGCTGTCATACCGAAAGTTTGGGAAGGTACTACCAGGGAAGTTATCCCCCTTCTGACATCGACTCGACCTTGAACCCTGTCAGCGAATACTGAGTGGGTCCTACTGCCATGCCACTGTAATAAGCCACCACTTGACTCAGGGAAGGAAACCTCAGAAGGCTCGACTTCCCATCAACGTCAGTGGCGCCTAAAATATCCTTGACATGGCTGTCGACAACCATCCAGCCACCAGCAGGGTTCTGCAGCAAGGCCGAGCTTCTGCCATCAAAGGTGATAATGGCTCCCTGGCAGTCCTGGGCGTTGACAACCCTCCCCACAGCATCCCCAAACTCCCTGAGGGGCTGGCCTGGCATCCACTCCCAGGTCAACTGACTCGTTAGGGAGTTCGAGTCCATGCTGCCAGGGTACAGAAGTCCCTGCATCTCGCAGACTCGGCCGCACCGGACAGGCCATCTCGACTGGGAGTCTTCTGGCTCCTCCATCATCTCGTCTGCTGCCAGATGTTTGCTGAGAGGAGCCCAGCTTCCCATGGTGTCGAGGATGGCGTCATGAAGACGGTCCCCCATGACGAGGACCCCGTCAAGTGTAGCTGGAGTCCACAGACCAGCAGGAACAACTGCACTGGCAACAATGGCGGTGAATGCCACCGAGGTGCACTGGGTTCCTGGATGTCGAGATCTGAAAGAAAAGAAACAAGAACTTTTATTCACAGAAGTAACTTTTGAAAGATGAATTTCGAAGTTGTTCTCAAATAAAAAAAGTATTGTTTAAATTCCCTCATCAAAATATGCCTAAAGGGTTGACTGCAATGTTTAAGTAGTACATAATTCTCCAATATTACAAATATTTAGTTTATACACTTCACTTACGGGCTCCACACTTCTGAAATGTGGCCTTGGTGGAAGTGTCCGAGGATGGAGTGTCTGCATTCAGGCTGACCGGACACTTCCACTGTGTCCTTGACCTCTGTAGCTGACTGGCTGGACGTGGGTGGGAGTTCCCTGGCGGTCTGGGCTGTGTGCGCAGATCTTGATGGGAGAAGAGGGTGTTCCCCGGCCGGGGTGCCATATCCAGAAAGAGTAGCCCGAGGCTGTGAGCTGTAATCCCCTGGGGTGGGGGTAAGGAAGCTCCTTAAGTCCAGTATAGGCTTCTGGGACCTTCAATGTGAAGAGAGAGACGTTTAGTTTCAGTGATGGAGTATCGTATCATTATGACGTATGAAACTACATTGTTACAAGAATACTGTATCGATTTGAAAAAACAAAAGTTTACATTACTGTTTTAGTTCTGACGGCTAAAATAAACATCCGAATGGCGGGGAATAATGGCACCATAGCGTTATTGTAAAACATACTAGCTGCCCTAACCTTGATCTCTCGAGGAAAAGACAGCAGTTTATAATTTGGTCAGTTTCGTATAAGGGAGTGCGACTTACCTAGGGCTGGGACGGGTAACTCGGGTACCCGGGTCGGGTGGGTACTGAGTAGGACCCGGGCACCCACAGGACTACCCGGACCCGTGGTTAGTCACGTGATATATTGTTTAATGACCAAAATAATCTAGAACTCCATGGTTACACTACAAATCACTAATGTTCGCATTTCTTTCTGGCTATGCACCCATATCTTCTGATTTTTCATATGATTGAATAAAGATATAACTTAATTCAACTTCAGTGTATGAATGACCAGATTGTTCAATACATGTATCTAAATACGTTTTACCAGGGCTATGCTAAAAATGTTCCCATTCGGACATTTTGAGACATCTCCTGAGACCTACAGTGGGTACCCGGGTAGGATCGGGTAATAGGGGGGTGGGTACCCGGGTAGTAAATTTGGACTCGTCCCAGCACTTCACTTACCCATTCAGGGATCTTGCAGGAAGTTCTTTGATCTTTGTCTCTTTGTAATAATCGCCCCCGTCATCCTTCAAGTCAATTATCATAGTATCAGTTATCAATACTGTTACTGCTACTTGACTGTATGCTCGGCTAATATCAGAAATGTAAAGACTACGTTGTCGTTGTTTACTGTTCGAACAGCGAGCTTGAGTCTGATATATATCACAGTATTATATATGCCATCATGGTATCATTATAAAGTATCAGTTAGTTTCAGTTGTCAAGACTGACGACTAGATCCTCTACAACATATACCACTACACGACAACTACAAATAACAACTGGTAATGCATCGAATCCTTCAACCAATCGGTTCTCACTGTTCGAATGGTATTTGACGACGACTATTAATACTGCTGTTGAACATGGGATGAACTGTTTCTACAGGACCTGGACAAGTTGACATCTTCATTTGTGACTGTGCCACGAGGAAAATTTAAACTTTAATTTGTCAAGCGGAGACAAATAAATATATTTCAGCGTGTTACTGAGGGCTTCGTGGACTTGGAGAGACACGGGTACAAAGGTCATTAGGCAAAAAATATGGTTCGAACACGAAAGCACTAGGAAGACAATAATACTATGAAACCTACCGCTACTCGAAAGGTGCAGCAGAATCTCCGGGCCTGCCGAGAACACCACTTCCTGAGTCTACGGAAGTACGACTGGGGAATGTGGATCTTACTCGCCATTGTGTCCAGGGCAGATGTACCAGTGTTTCAGAGACGTTGGGAATGCATAAAAGATATTAATTCACATACAAATATGCCAGTGGCACGCCACTCACGGCGAATCAAGAGTTGGTGTGAAGTCAAACGCCCCTCTCTTGCAACTCAGGCGACAATCGTGTGACGTCATGAGAAACAACCAATCACAGTGCGTCACTAAGTGGCTCCATACAGCGACATTTCAAAACACCATTTGGAAGAGCTGGTAAGTGGCTCAAAGTCCAAAATCAATAATCTACATTCGGTATTTGAATTAACTTTGTGTCCTTTTTATCACATCTTTAATCTTCCACAAGGTTAAAACGGTTTAGAATCTAATTAAGAAAAAATGTTCATGGAAATACGTGTAAGAGAACAAAACAATTACCCTTGAAACACGCCTTTAATATTATATTATGCACATACAATTACAGTATTACACACTACATGTAGTTCTCCACTGCAAATACACAGAAACTATAGGGGACTAGAAATGGGCAAGTTGCAACCTATTCATTGACTCAAAATCCACTTGTTTGATAAATCAAAACTGATCACGTACATCAATCTTACATGCATTATAGCTAAAATGGATAGAATTATCATAAAAACGCCCGCATGTTATCAGAAATGAGCGAGCCACTGTAACTTGATAATGCCCTCATATCACTTGACGACGGGCCATTATCACGCCCGTTGTTAGGTGACGTCATAGGATAGGGATAGGTGACGTAACGTTCAATAGTGACGTCATCTGGTTTGTTCTATGACGTTTCCATATTTGTAAAAGTGGGTCAGTGACATTCGTGTTGTTTGCAGTAAATGTTTCAAAATCGACATTGTTGTTTCTTTTTATTTGATAACAAATTCCATCCATTTTAGCTATAATAACGGTAACGCTATTTTTCAGGGCATTATCATTTTGCAGAAGCCCTCGGTCTTTTCAACTGCCCTCCTTCGTCGGGCAGTTAATGGAAGACCTCGGGCTTCTGCAAATGATAATGCCCTGGACCCGGTTGTATCAAAGCCTCATTAACTAATGGCTACATTAAACCCTAATGATACATTAAATGCTTAATGCACCATTAGTTAATGGCATCATTAAAATCGGTTGTATCAAACGTTTATTAGCATATCATTATCTAATGATGCCTTAATGTAAGTGTCCTCATTAAGCTGTCATTAAATTCGGTGTTTCCCCTAAATATTTCCCACAATTCCTTGACGTAAACACGTACGCGTTACTTCCGGTCGTCTGTCAAAATGGCATCGTATCCACCTAAACCTAGGAATAGAAACAAGAATTTCGACAGCTCCGAAATTCAGCTATTAGCTTAACAGTAATAAACAAAGCTGGGAAACCATATCCCTTTGATTCAACATGAAAAGAGAAAAGTGCACGCGTTGACAAATACATACAGCGAACACTGTCAACTTATTTCTTCAGTGACAACAGATGGTATCTCTGCATTCTTCTGTATAGTTATATTAAAGCAGAGACAGTTTGACCATTTCAGTTAGTGAAATAGTGCCTTGTGATGTAATCACGGATGCCCCGTCCATCTTCGGGACCTGTATATTGCCCTTCAATGTTACTGTCGTCCTCTCCATCAACATCCAGCATGGGTTCACGAAGAATTATCGCCAGATTATGCAACACAGCACAAGCACCTGTGAAATATAGTATGATTGTTTAAAGGGTTTACAGTATTGTTATCATTCGATTCTTATGTTATATGAAGGAGTGTTTCCCACTGGTGTTAGCACTGTTCCAGCTATATATATATGCGATCTTATATATCGGTTAGCTTCAAATTTATTTCATAGTTACAATGTATATTATTATCTTAAAAAGCTAACCAATGATGGTGCAAACTCTCTCTGGGCTCATCCTGATTTCACCGTGCAGAACATGGAAACGCCGTTTGAGCCACCCAAATGCTCTTTCTATGGTTGACCTTGTTCTTTTATGGGAAGAGTTGAATCGCTCTTGCTCGGGGCTAGATGGCTTTAGATACGGAGTCATCAAATACGGACGACATGCGTATCCACTGTCACCGAGAATAACGCCGTCTTGTAGAGTCGTATGGTGTGTTTCCAGGTGTTGCCGCACGTTACTCATCTTGAACACGTGGCTGTCATGCGTACTGCCTGGCCATCTCGCCACTAAGTTAGTAAATTTACCTACAGATCGAGACAAATGGGGTCAATGTTAATATAAGTCAATATTACCATCGAACTAGGTTCATATAGCAGCCACTGCCATATAGCTGAAACATTGCTGATCGCGGCATTAAACAACAAATGCTGAAATCATATCATACTATAAAGATTTGTCTCATAGCTATTTCGTTTAACAACGTGAATGGTGTCAGGGTCGTAAACATATTGTCCTTGTGACTTTGAAGGGAGGACGTGTATGCTCCATGCACAGGTTTAACAGTGACATTTGATTTGTTATTATAAAATTTTATTTAACACACCTTGGCTGTCACACACTGCTTGAACGTTGATCGAATGGTAGCCTTTCCTGTTGACAAAGGCAGGTTCGTTGTCTGATGGTGCCTGTATCCGTACATGTGTCCCATCGATACATCCGATGACTCCAGGAAATCTAGATATATTGTAGAATTCTTTTCTAATGTCGCCTATATCCCTCTCGGACGGCCAGGTAACAAACTTGGGCACAAGTGACGCAATGGCAAGGGAAACTTTCCTCACAACTCGTGAGGCTGTTGATTTGTCTATCCCTATTGTGTCGCCAGTGATTTGCAGGAAACTTCCACTTGCAAAGAAACGTAGGGCTACCAGAACCTGATAAAATGATTATAAAGAGGCTAATGATAGGTTTGACAAATTTTCAAATATTTCCATAATACTTATATCTACTTTGTTATTTATTTGGCTGCGTTTTCATTATGTCTCACTTAGTAAAGTGTTAATGATTGGTATAAGATGTGCATGCTTTAATTAATTAAAATGTTCTTTTGGCCGGAATCGAACTCGCAAAACTGTTCTCTTCAGTGTGCACGACACATTTAGTTTAAGTCATTAGAGTAACTTCCCCTTATGAAATTGATCATGGCTGACAACGCCAAGTTGAAAACGTATCTTTCTGGAGTGAAGTGAAAGGGATCCATGAATTTACATTACTTTCAATTGTGAAATATATTTACAAGGTTGGTATCATTAGGCTGCACATATGACTTTACCAACACAGACCAGTGAGCTGACCCACGTAGAAGTGCGTTTCATTCATTGTAAAGATTGCCGCTATAACTTTGGCGCTATAATTATGTGTTTATTTCAAACTAGCTGAGTTTCTAGTGACGACGTGTTAATTATCAAACATTTACCTGTAGTTCAACACTAAGTGCGTGCGATCTTGAAGATTTGGGCTGTAATTCATCTCTCACAAGATCGCAGATATATCCGATGCTTGCCTTCCCAAAACGGTAGCGTGCCCTTACTTCTTCCTCGCTCATGGATTCGAGGTGTTGAGTTCGTTTTCTGAAAACACGGTCTTTCCTTGTGCGTCCTAAGCGTTCAAACAATATGTTCGCGGCCATGTTTGTTTTTAATGACACGCTAATGATGCCCCAGAACCTTCATTAAGTTAATGACGCGCTAATGACACCACGACGTCATTAAAACGTTAGTACAACTGGATTTAATGATACATTAGTTAATGAAGGTTTAATGACACGTTAATGCATCATTAAAGTTTGATACAACCGGGTCCTGGACCCGGTTGTATCAAAGCCTCATTAACTAATGGCTACATTAAACCCTAATGATACATTAAATGCTTAATGCACCATTAGTTAATGGCATCATTAAAATCGGTTGTATCAAACGTTTATTAGCATATCATTATCTAATGGTGCCTTAATGTAAGTGTCCTCATTAAGCTGTCATTAAATTCGGTGTTTCCCCTAAATATTTCCCACAATTCCTTGACGTAAACACGTACGCGTTACTTCCGGTCGTCTGTCAAAATGGCATCGTATCCACCTAAACCTAGGAATAGAAACAAGAATTTCGACAGCTCCGAAATTCAGCTATTAGCCGAGTTGGTGGAGAAACACATCTCCATACTTAACAGTAAGTTTTGCAGCACCGTTACCCACGAAAGAAAGAATGCTATTTGGGCAGACATAACTTCCAAAGTTAACGCCCTCGGTGTTTGTCAGCGTACAACAAAAGAAATAAAAACAAAATGGACGAACATGCACCAGACGGCCAAAAGGGAATTCAGTAACAGACAGCTGGACATGAGGAAGACCGGGGGAGGGCCCTGTATTGCCCCACTTTCCACGACGAGTGAAAAGATAGTTGACATTTACAAGGAATGTCCCAGTTTCACTGGACTCACGGGCATCGAATCGGACGATCTAGTGATGCAAATGGGTATGTCGCCTGCGTTCAATAAAATATCGATACACAAACTGTTGTAAGTTTTAAAAAGTACTTTACATGAGACAACGAACAAGTAGCCTAATCAAATCAGCTGCTCATACACGTTGAACAAGGCTATGGGGAATGGGATGTTGCACATGATTTGATGATCATATATCAAGAGGAAATGAAAAAACAAACATTTAACCAACCTTTTTCACAACTATACTCTTTCAGTACAATTGCCGGTTGTGATAAAATACACAGTGCACAGTTTCATATTTTTCATCAGTTCTCCGACCGGCAGCCATTGTGAAACGAGAAGGGGGGCAACTCTCATTACCCCTGTTCCTAACCCAAAAGTTCACGTTGTGTCTTTCGATGTTAAGTTCAAATCTTGACATTTTTCGTCTCCAAATGCATATTTTATGTGAAGCATTTTTACTTTTCAAGAGAGAATTTACTTATGACGACAAAATTGGGTGAAATATATGCCTCATTATATCAAACTAATTTTTTTTCAACGTGGTTGAATAGGACATATGTTATCAAACACAAATTTAACATACAATTCTAATATATCATTTCATTTGGCTATAAGGCTAATGATAATAACACTGGTGCCAACATGAGTAAAAGAAAAACACTTATACAATCAGAATTTGTTTTTGCACTATAGAGGGGTGAAGGTTTTTGTTGTTTTCAATCTACTATTTCATCATTTGTCATGGGTTGGGATAATTATTTCTGTAGAAACGATTTTGTTACCCGTGAAGAAAAATAAGACGACAAAAGAAAATGTATTATCGTGATCCATAGCTAATTCTCACTGGAACCGAAAAACAAATGTAATTAGTTGAGCGCAACAGAGTTGTGTCCCTTTACTGCTGGTTCGTGTAAACCGTACCTCTCCGGTTTCAACAGTGTAATCAAATATTAATTATCGTTATATAACAACTTATTTTCAAAAAGTGTGCAAATAACTTTATGTGTGTGCAGGTACGGAAGTCGCCGATGTAATTGCCACTCCTTCGACTTTACATCTGTTAGCACGGGCTTTAGAAGAAAATGTTGGCGATGTCCCTATTCAGGAAGCGTCTGTGCCGAATTGTTCCAGCTCACAGATCTACCCAGAAGGAGAATTGTCTGTCGACCCATCTGCATTACATGCCGACATCAATACCATGGAAGAGTATGTCGTATTATTTCATACTGGGATCTATCTTCTTGCAGCAGTGCTAACATACATGAAATGCCAAGTCCTTTTCTGCACTCGCCCACCCATTAGATTGTAACACTCAAACTAATTTTGGCCTTTAACATACGCGTATACACCGTAGAATTAATTGTATATACATACGGAGACTCGCATGACCATAATGATCAAATGATACAAAACAATATATTTTTTCAGGCCTTTGGTCCAGACTGTGTCGAAATCAAATCGTGTCACCAAGAGAAAGATCAAACAGGATGACATCACTCGACTGCAGTATGAGGTTTTGCTTGAGCAGAAAAAAAAAGTCATTCAGCAAACTATTTACTTTGAGCTCATGAACAAGAAGCTCCGATTGGAGTTGGATAGCTTGATGCACTATGAATGAAAATGACATCCTCATGTTTGAAATGTTACTAAGAGTTCATTAAAAAATATACAATTAGTTTGATAGTGTGCTACTCAGTGTTGTGTTGTATATTGTATAGCTTCAATTGAACGAACGGGAGATAACTAACAATGTCAATTTTAATAAATTGTTATCCATCTTTTACTTTATACTATATACAAGTAACCAAACACGTATCACTTCGGTAGATTGCTGGGTGCTCTTTACGTATGTAGCTGTCAATAACGATGAGTTGATGAGATAAACCGATCAGTTAATTCACGATTTCGATGAAATTTATATAAACCATATTCAATAAAATTAATGTGATAGACTCATTGCTAAAGATACACAAAGAACCTTACATGCTCACCGTGAAGTCTTGGCGTTGTGCAACAAATTCAAACTCATTGTATGCGTGTAGCGTTTAGCCGTATTTTTCTGAAGGGAAATGTGCACTGTACACTGGACAATATTTACGCAGTAATCTAAATTAAAGTTAAACAAAGCTGGGAAACCATATCCCTTTGATTCAACACGAAAAGAGAAAATTGCACGCATTGACAAATACATACAGCGAACACTGTCAACTTATTTCTTCAGTGACAACAGATGGTATCTCTGCATTCTTCTGTATAGTTATATTAAAGCAGAGACAGTTTGACCATTTCAGTTAGTGAAATAGTGCCTTGTGATGTAATCACGGATGCCCCGTCCATCTTCGGGACCTGTATATTGCCCTTCAATGTTACTGTCGTCCTCTCCATCAACATCCAGCATGGGTTCACGAAGAATTATCGCCAGATTATGCAACACAGCACAAGCACCTGTGAAATATAGTATGATTGTTTAAAGGGTTTACAGTATTGTTATCATTCGATTCTTATGTTATATGAAGGAGTGTTTCCCACTGGTGTTAGCACTGTTCCAGCTATATATATATGCGATCTTATATATCGGTTAGCTTCAAATTTATTTCATAGTTACAATGTATATTATTATCTTAAAAAGCTAACCAATGATGGTGCAAACTCTCTCTGGGCTCATCCTGATTTCACCGTGCAGAACATGGAAACGCCGTTTGAGCCACCCAAATGCTCTTTCTATGGTTGACCTTGTTCTTTTATGGGAAGAGTTGAATCGCTCTTGCTCGGGGCTAGATGGCTTTAGATACGGAGTCATCAAATACGGACGACATGCGTATCCACTGTCACCGAGAATAACGCCGTCTTGTAGAGTCGTATGGTGTGTTTCCAGGTGTTGCCGCACGTTACTCATCTTGAACACGTGGCTGTCATGCGTACTGCCTGGCCATCTCGCCACTAAGTTAGTAAATTTACCTACAGAACGAGACAAATGGGGTCAATGTTAATATAAGTCAATATTACCATCGAACTTGGTTCATATAGCAGCCACTGCCATATAGCTGAAACAGTGCTGATCGCGGCGTTAAACAACAAATGCTGAAATCATATCATACTATAAAGATTTGTCTCATAGCTATTTCGTTTAACAACGTGAATGGTGTCAGGGTCGTAAACATATTGTCCTTGTGACTTTGAAGGGAGGACGTGTATGCTCCATGCACAGGTTTAACAGTGACATTTGATTTGTTATTATAAAATTTTATTTAACACACCTTGGCTGTCACACACTGCTTGAACGTTGATCGAATGGTAGCCTTTCCTATTGACAAAGGCAGGTTCGCTGTCTGATGGTGCCTGTATCCGTACATGTGTCCCATCGATACATCCGATGACTCCAGGAAATCTAGATATATTGTAGAAATCCTTTCTAATGTCGCCTATATCCCTCTCGGACGGCCAGGTAACAAACTTGGGCACAAGAGACGCAATGGCAAGGGAAACTTTCCTCACAACTCGTGAGGCTGTTGATTTGTCTATCCCTATTGTGTCGCCAGTGATTTGCAGGAAACTTCCACTTGCAAAGAAACGTAGGGCTACCAGAACCTGATAAAATGATTATAAAGAGGCTAATGATAGGTTTGACAAATTTTCAAATATTTCCATAATACTTATATCTACTTTGTTATTTATTTGGCTGCGTTTTCATTATGTCTTACTAAGTAAAGTGTTAATTATTGATATAAGATGTGCATGCTTTAATTAGTTAAAATGTTCTTTTGGCCGGAATCGAACACGCAAAATTGTTCTCTTCAGTGTGCACGACACATTTAGTTTAAGTCATTAGAGTAACTCCCCCTTATGAAATTGATCATGGCTGACAACGCCAAGTTGAAAACGTATCTTTCTGGAGTGAAGTGAAAGGGATCCATGAATTTACATTACTTTCAATTGTGAAATATATTTACAAGGTTGGTATCATTAGGCTGCACATATGACTTTACCAACACAGACCAGTGAGCTGACCCACGTAGAAGTGCGTTTCATTCATTGTAAAGATTGCCGCTATAAATTTGGCGCTATAATTATGTGTTTATTTCAAACTAGCTGAGTTTCTAGTGACGACGTGTTAATTATCAAACATTTACCTGTAGTTCAACACTAAGTGCGTGCGATCTTGAAGATTTGGGCTGTAATTCATCTCTCACAAGATCGCAGATATATCCGATGCTTGCCTTCCCAAAACGGTAGCGTGCCCTTACTTCTTCCTCGCTCATGGATTCGAGGTGTTGAGTTCGTTTTCTGAAAACACGGTCTTTCCTTGTGCGTCCTAAGCGTTCAAACAATATGTTCGCGGCCATGTTTGTTTTTAATGACACGCTAATGATGCCCCAGAACCTTCATTAAGTTAGTGACGCGCTAATGACACCACGACGTCATTAAAACGTTAGTACAACTGGATTTAATGATGCATTAGTTAATGAAGGTTTAATGACACGTTAATGCATCATTAAAGTTTGATACAACCGGGTCCTGAAAAATAGCGTTACCCTTATTTTAAATGATGACGACAAATTCAATTTTTCAGTTTCACAAGCGCTAATTACAACGTCCAGATCTGAAGTTAAAAATTAAAATTAAAAATTAATTACAACCAACTGCATGGGGCTAGCCTGATAGTGTTAATTTGCATCCGTGAAAAGACAATTACGGCGGTCAACATTTGTTGAGCGCGTGTGCTCCGTGCGTGTGCATGTTGCTCAACTGCAGGTCTATTTGACATTCACTTACTTATTCACTCAAATTTTCAACAGACAGATTAGTATATTATTTTAATAAACAGTGTAATCAACAACGTGGATAATAGAGGGGATCGGCTTCAGTTTATTTTCTGAAAGATACAATAATTTCATGACAGAGTTGTCTCCCATTCAAATGTTTGACATCATTAAGAGGGGCTTTGTACAGGGCTTATTGTCTGGTGGTTTTTAATTTGCACGTACTTTTGAAAATCAAAAAGCTTTTAATAGTATGTGTACAATTTGCACACAGACATGAAAGGTGTTTTAGAAAATATAACCTAATTAAACATGTAATAAAAACATTTTGATTTTTTTTCTTGGCCCTACATCAAATAACCCAGAGCTACGCTGCCAAGAGAGAGTTCATTTCACTGACTTGTTGTTTAAAGGAAAGAGTTCAAAGTGAATTCAGCATGCAGATTGTAGGGATTGGATTTCATTCGGGCAAACGTTTATAAAACATGAAACGTTGGCCCTACGATATTTAGCCAGCGTTGGACCGACGGTCAAAATAACGATGGCCCAACGTCAGACTGCTATCTGGGCAGCTACTCTACGCTCGATGAGATTGGCCTAAGGGCTGTGCCATATTTTGCCGACCCCCATCCTCACCCCTCGCCTTTATATAACACTATTTCACAGACACCATGACCATCCCTTCCCCCCACTCCCCACCAAAAAAAACACGTTTTCCCCAATTTTCCTGGAGCACTTTAAAAGTTTACATTCCAAGGTAATCCCTGGGATAATTTTTGCGTTGTGGTCAGACTGGGGGCTAGTCTAAGGGGGGTAACTCTGGCCTGTTTAGCTCGGAAAACGAAGTACTCATTTGTCATATACATTTCGGCGCTGTGATTACCGGCGCATGACACCACTGTCACAGGCTAATTTGCGTATCACGTGAACGGACTTTTCTCCAGTAAACAAACGCGCTTATTCTGTTCTCATGGTCGCGTTCCACAAAGCGGTCGTAACTACTATCAATCTTAGTGAGATACATGTACGTCGATTTTACAATCGTCTTGGTTTCGCTCCATTCGTCGACCTCTGTCGGCATCAAACGCGTTCGTAGCACCAACTTCACAGCAAGCGAGAGCGTTGTCCTGGTTGATGAGATGGCTGTTCACCCTTTAACTAAGAAGATTGTAAAATCTGAGTCATTGAGATGGATTGTAGTAACGATCGCTTTGTGAAACTGGACACTGATTTTATATATATTGAGGACGTTCTTCAATGTTTGTTTGTTGTTTAACGCCAAACTCAGCAATATTCCAGCTATATGACGGCGGTCTGTAAGTAATCGAGTCTGGACCAGACAATCCAGTGATTGACAACATCATTGATCAACGCAATTGGGATCGATGACATGCATCAATCAAGTCAGTGAGCCTGATCGCCCGATCCCGTTAGTCGCCTCTTACGACAAGCATAGTCGCCTTTTACGGCAAGCATGGGTTGTTGAACACAACCCCAACTAATTAATGGCCAATAAATGTTCAGTCTAAATGTGAATCCACATTATCAATATATTTCAAATTAAAAAAACCAGTTGAGACATGTGAGACTGAGATCAGGGTTTAATGCGACGGACAAATGTGCGTGATGTACATGCAGAGAATGGACGCACAGTATTCATTGTATCTACATGGTATAAAGAGCAATGATGGGTGTCTGTTATTTCATCCATCAATCATAACCACAGTCCACACGATCCATTATTCATTCCAGGATCAATATGTACAGTATACTACAACGAAGTTGGCGGGGGATATATAAATGGGTTCCTCCGTCCGTCCTTGCGTGTGTGCTGACCTGTCCCTCTTGGGACTCGTGCGTGTGAGTGGGGTACACATATCTATTATGAGTTTTAGTATTGAAAAAAATTATGTTTTTGTATTGATATGATTTTATGTTACATTTTTAGTAATTGGTAGAATTTTCTTTGCTGTACTGTTTTTATACGTTCAAGGAGCTGAGCATATCGTGGCTTCGGGAGATCTACGACAGATAGACTGCACTTCTTGTTTTAACTGAGCTCAGACTTGGGCATGGTCTCGACATTCCAGTAACAAATGAGCTATGGATTCAAGATGGGCATACCTTAGCATAATGCTTTTTGCGACCGAGTCTCAGGAGTAAGATGGCTACTTTCCTTTCATTTGAGTATGAGTATGGGTTTTTGTCGTCTTGGGACCATGACTTAGCCAAGGTCATCTGAAACGGATTAAGATATAAACAACACTAATAATAAGTGAGTGAGTGAGTGAATGAGTATGGTTTTATGCCGCTTTTAGCAATATTCCAGCAATATCACGGCGGGGGGCACCAGAAATAGGCTTCACACATTGCACCCATGCTGGGAATCGAACCCGGGTCTTCGGCGTGACGAGCGAACGCTTTTAACCACAAGGCTACACGAGCGCCCAACAAATAATGAGAAGTGACCTAGCTGCACATCTCGTTCTTGTTGGCTGTCAGTCAATGTACATTACAATGGGGATTGAAAATTGGGATGCACATCTTATAAGTAATGGCAATTAAGTGATTGTAGACACATACATGTCATGACCACAGGGTAGTTAGTCTTTGTAATTAGATGTTCATTCAGACAAAGGATGTCCCAAATTGGTCGCTATGAGACCTCAATGAGCCGAAACAAAAATACACAGTCAATCCTTATAATATAATTTGACAATGAAAACATGTGTTATCAAAAAACAGTTATATACATCAAAGCAGACAAATATGACGAGATTGATAAACATTCCAGGCGTAGAAATACATAATGTGTCATGACATGAATCAGGTGATTGTTTAATTTATGCACAGAGCTTAACACGCCCACAAAGTCAGTAGCCAATTAACATCAATATCAAACACAGTTCACAGGACCTTTCAATCAAGGCGAGAAGAACTGCAGCTATTATGATTGGAGAATTTAAGGCGGCTGACCTAATCAATGGCCGTCAGATCAACACATTAATTCCCTAAGAACTGGAAGACACAGTTGGAAACAAATTGAGTTAGAAATGAAATAAAACTTGAAGACAGGAAATTTGTGGAACTGAGATTGTGCGATGTCTGACTTTGTGCAGTGAGTGTGAAAGATGGCGGTATTGGTGGTATGTTTGATAATGAAAAACCGCACTGAACGGTTACTAGGTCTGATAACTTCATGATGATACATGTGAGCAGACAGGGAATTCCCCCGACAATCCGTAGTGAGGTAAGTACTCCGCTTCGGTGGGAGTGGCCTAATTTTTTACCTTCATTGGGAAATGAATATGTGCCCAATTTACCTATAGAGAATGTAGGAATTACAATGCAGACAGCGGAAATTCAATTAGTAAGTATTGATGGAATACAATGTACAGGTATAAACCTAGACTAATATCGAGTCTCTGAAATGAACATATCGTACAGAAAACAACAACAACAGTTACATTATCTTTATAAAAATATTATAAAAAGGGGCCAAGAGATCCTCTTCATTTCCTCATACTCCTGTAATCTAGACGTTTAGAAACATTATAGACTTGCATGGGCTATATTTGATAAACTTGTATCAGGGTCTGTAAGACAGACTAGTATGAACCATATTTTCTTGAGACCTGTTTGTTCTATAAGGTTAAATGTTTAACAAATAGATATGTGTCTAGGTAACTGATATATGTGCAACAAACTGTTATGGGCCATTTGTATCTGAGGCCGGTGCAGACATCTGATAATGTCAGTGGCGTGTTCAGGAGGCTCCATGGTCAAGGTCAATATGTGACCAAATATATATTTTTACTTGACCCTCATCCAACGAATATGGGGGAAGTAATCCTGAATTGACCCTTAAACTCTAAAAGCACATTTTAAAGATTTTCAGCTTTCTAAATGAGTTCAGAGATGTAAGAGTTATCTTGAACAATTCATGTTCAAAATGTTTGCCAGACAAGTTGAAAGGAAACATACACAGTAAAACAACTTTTTCTCTGTGGGCTGTAACTTCCGGGTTTAACACTGTTAGCGGGTGACACAGTTAATGTACTAAAGTCGTAGCGACCGAATGGCTGGCAAAACTATGTGAACTATTATGATGGCAATCCAATGTGTCAGGTCAGCATTTTTCGCTACAAGGAGGTCAAACACACTTTGGTGTCCACTGACAGCTGCTATCATTATGGGTGTCCGTCCATTCTGTCCTCTAGTGTTGATATTAGAAGGTGACACAAGTTGAGATACTATAGACTTGTTACCACCCTCACAGGCAAGATGAAGTAAACTATCACCATTGTTGTCCACCAGTGACAGGTCAGCTTGCTTTGACACCAGGAGGTCAAACACACGTTGGTGTCCTTTGACAGCTGCTATCATTATGGGTGGACATCCATGCTGTCCTCTAGTGTTGATATTAGAAGGTGACACAAGTTGAGATACTATAGAATTGTTACCACCCTCACAGGCAAGATGAAGGACACTTTCACCATTGTTGACCACCAGTGACAGGTCAGCTTGCTTTGACACCAGGAGGTCAAACACACTTTGGTGTCCTTTGACAGCTGCTATCATTATGGGTGTCAATCCATTCTGTCCTCTAGTGTTGATATTAGAAGGTGACACAAGTTGAGATACTATAGACTTGTTACCACCCTCACAGGCAAGATGAAGGACACTATCACCATCGTTGTCCACCAGTGACAGGTCAGCTTGCTTTGACACCAGGAGGTCAAACACACTTTGGTGTCCTTTGACAGCTGCTATCATTATGGGTGTCAATCCATTCTGTCTTCTAGTGTTGATATTAGAAGGTGACACAAGTTGAGATACTATAGAATTGTTACCACCCTCACAGGCAAGATGAAGGACACTTTCACCATTGTTGACCACCAGTGACAGGTCAGCTTGCTTTGACACCAGGAGGTCAAACACTCTTTGGTGTCCTTTGACAGCTGCTCTCATTATGGGTGTCAATCCATGCTGTCCTCCAGTGTTGATATTAGAAGGTGACACAAGTTGAGATACTATAGAATTGTTACCACCCGCACAGGCAAGATGAAGTAAACTATCACCATTGTTGTCCACCACTGACAGGTCAGCTTGCTTTGACAACAGGAGGTCAAACACACTTTGGTGTCCTTTGACAGCTGCTATCATTATGGGTGTCCATCCATTCTGTCCTCTAGTATTGATATTAGAAGATGACACAAGATGTTGTACTATAGACGTGTCACCACCCTGACAGGCAAGATGAATTATTTCATTTCCCCTTTTGTCTCTGTTTTGTGTGTGTGATATTGATTGCAATACCTTATAACACTCATGCGATCCCATGTTAGCAGTAACCATGAGTGGAGTCATCCCTTCGTCATCAATAGAATTCATTACAACTTGCTTCACTTCATCATTATAAAGTTTGCTCTTATGTTCTTTCAGAACCTTTAGTGTATTCTTATGTCCTAGCATGCTTGCTATGTGTATAATGTTTGTCTTGTTCTCAATAGTAGTAAGCACATTAGCGCCATGTTCTATCAGATACACAAGTGTTTCAGAACTCCCAAATGCAGCAGCCAGCAAAAGCCATCTGTTCATGGTTAGAATAATGTCTGGATTTTCACTCCTGGGTATAAGCCACTTCAATACTGTCACGTTGTTGTTCATCACACAACTTTCCAGTGATTCATTGATCTCTGTTCGAGTAAATTCTCCTCCAGTTATATTTTCTATTTCTAAGACAATCTTTGTACAGTGTCCAAGAACAGCCCAATTCAAAAAGCACTCCCCCATATCTCTTTTGTGAAACCAACAGTCATCCAGGGATCCAACACGTAGTTTATCAAGCAGTTGAAGAGCCACCTTTTCTTGTCGGAGGATCGGGTGTGTCACTGATTTAGAAAACTGCCCCTTCTTGATTGATTCTGCAAATCGAGTTGTCAGGATATCATAATACTGTTCGGAGACAAATATTAGGTGGAGATGATCATCGATTTTGCTTTCCTCTACTGGTTGTGGCTGCACTCGCTCATATATGAAGTTGTCACTGCAGTGAGTCAGCACAAATGTTGGACTGATGTCATACAATGAACAAGCACAAGCATCATATATGGAAGAATGGGCAAATCCAACAGCATCACCCCGTGTAAAGAATGTTCCTCTAAGACACTTTGCTGCTTCATACATCCCTAAGCGTGACGCTGATGGCATCAACTTTAAAACCTTTCTGACCATGTTGTCCATTTTCTTGTCCTTGCCGTCTGCTTCCAACATGGCCAAATCTAACTTATCCTCACATAATAGCATCAGAACTAATATGGCGGATCGATCAGTTTTTGACCTCAGGAAGCTGTTTAGTTCTAGCCTAAGATAAGACAGTGGTGACTCGAAAATGTTCTTTGTATTTTGGAACATAGACGAAAATTCAAAATATAGTTTACAGGTGAGAGGATATCCAAATATGTTTGACTCTTTCTCCCACGGTTTGAAGTCGGGTCTATCTTTAGAAGTGTCTCTATGCAGATTCCGATGGTGCTCAAATATTGCCTGTTTCTCTGCTTGAGTATATCTGTGTTTCTTTTCAGTTGTTAAATCCACCCGTGTTGGTCCCTGGAACAGAGAGAATCTCTCATATTGTAGCTGGCCAAGTCCATCATGGAAGTTGTAAGTCTTGGATGTGAAGACAACACGAATATCCTTTTTGGGCTGTGGTTTTCGGTCATGATCTCTACTTGCTATATTTTGACCTCTTTTCTCAGCTTCCTGTTTCCTTGGGGATTCACGGTTCTCTGCTGACTTTTTGCAGTGTTTTAAGTGGCGATCAAGCTTATTGAGAAATGTTTTCAGCTGTGAAACATCGGTAGATAATCCAACAGTACCAAACATGTCATCTATGACCAGAAATACTCTAGGTGATGAGCTCAAGAAGTTGTCCAAGTCAAACTGTTCAATCCTGTCCACAAAGGCAAACTTGTACCCTCTTCTCTTATACTGTGAACCCAAGATGAGTGCTGCTGTTGTTTTGCCTTCTCCTGAAGCACCACAGATGGTGACATGGCCAAACTCCTTCAGTTTTTGTTTTATAGTCCCGAAACTCTCCGTTTCAACAAAGATTTCTTCAGCATCACTTATTTGGATGTCAAGGGTAGCTACAAATAAAAGCAATCATTATTATACGGTTTAATTATGACATGATTTGACAGTGGTTATGCTCTGTGGTTTTGAAACCTATTTGACTAAAGCTCCACTATCAGATCCCTATTTCCAGCATAGTTGGCTCTTAAAATTCTTCTCTGAAAGTGTTTGTTTGTATGGTTGCTGTTTAACACCACACTCGGCAATATTCCAGATATATGATGGCAGTCTGTAAATTATCGAGTCTGGACCAGGCAATCAAGTGATTGACATCATGAACATCAATCCATGCAATTGGGTTCGATGACATGCATCAACCAAGTCAGCTAGTCTGACCACCTGATCCCGTTAGTCGCCTCTGACAACAAGCATAGTCACCTTTTACGGCAAGCATGGGATTATGAAGACTAATTATACCCCGGATCTTCATGGGCCACGCGGAGGAAGCTGAACTTTGGCATGTTTGTTTCCTCTGATAATGACATCATATTTTGTGTACATTTAGTGTCAGTTATTAGTCATCATTATTTATCATGTTTATGCAGAAGATATTAGATTATCAATGCTGACAGACCAACACTTGAGGTTTCTTTAAACCTTTTGGGGTGTTTTATGTTTCTTTTTCTGTTTTGCTTTGTTTTGTTTTTTTTCCTGTGGGGCTGTTGACATGGCTTATGTTACTTACCCTCACCAACAGTCCCTGCAGCGGTTGGTCCAGTAAATATGTTCTGCGTCTGGACGAGGGTGATGGCTTTAGGGGCATCGCCTATCAACAACATTTCAAAGACACAAATGGATTACACGGATTAATATTTAACAAACTATCTACAAAACATCACATGGCAAAACCCCATGTAGCCATCCTTCTTGCATGTAGCTTAAAATACTGACCGTTGTTCTTCACTGTCATGATGCCGTGTAGTGCTAGCCCACTGAGATACCATGCCGCAGTTTAACATGAATACCGAGCAGTCCTTGTTTTAGCCCCTTAATGCCGAGCGCCAGCAGGGTAAACACAAGTACCATATTTTAAGGTCTTTTGGTATGACGCGGCCGGGGATCGATCCCGGACCTTCAGCTCTCCGGGTGGACGCTCCGCCACTAGACCACGGAGGCGGTCGTATCAAATTCAAACTTTAATGAAACCAGTATAAGGTGTACAACAAATGTTTCCTTCTCACGCAACGCGTTCAGTTTTCATGTATTGCAACTTCAATATCCCAGTGGAGATTCCAGGTTGCAATTGGCCCTAAGCAATCAATGCTGGTCATAAGAGGCGAATGAATGGATTGGGTAGTCAGGCTTAGGGCCTAGTTGATAGAGTGCCATCATACCCTGACAATTTCAATTGTTGCTCATAATATCAATCACTGGTTTGTCTGAGGTCCAGACTGGAATATTATGTTAAGCAACAAACAAATCTAAATAATTACTGCAATTTAACTGTCGATACGTATGTGTCATATCACAATAAAGTGTATCGTAAAGCCCTAACAATTTTACTATCTTTCCATTATGAATAAGTTCCTGTTTCCTAATATACCAATAATGAAAGGCTCTACTTGATATGGCGAGATCATCGATGCATGTAGTAGTATTTTTTTTGTATCTAATTACACACACCTACTTTAAATACATATCAGTATTGTCACTCCCCAGACAAGAATGTTTCCGAATATCCTAAATATACATCTTACTTCAAAAGAGTAAATATGCCCTCGTAAGCCTTGTCAAATAATAAACGTTACTAAAACCGTAGTACTAAGATTATAATGATGATGTAATTTGCAGTAACATTATTTTATTGAATGGTTTATTTCTCTTTCTACACAATATACATGTGCAAGGTTCAGGTAAATCTATTTTACCATTTTTCTGTCCTTCACATTGGTGCCCAAGTTTGATTTAAGAGCGGATGATATTTAGTCTCCCATTACAAATCAATACAATCACTAAATGATTACTTTTTCAACAGTGGCTAGTCTTTGATATTTAGCTTCATTAATCAGTTATGATTCTACCTTGACATTTTTATCCAGATGTTTCAAATCTACTTAGACCATGATCTTGCTGATTACTTCTGGGCAAAATGCCATATCACCCACACTGCATAGCTGGACCATGTAGAGCACCAGTGCCTGTCAGCCTACATTAGACCACATGGTTTAAATTTATGCTGATGATCAGCGCAGAGAAAGAGGATCAATGAGTTGGGTTTGCTCTTTTTAAACGAAGTGAAAGAAGAGAAGAGAAAGATGGTAGTTATAGGATATGTTCACAATGTGAACGACACATATGAAAAGTTAAAATGTCTATTTACATTACAATAATAATATTGACATATATGTTCTATTCTGCATTAAGTGCTTTCAAAATATGTTTTCATATAAATGGCATATCTTTTAATAGGGCCACAAATGTAAACTTTACTAAACACAGAGGTAAAAGACGCTGGCATTCCAACAGTCACATATGTGTTGAATTTGCTACTTCTAGCTTAAATATTCATAAACAATTGTATGTTAACCTCCAGCCTACAAGATAGTTCTGAATGTGACGCACTCGTTTGTGCCCTCTCTGATATTTTACAAACCGTCAACAAATCATCAACAAAGCCTTGCAAAAATAAATCAAATGTACCAAAATGAATAATGGTATGATGTTGAATGTTAAGAGGCAAAACGTAATGGGGACGAAAAATATCAGGGTTCTAATAAGAAAACAATGTATCAATTAATAATAGGGGTCTTCTTTTGCATCACAGGAAATAAATACAAAGGTTACTCAGAAGAACACAACATGTATATAAACAAACTCAGCTGGAACAACTGGAAACCTTATCAAAACAGGAACCAATTCTGGAAACTATTAAATAATATTAGAATATATTTATCCTGATCTTGAGAATCTAACAAACCACTCCAGGTATATTTACAACACTAAAAAAAGAAATATGCATATGTGAAGTCTTAAAAAACAAATAACAGCAGGCGATGATAACAAGGAATTAACTTTTAAAATCAATATATCGTACATTGATAGAGCAGTTGGTTAAACTGTTTAATGTCTTCGATAGTCGTCACTTCTCACAGAGTTTTGTCATGAACCATGACCGTAGAATATATTTATCATAAAATAAAAACCAGTCTAGATATTTGTACAAAGGCAAGTCTAGCCAGCTCCAGCTAGCTCTATTCCAATGAATTCTTGCATGAGAAGGGTGATAAGACTGACCCAAACAACTACAGGCGTTTTGCACTAAGCAGCTACTTGGGTAAACTATTTGGCACCTTCATGAATGAAAGAATAATGGTACACATGGAAAAAACTGTTTTACAAGAGCACTGTCAGTCGTAATTTTCAACATCAGATAATGGATTTGTTCTTTAAACATTTATGTATTTCACAAAAAGTAAAAAGAAAAGAATATACAGTTGTTTTGTAGACTTTCAAAGGGCATTTGTTTCAGTTGATAGATCACTACTGCTAACTCCTAAAATCTGAGGAAATGTATTAAAATAATATCATAACTATATAATGATATCTCTTATGAAGTTTCACAATCCTTCAACTCCAACATCTGGGTAAGACAAGGATGCATCTTGTCTCCCGCATTATTTAATATATTTCTCAATGATCTACCACTTAATATAAATCTGAAAGTTATAATATAACATTTAATGGTCTAAACACTTGTCATTTGTTGTTTGCTAATGACTCAGAACTTTTTGCCGATTCCAAAGAAAACTACAAGTGAATGAGTTAGTGAGTATGTTTTTAAGCCGCTTTTAGCAATATTCCAGCAATATCACGGCGGGGGACACCAGAAATGGGCTTCACACATACTACCCATGTCGGGAATCGAACCCGGGTCGTCGGCGTGAAGAGCGAACGCTTTAACCACGAGGCTACCCGACAGCCCCAAAACTACAAATATCACTTGATGGTCTAAGTGTATTTGGAGCAACACATAACCTAAAGACAAAAGATGACGAAACAAAATTAATGTTAGTGAAACAAAAATACTAGTTACGGATAGATATAATTACTTAGGAATTACTTTTGAAGCAAATGGTAAACTTAAAAGTAGTGCTAAACCTCTCCTGGAAAAGGCCCAAAGGCCTACTACAAGCTTCTACATTCTCCATAACCTACAGCTCTTACTTGCAAATTATTCAAAATATTAGTCAAGCCAGTAATCCTATATAATAGTGAAATCTGGGGTATAGAATCAATCCTCCTAAACAACTATGATTCATTCATTCATTCATTCTCGAGAAACTGCAGCTCAGATTCAGTAAATCCATGAGTGAAGGATTTGCAAAGCTGATTTACCGCCAACTGGGCGTCGGACAGGTAAGGCCGGCACTCCCATACACGAACAGCAGTCCTAGTGAATAGGTAACACTGCTCATACACTGACATGCATGGTTTGCTCCGTGATGCGTCGGTTTGTCGCCGACAGTTCTCAAGGTTCAATTTCAATGTGTCGTAGTGCTTCCCGCATCTCCAATACAATAAACCTCTCCTGCCTTTAGATTGCCGCTTGTATACATGCAAACAACATCAGGGCGTGGGACGAAATCTCGAATGTGATGCACACAACTTCAGCAAGTTATATATCTGAATTAATATATAAATGTAAGCAGCAATGGCAGGTTCCAAGTGCCGTGCGTACGTACAAACGTACGCAAAAATAGTCGGCCATATTCAAATCCTCAAATGGTTTGCTACTACCAATGCCGTCAATAGTAACGCTCTGCTTGCAGTATGTCGCTCCCATGAAATTCGCGTATGCCAGAGTGTCCCAGGGTGTTCTATATCCATTTTCGACCTCTTCCCTAATACAATTTTCAAATGGTTTGCTTGTACGAACGCCGTCAAAAGTTCGGCACCGCTTGCGCTTACATCGCCGCTACGAAATTGACGAGTGCAAGAGCATCCTTGGGTGTTCTTAACCAATTACAGACCTTGTCCATATTCTAGAAACTTCAAAGTGCACCGCGAAAGGCCTTCATGCGAATACCTAAAATGTCTCCTTTTTGCCAAAAAACCCCAATACAACACGTAGCTGTAAAGGCCTTGGATAAAGTTAGCGCTTGGGGGACAAGATGGCGCCCTATTGGCAAAATGGCTCCCGGTCGGATCTATGTATTATCGATCACGTCGCCTTGACTTGGCTCCGCCATTTTGTTTAAAACAATTGCAAGTGATATGAGAGGTGGAATAGGTCAATAGGAGGGAAATAGAAGGGACATAACTCGAGTCTGTAAATTCCAGCCTAGCATGGCAATGGTGGAAACTTGACTTTTATAGTCAGTTAACGCCCTTGCCTCGGGAAAATGTAAAAAAGAACCTTTGGTGAAAAAACGAATAGGATGGGTATACCAACATAGTCCAATCTTAGAAATAAACATAATAATATAAGTCATTCAGATTTCCTATCACCAGCATTCAAAGAGACAATAAAGTTTAAATTAGACTCTCTCTTCAAAGACACTCTTCAGATGCTGATACAACCAAAGGCCAAGGAAACAACCTTAGGACGTACGGGGTAGTTAAAAATGAAACAAAATTAGAACCTTACCCAAGTTACTGTAAAATAAGGAAATATCGAGTGCACTTTTCTAAACTAAGATTAGGTAACCGTAAATTAACTACAGAAGTTGGAAGACATAAAAGACTACATCAGAGGCTGTGCTCAACATGTTAAACCAATCGTGTGGGTCAAGCAATGGGGAAAACCTTGTTTGTTTGTAGTAGTAACTTGATACATTCTATGGCTAGTTCCATAATAAAAGGTGTTTGTGTAGGGTGGGAGGTGTCACACAAATTACTTGATAACACTTTAACTGCTTCTGTGAGATCCTAAAAGATAGGCACTTTTCTTGCATTTGGCCTAGGACTATGATGACAACATTCCGGCAAAAGAAAATATTTATTCAGATCTTTCATCTTTAATGTTGACAAATAACATGTTGCGGTTCCTACATTTTTACAGCAATGTATTGAAATATACTTAGAGAATGTACTGTACAATTCAGTGCCATCAACATGGTCTTACTATCTGCATCACAATACTTAGACTTCCCATCTGTAGAACCTTATGACATCATAATATTGATGTGTACTTACGAACAAAAATGTAATTTTCTCAAGGGATGTCAGTTAGAATAATGCTTACAGGATATCTGCCTATGAGCTTTGTTATCTCATCTCACGTTGAAGAAGTTCAAGTATTATGAGGAAAATTTAGGTTTGGGTACAAAAGGCTGGCACATGTAGATAAAAATTGATCTGCAATGGTCCTTGAATTTGCTCTTTCAACCTACTGAAAATATTAGGCTCAACCAATGCCACGTCTCTAATCTTTCCCACTATAACCAAATATTTCGCAATTGCTTTGTCATTGTGATGTGGCACAGTGGAAATAAACTGTTTTCAATATTGAGGTTTCAAACTTCGATTCGATACCTGTAAATCCTTTAAATTCAAAACTTCACGCTTTCTATTCCAAATACAACACAATGGAGTCTGCATTATAAGCAGTGCCTCGATGTGGGTAATACTTGTAACTTAATTCCCAGCTTCAGGTCTTTGGTGGGTCATGTTATGTTTACAAATTAGTTTTGGATTGAACCATTTATGAAACTCGGTTCATTTACTTATGCTTTGTAAGAGAACGGTAAACATACCTGAGTTGGCGCTCATCGTATTTTCTTCTGAGGTGATGACCTCAATCATCTGGTCATCCTCCTCCTGTGGCAATGACACACGTGTGACATCACTTGAACTGGCCATCTCAGTCTTAGTTCTTTACACAGCTTCGTCATGCAGGGATGAAGTTGTCATTTTCTGGTCCATCTGAACAAAAATGCAATTTTAAGGAAACACATTAATGCAACTGTTTATGCACTTGGGATGGTCTGGTCTTCCAGGGACTTATCTAAACCTGCCCAGAGATCGATTTTGGACAAAGGTCTGCAGAAAAATTCAGAAAATAGTCTCAAACTGGAATTAAAAACTTCCCATTCATAATTCACACTTTGTAGTGTTTCACTTGTATCATGACCAATAAAGCAGAACATATACGAGTGATCCGACAGGTCAGTCATGTCAATATGACCTCACAAGAACACATGCATCTCCTTGGTTATTGCGTAATCACTGACGATTAAATATGACATGTAAACAACGTACAATTTAAAAGGACATCATTCGGACGTGTATCAACAAGATTGAACAAGATGGTTCCTCTCTTCCCGCCCTTACCAGTTCAATAGAAACTTTGATAAATTCAGTGACACAGCCAGATGAATGTGAAGATGACTGTTCCCACTACTTTTGTCAACCACGTGTGACACCGCACAAACAGTCATAGTCAGGGTATGGTGCCCCACCAATATCTGTACTAGGAAATATATGCCAGACATGGTACCTAATAATGAACCACCTATGTTGAAACACTAAGTCCAAACCTCTTCTCCTTCTCTACGCATCAGGTCTCATACCCGACATTGATATAACCGTTTATTAAGAGGCTATTACGAGTACCTTCCAAAACAATGGCCAATATCCGTGATAGGTTTATGTATAAGATTGTAGTTAAAACTGACCGACCCGTGAAGATCCGGGGTAGATTAAGTCTTCAGCAACCCATGTTTGTCGTACAAGGCGACTATGCTTGTCTTAAGAGGCAACTAACAGGATCGGGTGGCCAGGCTCGCTGACTTGGTTGATGCATGTCATCGATCCCAATTGCGTGGATCGATGCTCATGATGTCAATCACTGAATGGTCTGGTCCAGACTCGATTATTTACAGACCGCCGTCATATAGCTGGAATTTTGCGAAGTGCGGCATTAAACAACAAACAAACAAATAAAACTGACCAATAAAGAAAGATTTATACGGGTACAGGAAAAGTGCCTTGTTCTCTGCATGTACGAAATTTCAAGACTATCTATTTTAAGGGAATAGGGAAAAAATGTTGATGCGAACAATATTTTAAGTTCCAATTGCATACAAATGTTACATTCATCAAGGGCGGAGCCAGCAATTTTTAAAAGGAGGGGTCCAAAACTTGGTTTTCAAAGAAGGGCTGGGTCCCGACTCCCTGGTGGCAAGGAATCCCAACACAATGTTTGTTCTGAAACCAACATCTCAAATCTGCATGTTGCTCCCAATGTAAACTGAATATGTTTCTTCTGATAAAAAAACCAAACATAAACCATTACTTTTTTGAGAGAGCTGGGCGACTCTGTGGCCATCTTTCTGAGCATAATGTTTATCCAGAAAAACCATCATATCAGTCCGACACAGGATACTGCATAGTGACCAAACATACCCCAGAAACAATTTTAACTTCATATACTTTCTTGTGTCAGAGATGTAGAAAATGTAATTGCGACTGTATCTACATTCCATGACCTCGATTTATAATCTTTCAGTCAGTGAAAATAATTGTTTTATTCACATAAGAAAAAGAACATTTGCTCATTAATATAAAATTCAAACTGACATTTAAATATACAACGTATTATATCATACTAATAGTGTAGCAAGAACATCTATACTCACTGTGCATTTGCAGCGGACTACGCCCAGTCCCAGCTTGCTATGATCGGAATGTGGCCAGGCAAGTTTTGTTAATATTTTGTTATGTCAGATTTTCAAATGTAAAGATTTGTGAAACTCACCGCCGATAGTTGAATGTGGCTCGTGTACAGCTCTGGGCAATAATTCACAAGTTCCAGGCACAATGATAAACATCCAACCAGGTCAAGCATTATGACCACCAGCTTGTCTGGAAAGAATCAGATACTGGGATACACAAGGCTGAATCGGTGCAGCTATCCGGTTACTATGAAATGCAGCCAAACAGGTTATATCACCAGCGGCTTCAACGAAACGCACATAGGCAGTGCAGCCATCCGTTACTATCACATGCAGCAAACCAGGTCACACATCGTAAGCACCCCATGTTCAAGTGGCCTACTAGGAACAAAGTATACCCTAAAAATCACCATGATATCATATTTAAAAATCCTTTGGAAATAGAAATGATTATAATATACATGTAAAGGAACATTCACCAAAGAATATTTGAATAAAATTTCATTAACATACGTACATGTCTGAATGATGAGATGTGATGGGTTCACGTGATCCTGATAAAGTACGATGTTTACCTTGGAGGGGAATATTTTTTTTCAAGGAGCGAATAAGTCCCTTACATCCGCTACGAGCAATGTATGCGTCCCTCGTTAGGTTTTATGCCACTGGTCTACCCGGACCCTTGGTAAATCACGTGATGTATTGTTTAATTAAAGTAACAACATGAGTAGCTTATGTTTGCATTTCTTTCTGACTTTATACTTTTAGTAAAGATAAAACATCAGTCAGGTTCGTTTTATACGTGTATCCAAATAGCATTTGCCATTACTCTGGTGACACGAATCCCAATCAGACATTTTGCATCCAGCTCTTGAGACCTACAGAGTATAGCCGTGTACTCATACTCATTGAACATGCTTTCTGCACCTGATGAAATACATCTTTTCGGGGAACGAGTAGTCCACAAGCTGATACATCTGAACACTCATCAGATTTAATGATTTAATTTGGCAGGCTTATGTTAGGGAGCATCCATTTGATTTGAGGGTAGGGTTTAGAACGAGCTTTTTCAAACAAGCTATTTATTTACTGAGCACCATCAAACAATGTATTCATTTTCACTATAAACACAATTGTTTTACGTTTGTGTATTTTTTCACAAAACGAACTATTCATAAGATACATGAAAAGTTTCAGAATATTGTTTCATATTCTTCATGAAGGTTAACCATTAAAATAGTTTTCAATGAAAACATAAATGATTCAAGTAGTTGGCAAACATTATATGAAGTCATAATCTCACCGATAATGTTTTCCAAATGCTGTTGAAATTCACGAAATGTATCCCGTATTCCACACGACCTTCAGAACTTTTACCACCTCAACCCTATACTGTGATATACCACCGAAAATGGTCTTATAGAAATAACCGTCCCCTTTACGGTAAACCATGTTTAAGTTACAGTACCCTGCTTAGATATAATACGTTAGTGTGTACTCTGAAAATAATGTGGGCCCACATCCGGCTGTATGTATGGTGGGACACTCGTTGTACTGACTGTCCTAGATGGGAACAATACCTCACGTATTCCTTGTCCTTGCGTGAATATTGGCTGCTGCTTTGGGAGACTTATTCACGATGTGGGTCATCTGTGTTGAAAAATGTTTTATCATTTTGAAAATTGTTTCGATGTAAACTATTCACTTAGCTTGATTGAATTGGAATGTCGCCCTGACTAGTTTTTTCCAAAATTCCAAGTTTTCTCTTTATGTTGAATGGCTGAGGGAGTGGAATTTCCCTCTGAATAGTTTATCTGAAACACATTCTATCTAGACTGAAGGTGTGACCCGCCAAGCACGCAGACTTGTCTCGTTTGGGGTCAGCCGTGTTGAAAAAAATGTTTCACCATTTTGTAAATTTTCGTTTCTAAATAGCCCTGCGGCATACTATTTCACACATTTACAAATCTCTATATTTTTTAATATAACATGCGAAGGGAAAGATATACATAACAAACAAACAAATGTGTGTTCCATGATAAAAGTAGTTTTATTCAAAGCACGTTTTAAAACTAATATGTTTTAAAGTTGGTTGATGACATGTGTTGTCACAAAAGTTTGAGAGAACAGTGTGTCAGTCACAACTAATAAAGACTAACAACGTCCAACAATAAAAGAAGTGTTTTTCTCCTATTGGTAGTCTTGGTCACTCATTTCACTACCAGGACCCGTGAAGATTCCGGGGTAGAATAGCTCTTCAGCCCATACTTGCCGTAAAAGGCGACTATGCTTGTCGTAAAATGCGACTAACGGGATCGGGTGGTCAAGCTCGCTGACTTGGTTGATACATGTCATCGATCCCAATTGCGTGGATCGATGCTCATAATGTCCATCACTGGATTGTCTGGTCCAGACTCGATTATTTTACAGACCGCCGTCATATAGCTGGAATATTGCTGAGTGCGGCGTTAAACAACAAACAAACAAATAAACAAACATTTCATCACCAGCATTATCAGATTCAGAGTCACTTTCTTCCCCGTCATATCGACATGTCTTTCATGACTGGCTTCATGAGAACTTGAATTTTGTCTTCGATCACTCTTTGATCTGTGGTAGGATCCATGTCACTTCAATCTATCTGGTATAGAACGAAACAAC
This sequence comes from Haliotis rufescens, assembly GCF_023055435.1. Lineage (NCBI taxonomy): Eukaryota > Metazoa > Mollusca > Gastropoda > Lepetellida > Haliotidae > Haliotis > Haliotis rufescens. The sequence continues at coordinate 7,348,486 of NW_025964223.1, forward strand.
GGTACCTCTGAGAAATAGGCAGTAAATTCGAGGATAGATTTCAATGTATTGACAAACATGTCTTCCCATGCTATTTTCAGTTTCCTATCAGTCCACGGCTCTGATTTTCCTGGCTGTCGATACGTTTTCCGTTTAAGTTTCATGTCCTCTCGATATATATTATACACACGATCCCACACGCGTTGCGGGCCGACGTTGCCATTCATTTCCAGTTGGGTTATGTGCAGTTTGGCCTCTGCCTCCTTTCTAGATAGGCACGTCTTCATTGTCGTCGTCGCTGTCCTCGTCATACCGCGCACGTTTTCTTAACGACTTCCATTTGTTCTCGGGGCACCACGTCCTGATATGATGCTGTAGGTCTTGCTTGTTGCCTTTCAAGACTCCACAATCGGTACAAGCAGTAGCCATGACGTGGGAACTAGTGTCGTCGTCATAAGATTCGCTTGTTATGGCATCAAAAATTATCACTGTTGAAGTTCTGGCTTGTATGAACGTTCGCCTCACGTGCTGATGTAGTGGTGTGATGTTGGTGATAGTTTCCATACATCGGAGTGCTACTTGGTTGAATCAGCGCTTTTACAACACTGTTGTTACGGGTCAAATCGGTTGTGTTGGCGGTTTTGACTGCTTTTTGTTCAGATTCATTGTTAAAATATTAGGTTGTAGTCGTTCCTTTTCACTATTGTAAGGTCTTAGGTCTACAGTTAGATTCCAATAAGGGTGTTGCACTGCTTCGTTATATAATGACATGAAATTTTCTGAATTAAGAGGGGGCACGGGTGGCCCAGTCGTCTAAGGCGCCGCGATTCGCTGTGCAGAGTTGCGTCCCTTGGGCAAGCCAGAAACCTATGATTGTGGGTTTGAATCCTTGTTCGCCCCGATTATGTTTCTAGGTTTGTCAGCACCATACCCATGCTTGTTGGTTACACCGAAGTGGTAAACGTCTGAGACCTGCATCACTTCGGGCTTTCTTCCCACATTAAGCTGACACGCCGTGATGTAACTGGAATACTGTTAAAAGCAGCGTTAAACCAAACTCACTCACTCTGAATTTTGAGGATTAAGGAGTCTGGCAAATAAGTTCACCTGTTGTCTATCGACTTGAGAATTGAATATAGTCACATCATGAGAGTTCAGAGCAATGTCACGTGACTCTTTACCTCTAGGAAACGGGTTTCGCAATAACAGAACATTAATCACATTTTTGTGATGGGAGGTACGTGTAAACAGTTGAGATATGCGTTTATCATCTTTTGTCTCGGACATCAAGTCATCTAAAACAATCATGTTGATCCGGGCATTAAACAAAGGAGGAGGAGGAGGGGTGTGAGGAGGAGTAGGAGGAGGAGGGTGAAGAGACTGATGCATCTCTCTTCTGTGTCTCATCATATTATCATATCTGGAAACGTGTTACCTACATTCTGGACAAGATGTTGACTCCATGTTGACTACTGTGACACTGGGTCTCAGTAAGACGTGTCTGCTATTTAGGATAGTGCTGGTAGTGATAGTGGCAGATGAACAGTTGTCTTATGTCTGAGCATGGCATGGCATCTCAAAATTAATTTCTACACGCAGAGTATGGTACCGCCTACTCTATGATGCCTCACAGATGCTTTTCCCCAATATCATTACGTCTTTTCATCGGATCTTCTGAAGGACAGATTGCATCGTAGATTTTACTTTAAATATAGCTTGTCCTGGGGTTGAATTCACTTTTGTTTGTTTTGTCTTCTACATGGTATTTCTATTCTTCTGTCTAACTTTTTAATTTGCTCGTCTTTTTAGTTTGGCTGTACACTAGTTGCAAATATATCTCAGGACAGATAACTGGAGTTTTACCCATGTCCATCTTAAGGCGTCCTCCCCTCACAACTTCTTCCGCTGAAAATGGTTTGAATAAATGTGTTTTCCATGTTTTATTGTCCGTCGTCATTAGAAAACATGAGTATGTGTATGCTGATTGAATAGTTTATACCTCAATACATGACAGAAACATAGAACTCTTTGATAACAGTTTATTGAATACGATGGGCATTTGAAATAAGGTGGCATCTCGAACACATCCAAACTCGATGTTAAGCTTCCTTAGTCAGTCTTTCTCAGTCAATACAGACATTATGGATCAACAAATATATACTAGCCACATAAAGAAACTGTGCACGGAGAAAATATATTCTGGATTGAAATACAACACAGCAAGAACAAAATGATGCAGACGCTGTAGCAGCTGAATGATCGGACCATAAGAAAATGTCAACGGGACCTGAACAACATCTGTTACGATGACGTCAGAAGATCAAAATGGAGTAGGGGGTCATACGACAAAGTCACAAAGTCAATAACGGGTATGACCACCCTGTGCGGGAATCATAGCAGTGCATCGGCGACGCATGGAGTCCACCAAATTGGCATGGAAGGCCTGGGGAATGACCTGCCATATCCTCCTCAAATCCTGTGCCAAGTCACGGACGTTATCTGGAGGATGTGGAAGACGACGAAGACGGCGCTCCATTTCATCCCACACATGCTCTATTGGGGAGAGATCTGGAGAAATTGCAGGCCATGGCAGTAACATGACATTGTTATGGTGAAGGAAATCCATTGCGACCCTAGCCGTGTGAGGACGAGCGTTGTCCTGTTGAAAAGTCAATCCCGGGCCATGACGTTGCAGGAAAGGAATGACCACAGGCCTCAGAATCTGATCTCTGTAGCCAACACCGGTGAGATTGCTCTGAACATCCACCAAAGGGTTGCGGTGCCTTGCTGTTATCCCACCCAAAATCATCACAGAGCCACCTCCAAAACGATTCCTCTCCACAATACAGTTGCGTGCATAACGTTCTCCCAAACGCCGGTAGACACGTTGGCGCCCGTCACTGAGGGAAATGTTGAACCTCGATTCATCTGTAAAGATAACATTTCTCCACCATATTCGAGGTTGGCGAACACGATTTCGACACCATCTTAGACGGTTGACTCGATGACGGTGTGTCAGGATGGGACGTATGGCAGGGCGTCGTGGTCGAATCCCGTACTGACGTAAACGATTCCTGACAGTGTTGGGATGGATACGGCGCAGTCCAGGAATTGTCTGGGACTTCGTTACTGCCGTTTGGAACCTGTGTCGGAGATGTGTAACTCGAATCCATCTGTCCTGTCTTGGCGTCGTTACTCGGGGACGTCCTGAACGTGGGTGGTCGGCAACGTCATTTGTGTTCTGATAACGCCTCACCAATGCCGATATCGTGTTACGATGGCATTGGAAATGTGTTGCCACCTGTTGTTGCCTCATTCCCGCTCGGATCATTCCAATGGCTTCATGACGCTGTGCAGCTGTCAATCTTGGCATGATTTGCTTGTGATATGCCTGTGTCAGCGCCTGAGAAGTTTTGAATTTTTGAATGACCACAGATCATGCTTTCCAAAGTGACAGCGAATTTTGAGTTGCACATGCTGTGTACAGCTGCACAGGATGCACGTGCAGTAACACATTGCACGTCCATAGGCCCCCATCAATGACGTCATTTCGCATGGCACGTGCATGAGCGTTTGAATATCTCCAATAATTGCTGTGTTCAAACCTATATTTCATATATGGACGGTGTGCCCTTATATCTATATTTTCTCCGTGCACAGTTCCTTAAAGAGGCTAGTATATAAGCAATAATCACAAAACAATCAGACAGTGATCAGAAGAGTATTTTATACATGTAAACACTGTAAAGCGATGATCCGCTTGGTTGCTTCCACATCGTCATGGAACTTGGTCTTAGCATCTACCCACAGGAGTCCGTATCTAAAAATAGACGCCCTCATGCATATTCATGACCACCTCCACATCTTCGGGCTCGCGTGTGGAGATGGTCATGAATATGGATGAGGGCGTCTATTTTTAGATACGGACTCCTGTGATCTACCACACATTGGTCGCTTTCTTGCAACTATTGAGGGGATTGCACAACAACTGTTTCGTTGAGGTGATCTGCTGCTCGCAACATATTTCCACGGGTAAAAGGTGGCCTTTTCAGTGGTCATTCTGTACAATGCAACAAATATTTTCTGACATGATAATGTCTCTGACTTCCATTTATATTTTTCCCTAATAAATTATCTCCACTCCATTTCGATTGAAATACAATGTTCGAGTCATGTGGAGATAGTCCAACACCCCATCGCCTATCATAAGGACTAGCCTCTACAAGAATTCCAGGATAATAATTGATCAGAATGTCTTTTAAATAAGCAGACTGACGATATTTTGCACACACACACAACACACACACAATCACGGGGTGTCAGCTTAATGTGGGAGGAAAGCCTAAAGTAATGTAAGTTTCCGAAGTTTACCACTTTGGTAAACCTCACAAGCATATGTATACTGTTGACAAACCTAGAAACATAATCAGGTAAACCCAGGATTCGAACCCATGATCATATGTTTGTGCGTTGCCAAGGGGTGCAACTCTGCAAAGTTAATTAAGTCGCATAAGACGACTGGGACTCCCACTGATCATCCATAACCATGGACTGGTCACAATGATTGGGACTACTAAACTAACAATGGTCAGGATCCAGAAGTAGACATGGCCTCTGAGAAAAGACGGCTCTCCCTAACTATATGCCAATATAGTGGGGGTAAAAACGACAGATCTGTGAAGATCGGAGTTAGAAAATAGGTCTTCAGCAACCAATGCTTGTCATTAGAGGTAACTAACGGGACCGGGTGTCAGGATCACTGTACTTGGTTGATGCATGTCATCGATCCTTATTGAGTGGATCGATGCTCATGATATCATGATATCAATCACTGGATTGTCTGGTCCGGACATAAGGCTGGAATGTTGCTGAGTGCGGGATTAAACAATGAACAAAACAATCATAAAAATGACATGCTAAAATGTTTGATTGTTGGTCTAAAACCGATTTATTTTATATAAATGCATTCACATAAGATCATTTAAACAATGAAATATCTGATTCATTATCAGTGTTGTTGAGGTAATTGCCAAAATGCCCTTCCAACATTCACTATTTGTATTTCACGTCAAATCCTTTCACACAACATGACTTAAACATTAAACAAAGCTGGTGAAGAAGCAGGACGAGATGTAATGATACACAATTACAGACTTTATGTGAGGTCAACACCTGTCTTTATCGACCAGAAAAAAAGCAATATGGACAACTTCTGGGTAAATCCCATTCTATTTTTAGTAACACAAGTCAATACTACAAATTATCTTACCTGACTTCACATGTGACCAATGAATGTGGCAGAAATATTTGTATTATATAAAAATACAGCTTCTTGTTGCACCATTCAAACCTCAAGAGTAATGTCGTGGTAACATACACAAAAACTCAACACGAGACTTGTTGAGAGCAAATCTCATTAAAATCAGATCTTTGTTCTGGCTTCTGCTTTGTTTAGCGGTAGCGAGAACTAAGGCCTGATTTTAATGAGATTGGTCGAGAGCCATTTGCATTGTCAAAGGAAATGAATAGCAGCCAGATAAAAACATACATTGGTTGATTTGAGTCAACTAAATGAAACAATGGATAGAGCCCTCTTATACAGACAAACAGAATAACAATAAGCCATCATATAATTTTCCTTCATACCATTTAAAAAGTCACCCATATATAATATATAACCCTGTATCACTGTTGTATACTTGTATCGTTTTGTATCAATCCATGACCTACGGATACAAATACTCGTATCGTGGCACCAAAGGTTTGGTGAATTATTACACAGCCAGGCAGTTTGGTGTAGCAAGCACACATAATATTCAACTTTTCATTTGGATAATCAGTTATGGCAGATATATTTAAGCATACAGTTGAGTGAGTGAGTGAGTTGGGTTTAACGCAGCTTTTAACATTATTCCAGTCATATCACAGCGTGTCAGCTTAATGTGGGAGGAAAGCCCGAAGTGATGCAGGTCTCAGACGTTTACCACTTCAATGAAACCCACGAGCACGGGTATGGTGCTGACAGACCTAGAAACATAATCAGGGAGAACCAGGATTCGAACCCACAATCATAGGTTTCTGGCGTGTCCAAGGGACGCAACTCTGCACAGCAAATCACGACTACTGGGCCACCTGTGCCCCCAGTATACAGTTGAGAATCAGCGTTGTGTATCATGGAAAGACAAATATCCCTATCTAAAGTGGAGCAGTATATAAAAGCCCAGTTCCCCAGTAAATCACATAGAATGTGTATAAAATACCTGATACTAAAGTAGGTAGCATACTGCAGTATTCACTGCTACCAATATGATATGATGACATAATCACGGTATGCTGTTGAGGTAAACAGTTTCACAAGTCTCACAATGGCTCCTGCAATACTAAATACTCTCAAACCTCGAAGTGTCAGCATAAACTCAAGGACACCTTAAACATGCTTCATTTCTGTATTGTATCATAGTCAGAGATTTCAAGCACTGTTGATCAGTTTGTTCAACTTTGCAGTACAGAGTGTTGCCAAAATGGACATCCTTTGGAGTGCAATAGCAATACATTTTGCAGCATTGTTAGGCTTAAGCTTAAAAAAATACAAGAATTGGTTCTCAGGCAATGACTTTTGAAAATATAGTGCGGGTGGGTGGTGGTGTTTTATTTCGCTTGTTAAAACTAGTATGTAAACAAAATAAACCTGGGAAAAGGCCTCCCAACATAAACAAGCATACAAACTCCTATTGACCATAGCACAAGATGCGCATTAAAGCAGTGCGATTGTAAAGTAACTGCATGCTATGCTATATTGGACTACAATGTTTTCAAGTTTTAGGATATTTTTTTAATGGAGAAAACAAACATGCAGCAGACTTTATGATGATGCGGGCGTGCCTGAGAACCAAGTAAAAAATTTTAAGCCTTAAAACCATACCATCAAGATATCATGGGGAAGAACAAAGGACCCAAACAAAACATTTATATTGATTCAATAAAACTAACAATGGCTTGAGTCCGTTTCACATGTTCTTCAAACACACAGTTTGTTTGAGAGGCCAGGGAGCTCAACTTCTATATTGATGGAAGCTTTTATACCCGTCAATCAGACAACCCTCTCTGCCATACTTGCCTGGTTTGAGTAAACTGAGCAAACTGAGAGAGATGAGGTGTATCTTCAGGGTTACAATCATGTCATGTGAAGAACCAGGGTAGAATATGTCTTCAGCAAGCCATGCTTGCCGTAACAGGTGACTATGCTTGTCATGAGAGGCGACTAATGGGATCGGCTGGTCAGGCTCTCTGACTTGGTTAATACATGTCATCGATCCAGATTGTGTGGATTGATGCTCATGATATTAATCACTGGATTGTCTGATCCAGACTTGATTATTTACAGACTGCCGTCATATAGCTTGAATATTGCTGAGTGCAGCGTTAAACAACAAACAAATAAATCATGTGATCATGAGTGGTCCTTGCTGGGTGGAGAATGATCATATGGACCTGGTATTCCAAGGTGCAATGTGGAGACTTGGTATTGAAGTATTCATGGAAATGGTTCAATTCAGGGTGGATATGGGTCCATATACATGGTATTTGAGGATGCAGGTTGGACAGTGGTATTTGATGATTCTTGTCAGCGACCAATGGCTCAGTATATGGGTATTTGAAGATGTAGGTAGATTGATATATCCTGAGTATCAAACGGCATTCAGTTGATCAGAGCAAGGATGCAGGTTTGCCAGGATGGAAGCCCCCCGTAGCGTCACTCTTGGCACCAAAAGATTCAAATTTGTGGTCCAGTGGCACACCTGAGAATAAAATCATTCAAAGTTGTAAGTGAGTTCGGTCTAACGCCTCTTTAAACAGTATTTCAGTTACATCACAGCATGTCCGCTTGATGTGGGAGGAAAGCCCAAAGCATGGGTATGGTGCTGAAAACCCTACAAACATTCAATCTAGGGATTCGAACCACGATGATAGATTCCTGGCAAGACTCTGCCGAGCGAATTGTGGAACCTCAGACGAACAACCTGTGCCCCTAGAGGTTTTAACTTTAAACCCCGATACATTGCAAAGAGCACCCCCATCTGAATGTTTATATTCATCATGCAAACCTCCCAAACCTCCCAATGAAGGTAAAAATTCAGAATCCCGCTTTAAAAATCATGGAATGGAAAATGGCCGAGACAACTAAACGTACCCGCCAGGTACTCCAGACTGGGGACCGTGATGTCGCTGTACTGGCTGATGACGCTCCCCCACAGCGTGTTCATCACCTTGTCTGAGGCCCCCTCGGGCCCGTGGTACAGGAAGGGCCCCCATACATCCGAGATCAAGTACTCCATTTCCTCATGGGTCACCAGAGAACTGTGCTGGAAAAGTAAGCAAACTCCGTCAGTTGTTTCATCCTGTCTTATGTCAAAATGCTGCACGCAGAGAAAATTGAAAACAGACACAAATAATTAACAAGTACATCCAATGAGATCCAGAAAATTTGCCCCACCAGGATTCCAGGTTGGAACTGTCCCGTGATTCTCACAATCGATCTGGGCACATGCCAACATCCAACATCAGGTTGGAAATTCCATGTATTACAGTGCCAAAGACACGGTTACAACTGGAATGGTACTGTCAAAATATGTTCCTGGTTCCTGGAGGGCACACTTTGGAATCATAGTTTTTAGCCAAAATGGAAAACAAAGCCATTGATGAATGTACTTTCACAAACGTAAACTGGAGGACCACATGGAACTTAAACCTATAAACATATCCTCATGGACAGCTGAACTCACAAAACAACAAGAAAACAACATTATCACTATTCCCAGCCAGGGGGCACATGAGAATTTTGTTTGTTCATATAATAATGAACAAAAACTTTAAAAAAAAGTCCTACAAAGCCTTAAGAAGAGACAGACCCTTGGGTCACCTTATATCATCAGAAAAAAAGATTTAGCGTGAAATAAATACACAGTAAGGACCCTTTTATGGAAAAAATAACTCTCAGCTAACTTCAGTAGTTTCTGAGAAAACCTGTCCCCACTGCAGACACTATGCACTAAGTAAAAATAACATGGATCAAGGGATGTAACTCTGTAAAAATAATTTACAGGACCAATGTTCAAACAGTCTTGACTAGTATCTCTTAGATAGGCATGTACACTTTCATTCCTGTAACTTCAGTAGTTTATGAGAAAATTGGTCCCCATTTCATGCAGTATGCACTATGCAAGGTCCATAAGTTCCAAACTCATTTTAAATCATGACCAATTACATCAGCGTGTAAAAGTTCCTTTCTTTGACTAAAACAGTTTTTCGAAAAATGTCCCCTTTGAGAAGCGAACAGACGGACGGACGGAATAACTCTGTGGTGGGGGATAATAATGGGTATTCTGACACTGACATGATTTCAGAGGGTTTTATCAATTTCATTGAATGGGAAGAGCCAAGCCCGCTCACGGTGACATGACATTTGCCGACTTCAAAGATGGATCAAAATTATTGTTCAAGGTGGCACCCTTGAGTTCCTAACAAGGTCATTAAAATCAGATATTGGTTCTTGCTACTGCTAAACAATGACCTGAGGACATCCCATTACAGGTCATGTCAGAATGAGCTTCCATCTGATCAATCACAGCCTCTCAGAGCCACATCAGGAAAGTGACAGTCAGAATGTGTTTTCTAATCATGAACCTCGATAAGGCCAACAAGGGGGTATTCCGAACGACAGTTACAGGCTCATTCCATCGAAATCATCATCTTTTTCTCGCTTGAACGGGATAAATATTTGAACAGGAGAGACTTTCCATAGGCCATGGGAAGTACTACCATACAATCTCAGCCATCTATTACACATTCCAGAATTTCATTTGTTCAGTTTTAAAGTTTTGAATCAATATTTTTCAACCGTAGTCTGAAGTAGGAAGTCGCCAGTTTGAAACTAGTGCTGTAAAGCTCGAGAAAACTACTTTCTGACTGGGTAAAGTTCACTTCTTTTTAGCAATAATTATTGGTTGGTCAAAGTTCGCGAAATGTCCTTCTGATGTGACCTGTTGAGGGATGTCCTCAGATCTTTGTTTCGCGGAAGTAAGCAGTAAGATCTGAGTTTAAATGAGATGGATTCCCAAAGGTACATCTGAACATCATTACGAGTGGCCTGTGGCACACCTGAAACACTACATGTCTATCCCTGGATATACAGAAAACATACAGGAACGATATTCACCTCTATCCCTGGATATACAGAAACATACAGGATCTATATTCACAGGATTTATATTCACCTCTATCCCTGGATATACAGAAAACATACAGGATCTATATTCACCTCTATCCTGGATATACAGAAACATACAGGATCTATATTCACAGGATCTATATTCACCTCTATCCCTGGATATACAGAAAACATACAGGATCGATATTCACCTCTATCCCTGGATATACAGAAAACATACAGGATCAATATTCACCTCTATTCCTGGATATACAGAAAACGTACAGTATCTATATTCACCTCTATTCCTGGATATACAGAAAACATACAGGATCTATATTCACCTCTATCCCTGGATATACAGAAAACATACAGCACCTATATTCACCTCTATCCCTGGATATACAGAAAACATACAGGATCTATATTCACCTTTATCCCTGGATATACAGAAAACATACAGGATCTATATTCACCTCTATCCCTGGATATACAGAAAACATACAGCACCTATATTCACCTCTATCCCTGGACATACAGAAAACATACAGGATCTATATTAACCTCTATCCTGGACATACAGAAAACATACAGCACCTATATTCACCTCTATCCCTGGATATACAGAAAACATACAGGATCTATATTCACCTCTATCCTGGACATACAGAAAACATACAGGATCTATATTCACCTCTATTCCTCTTCGCCGTTTCTTTTGTGACGGCTCATCCTCCTGTTGTACAGTTCCATCATCACATGCATACCCTTCCGCGTCCATCTCCTCCAGCAGCAGTACCGTGTCCCAGTCCGCGTACATCTTAGACGGGAAACAATCGGCACAGATGTTGTCTCCAAAATACACAATCTGAAACAAATAAAATATTTATAAAAATGCATGAAAGTCTTCAAAACAAATAAGATACATAAATGAGAGACTTTAATATTACTGTCAGATTGTATCTGTGAATGGTTACCATGGTTATGGAGTTGCACGTAGGAAAAATAAAATGACTTAAGGCAAAAAAAAAGGTTTCTGGCCTCTTGGTATGGCTTAAAGTGATGTGCATCCTCTCATCGCACACACACACAACCAGCACAGACACAACATGGGTCATGCATCGTGTGCAGTTGGTTATTTGTATTTTGGGGAAAGCGTTTAGAATTGTGGTGTGAGGGTGGGAAAATGATGCGGATTGGGACCTGAAACATATTTTTTTCTTCAATTTATAAAATAAAACAAGCACATGGCACAATTAAACTTGAATATTTAAGGAGTCAAATATCATCATCAAACCCCACCTTAAACATATTGTCAAGTCAGGGCTTTGCAGCTCAAGAAATCAAGCTATATATGTAGTTTCATGTGAAATTAAATATTACATTCCAATATATCTATGGAATTTATTGCTGAAAACACTGAAAAAAAATGCCAAATATAATTGAGCGCAACAAATTTCATAAATACTGTCCATATTTTACGCTATATGTATACACACACCTCATGTTGATAACACAGCAGACAGGAAATAAAACAAATAAATACAGCTTCATAACAAATCTCAATGCACTTGCTGTGTGAACGCATTAAGTATCAATTTCCATGAGACATGCATGCACTGGTCCAGTATGTAAAACAGACAGTCCAAGGGAGGTAACTCTCCTTACATCGAGGTCTGGCACATTGAACAGTCTTGCAATATGGTTCAAATGAGTCCCTACTCCCTATCTAAAACAGTACAAGCTTTAGAATATTATACGCATGCAGCCTTACATGATAAAGCAGTGCCTTGAGAAATATACATCTGGCAAAAAGTTAAACATCACCAGAAAATCTTAATCACTGTCGCGAGACTGCAAATCCAACTGGCAAAATAATTTTGGTAAAGACACAAACACCTATGCATTACTAAGATGTGCATGTTTGCTAGTGCTTCTGACGTGCAAAGCATGTGCACAATGCACTTGCAACAAGCCACTCGCAACTTGTTAAAAACACAACTTGTCAAAAACATGAGAACTGGCAACTTGAAATTATTCTGAGCTGCAGTTCTAATCATTATTCAACATGGCTTATAGGAGATTATCTGACAGCAGATGCATAAATGTCCTACAAAGCTGTTGGTCGTAATAAGTAAACAATGGTCATCACGGACAAGGTGAAATTGACCCAGACCAGCAGGTTAGAAGTCAAAGAGGGCGATCAAGCATTCCATGCTGTCAGACAGTCATCACAGAGACTATTTGGAGCGGCGTTGGTCGAGATTGAACCTGAGGACATGGTCAGATGAGAGAAGGGTTTTTTTGCGTTTCATAGACGGGTGTATTCAGGTCAGCAAAGAAACATGAAATACTCGCACAGAAACATTTGACGAAAAGCCCTAATTTGTGATATAACACAAGCACTGCACCGAGCGTGACACAAGCACTGCACCGAGCGTGAGACAAGCACTGCACCGAGTGTGATACAAGCACTGCACCGAGCGTGACACAAGCACTGCACCGAGCGTGATACAAGCACTGCACCAAGTGTGTCACAAGCACTGCACTGAGTGTGTCACAAGCACTGCACCGAGCGTGACACAAGCACTGCGCCGAGTGTGGCACAAGCACTGCACTGAGTGTGGCACAAGCACTGCACCGAGCGTGGCACAAGCACTGCACTGAGTGTGGCACAAGCACTGCACCGAGTGTGGCACAAGCACTGCACCGAGCGTGGCACAAGCACTGCACTGAGTGTGTCACAAGCACTGCACCGAGCGTGGCACAAGCACTGCACTGAGCTTGACACAAGCACTGCACCGAGTGTGGCACAAGCACTGCACCGAGTGTGACACAAGCACTGCACCAAGTGTAACACAAGCACTGCACCGAGCGTGGCACAAGCACTGCACCGAGCGTGACACAAGCACTGCACCGAGCGTGACACAAGCACTGCACCGAGCATGGCACAAGCACTGCACCGAGCGTGACACAAGCACTGCACCGAGCGTGACACAAGCACTGCCTCAAGTGTGACACAGCCTACCACAGGAATGCATCAAAGATCTCACTGGAGGCATGTGAAGGAGGATTGAGGCAGTCATTTGGCACGTGGCAGCTACACTAAGCTACTGATGATCTTGTGACAGTCATGTTGGGCCCACAATGGTCATTCTCAGCAACAACGACAGTTGTGGCTGTTCCATATTTAAGGCACGTGCCAATTTTCTCAATAATACACAATGAAATGCCCATCAATATTATAAATACCACTTCCCAAAATGTTGACATTCCGATTATCGATCTTTTTAGCGATTTTTTTGTCGACAAAGAATTGCTCTTTCAGGAAATGATACATATTCTGGTTTCAGGATTTGGGACTAACACAGTCTTTCAAAGCTTATGGCCAAAATAGCAGGGAGTGCTTCACATTTTTCCAAGTATTTTATTAACAGCAAACCTTTGGATTCTCTTTTCCAGTCAGAGTGGCTATAAACTTTGTCAGCTCTCTTTCGTTGCCACGGTAATAGAAACCACCTTTTACCAGATTCTTTGTTGGTTCCTTTACACTGTGTTTTTCTGTAAAATATCAAACTTATATTTATTTATAGAGTAAAAATATCATTAAACTTATCCTGACTCATACTGATTGCTAATCTCTATTTCTGAAAGGTAGTGGAATGTTTCTGAACTGTGAACCACAGAACACTAAAACAGCTCACCCGAACGCACCCATGGCCTTCGCATGTACACCGGAAACACATGACCAAGCCAGTGTACTCGTCACTCTCATTTTCACCCCCACTGGTTGGGGAAAATTTCCTGTGCTTTTGAAATCCAAGCCATCCTATAAAATTTCACCCTTTTTCATCAAATATTTTGCTTGGATTACTATGACTCCTTTAATTAGTTGATGATACACCTGTCATTTCTTTTGTCCTAGTTCTCTCATAAATTATCAACCCACAACCATCAATCAAACCTGAAGGTATGAGTTTAGGGCTTGGACGAGTCCAGATTTACTACCCGGGTACCCGAGTCCAGATTTACTACCCGGGTACCCGACCCTATCCAGGTACCAACTGTAGGTCTCAAGAGTTGGGAACACAATGTCTAATTGGGAATAGTTTAACTGTAGCCCTGGCAAAAACTGTTTAGATATATGTATGAAACCTGAGACCATATAATATATGCATGCGTACACTGAAGTTTTGTCTTTACTCAAACATATACAAGTCTTTATTTACTTTTCTTATTTCTACATCTTCTCAAGACTGCTGGGGGTGGTCGGGTAGCCTAGTGGTTAAAGCGTTCGCTCATCACGCCGAAGACCCGGGTTCGATTCCCAACATGGATACAAGACAATGTTACGCTTAATTTAGATACTTAGGTTCCGAAATTCGACATAACCAAGTTTGACACGAAGTTCGACTGTACAGGATTTCTTACCTATCCGTTGAAAAGCATGCCCGTCAGTGAAGAAAGATGGTTTTCTTGCATAGAATATGTTGATGTCAAAATACGATTCCCAGTCATCGCTGCAACACAGTAGACAGGAACATGAGTAACAATAAAACAATGTGCAGTGATGGTTGCTAGTTAACAGTGGGATGCCTGGGACAACACTCCCCGGATAATGAACAATCCAAATGTTGTACCTGGGAGCCGAAAGTCAAGGTTTTGAAACCAGGCATCCCATGATGTGTTCAAAGTATTTCATTTCACCTGCTGCAACTGTATTCTAAAATTGCAAAGGAAGGGAAACTTGACTTGTTCATGTCCACTGATTGATAACGTTCAACCAATCACATTTTCAGTTGACATAGTTTGGTGTAGCTACAGGTAAATATTTTGGGAAGTAGGGGGTATGATCATTTCCACAGTATCTTTCATTGGGCACTTTTAAGGACAATGCAACAGGAGGTTTTACCCTAGAATAGTTTCCGGTAGTCAGCAGTTTGTACCCTAGAAAAGTCTCCAGTAGATAGCAGTTCGTACCCTGGAATAGTTTCCAGTAGATAGCAGTTCTTACCCTAGAAAAGTCTCCAGTAGATAGCAGTTCTTACCCTAGAATAGTTTCCAGTAGATAGCAGTTCGTACCCTAGAATAGTTTCCAGTAGATAGCAGTTCGTACCCTAGAATAGTCTCCAGTAGATAGCAGTTCATACCCTAGAATAGTTTCCAGTAGATAGCAGTTCGTACCCTAGAATAGTTTCCAGTAGATATCAGTTCATACCCTAGAATAGTTTCCAGTAGATAGCAGTTCGTACCCTAGAATAGTTTCCAGTAGATAGCAGTTTGTACCCTAGAAAAGTCTCCAGTAGTCAGCAGTTCGTACCCTAGAATAGTTTCCAGTAGTCAGCAGTTCGTACCCTAGAATAGTTTCCAGTAGCCAGCAGTTCGTACCCTAGAATAGTTTCCAGTAGAAAGCAGTTCTTACCCTAGAATAGTTTCCAGTAGAAAGCAAGTCTTACCCTAGAATAGTCTCCAGTAGACAGGAGCCGAAGTCGGAGAAGGAGCTTGTGAGGAGGAAGACACAACGTCCGTCCTGTTTCAGAGACCGCAGCCACTTCTTTATGTCATCGCTACATTTCTCAACATACTTGTTTGGATTTTTCTTTAGAGTTGGGAAAAATCCCCCCGTTTCCACTGGAGAATTGATGAAATGGAGAAATAAGAAATAATGCATTTAAGGCCACAATAACATAATCGTAATTTAGATTTTCATCGAAGTCTTTCTTGGTTGTCAGAGACCAACGATTTAATATTCACGGGAAATAATTACTTGGGTTTTCTTTACCCCATTACAGTTCAATTTATCCAGTATGTCCAGTCAAAAAAGTCTTTTGTTTTGTAAATCCCGATGACAACTTTTCTCCAGCATTTCAGGAACAAATCATGGGTTTTTATCAAATTCCAAGGCTCCCTGAGAAAATTGAATGCTGATGCAATTAAGTTCTTGAACTTCCTGCCAGTATGGTTATGTAATTCCATAAATAGGAAAATTGAGACAGGCCTCAGTTATATATATAAGTGATTCACAACTCATTCATTTCAAATGTGAAAACCAAAAAATAATGTGGGTAAATAAGGATCAGGGGTTATCTCCCTTGGACCACAAGACGCTACAACCACAAGGTAAATACTGATCCCCACAAACTGTTTTCTTCATCATTAATAAGTGTGTACAGTATCTCCTTCCATGTATTTGTTGTGATCAAGATATAAAAAACTCACTTTGCCAGCTTCCTCTTAAGGAAAGTATGATTGCTCACGTTCTTTGGGGCAAGTAAATAATGTTTCTGTGTTCCAATCCACACATTGCAACTGCAGGTTTTGAGACAATTACTAATGTATTATACATGGTAAAAGGGAAATACTCACATGCAAAGTTGTGATATGTATATATATGCACAAGGGAATCTAATACATCCCCCCAGATTAGAGTGTAGTCTATCCTCTTAGTGGATTTTGAGTCCTTTATCTGAAAAAAAATATAAATAATAGTGAGCTACAAATTTTAGAAGTGAGTGAGTTCAATCTCATTAAAATCAGATCTTAGTTCTCGCTATTGCAAAACAAAGATCTGAGGACATCCAATTAAGGATCACGTCAGAACGACCTTTCATCCAACCAATCAGAGCGTTGCTTACCAGATCATGAAAGTGACAGTTGGAATGTGTTTTCTAATCATGCAGCCACGACATATTTAACAGGGGGTATTCCGAACGACAGTTACGGGTTTTATGATCATATCCATACAATCTAGGCCATCTATAAGAAATTCCACAATGTTCTTCTTATCAGTTTCATTTTTTTAAATCGAGAATACGTCAAAATATGTTTCGAAGCTTAGTCGGCAGTTTGAAACTAGTGTCATAAAGCTTGAGAAAGCTGCCTTTTGATTGGCTAATGTCGATTTCTTGTCAGTCATTTCATTGGTCGGTCAAAATTCGCGAATGGTCGTTCTGACGTGACCCATAATGGGATGTCCTCAGATCTTTGTTTAGCAGTGGCGAAAACTAAGATCTGATTTTAATGAGATTGGAGTTAGTTATGTTTAACGCTGCTTTGAACAGTATTCCAGCCTATTGTGGTAGACATTTACCACTTTGGTGAAACCCACGAGCACGGGTACGGTGCTGACAAACTTAGAAATACAAGCAGGGCGAATCCATGATCACTGGTTTGCACAGCGAATTGTGGCACCTTAGACAACTTGGCCACCTGTACCCCTAGTTTTAGTAGTTTTTGTTACTGCAATCTCATTAAAATCAGCTTTTAGTTATTGCTGCTGCTAAACATCGATCTCAGGACATCAAATTACAGCTCACATCAGAATGAACTTTCATCAGACTGACCAGGGCCTTGCTTACCAGATCAGGAATATGACAGTCAGAATGTGACAGTCAGAATGTGACAGTCAGAATGTGACAGTCAGAATGTGAGTTAGAATGTGATTGTCAGAACTTTTCACAAACTTAATCATGTGAATTTAAGGGAACACAAAATTATGGTCTTACCTTTTTCTCTTCAATGTCAATAATTCTCGCCATGGCAACAAGGCCTGGAGTATCAAAGTAGTTCTCAAAGAAACGGAAAGTTGCTGAAAATACAACAAAAACCCAAATGACATAAAGCCAAAACTTCCTCTCCCTTCCACCACTGAAGTTAAAGAATAATAATTCTATGCTCAAGTCTGCTAAACTTTTCATTTAAATGGGAGTATGTGTGACAGTCTCATGCTAATTACCAGCCTTGGTGTTAACATTGATATTAGTGCCTTGTGAGTGAGTGAATGAGTGAGTATGGTTTTACGCCGCTTTTAGCAATATTCCAACAATATCACGGCGGGGGACACCAGAAATGGGCTTCACACATTGTACCCATGTCAGGAATCGAACCCGGGTCTTCGGCGTGACGAGCGAATGCTTTAACCACTAGGCTACCCGACCGCCCCTAGTGCCTTGTGTGTAACTGAGACACTGACTCTGTTTAATACAGATATTCAGTAGCTACTTGATTGATATACAACATGAAGTGAGTGAGTGAGTGAGTGAGTGAGTGAGTGAGTGAGTGAGTGAGTGAGTGAGTGAGTGAGTGAGAGAAAAAGAGAGTGAAAAAGTGAGTGAGTGAGTGCTTTTACCAATATTCAAGCAATGTTACAGTGTGGACACTAGCAATGGGCTTCACACATTGTACATGTTAGGAATCCAACCCACGCCTTCATCATGATGACCGAACACTTCAATCACTAGGCTACTCATCAGCCCTCAGAAAGAGGATTTGACCCAGCAGACCAGCAAAGTGCCATTTGAACAACTTGAATCAAACTTGCTCCTGAGCCTAGTGTCCTTTAACTGGCATCAGGATTGTAAAGAAACATTTCCAATTGTTTTTTGGTTAGTGGCTATAGTCGACTGATTTCTAGATTATCTCCCCTTTGAAAAATCGTCTGTGCATTGCAGGTGACGTGTGTGTGAGCAAAGACGTATATAGTATATACGTCCGTGGTGTTAGTAAATGAGATTTAAACTGTGTAAGTGCCTTGTGGGAGGATGACAGAGGTTATCATGCGAATGTGTTTGGGGATGGTAAATATCCTGCATTAGGAATAAACATTGTATTTAGCAAGCTTTGGTTTATTCCTCTTTATTTATATCTCCAAAGTTGCCAAAACTTATAAAATGCCTAAGTTATGTCACAGTTAGACACTGATTTTCAGTATATTTGACTGTTCTTTTGATAATGATAGCAATTATACCTTTAGTTTATCCAGATTCCTGATGGTTAATTCTGACTCAATCGCCGAATGACAAGGGGACGCCATGTTTGTTTATAAACACTGAAAGTAGTCCCTACGTGACCTTTGATATTTGCATCTCCATCCACATATGACCCCAATGGATATCGTTTTTATCCGTTGGCTTTATCCTGCAGAGAAACCTACCCATCATATGGTAAAACATTTTACGTTGATTGAATTAGGTCAAATATGATGCTATGGAAGCAACAAACATAATACGAACTTGAAGTTGTTGTGAGTGCATGAACAAGGATCATGTCAAGGTGAGGTGAGGTGAAATGGGGTTTAACGTCGCTAGATTATTGCACTTTTGTAGCGACGTGCATGTACGTGTGTGTGTGTGTTTGTGTGGCTGCTTGTACTAGTCCGGACTGATGCCGATTTATAGTGCTAGCTCACTGAGATACCATGCCGCAGTTTAACATGAATACCCCACTCAGACACAATATACTGACTCCAAGCCGACCAGTCCTTGTTTTAGCCCCTTAATACCGAGCGCCAGACAGGGTAACAACAAGTACCATCTTTTAACGTCTTTTGATATGACGCGGTCGGGGATTGAGCCCCGGACCTTCTGCTCTCCGGGTGGACGCTCTTGCACTAGACCACAAAGGCGGTGATCATGTCAAGTCTCACAAATGTTCAAGTGAGTGGGGGGCACGGGTGACCCAGTCGTCCAAGGTGCCGCGATTTGCTGTGCAGAGTTGCGTCCCTGGGACACGCCAGAAACCTATGATTGTGGGTTCAAATCCCGGTTCGCCCCGATTATGTTTCTAGGTTTGTCAGCACCATACCCGAGCTCGTGGGTTTCACCGGAGTGGTAAATGTCTGAGACCTGCATCACTTCGGGCTTTCCTCCCACATTAAGCTGACACGCCGTGATATGACTGGATAATGTTAAAAGCTGCGTTAAACCCAACTCACTCACTCACTCAACTGTATGCTTAAATATATCTGCCATAAATGATTATCCCTATGAAAAGTTGAATAGAATGTGTGCTTGCCAAACCAAACTGCCTGGCTGTGTAACAATTCACCTAACCTTCGGTGCCACGATACGAGTATTTGTATCCGTAGGTCATGGATTGGTACAAAACGATACAAGTATACAACAGTGCATCACTTCGGGCTTTCCTCCCACATTAAGCTGACACGCCGCGATATAACTGGAAGACTGTTAAAAGCGGCGTTAAACCCAACTCACTCACTCACTCAAGTGAGTGAGCCTGTTTCAATGGCATGAGCTTCATGTGGAAGGAAACACCGAAGGGATGCAGGATGTAGATGTCCCTTTGGTGAAACTCACAAGCAGGAAGATAGTCAGACCCTGGATCATAACCCATGCAATATGTGGATCCTGGCACTCTAAAGGGACATAACTATGTAAGGCTGGAGAAAGTGATGATTTATGATTTTTACAACAACAATTGACCCACTGTTAGAGTTTTTAACTGTTTTCTTGACAGTTTCTGCATGTTTCCAAATCTGATCCTCTCCATAGGCTGCCTGTACCTCGGCCGTCTCCAGAGCCCTTGTTCCGTGAGTGGCTCTGAAACAATACGCTTCAATTACAACACTCAATCAGATTACCAAAATAAGACTCTACAGACTCCACAGGAACATCTGTCAAACAGGAACATCAGACTTTTATGACAAGGTTTTAATGTTGATACAAGAAATTGTCTGCAGCAATCTGATTGGTTGGAAAATGTTGCTAAATAGGCCTACAAAAACGACGGGGGATATAGAAACATGCTCCATCCATCACGCTTTGTTTTGCATAACTTATTCATCATTCAATATTTCTTCTTGAAACCTTGTGCTCTCAACATGTGCCTTTTGCTATTCAGGAATTTTTTTAAATATAGATATTTTTTTTCACTCTTTCAAGGCAACAATTTCAACTTTGATTCAATTGGTGCCCCAGATTTAGAGAGAATTTGACCATCGTCAAAATGTCATGACTCAGGCATTGAGCATGTTGAGCAGTGGCAATATGAAAACCTGTAAGTTTTATACTATGAACAGCTTCAATCATGTCGCTATGAAGAATTAGAGATGATCTGTCACAAGTGTACCAACAAGTCTGGAGTGTTGCCACTTTCCAAACGATATCATGCGGGACAAATAATCTGTAATTCAGAGTTGTGAGGAGGTTGTTCTGTGTTTTCTGATAAAATGAAGTGGGTCTCCCAATCACAAGTGGAGATATCAGCCCAGACAATACATCGCTGGAACACAATCTTCCGGCTGATTGCTTTCTACTCAGACCTGGCGACCCTCCCCAATAACAGTTTCCGCCAAGGTGATGATAATGCAAACTAGAACATTTACAAACACTCTAAAACCATAACGTTTCAAGACCGATGTGGGTGAATTTCACTGAAGCAAAAATAACTTATCAATCCATTACACTCTGGAAGTAGTCCGTCAAAATCTGACCTCAGGTCATCACCATGGAGTAGCAATTCATGGCCTGGGATTTCATCCTCCACATGTTTGATTCCAGTTATTTCAAATGGGTTTCCTACCCACACATGTGTAAGAAAAGCTGAATCCACACATTTGTTTTACAACAACTACCTTAGGATCTTGCCATCATCTGCAATCTTGAGAATATGCCCCTTCTCCATGTCCAGGAAGAGGCCCTTACAGCTGAAACAGAGAGAGGAGAACATGAGGAGATGAGCATCAGTAGGCAATGAGGAGATGAACATAAGGAGGGGATGATAAGGAGGCCACAAGTAGATGAACATAAGGAGGGGATCATAAGGAGGCCATGAGGAGATGAACATAAGGAGGGGATAAGGAGGCCATGAGGAGATGAACATAAGGAGGGGATAAGGAGGCCATGAGGAGATGAACATAGGGAGGGGATAAGGAGGCCATGAGGAGATGAACATGAAGAGGGGATAAGGAGGCCATGAGGAGATGAACATAAGGAGGGGATGATAAGGAGGCCATGAGGAGATGAACATAGGGAGGGGATAAGGAGGCCATGAGGAGATGAACATAAGGAGTGGATGATAAGGGGTCATGAGCAGATGAACATAGGGAGGGGGTAAGGAGGCAATGAGGAGATGAACATAAGGGGGGGGGGGGGGGGGGATTATAAGGGGGTCATGAGATGAACATAAGGAGGGGATGATAAGGGGGTCATGAGGAGATGAACATAAGGAGGGGATGATAAGGGGGTCATGAGGAGATGAACATAAGGAGGGGATGATAAAGGGTCATGAGGAGATGAACATAGGGAGTGGATGATAAGGGGTCATGAGGAGATGAACATAGGGAGGGGATAAGGAGGCCATGAGGAGATGAACAAAAGGGGGGAGGGGAATTATAAGGGGGTCATGAGGAGATGAACATGAGGAGGGGATAAGGAGGTCATGAGGAGATGAACATGAGGAGGCCACAAGGAGATGAACATAAGGAGGGGTTGATAAGGAGGCCATGAGGAGATGAACATAGGGGATAAGGAGACCATGAGGTGATGAACATAAGGAGGGGGATGATAAGGAGGCCATGAGGAGATGAACATGAGGAGGCCATGAGGAGATGAACATAAGGAGGGGATGATAAGGAGGCCATGAGGAGATGAACATAGGGGATAAGGAGGCCATGAGCTGATGAACATAAAAAGGGAATGATAGGGAGGCCATGAGGAGATGAACATAAGGAGGGGATTATAAGGAGGCCATGAGGAGATGAACATAAGGAGGGGATAAGAAGGCCATGAGGTGATGAACATAAGGAGGGGATGATAAGGAGGCCATGAGGAGATGAACATAAGGAGGGGATGATAAGGAGGCCATGAGGAGATGAACATAAGGAGAGGATGATAAGGAGGCCATGAGGAGATGAACATAAGGAGGGGATGATAAGGAGGCCATGAGGAGATGAACATAAGGAGGGGATAAGAAGGCCATGAGGTGATGAACATAGGGAGGGGATAAGGAGGCCATGACGTAATGAACATAAGGAGGGGATGATAAGGAGGCCATGAGGAGATGAACATAAGGAGGGGATGATAAGGAGGCCACCAGGAGATGAACATAAGGAGAGGATGATAAGGAGGCCATGAGGAGATAAACATAAGGAGGGGATAAGGAGGCCACCAGGAGATGAACATAAGGAGGGGATGATAAGGAGGCCATGAGGGGATGAACATAAGGAGGGGATGATAAGGAGGCCATGAGGTGATAAACATAAGGAGGGGATGATAAGGAGGCCATGAGGAGATGAACATAAAGAGGGGATGATAAGGAGGCCATGAGGAGATGAACATAAGGAGGGGATGATAAGGAGGCCATGAGGAGATGAACATAAGGAGGGGATAAGGAGGCCATGAGGTGATGAACATAAGGAGGGGATAAGGAGGCCATGAGGAGATGAACATAGGGAGGGGATAAGGAGGCCATGAGGTGATGAACATAAGGAGGGGATAAGGAGGCCATGAGGAGATGAACATAGGGAGGGGATAAGGAGGCCATGAGGAGATGAACATGAAGAGGGGATAAGGAGGCCATGAGGAGATGAACATAAGGAGGGGATGATAAGGAGGCCATGAGGAGATGAACATAAGGAGGGGATGATAAGGAGGCCATGAGGAGATGAACATAGGGAGGGGATAAGGAGGCCATGAGGAGATGAACATAAGGAGTGGATGATAAGGGGTCATGAGGAGATGAACATAGGGAGGGGGTAAGGAGGCAATGAGGAGATGAACATAAGGGGGGGGGGGGGGGGATTATAAGGGGGTCATGAGATGAACATAAGGAGGGGATGATAAGGGGGTCATGAGGAGATGAACATAAGGAGGGGATGATAAGGGGGTCATGAGGAGATGAACATAAGGAGGGGATGATAAAGGGTCATGAGGAGATGAACATAAGGAGTGGATGATAAGGGGTCATGAGGAGATGAACATAGGGAGGGGATAAGGAGGCCATGAGGAGATGAACAAAAGGGGGGAGGGGAATTATAAGGGGGTCATGAGGAGATGAACATGAGGAGGGGATAAGGAGGTCATGAGGAGATGAACATGAGGAGGCCACAAGGAGATGAACATAAGGAGGGGTTGATAAGGAGGCCATGAGGAGATGAACATAGGGGATAAGGAGACCATGAGGTGATGAACATAAGGAGGGGATGATAAGGAGGCCATGAGGAGATGAACATGAGGAGGCCATGAGGAGATGAACATAAGGAGGGGATGATAAGGAGGCCATGAGGAGATGAACATAGGGGATAAGGAGGCCATGAGGTGATGAACATAAGGAGGGGATGATAAGGAGGCCATGAGGAGATGAACATAAAAAGGGAATGATAGGGAGGCCAAGAGGAGATGAACATAAGGAGGGGATGATAAGGAGGCCATGAGGAGATGAACATAAGGAGGGGATAAGAAGGCCATGAGGTGATGAACATAAGGAGGGGATGATAAGGAGGCCATGAGGAGATGAACATAAGGAGGGGATGATAAGGAGGCCATGAGGAGATGAACATAAGGATGGGATAAGAAGGCCATGAGATGATGAACATAGGGAGGGGATAAGGAGGCCATGACGTAATGAACATAAGGAGGGGATGATAAGGAGGCCACCAGGAGATGAACATAAGGAGAGGATGATAAGGAGGCCATGAGGTGATGAACATAAGGAGGGGATAAGGAGGCCATGAGGAGATGAACATAGGGAGGGGATAAGGAGGCCATGAGGTGATGAACATAAGGAGGGGATGATAAGGAGGCCATGAGGAGATGAACATAGGGAGGGGATAAGGAGGCCATGAGGAGATGAACATGAAGAGGGGATAAGAAGGCCATGAGGAGATGAACATAGGGAGGGGATAAGGAGGCCATGACGTAATGAACATAAGGAGGGGATGATAAGGAGGCCACCAGGAGATGAACATAAGGAGAGGATGATAAGGAGGCCATGAGGTGATGAACATAAGGAGGGGATAAGGAGGCCATGAGGAGATGAACATAGGGAGGGGATAAGGAGGCCATGACGTAATGAACATAAGGAGGGGATGATAAGGAGGCCACCAGGAGATGAACATAAGGAGAGGATGATAAGGAGGCCATGAGGAGATAAACATAAGGAGGGGATAAGGAGGCCACCAGGAGATGAACATGAGGAGAGGATGATAAGGAGGCCATGAGGAGATGAACATAAGGAGGGGATAAGGAGGCCACCAGGAGATGAACATAAGGAGGGGATGATAAGGAGGCCATGAGGGGATGAACATAAGGAGGGGATGATAAGGAGGTCATGAGGAGATGAACATAAGGAGGGGATGATAAGGAGGCCATGAGGTGATAAACATAAGGAGGGGATGATAAGGAGGGCATGAGGAGATGAACATAAAGAGGGGATGATAAGGAGGCCATGAGGAGATGAACATAAGGAGGGGATGATAAGGAGGCCACCAGGAGATGAACATAAGGAGGGGATAAGGAGGCCATGAGGTGATGAACATAAGGAGGGGATAAGGAGGCCATGAGGAGATGAACATAGGGAGGGGATAAGGAGGCCATGAGGTGATGAACATAAGGAGGGGATAAGGAGGCCATGAGGAGATGAACATAGGGAGGGGATAAGGAGGCCATGAGGTGATGAACATAGGGAGGGGATAAGGAGGCCATGAGGTGATGAACATAAGGAGGGGATAAGGAGGCCATGATTTGATGAACATAGGGAGGGGATAAGGAGGCCATGAGGTGATGAACATAAGGAGGGGATAAGGAGGCCATGAGGAGATGAACATAGGGGGGATAAGGAGGCCATGAGGAGATGAACATAAGGAGGGGATGAGGAGACCATGAGGAGATGAACATAAGGAGGGGATAAGGAGGCCATGAGGAGATGAACATAAGGAGGGGATAAGGAGGCCATGAGGAGATGAACATAAGGAGGGGATGATAAGGAGGCCACCAGGAGATGAACATAAGGGGGGATTATAAGGGGGCCATGAGGAGATGAACATAGGGAGGGCATAAGGAGGCCATGAGGAGATGAACATAAGGAGGGGATGATAAGAACATGAGAACATAAGAGATAACATGGAGAACATGAGAAAGAAATTTTTTGTTTTGTTTGTTGTTTAATGCCGCACTCAACAACAGCTATATGACGGCGGTCTGTAAATAATCAAGTCTCGACCAGACAATCTAATGATTGACATCATGAGCATCAATCCACTCAACTGGGATACGATAACATGCATCAACCAAGTCAGCGAGCCTCACCACCCAATCCCGTTAGTCGCCTCTTGCGACAAGCATAGTCCTATTCTACCCTGGATCTTCACAGGTCGGAAGAGATATAAGGAGTGAAGGAGAACCTGTTGAGGTAAGGAGATGACCATAAGTAGACTGAAGAGTCGGATACTTGGGACCTATTCTGCTCTCAGTCCTCATCATGTTTACAGGCAGAAACCATGGTTACCTTGGTAAAACAGTATCATATTTCTTTCATTTCTTAAAAAGGAGTCAGTGACAATTTATCATAGCATTGGCAAAATATTTGCCAGTTTGTAATTTTCTGGCAAAGAGACATGAGAAAAAGGCACTACACTGTCAGAGTGTGGCATTGCCCATGTACACCATCCTCCCAAGGCAAGGGTGATAACTGACTATATCAGTCCAGTTTCCAGTAGGCTGGAATTCTGGAGTTACATTTTGGCTGGACTAACGTGTCTTATCAAAATCTCGTAACGAACTAGACACCTGATTCGTAAACAACATGGATTTCAACACCCAGATTCGGTCGGACTGCAGGATTTGCAATGTATGTGTACAGCCAACTGGGCATCAACAGATATTTTGCAAATCTTTTCACGTTTATAATCAAGGTGCTCAATTGATTTGATGCACTTTGCAAGGTAACACCCGTTTTATTACAAAACAGACCTTGATTATCGATCAGATTGTCTTGACTGGGTGCTGCCATTTTGTTTAAAGCAAATGAAAGTGATATGAGGGATGAAATCTTATTGGTCAGTAGGAGGGACAAAGAAGGGACATAACTCTGAATAGCAACTTGTGCTGCTTGGGCTGAGCCTGGAAATTTTCAGCCTTGTTCAATAAGGGGGTGGAGACTGGACTTTTATAGTCAGTTAATTCCCATGTCTTGGGAAGATGTATGTCCTCTAGAACACAGCTGTGACATGCTGAGTAGTGACTTTGATACTCACATAAACTCCTTGTACTTGAACAGGTCAGACTTGATGGAGGCATCGTAGCCTTTCTTATCCACCAAGAAATCTGTTATACACGAGTATGTCAGCTAAAAAAGGATACAAAACTTGTTTAGATGCATTGGGCTGACAAAAGGTACATATTTCTCAACAAGTGAGGATGGCCAGTAGGAGATGGCGGTAGGAATTTTATATAGAAAACAAAAGTGACGCAGCAGGAACACTTTTTATGTTTTTCTCACCACATATACCATTAAACACCACTTGGCACACACTGAACCCGGACGTTTAATACCATGTCAGTTGTCAAGCACCTTATTCTATGCACAACAGAGTACTGCTTCAAATAAACTGGAAAATTTGAAAAATATCTTTAAAAATCCATTTTATTGACACACAGAATTTAAAAGTGATCTGCCAATGCCCCCAAAACAATTCTTTTCTTAGCCGTAAGTAATTTATACCAGTGTTGATTATATTCAAACCTGGGCCATCTATCAATCAACTGATAACAGCAAAATATGTTGGAATATTATTTTGGTGAAAAAAACAGTTGAAAGATTGTACATTTCGTGGTTATACTGACAGCCTGAAATGTTTATATACGACAGATATTTTTCCAGAATTTAATTGCCCATAATACAGGGTGCATATAACACACGAGTGCGTATTATACGTGAATGAATAAGTCTTGTGTACATTGATCAATCGGAAGGGGTTCTAATTAGGATTGTTCACTAGCCAATATGTTAGCAAATATTGTTGTGGGTGCTTATTAGAGCAGTGCACTAATTACATCGAATACAGTATGTAACATGTCTCTGAGGACCAAGGAAATGAATCTAGTCAACAGGTTTTTTAGCATATACATGCAATCAATTTGGAAAACAAAACAAAATCTGCCAATAGAAATCTGAGAAACAGAAAATCGGACAAACTTTTAAAGCGCCATTTTTGTTACTTGACCAGCGTGTATTCTTTCGCTTCCAAAAGCGGTTTCATAGTTTTCAAGGATATTCTTTCTTAAATTTAATATTAAGTCTTTGAATGGCATTTAGAAGTGATACACATAAGGAAGAGAATTTATGGATGTCAACTTCTTTATTATGAAGTTCACCTGATTAAGGAATAAGGAGTAAGCCTATGCTCCGAAACGTTGTGTTTCCTCATCATGCTCATAATAAAGAAGTTGACATCCATAAATTATCTTCCTTAAAGTTGATATTGTATATTATCATCTTTATATGTATAATACAGAATTTTTATGACCCTAAATATTTTTGGTTACTTTTGTTTAGATTTTTTAAGATTTTCAAACACGAAACTATTTTTTTAGTCACAAATACAAGCGGTGGTGAACAGTCCTGTGTGTTAGGAAGGGAGAATTTACGTTTCAAGGTTTTACATTTGTAATGAAATAATTGAATTTTCCTGTAGACAACTACACAAAAAGTATATAATAAATAGGATATTCCATGTGTCGAGTGAAGTATCATGTTTTCTCTCACCTCGTGACAGGGTAAAAGGAGATACGCCAATTGTGAAAATATCTCCTTTCACCCCGACACTTGATGTGAGAAACATATTTCACTCGACACATGAAATATGTTCCCTCTCTCTCTCTCAAAATATGAAAACAGAAAATCTGACAAACTTTAAAAAGACACTCAAAGCCTTTGACAAGATCAATCATGGTCTAAGCTCACTTGAGCAGTTGTTAATTGGAAAATGTGCTTTTCAAATTATTTTATTTAATTTAATATACACACACACACACATTATTGACAATGATTCTACAACCTGATTCATAAAAAATAGGCTTAGTATTACATGTAACCAAACAAGATATCACTTTTTCTTTAGCATGTTTAGTACTAGAAGAGTATGTACGCTATGTTATCTTTATCACATAGAATAAACTACGTTTATAACGAACACGCTTATATCGAACTGACCGATATAACAAACTTATTTTTTAGTCCCGACCATTTATTGTATAAATGCTGTATATATGCTTATAATGAACTACAGATATTACAAACTAAAATTTGTGGTCCCTTCAAGTTCGTTATAACCATAGTTTACTGCAGATACACACATAAATCTAGACATTACATAGATCTAGTGTCAACCACCCCAAATTGATCATGATATTTATATTATCATTGTGAAATGTTCAGAACTGTTCTCAAACTTAGTAAAATATATACAATATATTGGTCACAATTAATATTATAGCAGTCACGCGTTAAACTAGCAAAACCATGATAACCGGCTGATTGTTAGATAACTCATCAAAGCATCACCAGCTAATCAAAGCATCACCAGCAGATCACACATCTCGGTTCTCACATTAAACACTTCCACTAGTTTATACTTGGCCAGGGTGTGGTCCAGATCGAAACCGTAGGCATCGTAATCCGCCAGACAAATAGTACTTGGATGGCCCGAGCTCATGGTGCGTCTCTGTGCTGCCAGCGTCAATATCCGTGCTGCGCTGTGCACGTGTTGTGTATTGTTGTTGATCTGACCTTGTCGCTGACGTGTCGTCACTGATTCATTTGTCCCAAGGGAAAGGCAACAGTGTTTTTTTATCCTACATCTGGATAGACATCGTATAATAAACATTCAAGATTCGCCTTGTTACTGGAACATTTATTTTGTTATTCGAAGTTATATTATACAACAGAACTTCGATCAATATTTGGAAGACAAGATCGTTTTTACCGCAATGTAAGGGAGATAAGTACGCTCTATATAGATGGAGTTAGCCTCTAAAAAAATCCACGGCGTTTCCTTTCATCATTACGTGTGGCTTAAACCGTCAATGTAGTTACATTATCTAAGATAACATTTTATGCCATTGGTATGTTATATGAAATTGCAAGAGATGTTTTACAATTAAGATACAAAAAGAAAAACGATGCTTTGGAGAAGGGTAAGTTTCCGTGGATTTGCCGCCACATTCATTTCACCATGCTAAAACAATTGACAATTTATAAATGCCGATATAATTTTGCAAGTAAAGAAAGCTATATAAACACAGATATACTGTTCCTAAGCTTTATTGCTGTAATATATAGAAAATATATTTTATGGAACTAGAAATACTACAGCGCGTAACAGTATAACTTATGAATATGATACTTTATTTATAAGGATATCATTCAAATCAAGTAACAATCAGCATCTTAAATACCTTTTAGGCATGGGGCTACGTTAGTGTCCAACCTTGGTCTGTGACTGTGTCTGTGAAGGATACATCACGCACGAGGCTTTTCAGAGACATTCATTTTTAAAATGTGAGGTGAGGTGAAATGGGATTTAACGTCGCGTCCAAGATTATTGCAATTATATAGCGACGCGCATGCACGTGTGTGTGTACTGATGTCTATTTATAGTGCTAGCTCACTGAGATACCATGCCGCAGTTTAACATGAATACCCTACTCAGACACAGTATACTGACTCCGAGCCGACCAGACCTTGTTTTAGCCCCTTATGCCGAGCGCCAGACAGGGTAACAACAAGTAGGCAGTGCGTATAGGGTAGCCATGTAGTTAGACCCGCTGAAGACAAAAACAAGATTCCCAAACAACAACTGATTACGAACAAGTTATTTTAAGTTTGGATGGGAGTTTTTGCTAGACAATCTTTTATCCGACATATTTTCATGTGTGATATAAATTGTATCTGATTATTACGTACACACATTGACGAGAGCATATGAATATTACTTGTGCTGTGCTAAAAATGAACAGGGGAAATAAACACGCAATGGTTCAACTGGAAATATGTGTGACTTATTAAAAAAAGCTTTGTGTGGTTGTCTAAATACCTTCATGTTACATAAAGATGAACAGTCTCTACCAGATTAGGTCTTCAGCAACCCATGTTTGTCGTAAAAGGCGACTATGCTTGTCGTAAGAGGCGACTAACGGGATCGGGTGGTCAGGCCCGCCGTCTTGGTCGATGCATGTCATCGTATCTCAATTGAGTGGATCGATGCTCATGATATTAATCACTAGATTGTCTGGTATTGACTCGATTATTTACAGACCGCCTTCATATAGCTGGAACATTGCTGAGTGCGGCGTTAAACAACAAACCAACCAACCACACACCTCGTGACTCGATGTTGATACTGTCTCATGCAATACCAGGTACAGAAGCCTATTGACTCGGCCCTCTGCTGTCTGTAGGTTGAATTCCCCGCCGCGGATGTTCAATTGCATTGATTTGTTTATGTTTGATCAAATCACGTGGCGAGCTATAAATAGCACGGCCTCAGAAAGACAACATAGAGCAACACACGCACAGACAGCGACATCACAGACAGCTTGCCATTTTGACGTGAAAACAGGAAAAAATTGTGCTACTAAGGCTTGAAATGTTGTTACCTCCAGAGGTAGACGTATCTGTTTTGGAAGGAGACTTCTCATTAACCAGCTTTGACGTTTTGGACTTCGTCGAATCACAGCAGGTAAAAACATGAAGAAAAGTTTCGTAAAGAAAATAACAACCAAAGCTATTTAATCAAGATGTTAACAGCATGTACTTGGTGTTGACCTAGTTGCTTTGTGTTTCTAGTGTTATTATTTGTTGCGCAACATATAAACCATTGCACGAACCTCTTCGTTTTTAGTCTGGACTTGTCGACACATTTCGAATCACGAGTGAATCGCCACCTACAAGCTAGTGATTAACCCATTCACATTTGTTGGTGCCAAGTTGTCTTCGTTTCACGTGTCTGTCATAATGTCTGTTTAGTCAAAATTCTTTCAGGTTATAAGACATATATGCACGTGATATAGACGGTAGATAATATTTGAATGCATGCCTAGTATTTTGATTATTTTGATTGTGCATCTTCTCTTTTCGGTGGGGTTTGGTCAATACTGGCTACATTTGAAAGAACGAATTTAAATTTCCTTATATGATCAGACGACCTCCCTCAGCCCCAGTAGTTTTCCTGAAAAATTTCCAGGAAATGATCAATCCTGGTGGGATTTTCCCAAGAAGCTAAAAATATCCCTGACGTTGCCGTGAACATTCGTGGCTGCTGGTATTATTCCGAAGCAGCCCTCCATGTTCACGGAAAGTTGCGAGTGGTTTAGACGAGTTGACTGGGCTGGTGTACATCGATCGGCTGAACGCGAATATAGCTGAGCGTACTAGCAAAGAACTAGTAGATCCAGTGTATTGGCCGAGCAGCGCCTGTCCAGATTTGTTAAAGTCTCGATGATTCGTAAATGTTTTGTTGACTCTCCGTTTCTATATTCTAAAGAAAGAGTGTAATTTCACCTTGGGCTTAATATGTTTACCCCATTAACCACTCGGGTAATCTCGGCATATTCCGCCACCCACTAGCTCATTCGTGACCAACTCGTGTTATTCCGGGACAAGCCGAATTGCAGGTTACGGAAACGGGCGAGTGGTGACGAATGTCGAGTCTTCTTGCAGGTTACGGAAAGGGGCGAGTGTTGGCGAATGGCGGGCGGTAGACAGCATCATAACCTGCCTTCGCCATGGGGGTACATGATACACAGTCGCCTGAGTAACCGCCTGGAACCCTTAGAACCGTATGAGGATTATGAGGATTATTATTTAATTAGGGGCGTATAATCACTATTTAGAATAATTATATATATATATATATACCTTAAAGGATTATTTATTTATTTATTTATTTACTTATTTAATCACTATTATTTCCAGCTGTCTCCTTGTTCAAACACTTCCGTCAACACGTTCCTAAGAGATCTCATCCAACAAGGGGTGTCGCAGCCAACAGTCGTCAGCAACAAGGAAGAGTCTGAGACGCAGGAAGAAGTACCTAAACAACAAACCAATGGGAGAGTGCCACGTCATAGAAAAAATTCCCACATCAAAGCTGAGAAAAAAAGACGGAAGAAAATCCACGTGAGCAATAATTATCAAAGTAGACACGTTTTATGTTATCCATAAATTGTGTCTACTTTGTCATCCGTCAACTTCTAAGTAATGCCTGCCAAACAACAAATAATTATTAATATAAGATACATTTAAAAGAATGTGTTCATTTAAATCCGATAATGTAGCAACAAAATGGTCGTGCACAGATATTATGTCACTGTAACAGAAAGTGTGTTGTACACCCAAAATTGTAGTTCTGTACACCAATAAAAATGACACTGTGACGTAATGCAGTTGCATTTGAAGAGATATCTCCTTTCCCCCGGCACTCGATGAGAGAAACATGGTATTTCTGATTCACTCGACACATGAAATATCCTCTGTTATCGCCATGTTAACAGAAGTGAAACGAAGGTGTCACGCGCTGAGAAGGAGCTTGGCGGCGTCAGACAAAAAGGGAGGTAACTCTAATATCACTAAACACGAAGTATATATCGTGAATACAACAGTGTTGGTAGATGATTCTACAATAGGTTATAGATTCTAAACATCATTGGTTTGTTCTCTCTAGGAACAACTCCGCTCGCTTCATGATTGCGTTCCGGCACTGGCGCCGAGCAAGAATGATAAGAGGCTAAGTGAACTCGAATCCCTTGAAGAAAGTAAGTAAACTAAACAATGTGACTGTTAATTCTTGCATGTTTACTCGGCGCATGTTTGGTGTTGTGTGCATGTACAATTTCTAGATGGCCAATACCATTATTGTTGGGCATGTAGATCTTCTTTGTACATAACATGTCGCCATATTATTCCAATGTCATATATTCATGGTGTCGTCCCGAATATTTTAGCTGGAAAATATATTAAAGAGAGGAAGGTCCGCCATGACACTCGCAAGGACGAGATAGAGAAACTAAAACGGGAAAGAGAAAGTCTGAAAATGGAACTGAAGTGAGTATAGGTATTTGTCAGAAATAA
This sequence comes from Haliotis rufescens, assembly GCF_023055435.1. Taxonomy (NCBI): domain Eukaryota; kingdom Metazoa; phylum Mollusca; class Gastropoda; order Lepetellida; family Haliotidae; genus Haliotis; species Haliotis rufescens. Next base: position 7,382,537 of record NW_025964223.1, read on the forward strand.
CCTTGCATGCCTTCTTTCATGCACCACAAATGACAAGTACACCTTTCAAAAAAGAAAACTCATCACTCAAACTGAGAACTCTATTGCAGTATATGTTTACTCACGCACATTCAGATAAGAGTTGTTTCCCTTGTTTTTCTCATCTCAAACATTTTTGTCCTTTTTATTAGCTGTTTTATGAGATGGGTGACATGTGTCCACTACAAACAGCTGCAGCCAGAATTGTCATAATGATTCAGTGCTAAGATATATCACACCGTTAAGGTATTTCATTCCTATATAGATATGTTGCCGCAAAGTGTTTTTACATTGGAACCACAATCTATTGTATTGATATTCATCATAGACTGTCAGTTTGTTTGGGTTATTTTGGACTTGCCCATAGAGCAAATCATTTCACACATTCTCCAACCACATGAAGCTACATACAAATACATATATGCCGTGTAGGCTTTGTTAATCGCCTGGCCTGCCTGGCGCGTTATACCGTACATTAGTTATGTCTTAGGTGGGGAGGGGCGGTCGGGTAGCCTAGTGGTTAAAGCGTTCGCTCGTCACGCCGAAGACCCGGGTTCGATTCCCGACATGGGTACAATGTGTGAAGCCCATTTCTGGTGTCGCCCGCCGTGATATTGCTGGAATATTGCTAAAAGCGGCGTAAAACAATACTCACTCACTCACTCTCTAGTGGGGAATAAATAAGGAAATGTTGCCTCATAGAAGCCGATTCTTATAATTTACGGACGAATATCAATGAACCCAGACCGTGTACCCCGTTACCATTCCTTTCCGCGTCAGGGTCTGCCGACCCTCCTTTGGATGTCAGCTTTCTCATACGATTCTGATTCATTTCTTAATAGTTACTACCAAGATTCAGAAATTTCGATTTATCAAACGAAAACCTACACAGGACACAGATATTCCTTCAATGGTCCTCCCGTTGAGAGGGTGCTCAGAAACGACTGTATCATCAACTATACAATGGCGCGGCCTGGTTCACAATAAGTTTAGTTCGTTTTCGAGATCTAGAACATCAGTCATGATGGTCTAAGGTGGTCATACCAGAGAAAAAGATATAAATGTAATGAGACTGGAAGGAATATTATGGTTGTCACCCGCATCCATTTGTTTTACACTGTCTCGGTCATAGTCATTCGTGACAAACTCGTGTTATTCCGGGACAACCCGAATAGCGACTCGTGCCCATTTTTGCGACCGGGTTTCCGTCTTAGCGCAAACGGGCATACCTAAAACAATTGTAAACTCGTCGCGTAATGGTTAACATACATTTCCCCATATATTATATATGTTTCAGATGCAATTTAAAGCACATCTGGACATGCGGAATTATACAGTATGATTGAGCATATTTAACTGTGTCTTGGGTATATTTTTAGATGCAAGACATATGTCAAATCAAAAAGTACTTCTGAGGGATTCTTTGACGAAGAACTTGAAATCATACGCGCATTCTGATTGGTTTGTCGTATTTTCGCACATAACATTCATCGATAGGGGGACGAGTCTTCTTGCAGGTTACGGAAAGGGGCGAATGGTGACGAATGGGTTATAGTTTACAGCTACTTGTGACGCTGCCACGTCATCGGTGCGCTGTCTCTCGACATTTTACATCAGCAATGTATACCACGTGTACAGGGGTTGAAAAATTATTAAAAATGTTACTTGACCAAGGGCAAGTATGACCAACATTCTCACTTGCCCTATTTTAAAATGTACTAGCCCAAAATCAAGCTAATAAATTCAGTAAAATGTTACTGCTGCAGAACTGAGAATAAAATTATGAAATTTGAACATCCATCAATAAACGTTCTCTTACGATTGCAAGCGTGTATGTTTGGGTACTTGGAACAAATGGTGCACTTCATGACTTTCGCTGTGTCATCATACGCAACCCAAGGAAACTGGTCTTTTCCACCCAGCGATGAATGTTCGTTTTCGTTTACATTCGTCATACTTTTTATTCTTTGCCGACATACAACTTTCGGAATTTCCCTCTGCCTTCCTTTTAAGTTCGTCCCCACCGCCAAAGAAACTTAAAATAGACCGCTGAGACATGATCGGCCATGTGCGGTACTGGCAATATAAATTGTTATTGCAGATACCCCTCTGGGTGCTAATGAGGCAAAGGGAGGCTACTCTGTCCTTTACTAGCTTACTCATTTGAAACAACAGATTTACTTACAGTGATCCCTCGCTATTGCACTCTTCAATATAGCGCTAACTCGGTTATGGTGTGCGGTAACACATGGTTCCCAAAACTTATATACACTTTTAGTAAACTCAAGTCACTGACACGATGTCATTTCCCCATCGCAAAATCATTACCACCTGTACGCAACACCGGAAATACCAATCAACAAATTCCGCAATTAAATCCTATTATTACTATCTGGTTATAAAAAAAACACGATTGTACCTTGACATATGTTTGTAGCATACTTTATTAATTTTATTTAAAATTTCATTCAATACAGTTTAGATCAATTTTGCCGAAATCGTGCGTAAAGGGGTCGATAGATCGCACAACTCGCTGTTATTTACAGCAACCACGGTCAGCGCCTCGAATGAACTTTAGTTGACAACGAAAAGAAACACATATTAAATAAATGCCATACTTTCACTCGTTAAAAGTTCCGTTTGTTGTAGTTCGACAAAATTATATTTCATCAAAGCTCGGCCTAACGAAGCATCTAAAGTCGGAAAATGTTTCAACCTCGCGTTACAATTTCCAAGAAATTCCATTTCCAAGAAACTTGTGCCATATATGGAAGTGTTAACAATGAAACAAGCCTGGTTCTCGTTGTTGACCTGCCTGACATCGAAATGTATTAATCCCATTGATTGACTGGCGTAGCTGTATGCAAATTACATTGTCAGTCTGGGACACTAACAAAATATTAGCCAATCAAAAAACCGTAACATGATCACATGATTACATTCGCGTGAAACTTGACCCAGTTCATTTTGTGTGCTCTACTTGTCCACGGGCATGCTAGAAAACGTATATTACACGCCCGACATCTAAACCTTACTTGGCACGGGCGTCGGGCAATGGTATTTTTCAACCCCTGCGGGCCGTGTATTAATTTGTTGCACCTAATGTTTTCTTGTCATTCCGTGTATCTTTACAATTCTTTCAGCACATTCCAAGCTGCGCTACCATCCTCGGGGTTAAAGGACACCCGTCAAGATTCGATTCTAGATCGTTACGACGCTTACACCCGCCGGAAGTTCACAGAGACGTGGCGCTATGGCCTTGTATCCTTATAGGGCCGGTGATGTTTTTAGCCGGGCAGTGTTTTTTCTTCAAAATACGATAACCATGTCGTGCAGAGATAATTCTGTGGTTTTCTGTTGTTGTTTGTTTTTAACGCCGCATTCAGCAATATTCCAGCTATATGACGGTGGTCTGTAAATAATCGTGTCTGGAGCAGACAATCCAGTGGTTAACATCATGGGTTGCTGAAGACCTATTCTAACCCGGATCTTCATGGGTCTGAAATTATTCTGAATCTAAGTCAGGGATCATGTTCAGTTAGGGATTATGAATATGTTTTGTAGTGAAGACTGACAATGTCCTAAAAAAATCCCCAAACCATGATCCTTAACCTTTTTTTGTTCAGATGGAATAAAACTACTAAAATACGAAGCTCCAATATTGTATTAGTGTTGGTAGTGGGGAGGTTCAACAGAATGCTTTCTATGTTTACCTTAGGTCATGAAAAAGAAACAACAAAAACAATACATGATACATCAATATGTGTTTTACTCTTTTGGGTCCATTTTCCCGAGGCAAGTGAGTTAACTGACTTTAAAAGTTCAGTTTCCACCCTTGCCGAACTAGGCTGGAATTCCTTGGCTCGATCGTAGCGCCACCAGTGGCTATTACGAGTAATGCCTTTTCTCTGTCTCTCCTATTGACCAATCAGATTCAACCTCTCGTATCACTTGCATTTGGTCAACAAAACGGTGGCGCCAAGTCAAGAGGATCTGATCGATAATCAAGATCTATATTGTGATCAAACGAGTCTTACATCGCGAAGTGCATCAAATCACGTGAGCACCTTGATTAAAAACATGAAAAGATATAGAAAATATCTGTTGACAACGAGTTAGCGGTGCACATGCTTTGCAAATCCTGCAGTCGACCGAAATCTGCATGACACTTTACGAACCGGATTTCGATTTCGGTGCGCGATTTTGATTGGACTATGCATAGACTCGTTAGTCCAGCCAAAATGTCACTCCGTAATCCCAGCCTAGTTCGGCAAGGATGGAAACTGGACTTTTATAGTCAGTTAACTCACTTGCCTCGGGAAGATGTCGACTGGACAACTCGATGAGTAGCGTCTTGTGAAAAAAAAATCTACTTCAATGCTGTTTCGGGCAGCTTCTAATTTGCATATATTCATATGCTGCACCAAGTGAGTCAGAGTCACATGTTGCACGACCTCATAACACTGATACATGTCTAATACAATAAGCCAGAGCATCATTCATTGCAGTAGAGTGTATGTATGTGTGATGCCTGCGTTCGGTCTGTAAGTAAAGATTTGTAAAGAAATACTCGTATGCAGGCTGAAAAGGCTACACTGGGTAATTACCTAGTATTGTTTTACAGCTTGGTTATCGAATTTCTCCATGCGTGTTTGTACGCAAGGTACGTAGTGGTGATTAAATATGCGTATTATACGTAAATACGCAACGTATCGGGAGCTGTGAGTGTACATCCATGATATTGTGGGACATGTCTCCTTAACAGCATTGCAGTATGACCGGATTGTAGGCAGGAAGCTTGCAAAATCATATGCCGAGCAGACAAACACCAGCACGGCGGAAACCTACATACAGAGCCTGATGAAGTGGACTGGGTCCTGTCTCACGCTCACCAATCTCAGACCAGGTGATACCATCCTTGTGTACACAGGATATATTCTCCAACCTCTATTACAAATAATTCCTTTTTTTGTCATAATATCCCATTCGTCAAATTCGCCACAATTCGCAGTGCAGAGTTGCGTCTTTTGGGCGAACACGAAACCAATGATGGTGGCTAGAGTCCCAGATTCTACCGAGTCAGCCCCATACTATGCCAGTGGGGTTCACGAACGTAATAAGCGTTTAAGACCTGCATCCTACAGCATGATATAGCCTAAGCGCTGTTCAAACCAGCGTTAAAGCAAACCCATTTATTCACCCACTTACACACCTTGTGTCCCAGGCGACACCCTGGAACGTGGTTATTTCCAGAAACAGCCATGAATTAGAGTTACGTCCCTTGAAATGAGGCCCCCCCCCCCCCCCCCCCCCCCCCCCCCCCACACACACACACACACACACACACACCCACACACTCCTACAAGCACCCTTGCTCATTTTGCGAGCGATTTTGCGCAATAGTGGGGAAGATATTTGCAAAACAGTGGGTTAAATAATTGTTTTCTGTTCACTTGTAATAATTCCCCGCATAACCTGGTCTGTAGTCACGGATAAAAAATACACCAGTATTCGTTTTGCTGAAGCACATGCATTTGCACAAGTTAAACTGGCCTTTCAGTCACGCGCCCATTAATAACAAACGAGGCAACATTGCACTGGGGCAACAATTTATGTACTTATGGCACTGTATTGCAGCGGTCATCACCGGCCTCCGGAACGTGTCCACTAGCACAAGCATTCTGGTCAGCCCAACCGCTGTCAAGCAAGAGCTGGCCCTCTCCATGCAACAGCATGTGTCCACTACATTACCGGCGACTGCAACTACGTCTGTGGTGACTACAGCTGCACCCACGGCTGCAACTACAACTACAACAAGCACGTCAGCTTCGTATTCTCCATCGTCATGACCTAGGTTTGTGGAGGCTGGGCGTGGCTCACTCACCTCCATGAGGGGATCGGAGGCGTTCAAGAATATTTCACTTACTTGGTGTGTGTGTTTGGCTGCTTGTACCAGTCCGGGCGTATTTCCACTGAGATTCCATGCCACAGTTTAACTTGCATACCCCACTCAGACGACCGTCTCTGTGGTTAAATGGCAGAGTGTTCACCGGGTGAGCGGAAGGTCCGGGATTGGATCCCCGGTCGCGTCATAAAAAAAGACGTTAAAAGATGGTACTTGTTGTTACCCTGCCTGGCGCTCGGCATTAGAGGGCTAAAACAAGGACTTGACAGCTCGGAGTCAGTATAGTGTGTCTGAGTGGGTATTCATGTTAAACTGCCGCATGGTATCTCAGTGGTCTAGCACTATAAATAGGCATTAGTCCGGACTAGTATACAAGCAGCCACACACACACACGTGCATGTACGTCGTTATTTAAATGCAATAATCTTGGACGGGACGTTAAATTCCATTTCACCTCACCTCATCCACTGAGACACAGACATTAGGAGCCGGCCACTATACGTGTTTCAGCCCCATCAAGCCGAAAGCCGGCAGGATAACATCTAGGACAACCATTTGGTATGATGCGGCCGGGGATGGAACCACTGACCTTCCGCACTCCGAGCAGATGCTCCACCCACGAGACCACGGAGGCGGTCACTTCAGGACAATCTATGTGGACTGTCGATATCTGGGACTGAAGGAACAATTCAAATATTACCCATATGGGCACGAATGAAGGTGATATTATTTTCAGTAACTCCCATTCTGCACACAAATGTTGTGACGTAACGTGAACGGGTCCGTGCAATAAGCTGGGCTCCGTCTCTTCATATCACAAATTGACGACGAGCATTGAGAGACTGGAAGCAGCGACCTTTAAAAGAAGGGTTCTCAAGTCTCCACGCAAAATCGTATTGGTGTAAAAAGTCCGATTTTAATTAGATTGACTCAATTTGACAATCAGGAATCCCACATTTTTTAAATACTTTCTCCGAAACATGACAATGGGTAATTTCAAGTATAACCCTCAGCTGGAAATATTTTCTGGAATTTGGGCCACCAAGAGCCCACATAATATATCTGTAAATGCTGGCTAAGTTTTTCTATGTCAGGCCTGTCATTATGTTTGCTGTATCATGAAATTCTACCATCGTTTCCTTCCATCATATCGACTTGTTGACGTTTATATATTTTTGTTCTTTGGGATTGAACGTTTCCCCCTGTTATGTAGTGATGTGTTATTTTTATATGCCTATACAATGCTGTGTTATACAAGGTGTTTGTCCCCCCATCTACTGCCCAACACAAAACTTGACCTGTCTCATTTTTTTGAGAGAACCAGTGAATCGGTGAAAATGACTCCCTGATAAGGTTCTTCAGAAACGAACACCTACGTTTTATAACATATATTGAAACCCATTCATTTACGATTATTGTAATCCCTTAAATTGCAATTAAATTAAAGTTGAACTAAAACCACAAAGTATGTAATATTACGTTTTTATCTATGTTCTACATTTTTCTCAAGTGTTATATTGAATATGTTATATTATTTATTTTGCATATACAATTCGACCGGGGCCGTGATTATAAGAGTTGTGGGGTCATTTTTTCCCGCGGTACTTGTTCATCGCCAGATGGATCATATTTACATTTGGCTTCCCCAAGCAGAAGTAATAGTTGATGGTTAATTCCTGCCAACTACACTTCGAATCTAAATACAATTGCCCCGTTCCACAATGCGAGCTCAGCGCTAGTCGTAGCCCTAAGATAGCTTTGTGAAACCTGGTCATTAGTCACGAAAAACAACCATGAATTAGAGTTACGTCCCTTGAAATCACGTCCGCTTCTGCAAGCACCCATATTTTGCGCCATGGGGAAGGTATTTGCAAAATAGTGGTTAAATAACTGTTTTTAGCTCAAATGTTGTAACAGTTCTCCGTTAAACCTGGTCTGTAGTCACGAAACAAATAACAATACACCAAACGTTTTGCTGATGCAAAAGTTGACATTGAAGCAAGCGCATTTGCACGATTATTGTACATATGTTTACATACATATGAATGTTGGTTATTCAACAGCCTGACTTATATTGTCTCATGTATAATTCGAACAGTTGTTATTGTTGGTGTTCGTGATGTTTTTAAATCAATTATAATTGCATAAATATACAGGTACATCGATTGTTTGGCTAGTTGTGCATAAAAAGAACAATCCTGACGCCGATGTTTAGCCACAAAACAACCATACCATGCCAACATATTTGTTGTCTGAAAAGTATAGAAGGACCGGGGAAAGTGGCTCACTTAGTGTCCCTATCTCCTATTGCGCTAAGACGGAACCCGGTCGCAAACATGGCCATGAGAGGGGCACGAGTCGCTATTCGGCTTATCCCGGAATAACACGAGTTGGTCACGAATGTTGAAAGCCGTGCGGTTGACACATCGTTGTATGTGGAGGGGAATGCCCGAGTAACTCTCCATTCCTTGGAGCAGAGGCCCCATAGGGGGCGAGGCCCATTATTGTTAAGGAATGGAGAGTTACGAGGATATTCCCCTATTTAAAAAACTCATCCCTACTTTTACACTTTGGCAAAATATTCTGTTGTGGAAAATATTTGAAAAATAAATCAGAACTCTTTGTTGTCTGTGTTTATACGTGAGTGGCCCTTGCGTGATTAACGAGGAATGCGTTCTCTGCCGCTGTTGCACGTGCACCAAGCTTCGCCGCGAGCTGACATTTAAAATGCATGGTACACAGCTCTTCATAATTTCGCTTGGTCGTAAACTTGTATTTATGACGTGTCCCCTCCAGATCACAGTGGGGGTCGGATAGTTCACACTATGCGATTTTGCGCATTTTATTTGAGTATTCGTTTGTGCGTCGCTGCTCTTTCTATTAACCACTGGTGTGTCTCTATAGACGTTTTTATTTCTGCTCTGATACGGGGTAATAGAGCTGGCTGCGGCGACAACACGCACTCACTCACTCACTCAAACTTAGACACACACTGCGGTTTGGGCAGATTTTGTGTTGTCAAATAAGCGAATATTTAACTTTTCATACGACACTAAGAAGTACATACACATGTTGAGGGTGCTGGGTCGCACTGACAGCTACCACATGAGAATTATTATAAAGTTTTGTTAAAAATATGTATTGCCCACAACGTAAACATTTACAGGGAATGAAAACAATTCATGTCGAAAGACTTCATAAATGAAGTTGAGTTTTCTTTATATATTACTGGATACACATATTGAGCACATGCTTATCAAAATACATAATGTGACATGTTGACATATATACAACACATTGACGCACATCAAATGACATTCACAAACCACAGACGGCGACTAACGGGATCAGATGGTCAGGCTCGCCGATTTGGTTGGTGCATGTCATCGTATCCCAAATGCGTGGATCGATGCTTATAATGTCAATCATGGAATGTCTGGTCCAGACGCGATTATTTACAGACCGCCGTCATGTAGCTGGAATATTGCTGAGTGCGGCGTTAAACAACAAACAAACAATATTTTTCTGCTAACCTAACATGACACGGCAACTAAAGACACCATAACTAATAATAATATCCGATACACGTTACGGGCATGTTCATCTTTCTAAGTTCGCCCGATTGTTTCATGGACTTTTTCCTAACCTCTTCGAAGTCGCCCATCATTCGGAACACAACAAACACAGGGGGATGGGCGTCGGTGGGGGTCATCTTTAACGTGCGCTGAGCGACGAGGGGCATATTCTGACACCGCGTCATATCCAGCCCGAGTTTCTCGTGGATGAACTTCCTGATTGTGTGATTCAAATTTTCTCCCGGGACTTCCCGTAATCCGTGAAACAACAGGTTGAACTTGTCGTTGCAACTGTTCACCGCGGAGATGTATCGTCGCACACCCTCCTCTCTCGCTCCATCGGAGGCGGTGTCACCGTGACCCCGAGATGAGGCCGCGGCTTCCACACTTTTCTCCACTCGGGCCAACCTGCTGCTGAGGTTAACTATCTCTGTGGTCAGTCTGTCCAGTTTATCAACTATCCCTGCTTGAGCATTCAGTACTTGGGACAACGTATCTCGTAATTGTTGATTTTCTGTCCGCTCGGACGCCATTTTGGATCAGCAGGTGCGAGGGGTCTATATTTAGTACGGAGTGGGTGGGCTCTTTGCTACCTGTCGACTTTCAGCGGGCATACCTGCTTATAACAGGGGAATCCCGCCTCGCTCTGATTCAACATCGTCTATGGAGATACATTCTGATACCAGGCTGCTTTGTTCGTTTGTTTTTGTTTGTTTGTTTTTTTACGCCGCATGCACTCAGCAATATTCCAGCTGTATGACGGCGGTCTGTCAATAATCGAGGCCAGGCCAGACAATCCAGTAAATGACATCATGAACATCGATCCACGCAATTGGGAGACGATGATATGCTTCAACCAAGTCAGCGAGCCTGACCACCCAATCCCGTTAGTAGCCTTTTACGACAAGCATAGAGTCACCTTTTACGGCAAGCATGGGTTGCTGAAGACCTATTCTACCCCGGATCCTCACGGTCGATATACCTGGCTGCAATTCCGCTGATCAACAAGAAAGTGTTGTCATTAGAAATATCTCAATTGCATAAAAGTTAAAATAAATAGCGCACCAACTGTTTTACATATGAATTCAGCATAGATTCACCTCCACATTACAAGACCTGTCACACAAGGGCACATAGAACGCCTTTGTTCTGTTTAGATATCGTTATATCATCAATTCAAATAGTTCTTCATTTAGGGATAAATGGTGTGACTGGAGGGTCACATATTTTGAATCCAGGATCTTTCTATTACAACATTCACCTGCACAACATTTACTAACGTAAGTAATTTTACACGTGTGTAACTATGCATACGTGCGTATACGTAATTGTACTATGCGTTCACATGAAAAGCATCTTAGGTGTGTAAATAAAGTATGTAAATTGTGTAAGGCACTAATATTAGTCAGTCGGTTTACGACTTTCAACACAAAACAGGTTGTTTTCCAATCAAAGTTGTATGAGAAGAGAGTTACTTCACCGAAAATTTTCACGTGAAGCAAAATGTGTTTGATTTATTTTGTACACAAAGTTTTGACTCCTGGAAACCAAAAAGAAAACACCGTCCGCTCAACTCTGTATATACGCCTAAAAGTTGGCAACTGTTGACAATTTGTTTGGTGTTGGCAAAAGAACAGATATTAATCAGATCATCCTCTTACGTTGACATAAACGTTCACATTGCAACATAAACACACAGTGCAAATTTAAATTTACATTTGCACCTGCTCCAGACATGATGCAAATTTGCTCCTGGTGTAAATATACACACATGAGTAAACGCGTTCACATGACAAGTACACTCACGTATGTATTTCTGCACACGTATGCACATATACACGCATATGTATAGAAGCTCATGTGAACGGGGTATGTCTCACAAGTTTTATAAACAATCTGTCATTGCTATACCCTTGTGGGATTATTAAATTGTACTGACACTTGTGTTTAGGTCACATGACCAAACCGAGACACCTGATTGGTTGGAAATGAAAACAATGTCGCCTGGTCCAAATTGCTGTTCATTTTTAGACTTATATTGCAAAGTAATACCAGGAAGATACTTTATTTGTTTCATGATTGGATTAAGAACAATGCACCAAATGTTGTCCAGTGATCGTTGAGAGGAACACAAATGGATTTTTTTACTCTGGTGAAGGTTCGTGTATGTGTGGAATATCTTGTTGATACAACTAAAGATATAACATGTATTCTTTTAACAGATACATATATCAATGACATGTTTCTGACTTGAATATTGGGCTCAACTATATCAAGATCTTTTTATCATGAAATGACAAACGTTTTAACATGATGATGATCCACTGTAAATAATCTATATTTCCTCTTTAATCACTGAATTCATGTCTGTTGAAATTAATTGAACTGAAACATGAGAACATGTTTGTAAATGCACGAAAACAATATGATACAGCGGATACAACTTTTTTTAAAGGGGGGTGGGGGGGGTGGGGGGGGGGGGGGGTGCACAATTAAGATCTATTTATTGTCTTTGGTGGTAATTTATACAGAAATAAAGATTTTTTTTCGAATAAAAAGGGGGGGGGGGCGCACCATGCACTGTCTCCTGTTTCATATAAACACGTGTGGTACTGGGTGTTCAACATTCAACTCATAATCACTTGCAGCAAAGTGGTTCGACTGTGACAGAGATTGTATCAGAAAAATCAATTGTCCGCGAGAAAAAAGTACTTGAAAAAAAATAACTATGCATCAGAGTAAATTTCAGAAAGAAATTTTGAGCCACAAAAAATACATTTTCGCAAGGTTTCTTTGTAAACAATATTTCTAATTAAAGTAATATCTGGTTTTGCAGTTGTAACTGAAAATATATTTAGTCTCCCGACAAAAATCCCCTACATTTCTATCTGGGTCGTATTATCTCGACCTCGACCAAAGGGCAGTTACAGATGTCCAACATCTGGGTTGACCCATCACCTACTCTCCACCAAGTACACCTACTCATTGATACATCTGATACCCGCATCGCGTTTCCTCCTCGTTATAGCATTTGAGTGAGTGAGTTGGGTTTAGCGCCGCTTTTAAAAAGTATTCCAGTTATATCACGGCGTGTCAGTTTAATGTGGGAGGAAAGCCCGAAGTGATGCATGTCTTGGACGTTTACCACTCGGTGAAGCCACGAGCACGGGTATGGTGCTGACAAACCTAGACACATAATCGGGGCAAACCAGGATTCGAACCCACAATCATAGGTTTCTGGCATGCCTAAGGGACGCAACTTTGCACAACGAATCGTAGCGCCTTAGACGACAGGGCCACCCGTGCCCCCTTATAGCATTATAATATATGGGTGTTGATATATTACTAGAAGAGTTGAATCAGAATGAATATCTTATATTATATATAGTTCGGGTCACCCGTCAACTGGAAACCTTTTGTGTGTTGGAAAAACAACGGTTTGTTTCATCCTTTGAGGTAAATACCAATACAAATAAATAAATTGGTCTGGCTTAAGACCAAAAAACTTCATATCTCAACAATTAACACTTATCGCAAAATATTTCAAGGAACGGAAATATTACAATCAGTTTGTGTATGTTAAACGCCGCGCTTAGTCATCTTTCAGCCATGTGACGGCAGCCTGTAATTAATCGAGTCTGGACCAGAAAATCGAGTGATTGACATCATGAGCATCGATCCATGCAGTTGGGGTCGATGGCATGCATCAATCAAGTCAGCGAGCCTGACCACCCGATCCCGTTAGTCGCCTTTTACGACAAGCATGGGTTGCTGAAGACCTATTCTAACCCGGATGTTCACGGGTCGCTACCTCCAAGTAATGTCCTACTCCAAATATACTTCTCACATGTTGACGCGACAGTAATAATATTGCCATATAATAGCAAGACTTATATTATTGCGAAGATGTGGAAATAGTGTACTGTGTAATTCCGTGGCATTTGATTGGCTAACTAAACAATATTTCCATACACCGAAAAGCTATTAGGCCACGCCCACTAAAGGACTATTGTTTCTTGATTGGCTGACAATAGAATGTTAGAGGCTTGTGCGCATTATTGCGATGAGTGAGTGACAGAGTTTGGTTTCACGCCTCTTTGGTCAGCATTCCAGTTATACTACTTCGTGTCATTTAAATGTGGGCGGAAAGTCCGAAGTTGTGCAGGTTTAGACGTTACCACTTTGGTGAAACTGACAAATCTAGAAACATAATCGGGCGAACGGGGATTCGAACCCACAATCACAATAGGGTGTGCCCAAGGGACACAACTCTGATGCGGCGCGTTGGACGAAGTGGCCACCCCTGCCCCCTTCTTGTGTTGAAGTGTGTGTGTGTGTGTGTGTGTGTGGGGGGGGGGGGGGGGGGGGGGGGGGCGCACGGGTGGCCCACTCGTCTAAGGCGCCGCGATTCGCTGTGCAGAGTTGCGTCACTTGGGCATGCCAGAAACTTCGATTGTGGGTTCGAATCCTACTTTGCCCAGATTATGTTTCTTGGTTTGTCAGCACCATACCCCTGCTCGAGGGTTTCACCGAAGTGGTAAACGTCTGAGACCTGCATCATTTCGGGCTTTCCTCACACATTAAGCTGACACGTCGTGATATGACTGGAATATTGCTAAAAGCGGCGTAAAACCATACTCACTCAATCAACCATTTGGAGTGGCGTGATTCAATCTGATGATTTGTCTTAATTTTCTTAAGTGACCATTTTTAATTTTATCATGAAATGCTACTTTTATTTTCATTGAGATATGGTAAAATGGTACGACGCCAACATGAAGGTTTATAAACAGCGTTGGGAAGAACCGTATATGTAACGTTTTATCGTTAAAATTTTAACAAACATTACCTGGATATTTAAATGACAACTGTTCATGCAATGTTACTTGGGGTGACGTTTCTTTTGCGGTTCAGTATATATTGTAGACAATTATTACTATCGTTTATTATTTTGACTTTAATATTATACTAATCATATCTTATTATTTTTCTAGCTGAACACATTTGGTTTTGTTTACAAAGTGACATGGTCATTCTGCAACAGAAAAAATATTGCCCCTCAATTGCCTCCTTTCTTCATTGCGCCATGTCATGACACCCGACATTTGCGACCATTGGTTTGTTGTTTAACGCCGCACTCAGCAATATTATAACTATATGGCGGCGGTCTGTAAATAATCGAGTCTAGACCAGACAATCCAGTGATTGACGACAAGAGCATCGAGCTAGGCAGTTGTGATACGATGACATGCATCAACTAAGTCAGCGAGCCTGACACCACTCGATCCCGTTAGTCGCCTCTGACAGTGATACCTAGTGGGTATATAGTGTATTTAGCATATTTTACAGAAGCAGTTACTTTAGGACATCAAACTGTTTCCACAGCTAAGCTACAGGTGTGTGTATACAAACCCCTTCCTGGCAAATAGGAGTAAATACATACGTCTTGAAAAATTTGGGGTAGCCAAGATCTAACGCATTTGTAGCAGTCGTATAGTAGTCATGGCAGGGGTGGTGGTGTAGTGGTAGCAGTAGCAGTAGCAGTAGCAGTATTGTCTGATGCATAGGAGGGGGTCTTTCAGAAATGGTGTAGAAATATCTGAGTTACCTCCCTTTAACCAACACTTGTGTCGAAACGAAACATGGCTGGTTTTAACAAAATGAGTAAAGTAACTACCTAGTTGTCCCGAGTTTGGTCGCCTTTGCGTCATTGTCTCAGCTCCTTTTCTTAACTTTGTTTCAGGCCATCAAGCATGTGCAGCTAACAGTTTATTTTGTTTGAGTAATTTGTTTGTAAAGTAGATGAAAGACAGTTCCTTCCTCTCTTATACATAAATGGATGAAAGACAGTTCTTCCTCCTCCTCCTCTCTCACTCTCTTACCTAAATAAATACATAGATGGATGAAAGATAGTTCCTCTCTCACCACCTAGCTTCACAATCAGTTAAAGAAGATAACTATTGAAATTTATTGTAATTTGCCTCCTCATTTTATTTTTAGTTAGATTTAGAAAAAAATATACGACTACTTAACTCAAAATATAAAAACTATTTGCGTTATCATCAATCAAATACAGAGTATATTGTGACCATATTGTGTATATTGTAAAGTAAATAGGTGCCTTTTCACATTACTTTGGAAAGTCTCTCGATTTCGAATGGGTTGATTGAAGCTAAGAAGGACTGGATATAGCGAGCGAGTGATTCCCCACATGGGTACAGTATGTGAAGACCGTATCTGAGATAGTACTAAAGCGGCGTCAAACTATACTCACTCACACTCAAGACTACCTCCATCTTGACGACGTGTTATGATCGACATCAAGTTTGACACAGTGTCGAGTAGATTCTGAAGGTCAAGGCTGTACACCTGAACTACAGAAAGCTGAAAACAATCCGCCATGTGACCGAACTTGACACCAAACAGGTCAATACCTAACAAAGCACAGGGAGACCAACTGTGAGATCTGCTTTGTGTCTCCGCTTTGTAGTGAATCGCCCTAGCTTCACCACGGGCGTCAGAACTACCTTGAAATAACAGAGCAGTAACAGCCTTGCTTCCCTGGGGCGTCTGTTTGCCCATGTCAGTGTTTGTGTTTGTTTTGTTTGTTGTTTAACGCCGCACTCAGCAATATTTCAGCTATATGACGGCGGTCTGTACCACACAATCCAGTGATTGACATCATGAGCATCGATCCACGCAATTGGGACCGATGACATGCATCAACCAAGTCAGCGAGCCTGACCACCCGATCCCGTTAGTCGCCTTTTACGACAAGCATAGTCACCTTTTACCGCAGCATGGGTTGCTGAAGACCTATTCTACCCCGGAATCTTCACGGGCCCCAGTGTTTGTGAATACATGACTTCAAATGAAACGGGTGCAATAAATGAAACACGGCACACCCTCTATAGCATAGATATCGCCGGAAATATCCGTCTTTGGTGGTTCTGGGTTAGAACTGGTCCCTAGCAACTTGTGCTCGTAGTAACAGGCTACGAAGTGGATCGGGTGGTCAGGCTCTGAGACTTGGTTGATTGTTTCATCAACGTTGATCGGGCGGTTGGGTAGCCTAGTGGTTAAAGCGTTCGCTCGCCACGCCGAAGTACCGGGTTCGATTCCCGACATGGGTACAATGTGTCCCCCGGCGTGATATTGCTGGAATATTGCTGAACGCGGTCCATACTCAGTCACTCAACGTGGATCGTTGCTCATAATATCAATCACTGGTTTGTCTGACCAAACATATTCCATTATTTACAGACTGCGGTCATATAACGAGATTAACAAAATATAAAAAAAGTTCAGTGTTTTATTTCATTTATCATTTTTTCCATTGACCCACTAGTCGTTTAGGCAACAGCGGTCGTAGAATATTTCTTCAGCAAACCATGTTGGCCGTAAAAGGCGACTATGCTTGTCGTAAGAGTCGACTAACGGAATCGGGTGGTCAGGTTGATGCATGTTTTTTTTTATATGAGTAATAGTACGGACTACATATTCTGAAATTGACGCCTCCGGTGCTATAGTCCTTGCCACTTGAAATAGAATCACAAAATATCGCGATTATTAATTAACGAAAATACCCATTTTGCTTGCGATAAACATTATCGCTGAGTTTTGATCACGTGGTTAAAGTACGGGTTGGGATCGGCAGTTAGGTGATTGGTTGATGGATGTCATTGTATCCCTATTGTGTGGATCGATGCTCATAATGTCAATCACTGGATTGTCTTGTCCACACTCGATTATTTACAGACCACCATCATAAAGCGGGAATATTGCGGATTGCGGCGTTAAACAACAAACAAACAAAGCAACAATAGTCGGTAACGTCACGTTATCATATATCATGGAGGTGACGTTGGAATCAGAAGCCGCAGAGTTTTGTCCCTTGGCTGTGAACATGATCCACCCATGGGTTCGAACCTAGATTCGCCCTGATCGTATACTATATTGTTAGGGCTCGTGAATGTTTTGGGCATAATTTTGTGAAAATATGGGCTCAGGCTTCCCTACAGAGTTATCTGCCGCTGGTTAAAAACCCGCAAGATAACGAAGTGCGAGTGTTTTACATACATTACGGTCAAGTAAAATGCAAGTGTCAATATGTCAGTCTCTGATGGGTATTCGTATATTGCCTGGCATTCTAAAGTTTCGACAGCCATCAAATCGTATGTGTATGGCCGCAATGACTACTGGTGCACTGTATAAGGTTGCGGTTTACAAAAACCCTCTGTGTGTTTTGTTGTTGCAGCCAAGTCACCTTGTCGGTGTGCAATTTGTTCAAGTTGATTCATGAACATGTCTCGTGTGAACGAAACTATGTGAAACGTCGGTCGCCGAGAACGTGTTTAATCACAACTATAGGATTTCTCCAGGGTACAAAGACTAGACTTGACTCACTCGGGATTTGAACAAGTCGCCCTTTCACTTATATTTATTACAAGCGATACAGTTGAGTCTCCGCTTCCTGTAGACTGTGACAGTTTACTCAGTAAACAGAGCTACTCTGTAGCTACCAAAAATATTCTTCGCCAGCCATTCGTGTTGGCGGTTGATCTCGGTCTTGCATTGTTTAGCAGTCGTATACCGTAGTTCATGCAGAGCACGTACTCAGGGGTCGCCATGGTGATTCCAGGTCAGAATAGGTCACTAACAACCTGAGCTTTCGAAAGAGGCGATGTAATGTTGTTTTCGTTTGTCTGTTTGTTTGTTGTTGTTGTTGTTGTTGTTTAACGCTGCACATGTCCGTCGGTAAACGAGTCTGGACCAGACAGTCGAGCGATTGATATCATGAGCATCGAACCACGCAATTTGGTACGATGACATGCATCAACCGTGTCAGTGAGCCTGACCACCCGATCCCGTTAGTAAAACATCTGAATGTAATGAGATAGTGACCAGCCGACCCATTACGTTGCCACCCGTGAAGATCCGGGGTGGAATAGGTCTTCAGCAACCCATGCTTGCCGTAAAAGGTGACTATGCTTGTCGTAAGAGGCAAGTAACGGGATCGGGTGGTCAGGCTCGCTGAATTGGTTGGTGCACGTCATCGACCCCAATTGCGTGGATCGATGCTCATGATATCAATATCTCGACTGTCTGGTCAAGACTCGATTATTTACAGACCGCCGTCATACAGCTGGAATATTGCTGAGTGCGGCGTAAAACAACAAACAAACCACCTTACCATAACCAAATCAAAGGTATAAATAGTATATAGGGGCGTTATGCAAATACTCCAATGTTGTAAATATAGGTCTTCAGGTACCCATGCTTGCCGTAAAATGTGACTGTGCTTGTCCAACGGGAGGCGACTAATGGGATCGGGTGGCCAGGTTCGCTGACTTGGTTGAAGCATATCACCGTATTCCAGTTGCGTGGATCGATGTCTCTGATGTCAATCACTGGATTGTGTGGTCCAGACTCGATTATTTACAGACCGTTGCCATAAGTCTGGAATATTGCTGATTGCGGCATTAAACAACAAACAAACATAAATTCGACGTCAGTTGCGACGTGTTCAATATACACGGGAAATGCGGTATGACCTTGACCAAAACCCGCCTGTACTTCATCAGTCGTCCTGATAACAAACTTGACCACTATGTATGGACGCATATGTCAACCCAAGCAGCGCCTGGACATTTGGCCTACTCATTCACTCCCTTCGGACATTTCCATCAATAGAAATCTGCTACGGTCGCCAGAAATTATGTTGTGTGTGCATTGTACGTACGTAGTGCTGAGTGCGGTGTTAGACAAGAAAGAAACAAACAAAATTGTTCGTACTTTCTATCATTACTTTTGGTGATGATCACGATTCACGACCCTGAAGAAGGACATTATGCTACAGTGAAAGTTACATACAGATAACGGCATCGTCTCTTTGTGTGCCTGTTAGGGCACGGGTGGTCCAGTCGTCTAAGGCGCCGCGATTCGCTGTGCAGAGTTGCGTCCCTTGGGCACGCCAGAAACCTATGATTGTGGGTTCGAATCCCGGTTCGCCCCCGATTATGTTTCTAGGTTTGTCAGCACCATCCCCGTGCTCGTGGGTTTCACCGAAGTGGTAAACGTCTGAGACCTGCATCACTTCGGGCTTTCCTCCCACATTAAGCTGACACGCCGTGATATAACTGGAATAATGTTAAAAGCGGCGTTAAACCCAACTCATTCACGTTTTGTGCCTGTTTCGCATGTGTGTGTTTTTTAATATGAGTAATAGTACGGACTACATATTCTGAAATTGACGCCTCCGGTGCTATAGTACTTGCCACTTGAAATAGAATCACAAAATATCGCGATTATTAATTAACGAAAATACCCATTTTGCTTGCGATAAACATTATCGCTGAGTTTTGATCACGTGGTTAAAGTACGGGTTGGCATCGGCAGTTAGGTGATTGGTTGATGCATGTCATTGTATCCCAATTGCGTGGTTTGATGTTCATGATGTCAATCACTGGACTGTCTAGTCCAGACTCGATTATTTACAGACCGCCGTCATATAGCTGGAATATTGCTGAGTGTGGCTTTAAACAAACAAACAAACAAACAAACAAACTTTCGTTTGCCCGGCAGTTCAGATATCGGACACACGGTTCAAAACTCACTCACTCACACAGCTAAGTGTTTGGGAAGGTGGGGTAGGGGCGATTAAGGTGTTGGAACATTAGGAGGTATAGACTCCGATGAAATATAATCCTGACACATCCCTAAGACGTGAAGAGCAATTGACCTAGATCCGTATTGTGTATAATCACTGGAACGAATCTCGGACAAGGTGACAGCTCGTCTATATGCACTATAAATCATGAAGTAAAACTTGATAAGATTTGTTTGAAAATAAATTCAAGATTTTTCTGCAGTTCTCGGAAAACGGTACAGTAGATAACATAATATGTGTCATCTGGGTTCACTCGGCTTATTTCGTGACCTACATTAAACCTCAATCTTCCCGAGGCAAAACGAGGCTAGAATTTCTAATCTCGATCGCAGCGCCACAAGTGGCTATTACGAGTTATGTCCCTTGTATGCCCTCCTTCAAAACACATCTTTTGTTAATCCTGTTGTCCACCGTTGAAATTGATTTTGTTTACTATGTTTACGAACCAGATGTCGATGTCGCTTCGCGATTTTGATTGGACTATGTATAGACCCGTTAGTCCAGCCAAAATATAACCCCATAATTGGAGCCTAGTTCGGCAAGAGTTGAAACTGGACGTTTCAGTCAATGTACTCCCTTGCCTCGGGAAGATGGAATCCTCAGACAGCAATGAAGTACTTATATTGTATAAATGTCGGAAAACATGGCGGCCGATTTTGAGAAAAGCCTTTTTAAGTGTATAATTCATATTAGGCTACAATTTGGGACCGAGTAACACCGAAGTGATACAAGTACCGACAAATTGTGTTCTCTTATCTGATAGTCACGTAAACTAGCGAAACTAGTGACACCAGTTCCAATAGGATTACGGGGCGGCTGGGTAGCCTCGTGGTTAAAGTGTTCGCTCGTGATATTGCTGGAATGTTGCTAAAAGCGGCGTAATACAATACTCTCTCACTCAAATGTGGTGAGACCCGTGATGAACCGGGGTAACATAGGTCTTCAGCAACCCATGCTTGCCGTAAAATGTGACTATTCTTGTTGTGAGAGGCGACTAACGGGATCGGGTGGTCAGGCTCGCTGATTTGGTTGATGCATGCCATCGTATTTCAACTGCGTGGCTGCTGGGGGCTGCTGTTTCAATGTACGGTTTGATAAACAACTACTTCTTCTTTTTAAAAGGATTAAGGTATTTTTCCGGGAGAGTTGTCGAGTAGATGTTTTCCACACACAACCCGAAAGCTTAAGCAATAAAAATGTAAATACGATACCCGAAACTTGATACGTCACCCCGAGTTGAACATCATCCTGTTCACCTTGTTGTATCCCTTGAGCATGTAGAACATCTGTTTTCCATTGGTTCAAATCCGTCGTAATTTGATGTCTACATTAGTTAGTTTTGTAATACATTTACACTTGAAATGTTTACAAGTATAAATGTTTGTTAATGTTTTATATACCCGATTCCCCAAGCGCTTAGTATTGACATACGGAATAATAAATACAAACAAGAACAGTATAGACCTATATAAATGCTAGTTTGTAGCCTTGTCGCTGTCAATGTCAGTATATATCCCATTAATTTCAGAAGCAAGACACTCCCACATTCCAGACAATGGCGTAACTTGAGCAGGCTGCGGAAACAACTGAACCACTGACCCGATACTCTTATGTTGTATAGATGGGCCCTGACACTAAACTGCTCAACATTCTCCCGAGGTTAGGAATGTCGGAAAACACTGAAGTACATATTTTCACCCCATTTAGATTCTTCTTAACAATAAACCTTCTAATCAACAAACGTAGCTTGACGTATCATGATGTAATCGCAGTCGTGAATTTGAGATAGTTTGGTCAGTTATTTAATGTGAAACAAGTATTTGTCACAGAAGTGACGAAATGTCCCCCGCCTGTATATACACCAAAATACCAAATATGAAGACAATCCAGCGATTAGTTCTTGAGATATCGCGGCAACTCTGTTTTCCAACTCCAAAAGCAGATTTGCCTGCTGTGACCTTGAAAATAGGGTCAAGGTCACCAAAACCGACTGGTGTCTGCGGTGTCTGTATATACACCATAGTTCCAAATATTAAGACAATCCTGCGATTAGTTCTTGAGATATCGCGGCAACACCGTTTTCCAACTCCAAAAGCAGATTTACCTGCTGTGACCTTGAAAATGGGGTCAAGGTCACCAAAACCGACTGGTGTCTGCGGAGTCTGTATATACACCATAGTTCCAAATATGAAAACAATCCAGTGTTTAGTTCTTGAGATATCGCGGCAACTCTGTTTTCAAACTCCAAAAGCAGATTTGCCTGCTGTGACCTTGAAAATGGGGTCAAGGTCACCAAAACCGACTGGTGTCTGCGGTGTCTGTATATACACCATAGTTCCAAACATGAAGACAATCCTGCGATTAGTTCTTGAGATATCGCGGCAACACCGTTTTCCAACTCCAAAAGCAGATTTACCTGCTGTGACCTTGAAAATAGGCTCAAGGTCACCAAAACCGACTGGTGTCTGCGGAGTCCGTATATACACCCTAGTACCAAATAGGAAGACAATCCAGAGATTAGTTCTTGAGATATCGCGGCAACACCGTTTTCCAACTCCAAAAGCAGATATGCCTGCTGTGACCTTGAAAATGGGCTCAAGGTCACCAAAACCGACTGGTGTCTGCGGAGTCTGTATATACACCATAGTTCCAAATATGAAGACAATCCAGTGTTTAGTTCTTGAGATATCGCGGCAACAAACAGGTGGGACGTACGGACGGACGGACGTACGGACGGTCGTGAATACTATATCCCCCGCTTCGCGCTTTCGCGCGGCGGGGGATAACAATTTGGAAGTATCACTGAACAGGTTTGAACGACTGTTATACCATGTAGGAATATCAGTGGGGTAGAGTCTCGAACGTTACCCATTTACCGGTATTCAAACTTAAATTTAACAGAGTTTAATTATACTGATGTTCTGTGTATCTGTTCTCCCCACACACCTCTCATGGCCTTGTGAGGATTCTGGGTTATTAGTATTGTTTGCTTGTCATAAGGGGCAACTGTTTTTTTGTTGTTTTACGCCGCACTCGGCAATATTCCAGACGGCGGTCTGTAAATAATCGAGTCTAGACCAGACAATCCAGTGATTGATATCATGAGCATCGACCAACGCAATTGGGATACGATGACATGCATTAACCAAGTCAGCAAGCCTGACCACATGATCCTTTGGTCGCCTCCTGCGATCATCATAAGGTTAAGAAGCGACTGACTGACCTGGGTGATCGAGCCTCATTGTTGTTTATAATATTAAAGCTTGGTTTGTCTGGTCCAGACTCTATTATTCACATACCGCCGTTATGGAGCTGGAATATGTCAGGGTGCAGCGTTAAAACAAAAAAAAATCATTGCCCTGGCAAATTTACATATAATGACAATATATTTCCATACAGACTTAACGGTATATCGCTGTTAAATCCAAACGGGAGATATCCCTTCACCTGGATCTTGGAGTTATCCTTCAAGCTGCAGCACTATCATAAATCAATTTTAACAATGCATAGCCTCATTCTTTGCAGAGTGACATAATTTATTTTTCATAAACTGACTTCTGTCACTGACGAGATCGATTATTTAATTGTTAACAGGGGAAAATATAGTTATGTAGGCCAATCCTATGTTTTTAACAATGGTCTTACCACACAACCGGATTTTGAATACACACTCAAACACACTGCAGTGGGTGTCTGGCGGGACTTGACCTGCATGTGACTATAACCTCAGAGTGGCTGCACATCACAAAGCTGCACGGTTGACCCTCTTTCCTGAGCAATTCGTGCCGTTCAGGGCAAGCCGAAACTTGTAAATTTGTATAGTTGCGAGTGGTGACGAAAATTGCTCTATTCATGTATTCGTAAGTTTGTTACGTTATAATTATTCCATTGTGTATATTACTACCTACTTTACCAATTTAAATATGATTCCATTAAGTTAAATATGAACAATTATGATGAAAATCGTCAATAGGATATATTGCAATTAAGTACAAAACACAAAGAGTATTTCTCAAATAAATAAGAAAACTAAGTTCATTCTAGTAATTAATCCTCTTCTGGACAACCATAGAAATGAAATTCCAATGCGTTTATATATACATATAATCATACAACAATGTACGATACCAACCTCAATCCTCCCCCACACCCATACTTTAATGACGATTGTACGATAAACCCTTTACCAACCCTGACAAGGATAGGTTCTAGTCATTTAACGCCTTTGACACTAAACTTATAAGGTTATTACAATTTACGTAAAAAGTTATTACATTTTACCGCAAGTTGAGATTATTACAATTTACGTCAATTTTTATTACAATTTGCGTATTACAATTTACGTCAAATTTTATTACAATTTACGTTGTTATTACAATTTACGTCAAAATTATTACAATTTGCTGCAAGTATTACAATTTACCTTTTTATTACAATTTACGTCGTAACAGGGGGTATTAATAGAAGCCGGGCCTCCAATAGACGCCGGGCCTCCAATAGAAGCCGGGCCTCCAATAGACGCCGGGCCTCCAATAGAAGCCGGGCCTCCAATAGACGCCGGGCCTCCAATAGACGCCGGGCCTCCAATAGAAGCCGGGCCTCCAATAGACGCCGGGCCTCCAATAGACGCCGGGCCTCCAATAGACGCCGGGCCTCTAACAGACGCCGGGTCTCCAATAGACGCCGGGCCTCCAATAGACGCCGGGCCTCCAATAGACGCCGGGCCTCTAACAGACGCCGGGCCTCCAATAGACGCCGGGCCTCTAATTGACGCCGGGTCAAAGGTTTGTCCGAAATAAATAGAAGCCTGGGCGTCTAATAGAGGAAATACGGTACTCAAGAAGCAGTTTATCGAAGTGGCTAAATCCGCCCAAGAAGATAAAATGGGCACTGAGAATACCTTACGTGAACTGAACATTGTGATTAAGAACCCATCCGAAGGCCAATGTGAAAATGTTATGTTAAAGATTAATGGACCATTAAAAGATGGGTTGAAATTACGAGACGATACTGTCATAACAGCGATCCACAAATAGCATGTAACCATGTCCCGTCCGGGCTGATTATTGCAGCCCGTAACGCCCAAGGACAAAGTGATGCAGGGTAAGCTAAATTTAGAGACACCAGATGCTGTATACATAACATCCGACGTTGCACCCATTCAACGTCAACAAGCAGCAGGCCAGGGCTACTGGATACCCGTGAAGATCCAGGGTAGAAGAGGTCTTCAGCAACCCGTGCTTGCCGTAAAGGGGGACTATACTTGTCGTAAGAGGCGACCAACGGGATCGGGTGGTCAGGCTCGCTCACCAAATGTCAATCACTGGATTGTATGGTCCAGACTCGATTATTTACCGACCGCCGTCATATAGCTGGAATATTGCTGAGTGCTGCGTTGGACAACAAACAAAATTATTTATCCTCAACCAATTTTCACCCATAATCACATTCATATGTCCAATGCCCAGGATCTGTCCATTGTTGGCCAATAGTGTATATATATGTTTACTTGACTTGTGATTGAGTTGGAATCGCCGCTCGACCTATTTCTATTTCCTATTTTAGAAATTGTATTTGGTTTTTTTTATTAACGACTATAAAAGTTTGGACTCAACTTATTCTATTCTTCGTCTTCAATCTATTTCCTATTTTAGAAATTGTATTTGGTTTTTTTATTACCGACTATAAAAGTTTGGACTCAACTTATTCTATTCTTCGTCTTCAATCTATTTCCTATTTTAGAAATTGTATTTGGGTTTTTTATTACCGACTATAAAAGTTTGGACTCAACTTATTCTATTCTTCGTCTTCAATCTATTTCCTATTTTAGAAATTGTATTTGTTTTTTTTATTACCGACTATAAAAGTTTGGACTCAACTTATTCTATTCTTCGTCTTCAATCTATTTCCTATTTTAGAAATTGTATTTGGGTTTTTTATTACCGACTATAAAAGTTTGGACTCAACTTATTCTATTCTTCGTCTTCAATCTATTTCCTATTTTAGAAATTGTATTTGGTTTTTTTATTACCGACTATAAAAGTTTGGACTCAACTTATTCTTCGACTTCAGTCTGAACTAATTCCCCGGTCAGCACACGCGTGGACACTGGTATGAGTCTCCTGTACTTGCTAACCTGGGGGTGTCTTGAAGCTTGTACCACAAAGCCACTTTCCACGTTGTATTGTCAGCAGGATATCAGTGTCAAGTTAGGGACCGTCCATTTGATCACAAGATTTTATCACAGCGGGATATGTATATCCCTGCTGTCGCCTTCTCTCTGGGTCGCATATCTCCACCCCGACCAAAGGTCAGTTACTATTGTCTAATATCGGGGTTGACCCATCACCTACCCCCTCCACCAAGTACCCCTACTCAATGATACTCCTATGTTCTGATACCCGCATCGCGTCTCCTCTCCCTTGGCTCTATCGGTGTTGACAAAATGCTTGAAAAGTTAAATAAGGATGAATATATGACATTAGATTTATCATAGCATTAATATAATAATAAATCAATCAATATATAAATGTCTTTGAATAAACATTGCAATGTTGTAAATAGTTTTCCCCAAATGTCTTTATTATTCGATTTGATTTTCGAAGAATACGTTTAAAAGAAAGATAAAACTCCAGGTTCTGCACCCACGAGACGTTTGAAGTCTTGGTATGCCAGCAGTACCGTTATTTATTTTGTTTAACGCCACACTCAGCAATATTCTTGCAGTATGGCGACATCCTGGTAATAAACGAGTCTGGACCAGACAATCCAGTGATCGATATTGTGAGCAACGATCTACGCCGTCGGGGTACGATGACACACAACCAACCATGTCACCGAGTCTGACCACCCGATTTATTTGGTCGCCTCTTACGACCAGTATATGCTACTGGGACCAACCATATCCCGGAATCTACACGGGGAGACACTAGGACCTATTCTAATCCAGGACCTATTCTAACCCGGAGTCCCCACGGGGAGACACTAGGACCTATTCTAATCCAGGACCTATTTTAACCCGAAATCCCCACGGGTAGACACTGGGACCTATTCTAATCAAGGACCCATTCTAACCCGGAGTCCCCACGGGTAGGCACCGGGACCTATTTTAACCAAGGACCTATTCTAAAGCGGGATCTATTTTAACCCGGGATCACCACGGGTAGACACCAGGACCTATTCTAACCCAGGATCTATTCTAATCCAGGACCTATTCTAACCCGAAATCCCCACGGGTAGACACTGGGACCTATTCTAACCCAGACTCCCCACGGGTAGACACCGGGACCTATTCTAACCCAGACTCCCCACGGGTAGACACTGGGACCTATTCTAACCCAGACTCCCCTCGGGTAGACACTGGGACCTATTCTAACCCAGACTCCCCACGGGTAGACACCGGGACCTATTCTAACCCGAAATCCCCACGGGTAGACACCAGGACCTATTCTAACCCGAAATCCCCACGGGTAGACACCAGGACCTATTCTAACCCAGACTCCCCACGGGTAGACACTGGGACCTATTCTAACCCGAAATCCCCACGGGTAGACACCAGGACCTATTCTAACCCGGAATCCCCCACAGGTAGACACCAGGACCTATTCTAACCCGAAATCCCCACGGGTAGACACTGGGACCTATTCTAACCCGAAATCCCCACGGGTAGACACCAGGACCTATTCTAACCAGGAATCTCCACGGACAGACACTGGGAACCAAATCGAGCCTGTTTTTTAAAGCGTTCTCTCGTCACACGGAAGATCCGGGATTGATTCCCAACCTGGGTACAATGTGTGAAGCCCATTTCTGGTGCCCCCGGACGTTACATTCTGGAATATTGCTAGAAACGCTCAATGGTATTTGAATTCATGATGAGTGTATCCTGGGACGACTATTCAGTTCAAGTCTTTATTGTATGAAAGCCCACAGCCCATACACAACGGTTAAGTGACATATTTTGAAAGATACGCAGTCAAGGTAGCACTTCATTCCTCAAACTTCAACACAAACGCATGATGTATGTACACAGTCGATGTTGTGTTAGAAGGTCCTTGCGGGACAGTAATGAGGACATTTGTACAGCATTAAAATGAGCTAAACACCACTGCGCTGAGTATTTGGTTCTGACATTTTCATATAAGGGCAACTATTCATGACATGGTATTCATCCGCGGCACTCGTGATACTGCACATACAGAAACACTGTTTATACCACTACTTATAAACTATAACGCGCATTCCAGCATAATGGTTATATGGTAACTGTAAACATGTTCTGGTATTGGTAACAGCCTTTATTTCTCGTGTATATCGATCAATGGTTTCATTCACTGAATACGTCATGGATTGCGGCCACACTGATACACATACACAAGCACTGAACCGTGTCACACACGACGTGGCAGCTGAAATGTACATCCGCGTGTGAAAAGTCCCCCGATTTGTTCACTCATGTTAAACACAAGACGTCATAAGTGTCAGTTTACAAAACAGTAACTGCCTAGGGTATATTATCTGTATAAATATTCATAATGAGTCCTCTATTGAAATGGGTGTCGCCGGGTCCGGTCGTGTTGTGACGGCGAGTCTATGTTTACGATTAACAGGAGTGATCATAACAGTGAATGGTGTAAGTGGTATTATATCAACATGAACTAGAACTTCACGTTTGACTTTGTTGCACTATAGCCTGTGAAGTCCATGAGACTATTCCTCCATTTGCTGTTATATTTGCATAAGAAATACATTTATCGTTGCCCCCAAAAAATTTCACAAATAAAACAGAACAAAAACACTCGTACATACGTATATGCATACAGTTTCTTTGCTAATCAAACTGCCGGGTAAAAGGAGTGAGTGAGTATGGTTTTACGCCGCTTTTAGTAATATTCCAGTAATATCACGGCGGGGGACACCAGAAATGGGCTTCACACATTGTACCCATGTCGGGAATCGAACCCGGGTCTTCGGCGTGACGAGCGAACGCTTTAACCACTAGGCTACCCGACCCCCCCCCCCCCCCTCCCGACCCCCCACCACACACACACACACACAATGTTACTAGGCTGAAACAGTCGCCGAAACACTGCAAATAACTTCAAAACACCCGTATTAGTGAGTGAGTATGGTTTTACTCCGCTTTTAGCAATATTCCAGCAATATCACGGCGGGGGACACCAGAAATGGGCTTCACACATTGTACCCATGTCGGGAATTGAACCCGGGTCTTCGGCGTGACGAGCGAACGTTTTCGAGGTTGCATGATTAGAAAACACATTCCGACTAACTGTCACTTTCATGATCTGGTAAGCAACGCTTTGATTGGTCGGATGAAAGGTCGTTCTGACGTGACCCGTAATGGGATGTCCTCAGATCTTTGTTTAGCGATAGCGAGAACTAAGAACTGATTTTAATGAGATTGGCTCTAACCGGAAGCACGTGTTTAATTCCGGATGTACATGGAAAAAAAGATGATTGGATGTCATTTAGTAACAATATGACCTTCCCAACCGTGGCAGTGGCATGTTGGTTGAAGTACAGTAAACTACGGTTATAACGAACTCAAAGGGACAACTAATTTTAGTTCGTTATAACCGTAATTCGTTATAAGCATATATACAGCATAACTACAGCATACAGTCGGGACTTAAAAGTTAGTTCGTTATATCCGTTAGTTCGTTATAAGCGGGTTCGTTATAACCGTAGTTTACTGTAGTATGTATTCCCGCAACCAATGCTTGTCTAATTTGTTCGGTTGGTCAGGATCGGTGACTTGGTTGGTGATGTACCATCGTACTCTCACGATGTGGAACTTTACACTTAATACAAACCACTGGGTTGTGTGGTCTATACTCGATTACTTAAAAACCGACGTCATATCGTTGGAATATTGCTGAGTATGACTAAACAACAATCAAACCACACAAAGAGAATTAACAGACTTTTAAATTCCAGTTTCAACCCTTGCCGAACTAGGCTGGTATTCCAGGGCTCGATCGTAGCGCCACCAGTGGCTATTACGAGTTATGTCTCTTCTATGCCTCTCCTATGGACCAATCAGATTCCACCCCTTGTATCGCTTGCATTTGCTTCAAACAAAATGGCGGCACCTAGGCAAGACGATCTGATCGATAATCAAGATCTATGCTGTGATAAAACGGGTCTTACTTCGCGAACTACATCAAGTCACGTGAGGACCTTGATCAAAGACATGAAAAGATTTGGAAAATATCTGTTGATACCGTGTTGGGGGTGCACATGCTTTGCAAATCCTGCAATCGACCGAAATCTGAATGACAGTTTACGAACCGGATTTCGATTTCATTGCGCGATTTTGATTGGACTATGCATAGACTCGTTAGTCCAGCCAAAATCTAGCTCCATAATACTGGACTTTTATAGTCAGTTATGTCCTCTGCTTCGGGAAGATGACCACATACAGTGTCCGATGTTTCTTATATGTCAGGGGGCACGGGTGGCCCAGTCGTCTGAGGCGCCGCGGTTCGCTGTGCAGAGTTGCGTCCCTTGGGCACGCCAGAAACCTATGATTGTGGGTTCGAATCCTGGTTCGCCCCGATTATGTCAGCACCATTTCCGTGCTCGTGGGTTTCACCGAAGTGGTAAACGTCTGAGACCTGATCACTTTGGGCTTTCCTCCCACATTAAGCTGACACGCCGTGATATAACTGGAATAATGTTAAAAGCGGGGGGCGTAAAACCCAACTCACTCACTCACTATTATATGTCAAGTACACCCTATCTTGCATAGGGGCGGTCGGGTAGCCTAGAGGTTAAAGCGTTCGCTCGTCACGCCGAAGACCCGGGTTCGAATCTCGACATGGGTACAATGTGTGAAGCCCATTTCTGGTGTCCCCCGCCGTGATATTGCTGGAATATTGCTAAAAGCGGCGTAAAACCATACTCACTCACTCACTCACTCACTATCTTGCATATCTCCTATCTTTTCAACATTTGGGGCGGTCAGGTAGCCTAGTGGTTAAGCGTTCGCTCGTCACGCCGAAGACCCGGGTTCGATTCCCCACATGGGTACAAAGTGTGAAGCCCATTTCTGGTGTCCCCCGCCGTGATATTGCTGGAATATTACTAAAAGTGGCGTAAAACCATATTCACTCACTCACTTTTTTCAACATTTCATGTTACCGATGGCGTTTCAGTTTTGAACTTGTGATTGTCTCTACAATTGCTCGAAGCAGTGATTTACTTTATTGCACACTTTCTAAGCGCGTCACAATAAGTCGAAATACTGGCATTTGTAATACTTACCCCGTGGGTAGATTTACAGAGAACCCATTAACACTGTTCATGTCAAACTGACCCCACAATACAGGCGAAAATAACCGCCTTCGGTCAACACAGGGTCAAGCTAACGCTCTGAAGCATAGGTGAATGGGTCAACTGGATGAACAGCTGACCTTGCGGTTTTGTAAAATGTTCACGTCTCTCTAACATGGCTCACTGGTGTTGAATAAAATAGCAGATAGGGAGTGGTGCTAGTGCAGGCACGTGGCATCAGCATGTCTACTGTCAGGGGTATATTTTATGCGAAAGCATGTTTCGAGACTGCATACCTATAGTTGCCATCCTTGGACGCGGGCACACGTCGCCATGGGTACGGGATGTTTATCTGCTATCGCGGCCCAAGTTGTACACGTTGTAATCGATAAATACATCTTATCGATAACCCATATGAAGTTCAGAGGATGTTCCAAAAATACCGTGTTTTGATTGATAAGCTGATAAAAACATCCGTTTTTTTTATTTTAGTATGTCTTGTCCGGATTTAACGAAAGAGTTACCTTTCCTGACCTAAACTGCATCCATAGTTGCTCGCCAGTTTTGAAATTATTTTCGTCCTACAGAGACAGACGACCTGGTTATATTTTTAAAATATCTTCCCATTGTTATATCCTACACCCATTCGCCATCTCAGAAATGTCCTCACCATCTTCATCTACCCTATCTCTAATTATACTACTCAAAAGAAGTTAAGAACACCCGATTTATTCATATCACCATAGTTAATCTGTCGTGCTATAATCGTTATTTATTTTCAACATTTTGATTAGTGATTGTGTAATATATTTTATTATACCATAGCTCATACGGAGTGATAAAAAAAGAAATAAAGCTTAGTGGATTATCGCCCAAAATACATCAAACACACAACACAAATAACAGCCAGTTCCGGACAGTAACGAATGCTCAGGCGAGTAAAAACATACAAGAACACGTTCCTGATCTGCCTACACATTTCTCTCATTTACATGTGCATGTGAGTTTCTGGGTATTAGTCTTTACCAATGGAGCGGTCACATAGTGTCGTGCATTTACTTGCAAAAACAAGATCATGTTCTTGCATTGGTTTTGGTTTGGTTTGTTGTTTAACGCCGCACTCAGCAATATTCCAGCTATTTGACGGCGGTCTGTAAATAATCGAGTCTGGACCAGACAATCCAGTGATTGACATCATGAGCATCAATCCACACATTTGGGATCGATGACATGCATCAACCAAGTCAGAGAGCCTGACCACCCGATCCCGTTAGTCGCCTCTTACGACAAGCATAGTCGCCTTTTACGGCAAGCATTGTATAGAAGACTGCATCCCGTGTAATACCATGAAAATAAATTAGTTCTGTTCCCTTGTATTTATACTCATTGCAACTATTGAAGAGTCGCCTATGTAATATGGGACTGAAAACTAATTTATATGAGTAATGAACACATCTTGACTGAAATTGAATGTACTGTCAGGCGATAAGTCACTGGTGATTGAAACAGTTCAATGGGTACCCGACAGCATCATGTTTACATAAACTGCTGTGACTCTCAGGACGTCTGTGAAGCGTCAGTATCTGGTGTTGGTGTCACACACACACAGACACACGCGCGCACAGACACACGCACGCACGCACGCACGCACGCACACACACCATGTTGCCGTCTGTCTACTCGCCTACGGCCATCACGAAAGCACAGATTAAATCTGCTTTCCGCACTGATTGCCACTGACGTTAATTCCAACGCTGATGACGTCGGCACCATTGAAAGCGAGCGTGTATGTGACGTGATGTCAATGGTGGACAAACTGCTTGACGTCGAGAACGGAGGCCAACGGAACGCAATCTGCTTCTTATGGTGTTCTGTCTAATGCGGACATTATTGGCGTTAAAGAGTCCATCACGTATCTGACGTTATGTCAGAAATCGGTCACGTAGGACAAGGTCCACAAGGTACCTATCCTGTCTCTGTTGTGACCCCAAGACGACCTGGTCTACAAGCATAGGCGACTGTTCCAGTCGCCTCCAAATCTCACTCTGAGTGACGTTAACATGTGCAGTCACGCATTGTTACACATGTTTCCTGTCACTGACTACTGTTAATGGGGTATAAAACCACGTGTCGATACTCTGATTTGCACGTGCAGCTACTGACAACTGGTTGTGTTCGGGCGATACGATTTTGTGACTATAAACACAACGCTTAAATTTGCATACATTTGGTCAGTGATTATCTGCTCCTGCATCAATTACCATGGTTCAAATATTTTTTTCATTACCGCAAACATTCACATTAATGTGGCCTTTAACAACAAGGATTTCATAATGATTAGTTTTAGATTTGAATAGAAGACCTTAACAATATGGTTAACCCTTTAATAGTTGTGTTGAGTATATAACGATTTCTGGACAGCCCCTCGTGACGGTTTCCGGATTTACCGAATATCATTGTTCAATGTGTATAACTGCTGAACAAATATGTATATTTTTTCCCGATACAATCTGCATTGCCTTGTATCAGTCTAATCAAAATAAGATATTTTACTCAGATGCGATGCCTCTCAGCGTAGAAAGGTATCGTATCGGAGTAAGAGGTCTGATTGTAATGAGATTCATTTATCAAATCGATGCGTATTAGTGAAAAATCCATAATTCTTCATGAGAAGATGTGTTAGATGGATGAGACTTCGGAGCACGGACCGGCACATTTTCCTTTGTTCTTAACGGTTCAATAACTCCCGATACAGCACTAAGGGGCGGCAACCACTTATGTAAGATCTATACTTCTTATTACAGGCTCGTTGACTTGGTTAATGCATCTCATCGATCCCAATTGCGTGGATCGATGCTCATGATGTCAATCGCTGGATTGTCTGGTCCAGACTCGATAATTTACAGACCGCTGTCACATAGGTGGAATATTGCTGAGTGCGGCGTTAAACAACAAACCAACCAAACCAAACCAAATTATAACTGGTCAAGTAAGTATGTCCCGGTACCACCTGTGGGAGGAGCCAAATACTACTCACGCGCATGCTAAAAGGCCTATCCAACGGCCTTGATCACGCCGCACCCGCACGTGTACAGTTATGTCACGTGATATCTATACGGTGGCGATGGCGGGCAGTAATTTGATTGACACGTCTGTGCAACAAAACTTTTATTGATTGACAGACCAGTGTATCACGTGACATTTTGTACATAGATTACTGTAAACGTAGGTCATTGAAGTGCATCTGTCTTGTAAGTGAGCATGTGTTTATGGGTCCCGTTAACCTAGTGTTGCCGAGTAACGACTCCCGCCACGTGAAACACGTGGCTAGTTATACTCACTCACCGTTTGTATAATACCTGGTGTGGGGTGCATTTATTTGATGCTAAAAAAATATTTTTATCCCCCGCCACGAAGTGGAAGGGGGATATAGGAATGGGTGCCGTCCGTCCGTCCTTCCGTCCGTCACATTTCGTTTCTGGAGCAGATCTTGAAAACCGTACCATATTTCTTCACCAAACTTGGCACATAGATAGATCTAGTGGTGAACTGGTGCCTTTTGATAGTTTGGGATTTTAAAAAAAGTTATTTTTTGAGTTTCCATGGCAACGACTTTGATTTAGACTGAAAATGGCGGTAGTCCTCGTTTCCGGAGCAGATCTTGAAGACCGTACTATATTTCTTCACCAAACAGGGGCAAATAGATAGATCTAGTGGTTAACTGGTGCCATTTGATAGTTTGTGATTTTAAAAAAAGTTATTTTTCGAGTTTCCATGGCAACAACTTTGATTTAGACTGAAAATGGCAGTAGTTCTCGTTTCCGGAGCAGATCTTGAAAACCATACCATTTTTCTTCACCAAACTTGGCACATAGATAGATCTAGTGGTGAACTGGTGCCTTTTGATAGTTTGGGATTTTAAAAAAAGTTATTTTTCGAGTTTCCATGGCAACAACTTTGATTTAGACTGAAAATGGCAGTAGTTCTCGTTTCCGGAGCAGATCTTGAAAACCGTACCATATTTCTTCGTCATACTTGGGACATAGATAGGTCTAGTGTTGAACTGGTGCCTTTTGATAGTTTGGGATTTTTAAAAAAATTATTTTTCGAGTTTCCATGGCAACGACATTGATTTAGACTGAAAATGGCAGTAGTCCTCGTTTCCGGAGCAGATCTTGAAAACTGTACCATTTTTCTTCACCATATTTTGCACATTGATAGGTCTAGTGGTGAACTGGTGCCTTTGGATACTTTGGCATTTTTAAAAACAATATTTTTTGAATTTTCCATGGCACCGACTTTGATTTAGACTGAAAGGGGCAGTAGTCCTCGTTTCCGGAGCAGATCTTGAAAAACGTACTATATTTCTTGCTTGTATTTCATGCTTGTTGGTCTTGAGTCTTGAAAAATGTTTGAGATATATTAGGGCGAAACCTCGCAATATTCTTTCAAAGTGACTGCTCTGTTATCGAAACTTAGAAAGGCTGACCATGTTTACTTTTGGACACAGGTTCGATTTTATGCAGTTAAACTGTTAAATAAATTTTGGGTCTTCGCCGTAGTATTTTCCATATTGCTCTGAGAGGTAAAAAAGTCACTCACTCACTCACTCATAGACGATACGATACATCGATTTTAAGAGACTGAATTAAGCTGCAGTACTAAGGCAATATCTCAGTTCCACACAAGGCACTATAATGGCACCCTCCTGACCTCTGAACTGGACATGAACAAAACAATGTGGAACACATACTATAATTGATGATACCGTTTAGTTTGTTGTTTAATGCAACACTCAAAATATTCCAGCTAAAAAAAGACGGCCTTGCAAATAGTCGAGTCTGGGCCAGACACTCCAGTGATTGATATAATGAGCTTCTATCCAGGCCGTTTGGTTACGTTAATAGCTAGCAACCATGTTCCCGGGCCAGACCCCGGTTCCATTAAGTCCCAACAGGTTGGTAAGGGCCAATTGTACATGTATAGTTAAACATCTAGTACACATACCGGACTTTTGAAGCATTTTGGGCATTTGAGATCGTCCTTGACACAAGCAAACTAAAAAACCCATCTTATTTGTGTTTGTTTGACATAATTTTAAAGAGCAGATAAAGTCTTATGTGAAGGTTGCACGTGTCCCGATAATAACAATATAGGACACACGTTACTAACCCACGTCACAGCAACGATTAGATATGAGTAGACTTGGTCTGGATTCGGTGAGATTTTATCGGCAATCAGTATAGGATAGAGAAAAGCTCCAGGTGCCAACTTGATCCTTTTCTTTTGAAAAATACATAAAAGATATATATATATATATCATGCAATCAACAGTATTATTTACAACAAACATAATTGGATACATAATCATTAATTAGTTAAACCGATTAGCCGACAAATAATAATTATATGTACCGATTTAAAAAGGAATCAGATTTGGGGTCGCGAAGGAGAATAATATTAAGTAATAATTTTAATAGAAAGTATTAAAGCAATCGTCTTCAAATTTTTTAAATAAATGTCTTTAATTCTTTGCTCAAATAAATAGAAAAATAACTGTTCCTCTTCCACATTTTGAGCTATTCACACATGTTCAAAAACATATGCTAAATAACAGATATCTAACTTGTGAGGCCAAGTTATATTTACCGTTTTCATAAAGTGGCTTTAACAGTTTATAACATTGATAAGGATATCTCCATGCCTCCATTGTCAGAAGTTGACTGAAAACAAACAATGAATATCGACCGGTTTCACTCAGAACAGCCATATTTGAAGCATATTCATCAATACCCAAAACCCTTTCGAAATATAGCAAATGTACCTTTTCAATTGCGTCATAATAATTAATTCTCCACATTTCCGAACCATATAATAGATGTATTTTACAGTAAAACAATTATCAGTCTGATGAAAACATTATGTACGTGGTCATTATTGCTTTAGATGTTTGTTGCCTTACTTCCCGCGACCAATATAACTTTGATGGCCACAATAAACCCATGTATTTATACTAAATTACAGCGTTTAATCTGGATCTATATAACACCCAGTTTTCAGGTATAAATAGATTGATGTAATACCCACGTTTCTAAAAATAATAATGTTGTGCTTGTCTAAATTACCAGTGATACCCATTTACAAGAGGATTGCAGTACATCTACTTGTTTTAGTGTAACCAAAAAGAACAATACATGTCATCGATAATTAACAACATGATGTCTTCAATTTATTGTCACGCGACACTTCCGCAGTTACATTCTATTTTTATAGTACACGCAAGCTCGTTTATAACGAGAAAGGAGGTGAATAAAATGGTGAATAAAATGGGGCTGAGGACACAACCTTGTTACACTTGAGTGTAATACCAATACTTTTTTACACATGATTTAAAACCAAAATACATGTAGATACTTGTAAGGACATTATAAAGCTTACCATGACAGCCATTAAGTCCATAAACGCAAAAGGGGCTTGGATTTACATGGGTATAAACATAAATATCGTAGCGTAAAAATGTTATCGATTGTCGACAGCCCTAGACGTAAACTTGCTTGCGCTTCGGAATCGTTCGTTTATTTCTATTCATGTACCTAACCTCTTTTCAAGTGAGACCGCCTCCGTGGTCTAGTGGTATTGCGTCTGCCCGGAGAGCGGAAGTTCCGGGGTTCGAACCCCGGCCGCGTCATACCAAAAGACGTTAAAAGATGGTACTTGTTGTTACCCTGTCTGGCGCTCGTCATTAAGGGGCTAAGACAAGGACTGGTCGGCTATACTGTGTCTGAGTGGGGTATTATGTTCAGCTGCGACATGGGCCCTCAGTGAGCTAGCACTATAAATCGACATCAGTCCGGACTAGTACAAGCAGCCACACACACACACACACACACACACACGTGCATGCACGTTGTTATACAAGTGCAACAATCTTGGACGCGACGTTAAACTCCATTTCTCCTCACCTTTTCAAGTAACGGTTTTGCCAAGAACATGTAATAGAAATACCTCTGTAGTTGTTCGGGTCAGCCATTGCTCCAGATTTACACGAGGTAAAATGCCATACCTACATTCAAATGTGGAAAAACAGCAGTGTCCAGGATTTTATCAATGTATTGAGATTAGATATTTTTTCAGCTACAACTACAAAACAATATATTTTTTAAATTAAAACTATGAGCCTGAATAATCTTTTAAGAAAAACACCTTGCAATAATGTATCAAAAGGTCGGTCCCTAGTTTGCTTTCATAAAGTCAAAAGTATTAAAACCATGCTTGGTCACCTCCGTAACAGTATATAGTGCTATCGCTTATGACGTAATAGTAGGTTTTTCACCGCGATCACGAAACAGCGAAGGCCGGAGAAGACACTGGAAATATCAGTTTACACTTTTTTTTTGTAATTCCCGTCGAAAGCTGCCTCGGTTGACGATAGTTAGCTGTTCGAGGCTGACGCAAAGCATTATGTATATATGATAGGTCTTTGACGCAAGGAACGCCAGCGATACCTCGTGGTGCAGAAAGCTGCATGTTTGGAGGACAAATAGTGGTAGAAAGGCCCGAAGTCAATCCAAACTGGCTATCTGAATGCCGTTTCTGCGTTCATCTCGCAATTGATGAGCTGAAGTTAAAATTATAGGTATGGAACATAAACTTAGAAACTTCACACACGACAGTACTTTATTTCCACCCCTCATTAAAACCAATGAAACGACATCGCACAGTACCACTGTGTCCGCTAAGCCTATACAATCTGCTTGTGTAACCTCCATTAACGCCCTGGCAAGTCTAGATCGCCTGATCAGCACAAGGTCGCATCACGCGCTAGTCGAGTGTTGCATCAACGACAGCTATATTTTACTGTATTCAACGCTCATATATCATCGGGGAGGGGGCAATGTATCGGGTTGGGAGGGGGGTCGGGAGGGGTCTGCGGTCCTGTTTTCGCGTTGTGCAGAAATGCCAATTTGAAAGCTTGAGCTTTTCTAACAAACAAATCGATGAGAAAACTGGATTAAAGACTACTGGTTGCCATAACAACGAATTAAGCCTCGGACAAGTCGCGGTGACCTTGCCCAGTGTGAACCTGAAGGTTATAGAAGCAGATAAGGAACGCTGTATTATTAAGAATGAACCTTGTTCATCGCCCTGATAACACTATCACGTGTAACACCAGAGTAAAACAAAGCCCTTCAGATTGATTCAAATGTTCTACGGATCTTAAATAATATTTTGTGGTGTAAACATTGAATTATCGCTAATTGAGAAATTTATTTTCGATATATAGAATTGTACTGCACAAGCTCTATAGCCATTGTCAAACTTTGTTTTGAACGCGTTGAGTTATGGGAATAGTATAAAAGAAATGGAGTAGTGTCAGTTAGCCATACCACGGCTGCCTGAAACCACTTGGCTGGCAACTGCGACTGATGCTATTTCTGACCTTGTGTGAAAAATGTGCTTCTCGCCATGATAGCTCTTTCAACAAACCAGTCCAATCCAGTTCGGTCACAATAGACGCCATATTGCGCCTCTTGTTAACATAAACAACCCAATGGTATGCTGATGAAATAGACCGTTTATTAAATATAAATGTCAGTTAGTGTGAACTGTGATTGTTTTAATAAAATAACAGTGAACTTAAATATAAACATTCAACTCAGTATTTGTTAGGCTCCATTACCTTAAACAGAGTGACACACTGTAATAAACGGATGCATACAATAAACGAATGACCAAGCGGTAATATCAGGTACATAAATATGTATATAAATATATCACACGTAGAATGTTACTTAATTTCAGCTGGCATTTCATTTTTGTATCAAATGTCTTTCTGAACCTTACACGTGTTATATACAATTCTATATGTTTGTCAATATAAAACAGATGATATATTATTAAAGAATAATATGAAATTTATGTACGATTTATACATATAATTGGAGTCCATGGAGAGGACGACTAAATAACAACAATCCTGCTTAAATCGCTAACAGACGTTTTAACAAATATAGAAAATGTTCGAAAATTTAAAAAAGCGGACAAACAGGAAACGTTTAAATGAAATCTACACAAAAATATAACTATAATGTTGAAAGGTAACATTATACAAGTGTTGTTCCTATGGTATAAACATGGGCATTGCCACGTTTGTCCTGTATTGCCATTGTTTGTCCTCTTTTAATAACATATATGTGCATCAATGGGTGCATGGATTGAGGTACATTTGAACATTTCATATTGATTGCCAAAATTTAAAGACCAGGGTGAATGCAGAAGGACAAATTATATTTGTTTCAAAGAAACAAAATGGCGGATACGAAACTAACGCGGATGCCAACAAACACAATGCTGCCATGATTAAACTAAATATTGTAAACAAAAATGTTACATAAACTAGATTATTTAAAATATTTGTAAGTTGGAATGAGGTAAAATATATTTGGATATACACCCATACCATAAACAATGTATGTGATGTATATGCAATTGTAAGGCTAATAATAGTGACGATCAATAACGTCATCACTCCTCTTGTTATGAAAGCATTCAAAACAATGAATTGATCAATGTTGGTGTAGAGTGTTATAAAATTGATTCATGAACGAGGATGTACATAATTAAAAGGCATATTGCCAATGGGTGGCCTAATTTGATTAAAGAGTTTACCTCTACTAATGAGTTACCCGATGACTATTTTTCGATTTTGTACCTTTTTCCAGTATCTTTGATAATGGTTTTATTAATTACATCAATACTTACCTGAAATTATAATTATTTTAGTGCATTGAATCCGTATAGAAATGCGTTGTCCAAACATGAAAGCGCCTGGTGCTAAAAATAGATCACCTCGCGCGATGCATTCTGGGACGTGGTATAAAACGCAACTCTCCCGCCGACACCTTCACAGTCAATGGTGGACAGTGGTACAGAGAACTTCTTCAATTGACAAAAGTAGAAATACAGGAATGCTTACCGTGGAGCCTGGGATTTGGGCCTCCATTTTCAACCAGTCGGATCTAGATCTGACAACTTACATCAATCCACAGCCTGACTGCGAGGTACGTATTTCCAATTATTCCATGAAAAATTCACTTTTCTTCAATCTGTTGTTTTCACTCCCAAGCGCGGAGCCACAGACTCGAATTTCGCGACAACTGTTCTGAGACGCGCTCTTAACATATATATCGTATATATTAACGGAAAGTGTAGCGAAATGCGACAACTGTTATTTCAGCAAAGCTTTGATTCTCAACAAGCTCAGAAAAACCAACTTTGTGAGCCTCGTACTACAAGACTCGTCAGTAACTCTTTGCTCGTCTCGAACCGCAGCTCGCCGTAAAAGTTTCTCGGATACGGGGCCTCTGATTTTATACTCATACTGTCCGATCAGTGACGTCACACTGAGCTTACGACCAATCATAGCACGACGCTGTGATCACATGGCCATGTTAAGAGCCGACACGCGGTCTCTATAGTCACGTGGTACAGAATCACGAGTGATATTACCGTTTCACGTAAAAGGACTGTTTAGGGGTAATTTG
Organism: Haliotis rufescens; assembly: GCF_023055435.1. Classification (NCBI taxonomy): domain Eukaryota; kingdom Metazoa; phylum Mollusca; class Gastropoda; order Lepetellida; family Haliotidae; genus Haliotis; species Haliotis rufescens. The sequence continues at coordinate 7,424,543 of NW_025964223.1, forward strand.
CATATTTATTTGGCAAGAAGCCAAGTCTGGTTTTCTGGCAGATTTCTGTTTCCATGAGTGACACAAGCTCTGTTGGATTGCTAATAAATGCCAGCATCGTGCAGTCGGTGGAATAAGATGTTATCAAATCAAGTATGGATTATTATATCCTGTTTATTAATCATATTCATACACACTTATAACATTCGAGTTACAAACTGTTTTGGTTTTTTTAAAACTCGACCCCCTTTTCTAAATAAGCCCGTACTTTTCATGATAATTGTTATCGTCAGTATTTTTCTTTCTTATGTTGCGGTCATCGTATTGTTTTTAATTGTTCTTCGGTGTGAATAGATCTGTTCTTTATACATAAATGTTATTTATTCCGCATATTACTCTTGATTATACAACATTTTTTTCCATTTCCAGAACGCCTTGTTTCCGAAGACTCTGATCGATGAACCATACCAGGACCTCTCGGTCGACGCAGTCGATGATCTGCTTCGATCTCTGGCAGGGGACAGCGCCACGACCCCGCCCCCGAGTGAAAGCGATGTTCTCTTGCCAGAGGAACCAACGACCTTAATCCCAACCCCCGTGTTTGATTCCACCCCTCCATCCACCCCGAAGCCGCAGGATGAGCTTGATAGGGAGGAAATCCTTGTTCCTCGTCACAAGAGACCCGCCCATAAACGGGCGGAGGTGAAGCGTCGTGGAAAGATAAAGGTATTTGTCTTGATCAGAGGGAGATTTTTAGGTGGGGACCTCAGATTTTATGTTAAAAACTTCGTTTACTGGACCTGCTTATCATTATGATATCCTGAACAAAAAATACCAAGAAAAATATTTGATCTGTTATATATTTATAACTGACTGTACATTTACATCATATTTGCATATTGTTTCCGCCTGTGGCTGCGGTTTGTTTGTTTGTTTGTTTGTTTGTCTGTTTGTTGTTTAACGCCGCACTCCGCAATATTCCAGCTATATAGTCTGAATATAATCGAGTCTGGACCAGACAATCCAGTGATTGACTGTGGCTGCAGTAACCGTAGATCTGTGTTGCAGCCTGTAAACAATTTTAATATTGACTTGTGAGACGCTCTTTGGTTTTAATGTTGATGTTTATGAGGCTACACAGTGCAACATGTCAATATCAAAATCGTTTATAGGGAGCAGCAGTTACCCAAGCAACATCTGCCGGCATTTATTCAATTCATTAAATAAATCTGCGCGTATGTTTGCGGTTATGATATAATTATTATTTCATTATTGGGAGCCATAAGGAACTTCTGCAAACATGAAAAATTTCAACGATGTATTACTTTTGTGGTGATGGCCGAATATATTCCCACATATGAAAAGGAAAGCATTTCTGATGGTGTTGGAGAAAGAAGGTGGTAAGAGTTGTCTCCCTTGTTTATCATCTCGACATGTTTTTATTTTCATAGACCAACTTAGATGACCTCCGCGACCTTCTCCCGCCAATCCACAACCAGCGGAAAAGCGAGTCCCTAATTTTATCAAGAGGTGAGAACAGTTTCATCTTCCCTCGTAATCCCCTAACCTAACGTATAATGTGTATCCTACTGGCAGACTAGGGCAATTTATACTGAAGACAAGTATAGTTAGCGAGTCTATTCGGTTGAGTATTCTGACTCCTCTCCCACTCTTGTAGCGACCGACCATTGTCGCCAGTTGAAGGCCGAGAGAGCTCGTGTCGAGGAGGAGAAGTCGAAACTTCGGGCTGAGATAGCCGCCTTGACCGCAGAGATAGAGTAAGTGTCCTCGTGCATGTCGGTAACCATGACTATCTGTTTCAGAGCCCAGTCTCTAGACTGGTTACTTGCTTTTGACGCGACTATATGGATGCGCTCTATATAGTCAAAGGCAGGTAGCCGTGTCTATCGAGCACGACCAAGGTAGGTGATTCATTGAAACAGAAGTTGGGTTTGTGGTGACAGTTTAATAGGGACCTAATTGAGTATTTGAAAATATTTGTTTAACTCTGTCGTTACATACATTTCATAGATTTTTACCGAAATGTTATAATGGCAATTTGCATGAATTAAGATATCTAAGTGGTTTCGTAAATACATGTAACTTTCTTCTGATGTACGTCGGTGTTTTAGCGCGAAAGCATTTGACGTCAACTTTTACATGAGTGTGATGTTCTGGTGTTCTGTGTTACAGCTCGTTCCAGAAGGATCTCCCAGCGATGGGCCTGAAGGCTGACGGCGGTGTCGTCAAGACCAAGTCAATGGATAACATGTATAAAGAATACGTTGAGGATCGCACGAGGGGAAACTGGAAATTCTGGATCGTATCCTTTACGAAAGAAATACACTTAAAATTGATGATTTTTAGACTTAAATTCAGGCTTCAAATTATTTTATCATTTATCGACTAATTTCTTCATTTAACTATTCTAAACTATACACTGTGCTTTTATTTATTAACCGGTTCTAGAAAAATAAGGTATTTTGTCAATTGTGAAAAGATAACATTGGTTTTGAATCGCTTTTGTAAACTAGAAAATGAGATTTCGTGGGATTTGTTTCCTTAACCCGACTTAGTTCAGCTTCATGATGAGACCTTTATTTGAGACCTACACAACGGGAGTCTCTACCTCAACCTTACAGTCCTTCATGTCCTCCGTCAGTCAGTGGACGGAGGATACCCTGGGACTCGCCAATCTCAGATCTGGTAGGTATTTTCACATGACGTTGTCGTGTTGTATTCTCACTTTTGTCAAATGTCAAGTTCCCTTTTTCAAGTCACCGTCCGATGCTAAATGTTTCTGGTTATTGTTCGCATGTACGTTCGGTTCCGGTTTCGTATTTTATGACATATTATCTATACCAAAGTTTTACTTTTGATGTAACCCGATATGTCGAAAAGCAATGGCATTCGTGATTTATTGCCTGGGGCACTTAAACATACTCTCTACTTGTTTACAGTGTTTTCATTAAGAACAATTGTCAATTTAGTTTGGAGTGGTTAGGAAATAAATATTAAATTAAAACTCGACCTACTTATCCATTGCTTTTTAAGAATATTTTTTATCGGTATGTCTTGGTAATTGAAGGAAATTGTCTTGCTTTGTTATGCATTGTGATCCTATTTCAAAGTCATCCTTCATATCAGACGAACAAACGTGAACGATGGAAATCTAAAATGTTCAGCTGTTATTATCCAGATTTACTGTTTTCAATGTAATGCATATATGTACATTTGTTTTCAGTGATAACGCGCGGTGTTCTGCGTATCAGCAAGGAAACCAGTATACTTACAAAACCGGAAACGCTACAACAGGAAGCTGCCCAGTCAACAGAAAGCTCAGTTTCATAGTATCGTCTTTCCTCGGGGTACTTCTCGAGAACTGTAAATACTATTTTATGAATATGTAAATGGTTTCGTAAAAGACTTCGAGAGGCAGCAAATACTCAAGTCGTGTTCTCATCTCATCACCCACCATTCCCACATATAGAATCACAGACCTGCATTTAACAACCGAGACTTGCCACAATTGTCGATGTTTGTCACATGACGTTATGTTTTCTGTATTTTAAGCCCTTGAACATATTTAAAAGAAATTCTCATCACCTTTCCGGTGAAGCAGTTTAAATGATTGATGTTTTCCTGGGCGATCAATGTCTTGTCACCATGTCTGGTAAAAACAATCCGGTTTTAGTGTTATTTCTACGAATTAATTGGTTGTCCGGATTTTATCTTTTCATTTCAAAAGGAAGAATGTTAAGTGAGCTTTCCATGAGACATGTTATTTCTTTTTCAAGGGCCAAACATTTTGAGGGTAAACTTCCATTTCAAGTCAAATTTGCAAATTCTCAAATGAAATCGGTAAATGTCGAGGTTTGGAGACGTCTTTGAGGCATGTGTATGCGCGTAATATCAATAATATATGTTTGTTCAATTTGAAATGTAAATATTCATGTCTCGTGGATTTTCAGAGCAAAAAGGCTGTTTTTCGTCATTAATCCCGAGTGAATATTCTTTCTATTTAAGTTTGTTTTTTTTTAAATATTTTGTTTTTGTATTTTGACAGCTTGGACAGTAACCAGTAAAACTTCGCGGTATTCGTATATTTTCAAGGAACATTTTTAATATAGACCTTGTTTACGTATTTGTTACATCGACTTCTATGACAATAAAGAATATTTTTTATTAATGTTATTCCATTGGATCCTTAATGAACTACCTGTACTGTTCTCAAGGAAGTATCTTGTATAATGTGATGCTAGACATTCGAATACTGCTCAGTTTGGATGGTTTAGCAACAATGTGTCTGTGTATATTTGTCAGCAACGTTGTGACAAGTGACAAGCATAACTACTGTCAGCTGATGTACAGTGTTGATGTGTATTGCTAGTCCGTTTGTCTGAATAAAGACAAGTATTCAAATAAACAAAATACTTTTCGTTTTTCGTTTTCTTCCCAAAGTCGTTTAAGCCTATGCTGCAGCATTAGAAATTTATGTTAGACGGTGGCTGGTAAAATGTTTATGGGGCAGCGGAACAACCAATGCCCATGTTAAGAATACCCGTGAAGATTACGGGGTAGAATAGGTCTTCAGCAACCCATGCTTGCCATAAAAGGTGACTATGCTTGTCGTAAAAGGCGACTAACGGGATCGGGTGGTCAGGCTCGTTGACTTGGTTAATGCATGTCATCGATCCCAATTGCGTGGATCGATGCTCATGATATTAATCACTGGATTGTCTGGTCCAGACTTGATTATTTACAGACCGCCGTCATATAGCTGGAATATTGCTGAGTGCGGCGTTAAACAACAAACCAACCAACCAACCAACCCATGTTAAGAAACTGGGTCAGACTGGTTCGAGTAGACGGTACGATTTTACGCCGCTTTTAGCAATTTTCAGCAATATCACGGCGAGGGACACCAGAAATGGGCTTCACACATTGTACCCAGGTGGGAAATCGAACCCGGGTCTTCGGAGTGACAAGCGAACGCTTTAACATGGCTAACCCATCCTCCATGGTCCCAGTATACCCCACGCTTGTGGCGATATATGGCATGGCTAATTGCACATGTCATCGTACTCAAGTGACAAGACCGTGACAGAGGTCTGTGGACAGAGCGTCTGCCGTGGTTCGATCCCCTGCTGCGTTAAGTGGTGGTACTTGTTGTTACCCTGCCTGGCGTTGGGCATTTAGGGACTAAAACAAGGACTGGTCGGCTCTGAGTCAGTATATTGTGTCCGAGTGGGGTATCCATGTTAAACTACGGCATGGTATCTCAGTAGGCTTGTACAAGCAGCCACACACACGCATGCGCATGGATGCACGTCACTATACTCTATATAAGAGCAATAATAAAGGCCCCCTCCCCTCACCCACCCAGGTATTGTTTGTTGGTTGGTTGTTTAACGCCGCATTCAGCAATATTCCAGCTTTATGACGGCGGTCTGTAAATATTTGAGTCTGGACCAGATAATCAAGTGATTGACATCATGAGCATCGATCCATGTAATTGGGTTCGATGACATGCATCAACCAAGTCAGCGAGTCTGACCACCCGATCCCGTTTGTCGCCTCTTACGTCAAGCATAGTCGACTTTTACGGCAAGCATGGGTTGCTGTAGACTTGTTCTACCCCGGATCTTCACGGGTCCTGCTCACTTCGCCTCCTCTTGAGTCAAAGTATTTGACTGGAAAAAAAGCATGACAACAAAAACAGATTCAGTCGCCTTCTGTTTTGACCACAAAACGTTAATTTATTTCCAATCATTTCCCTGCGGAATCAAAAGGGAACACGGTAACAAACAATGCAACTTCGTTTTTCCAGAAACGCCATCTTTCGGTTGATAACTGTACGGTACATGTTCGTTGGCTGGTTGGTTGGTTTCTTGTTTAAACGCCGCACTCAGCAATATTCCAACTATATGACGGCGGTCTGTAAATAATCGAGTCTGGACCAGACAATCCAGTGATTAGTATCATGAGCATCGATCCACGCAATTGGGATCGATGACATGCATCAAACCAAGTCAGCTAGCCTGACCATCTGATCCCGTTAGTCGCCTCTTACGACAAGCATATTTGCCTTTTATGGAAGCCAGAACACGATAACCTTGCGCCCCCTCGCCCCCCTCGCATATGTTTTCTCTTACTGGTGAGTGAACGGGTGCGTTTCTGCGTACCCGTCCCAGGGACCATAAACATATGACTGACATTCGCAACTATTGGAGGACCATCAAACTATTGGAAGGTGAACATTAGTTGAAAATTATTGGAGTAATTCAGTACTATATACAGACTATTGGGGGATTCCATAGTGACTGCAAATGAGTCAGTTGTAACTAACTAACTAACTGTGTCTTAACTTCATCTTGTATCGGAAGAAGTATTATAAGAAACTATGGCTCCTCTCTCTCTCTCTCTCTCTCTCTCTCTCTCTCTCTCTCTCTGAAAATTATATTTTACATTTAATCCGTTCATGTGCGGGTATATTTGTATTTCTTCAGCATGTTTTATCTGGAATTTCTTTTTAAATACGGTTATCGAAGCATTGATGCTTAAACAATTCAGGTGCTAAGGTTCTTTAAATGTTGGTCATTTCCCGAAGGCGAAGCTTTAATGGATCGTGCAGAAACCCTATAAGATTTCCACTAAAGCATGTCACTGAAAGTATGGAGTTGAACTTTCCAATAAACCGCAAACATAGACTATTAATGCCCTCATCGAGCGTTATGGAAGTAGTTTTAGGATTTAAATTTGATTTATGATTTTCGATTCAGTTGCGTCGTCCACGTGCATGTTCTGTCAATGTTGTCACATAAACCACTGTCGTCGCGACAGATCCAAGACCGGTCGACTAAAAAAGGTTTATCAGACAGACAGATTTATTCGATAATGTGGGCCATATGGCCTATATTACAATGTCAGTACAATATAAATTTAGTCACGATTTTCTAAATTTAAATATCTAAGTCAGTTTTATTACATCGACATTTTTGCAGTTGAGAATATTTGGAAGTGACAGGTAACCGTCATACGTATCCTGTAGTTGAGTAATATAATGTTTCCGTAAAGTCTTGTAATAATCACAAGTGAAAAAGACATGTTCTTCCTTTTCAATACAACCCTTGTTACAATATCTACATACGCTATTTTCATTATCTGAGGGTTTTTGACGTAGAAACTGAACATTAAAATGATGTAAGCTAATCCTAAATTTACAAAAGGTTCTTCTGAGAGATTTATCCTGCAAAGAATCAATATATTTTTCTACATTCAGCAAAGATTTAACATTTGTATAATGAGATAAATATTTGGAAGCAGACAATTTTGCAAACCAATTTTGAGAGGCAACATCTTTTAGTCTTTCCTGAAATTGATACAAAAAAATATTTACATCACCAACATTTTGGTAGTCCCAGACATGAAAAACCATTAACAAATAAACAATTTTTAAAATCTGTCACCCAACTGTGCTTACCTTTCCCATCTAGCTTTTTAAGGAAGTAATAACATTGTACAGGATATCTATTTGATCCCATGTGCAATAATTTTAGCCAATATTTTATAGCTCTGATCTGACTCTGGACAAACATATAGTGGCGGCCAGTTTCCCATAAGATAGCTGTGTTTGAGGCATATTTACCTACACCAAGAAAATATTTAAAATATGAAGTTTGAACTTTCTCTATACATGCAAAATACCTTAGCCCCCAAATTTCTGCACCATATAAAAGTATAGGACTTATAGACCGACAGCCCAGAGCACTTTGGTCAAACGAACAAGGTACCAATATCCGAACACAGGAACATTTACTGTGTAACCCAACATATTCATATATGGATGTCTGCCGAGGAGCCCCTGCTGCGTGTGGCCCCTGGCCCCAAAAAGAAGGAGCCATTCAAGGACTGGATCAAACATTGGAGGTACCACATGAAAGTAAGTGTAAATGAACTGGTTCATCTCACAGAGTACAGAATGGGCCACGCCAGACAAATCTTCCTCTGCATAAGGCCTGCCAGACACCCCCACATGTTGACCCTTAATGCACTCAGTGGACACTCTGGTAAAATTTGACTAGAGTATACATTCAAAGTACCAGATGAAAGTAAGTTTAGATGAACAGGTACATGTTACTGAGTACAACACGGCCCATACCTGACAGATTTTCCTCCGCATAAGGCCCGCCAGACCCCCCAGAGAGGGTCCCAAAATTTGGGCTGGGTTAAACATTGGAGGTACCACATGAAACCAACATAAAATGAACAATTGCACTCTACTTATTGCACAACACCCATTGCCAGACAAATCATCTTCTGCATAAGGCCCGCCAGACACCCACAAAAAGTTGACCCTTCAGGTATACACGGGTAAAATTGGTCTGGAATATATATCGATTGTACCACATTAAGGTACGTTTGAATGAACAGGTTCATATCACAGAGTACAGAATGGGCCACACCAGACAAATCTTCCTCTGCATAAGGCTTAAACATTGAAGGTATCACATGGAACCAACATAAATGAACTATTACACTCTACTACTCTATTACAAAATACCCATTGCCAGACAAATCCTCTTCTGCATAAGGCCCACCAGACTCACCCTCACCCCACCCCACACAGTTGACCTTCTGTAATCCCAGTGTGCATAATGAAACATTGGACATCAGCTCTGAGAGTCAACAGATGGTCAAATTTATGTTTTGTTCTTAAAGATGGAAGGATTTTATTGAGATTAAAATCACGTATTTATAAAATCAGGTCTCTGAATACTAGTATTGATATCATAGTTTAGGCCTATCGTTGAAATGTAATTAAAATGGCATGAATCTGAATCTTGTGAATATATATCTGATCAGCTGTGAAGTCCTCAAAGCCTGCTACAGCCTTATAGCTTGGCTATGGATTCCTACAAGCTAGATAGGCATATTATGCTATGTGCCATGATTTTTATATACTGAACAACAAAAGTTCCTGTGACATTGAATAAGATTTTATGCAAAGTTATGTTTTACCAAATCTGAAACAATTTCGGCTTGCAACAGATAAAAGACTCCTGTAAGTGTTCAAATGGTTTTAATTTGTCATACTGACTTCGTTAAATGCGTGATTTCATTTTTTTAAAAACAACATGAACATGCCAAAATGTCAATTTACAAATCAATAGCGTGTGTGTCCGCCTCTGGTTGCGATGCAAGCAACACATCTTCGTCTCATGGAATGGACCAGGCGTCGCACATAGTTCTGTGGGATATCTGTCCATATCTGCTGGAGCATGTTTCGAAGTTCCTGGAGTGTCTGTGGAACACGTGGTTGACGTCGAAGGCGCCGATCCATCTCATCCCACATGTGCTCGATTGCTGATAGATCAGGGGAACGAGCCGGCCAGGGGATGACATTCACGTTGTTTTTGTTGAAGAGATCCTGAACAAGTCGAGCAATATGAGGCCGGGCGTTGTCATGTTGAAAGGTAATGCCTGGGCCATGACGACGCAAAAACGGTAGAACAACAGGGCCGATGATCTCGTCGCGGTAGCGCTGTCCATTGAGATTTACCTCTACCACTATCAAACGGGTCCTCTGTCTTGCTGTAATCCCACCCGATACCAAAACGCTGCCGCCCCAGAACCGATCTTCTTCCATGACACAATGAAGACAATCCCTGTACATCTGAGGCGGAGACGTACGGTTTGTGAAGATAATCGTCGAAGGCCAGGGATGCTTCTTGCAGTCACTGTTGCTGGCTAGAATCGATTTCGTAGGTGTGTTGTTCGAATCCAGTTGTCTTGTCGATTATTGGTTACGCGTGGCCTGCCACTCCGAGGATGGTCTCTGACTGCATTCGTCTGTTGCCGACGTTGCCATAAACACCAAATGGTGTTAAATTGTCTTGCAACATCACGTTGACTCGATCCTTCTTCAAGCACACCAATGGCTCGCAGACGCTCGTTTTCGGACAAGCGTGGCATTTCATAATGTTGAATAATTGCGTAATTTTGTTGTTTTTCTGAGTGGTTATTGTCAGCACGATGCTAAACAATGCATAGAGAATCCCGTTAACGCACATGAAATGTATGGGGCTTGCATAAAAGTCAACATTTGCATGGAATGCATGCTTTTCTGTAGCATTTGCGTTTTTGTGACTTGATTCCATACATGTACTACAATAATGAAAACCAAACTTTACTTGTTTGAAAAATACACTATACACTTTTGTTGTTGTGTGTTGCAGAATGGATAATGATAGCCCCTAATACCACTTGGAAATGTTTTAGGACGATGATCTGGAAAATCGGGGTGATAATTGTGTTTAATAACCTATGATCTCCATTTATTTAGCAACTTTTATCATCTAAAAATCTGAATTCAGGCCAAATATATCTCCATATTTATCAATTTTACATAGACGTCTTTTCTTCGTTGACGAGATCAAGTCTAACCCAATGCAATGGTATCATTAGACTTATATCAAAGGCTAGGCCTATCGAGATATCGAGATTAGACTAGCTCACTGTATCAATGGATGCTGCATGGACAAAACAATGCTTGATGACACATAACCTGCAGGAATGTCAACACAAAAGAGATCTGACTTGAACTTTTTTAAAGAAATCTTCTCGCCACGATTAAAAGAAAGAGCTTTTTCTAAAACCCTTACCTTATTAATTTGCGCTCCTCTTCTGAAGCTTACTCGTACGAACGTATTTGTGAACTTTCAAGCCATTTATAAATTTGTGCGACAAGGTACACCTACGATCGAGCGAGAACTGTGCAACCAATCATTTACATTGCATTAGTTAGACTTGATTTTCCTGACGCAATAGTATCTCGTCAAGGAAGAGAGGACGTCTATGTAAAATTGATAAATATGGAAATATTTGGCCAGAATTCAGCTTTTTAGATGATAACTTGCTAAATAAACGGAGATCATAGGTTTATCACCAAGAGATTTCCAAATGGTATTCGGGACTGTCAATTACCATTCGTATAGCAGGCTTTGAGGACTACCTAAGCATGTTTGGGTTTGTAGGAATCCATAGCCAAGCTATCAGGCTATAGCAGTCAAATTTTACCAGAGTGTCCACTGAGTGCATTAAGGGTCAACATTTGGGGGTGTCTGGCAGGCCTTATGCAGAGGAAGATTTGTCTGGCGTGGCCCATTCTGTACTCTGTGAGATGAACCAGTTCATTTACACTTACTTTCATGTGGTACCTCCAATGTTTGATCCAGTCCTTGAATGGCCCCTTCTTTTTGGGGGCCAGGGGCCACACGCAGCAGGGGCTCCTCGGCAGACATCCATATATGAATATGTTGGGTTACACAGTAAATGTTCCTGTGTTCGGATATTGGTGCCTTGTTCGTTTGACCAAAGTGCTCTGGGCTGCTGCTCTATTATTTTACAATCAAATATTTTACAAGCTGTTGAGAAGGATAAGAATGAATTTTTTTTGGAATAATTTATGAACAGGGATGCATGCCTTAACAGCCTGAGCTGCCAGGTTCTCACATGATTTCGTCCAAATCAGTCTAGAAGAAAATATTACCCCCAGATATTTATAATATGAAACTGTTTTTAATAAACGGCCGTTATAGTACCATTTTTCAAAGCGATTTAAAATACCCCCATTTCTAAAAACTACAATTTCTGATTTTTTAAAGTTTATCTGGAAACCCCACTTTAAACAAAAACTTTCTAAAATATCTAATTGCCTCTGAAGACTTACAACATTATAAGCAAAGAGTACAACATCATCCACAAAAAGCAACAGCATCAAATCCTCAATATCTTGAGAAATAAATATACCATTTTGACAATTTTTGTACATTTCAGTGACAAGATCATTTTTAAAGAAAATAAATAATATCGGGCTCAACATACAGCCCTGTCTAACACCCACCCTTGTTTCGAACAAATCTGTTTTATCAGACTCTACTTTAACACATGCTTTCACAGAGCTAAACATACTTTTAAGAATAACATACATTTTACCGTGACAGCCTTTCTGGAGCAGGGCATATAGTAGGTTTTTTTCTGTCGACATAGTCAAAGGCCTTTTTAAAGTCTATGAAGGCAGCATAAAATCTTCCTTTTGATTTAGAGAGATATTCAGTAACAAGAGATTGCAAAGTAAAAATGTTGTCCGTAGTTGAATATTCTTGTCTGAACCCGGCTTGCGCTTCAGATATCAAGTTGTTTATTTCCATCCATAATCTTAGCCTATTCTCTAGTATTGTAGTAAATAGTTTGCCAGTTGTATTCAAAAGGGATATTCCTCTGTAGTTTGATGTGTCCTTCGTATTTCCAGATTTATATAACGGGATAATCATGCCTATATTCCAATTATCAGGAAATATTCCTGTATCAAATATCTTATTGAATAAAATGTTCAAGTACGGTGTAAAATATGGGTGTGACAGTTTATAGAAGGAGTTAGGAATACCATCTTCGCCTGGACTTTTGCCTTGTTTTAAGCCTGAGATAGCATCAGTGATCTCTGTTTCTGTGATAACACTTGACAACAACTGGTCAGTAAATGGGAAGTGTTCGCAGTTTTCACAAGTGTTATTTTCAATTAAGTCTGTAACTATAGTCCCAAATTCACATGTTACACTTAATTCCGGATTCAATAAATTTTTGAAATAAGACAACCATTTGTCTGGAGAAATGTTTGAGTTCGAAGAATGTTTGCCGAGAGCATGTTTCAATGCTGTCCAAAATGTTTTACAGTCTTTACCTACAGCGGCCTCAGAAATATCAGAAGCTATTTTCTTCTCATGAGCGATTTTCTTCTCTTTACAACATTTCTTGAACTTGTCTTTTTCTTCAATATATTCCAGTCTATTTTCACTGCAGGAAAACTTTCTAAACTTTGTTAATTTCCCGGATTTTCTGTACCTTAAGATCTTCACCCTGTGTGTCGAACCATGGAGGTTGCTCTCGAGGTCTAGATTTACCTGTTGATATCTTTCCCATATTTGATGCACAAAACAGGACCATGTCCTTTAAATTGGTAACAGCTAGATTAATATCGCTTTCCAAAGCAGTTGTAAAGTCATCCACAATTTTGTTGAAGCTATCTTGAGCCATCAGTTGTTCAAGTCGTTCCTTGTTCTCACGTAATTGTCTGATTCTAGGGACAGGTTGAAATCTGATTTCTTCAGTTATGAATGTAGTGGTGTCACAAAATAAATTGTCGAAGGAACATAGTACTGGCAGATGATCAGAACATGTAATAGTATCGACCGAAAGGTCTGCAATACAATGGAAAATGTTACTAGAAACAATAAAATAATCGATTACGCTGGCTCCTCTGTGAGAAACGTAGGTAAAATTATTTGGGTTGTCCCCCTTCATTCTTCCATTTACGATATGAATTTCCATATGTTTACAAACATCTAAAAGTTGTCTTCAATATCTGTTTGTTTCTGGGTCACAATTCACTCTCGGGAGATCAAATGGGTCCTCACTGTAGTCATAGACTGGTAGATAATGACTGTTGTCGTCCATAATGAAATCTGGTAGGTCACTCGTTCTGGAGTTAAAATCCCCACACAGAATAAATGATACATTTTCTCCAAAATCAAATATTATTTGCAGTAATTTATTTTCTAACATTTCAATACCCGTCTCTTCAGAACTGTTATATTTAGGCGAACCTTTTGGGTGTATGTATAGGAACCCAACAATTAACATCTGTTCTTTGTGATTTGTGTTGACAATGAAAAATATACAGTTTGTCCAGTGATCGTAAATTCTTCGAAAATGTTGAGCCAACGTGTCACGAATTGATACAGATATTCCCCCAGAATAAAATAGGTTTAATAGGTCTATATTATATATTATTTATGTTCACAACGAGACAGTAAAACTTAAACAGCAGCATCAGAAAAAAATGTTGTAGGAACACATTTAAGAACATTAAAAAATAAAACATTAAGACCCTCTTACCATATATGTCTTATGCCTATTCTACCGCAGTGGGGTACCCTGTCGGAAATCGGAATTTAATCAAATTTCACTGCAATGAAGCCCTTAATGCACAGACTGGTCCGTGGCAGTCATTATGCTGTGTCATTCTTAGGATATGAAGAAACGGAAATAAACTAAGTGTCAAAAGAAAGTATGGGTTGGCAATTTGTAATTTTCCTAGTGGAAAGTGGGTATTGGGAAGATGACTGCCCAGGAACAGGTACCAAAAAACACCTCACCTGAACGCGCCACCTTTGACGGCGCTCGTGCGGTGACAAAAAAATGGTGAAACAGGTTTCCCGCCTTTGGCATAAACTGCACGTGCATGTTAGCTGTATAAATGCGTTCGTCTGCAGGGTATAACCACACGTGATGAAAGCACACAAAAGAAATGCCACGACTGTGTACAACCAAACCTTCTGGCAATTTGGACCCGTTTGCCCCAATTTCGGCCACACCGATGGCTCTCTTTCTCTGCTTCTGTGACAATTGACAGTAGCCAGGCTGATTCAATGGTACAGGCTGACAGGGAGGACACAGGCCAGACCTAGAACCGGACAACCCCGAGCGACAACACCACTGGAAGACGGTCAGATACGGCTCATTCACCTGCGAAACAGATTCGTAACGGCGACGGCAACGGCAGCATCAGCGTTGGGACATCCCATTAGCCAACGTACAGTACTACGACGACTTCGTGCTGCTGGAATCCGAGCGTATCGTCCTTTCCGAGGAATGGTACTGACTGGTCAACATCGACTCCCGACACTGCGATGGGCGAGGCAGGTTCGACGCTGGCAAGTAAGAAATTGGCGTCGAGTGCTGTTTACTGATGAAAGTCGGTTTAACTTGTTTCGAAATGACGACAGAGAACGAGTTTATCCACGCAGAGGGGAACGTTTAGCTCCGGCGTGTATTCGAGAGGTCAATCCATTCGGCGGGGGAGGTGTCATGGTGTGGGGCGGTATTTGTGGAGATCAGAAGACTGATTTGGTGATTATACAGGGAAACCTGAACGCTGCGCTGTACAGAGACCAAGTGTTGCAGCCAGTTGTGCTTCCGTTCTTACAAAACCAACAGCAAGGGACATTGTTTCAACACGACAGTGCCAGGCCCCATACTGTAAGACTGACTCGGAACTTTCTAAACCAGCAGAACGTTGACGTTTTGCCCTGACCTGCCCACTCACCCGATATAAATCCTATTGAACATCTGTGGGACCATCTTGACAGACAGATTAGAGCACGCCATCAGCCTCCCGTCAACAGACAAGAATTGCAGCAGGCCCTGAGAGACGGGTGGCAACGGATTCCAGTCCACGTCATCAGAAGACTGACGTCATCGATGAGGCGGCGTATCACAGCATGCATTGAGGCAGCTGGAGGTCATACACGCTATTGAAGGCAACTGTGTCGACAATGAACTTGTAGTGTGTCTGACATTTTTTTGGTGACATTTCAGATACCTTTTGAAAATGAAATTTCTTACCCCACCATTGTTTAACTTGAGCTTACATTACCTGTGATTGCACAATTTCATTCAAACTGTGGTTGATCAACCATTTGTTACCCCTCATTAGATTATGTTATAATTCACAACAAAACCTCTTCTTGTTATTTTTTGATCGATCATGGAACTCGACCTATACTTTCTTTTGCCGCCCAGTTTAGTTTTCATCTATTCTGATTGTCGAACCGACAAACAGACTTCGCTTTGATTTACGATCTCTATCCTCGGATAGATAAGGCGTAGAAAGATCACAAAACCCATACACGGAGTTTTCTTACAAATAGTCTTCCCAAGAAAATAGAACATTACAAATCTGTTATTGTTTCGCGCTGATATACTCGAATATCATTCCCAAAACTTTGACAAAAAATAGGTGCATGCAGTATTTACATCAGCTGTGCTAACGGTACTTATATGATGTAACGCACTCAACCTCATTAGAATTAGATCTGATTTTTCGCTACCGCTGTTTGTTTAGCGATAGCGAGAACTAAGATATGATTTTAATGAGATTGTAACGCACTGTGAATGCGTAAAATGCGAGGCATGTATCGCACGGTGATGAACATACCAAACTACTTTTTTTCCGAATGCTGCTTAAAGAACAATTGCCCAATCAACGCCACGGGAATTATATATACAAGATAGAAACGTAGTGATGAAATATCGCAGCGTTTTCTTTCAGCTTTTGTTTGAATCTGTTGCTTCAAAATATAACGAGTCTACTTTCATACCAGACCCTTGCCCTTTTCAAGGGGATACAGTGGCAATGATATACAATGTTTTCTGGGGTTTTGGACAGCCCAACTAAACGTGTCTATTTTTAATTTCGAACCAGTAGTGAACAATTCAAGGGAGGTCACTCTACCAAGATAACCACACGATGGTAAAAAATATGAACACATGGAGGTAGCGGACACAGATCTTGATGTTCCCGAAACATGTCATTTTATACCATGACAGGACTTCATAGGAATGTAAGTATGTAGACTTAAATGCGTGTTTATTTTACATATGCCGATTCGTGAAAATTAGATCATGTCAATATGCAGTTTTATCAATACACGTGTGCTTTGCATTCAAGGCACGAGTGTTGCGGCAGTGATCGGCAACAACACTGAATAAACAACCGAACAATAATTTTGATCAAATTTGGCAAACTTCGTGAGATGTAATATAGATCTAGATATGTACAAGAATACCAAATTCACACTGCCCATTGAATTTTTATATTGTAATTGGATCGTGATTTCATTATTGCTATAAAAATCGATTACATAATTGTTGGTTGAGGGCTATGATATAGCGATCGAAGTTCACTTGTGCTGAACAATTACAAGGTCTAATACATTACTTGAAATAGAATTTTTAAAACCTTCCGAAATTTGAGTCATTAATAACTTTGTGAAAAGTGGTGAAGTGTGAAAAAAGATTAATAATGCACAATTGTATCTGTAATGTTAAATGTTTAATTTTGCGTATGACAACTTTTATGATTTCAAAACAGATTCGAGTGTGGCTTAGCTTAGTATTTCGCACTTAAGCCTTTACGCATCATGAGTATGACACTTCAAGTAATACAGAGTAACAAACCAGTAACACAATGAAGTAGATGACATTGTTAAAGAAAGTGTCCGCTGGAGGAAATTTGTAAAATAAATACTTAAAGATGAACTTATATATATGAAACATGCATTTTCGATGGCGATAAAATTGTATAATATACATTGGAAAATATGTTTTCAAAATCCTGAATAGTATTGTGTAAAATATCATTTGTCGTAATGCATTTGTAGTTTATTAAAATAACAAAATACGCAAACGATGTAATTATCAAGTTTAAATGTTACTTTGAATATCTTAATGACGATATTGCTCGGTGGAATAAGATGTGGTTGCCAGTGTGACATTTGTACAAAACACCTAGCACACAGGCATATTCAATGGAAGGGGTCAAGCATATGAGCTTTATGGTTATAGAGTTATTTTATTGCACAGTGTTGAACATGTCATGACATGGCCATTATTGGATATATATCCCTTCAGATGCTTTTAAAGCACAACTATTGTATAACAAGGCAAGTATGGTGTTAAGTCAATATCTCAAGGTCAAATATGCATATACAGTCATGTGGCTGTTCCATATTTGATTACCCTACCCCCACCCCAAGCAACTACCCCCACCCTCACATCCTTATCGGCCTTATATAACGGTACCTACCCGGAGGATATTAATAGAAGGCCAATGTATATGTGATCATACTGTGATTTATGTGGTGTGATTGTTTCACGAGCACATAACACAACGCTCGTCTCCTCTTTTCGAAGATTTAATGTGTATTGGTGATTAATCGGTCTGCGTACAAAAGGTACTTTCTAAAATAATGATTAAACAAATTCAGACTGCTAACAAGCAATCTTTGTGTATCTTGCACGGGCTGTAGTGAAAGGTTCATGTTAATATCCTAGTACAGGAGTATACAGGAGTATACAGGAGCGAGTGGGGAAGAGACAATATATTTGTGGCTTTCTTTGTTACCCTTTAAGGATTTGTCACGTGACATGTTGGGGTCAGTGGAAGACTGACCATTCTGTGCAGCCAGTTTTGACATAACTTCTGTATTATACATACGCAATACGAGGGCGATTTCTTGCCCCTTCATGCCTGATGTACGTGTTTATGAATATTATGTATGGTAGATATGTATATATAGCACTTCACCCAATGAAGGGGCAAAAATAGCCCTGAATCGCCGTGTATGCATGATTAAGTGGTAGTTATCCATAACATTCCTTGTCATATGTATATCAAACGTGTAAATACCCATAAAGACCAGTCTTAGGTCTGATCACATTTGTTTTTGTCGTAGGGTGTATGTGTTACACCCCATATCAAAATGAAGTTAATTTGTCACTCAGTAATAATACAAAATGCCTGATAATGTATTTGACAGATTGATTGATTCTACTTGTAGTTAAAAGTTATAACGGTTTGGGTGTTTAAAAGTTTGTGCTTAATGTCTTATGTTACCCATTTACCTATGTAATTACTTGTGGTAACGCCTTTGCCATGTCTTAGTTGTCAATGAAGAAAATAAGAATAAGCATTCCCAGTGTGTGATCGTATTTTACTTACCTGTACTGGGAGATCCATACAACACATAGTACAACAACCACTTTTCCAGGTAATCTGTTTGTGACTAAGTGCATCAAGCAGTGCGTACACTGACTGTAATGTTCCGTTATTTTACTAACTGAATTTAGTCATTAAATTTTAATGTTAAATATATTTATCGTATCACATATGTTGGAATGACAAGTATCGGGTTTGATTTATTCATTTAAATCTATTAACAAATAACACTCAATGCATTTTAAAACGTTATTTAAAAATAAATTTGATAGATAGGCATACAAATGTACGGGTATACAAACAAGTGTGAACATGCGTACAAATACAGCTGTAATGTTGCTGAGTGCGGCGTTAAACAACAAGCATAAAAACAAACAAACGTATTATACTTTTTGAATGTGCTTATATATGTGTATGTTCTACACCTGTCGCCTTCATTACGTTATTCTTCAGGTAAACCAGAATTTCGATTGCTCCTGGATCACTTTTCAGTAACAAACCGAGTGTAAGAATAACATACTCCGATCATTTCAAACAGACAAAGATATAGGAGTAATCGTCAGTACATATAGCCACATTTGCATGAAGAATTTGGACTTAATAATTGGTGAATTGATTCAAAAGTAACCAGGATTAACTCGAAATAGATCAGACTTTAATTGACTGTCTGCATGGAGCAATTTAATTCGTTATTTTTTAGGGTGCAGTTTTAAACATGCGTGGCGTGTTTACTGTTACTGTTGAAAACATGGATCACATTAATGGTTTAGGATGTTAATCACTACCCAGTATGCCGTGGTAAATGTATAATGTCTTGAAAAATATGTATTTCCCTGTCAAGGTATATACAAAGGTTGCAAATCCCAATATTTCCCTACTTACAGTGGTTTAACACAGGGGTGTACTTTTTGTCCTGTATTTGTCATTGTTTTCGTGAAACGTAGTAACGTTGGGTTAGTGACTCTGGATAGTATTAATCTTGTAATGTTGATGCATGCAGAAGCCCATGTTGTCTGATCATGTTGTATCAGGAGTCGTAGTGAAATAATAAAGGTATTATACTCGTTTTGTAAAATTGGTGATGAATTGGACGTGAATATAAATAAAATATTGCTGTTAAAATGATGTGCTGTGTGGTATTAGGAGTTGTGGATACTGTGCCGGTATACATCTTACTATTCAAGATTCACAGGAAATCCTATAATATTTTAATTTGTTTAACCACAACAAAAAGTAATTATTTTCAACAATATGTACACTTTTGATACTATAATTTCATTTACTTTGTTATATTTGTCGCAAAAATTGCGTTTAGAATATCATTGTTTTATTGAACACATTTGTAGCCCAATATCTTAGCGCTTTTTGACGGTGGGCACTCGTGCTACTCAGAGCTCCAGATAAGCTGCGTATCTGCGTGAAATACGCATCAGAAATGCAGAAATACGCAGTAAAATAAAATCCAAGCGTATCAAATACGCAACGAACATTACAGATACGCTACAAAAATAATACTTGTTCGTATCATCAAAATATTGTGAAGTAACCCTGCGTATTCGATTAGCAAATCAGCAGCTTATTTTGAAATTATAAACGGGCATTCCGTCAACCTTGCCAAACTCCACGATGACAGTTACATCATGATCATTTGCCATCACACTTTCTTGTGGAAGTATCGTGGTATTTGTGAGTCCTATAAAGCTCTCGAACCCACACGACACCAGTTTGCAGGGACTAGATGAATAGTGTTTTTAAATATTTAACTTAAATACCCACTTGTGTAAAAACTAGTGGGTAACAGTAATTTGAATACCCAAATAGAATTGCTGATACCCAATGATTTTAAAATGCATGGGTAAAATACCCACAACACCAAAAGCTTATCTAGAGCTATGGTTACTTCTTCTTAAATATACTGACTTGAACTGGCAGTTGTAACTGTTATTGTGTTGTAATGGGGGTGTTGTAAATATCCGTAAGGAGCAGTCCTAGGAAGTGTATATCCTTTTCACGCCTTACATGACGATAAAACATGCTGCACTCGATCAAGAAATAGATCATCTGTGTATCGTTAAATAATATATTGTACTTTTAAAATACTAGGAAGAGTTGCTGGCGATTGAAAACTCCAAATATCTTGCAATGTATTAGAGTGTCGTATTCCAGGGTATCAAATAATTTCATGTACGACATTAAAAATCCTTGCTTTTTTTAAAGACCGATTATCAATGATAAAATCAAGGTAAATGCATACACTATCACTTGTGTGACGTCATTATCTATTTTTGTAAATGTGAATATAGACTGACGGACAAAAGAAAGTATTCCGAGGAACTGTTGTTAAATTTGATTATGTCAATTTAAACATCGCTCATTCCTGCAACAGTTTGTAAAAAGTAATCTGTGGCTGGGTAATGTTGTGTTAAAATATATTGGTTCAGTGAAGACCGAGGTTAGAATTTGCAACCACTCCCCCGCCATATTTGAAACGTTAATTTGTGCACACACAAAAAAACGCAAATTTATTAATTTTCAAAGATACCCATCAGGAGTTGTGTATTATGCGCATTTTTTACATTGCTGAAACCTTTAAAACAAATTATATTTTTAAACAAATTAACCATGTAGAAGTATCCTTTGAGTGCTGACGAGGCGGCAGTGCAGTTCATGTTTTGGATATAATATCGGTAGGTTTTCAATCGAAAATCAAACATGTGATAAAATCTACTGAGGCCTATAGTATCATTTGCTCCTCAGTTTATAAGGAAGAACGAGTAATAATGTAGTAAAACTGTCCAGAGTAACCCTGACCATGTTCTTATTCATGAATGAAATTATCAATCAATTTTCTATCAATATTTAATCACATGGACTTTCAACATTATATTGAATTTTTATAATTACAATTTAAAACAGAATCGTAAATTTAAGATGTACCTACAATGTTGTGTTATTTACAATTTTTATTGTGGAATATCTGATTATTTTCATTCCCATTAGATATGTGGGGCACGTTTGGTGGGAATGTGTTGACAAAATCATTTGTTTCATAAAATACTGTAAACATCCTTCGGCCTCAGGTTTACATTAAAAAAAATTGTTCGCTGGAAATGCGGGATGCACCGAGAAAATGTGCTTGTGAAAAAATATAGTTATTTTTAAAAATTATTCGGCTTTTACAGTCAAAATAAAGAAGCTGTTGTCCATAAATTGTGTCTAGTTTTTCATCCGTCAACTACTAAGAAATGCCTATAAAACAATTCACGTTTGGGAATAGTAACCAAAATATATTCTAACTTATAGATATCCAAGCCCCACCTGTTCATGACACTGTGTATTTATTATAATTACGAAAGTCTACGTCTAACAACAAATTATTTAATAAAATGCCACATCTCGTATGCTGAATTAGCCATTTGCTTGGATAGAAACGGTATTTGCGAAATATATTATATAATATGTACCACTGTTTCCAAGTATCTTTATATCTTCATTTAAGACTCAATAGAAGGTGTTCAACTGGCCATTTACACAAAGATCAATATCACTAAGAGACATCACGCCGACTACAAATATGGAATCGGTACCGGACAAACAAGTCGATAGCATCAGTAATGATCGCACGGGTCACCGTGACCTCACTCATTTTGGTGGCTCTGACGTCATACATGACGAAAAGGTACTATTGTGCCCCTCAGTCCAAATGGAGGCGTCTAGAATTAAAACACGAGTCACTCATATCTACACTGCATGTGTATCTGTAACCACACCCAACCCAGAAGGCAGTATAGTGGAGTGTCCGCTCTTACAACACACATGGGACGACTAATTACTTTACCATAGTATATATGGCAGTCTTGATATATTAAAATCTAATGCGTTGATGTTAATATAACTTTTCAAAAAGCACAGTTTATAAAATAAAAACATTTTTAAACATGTTAATATATTCAAGAAACCGATATGAACTGTCGGGCTTAAGAAAGTAGACACGTTGGATTTGACCAAAAACGTTACTGGTTTGAAACAGTCGCCGAAACACTGCAAACTTAAGTTTCAAAACACAACTATGATACACCTATCAAATACATCACCATCGAATAACCATTTCTTGTTGGTTTCATTTTGAGCCACCATCTTTGGCCCGGCCGTTTATATGGTGCTCGATATGCCTGTGATAGATTCTGTCCCTAAACAAAACATTCTTAATGGTGTTAACAAATCTTGAACGTGTCTGATGATAACTGGCTGTGGAAGAATTAAGCATGCTCATTTTAAACAAAAAATAAATAATATCATACTTAAAATCACATGAGTACTCAAAACCCTCGTCTCCTGTAGATTTAACGAGCGCTTCTAACAGAATGACCATTTTCCGCCAAAACACAGTGAGTGAATTGCTTGCCGCTCAAACAGCCATTGTTCGCCATGTTTGTGTTGTTGAATTTTATATTTGCACGTTATGTCTCCTTAAATTTTATGTACTTTATAATCTAATGGTATGCTCGTACAGACTCAGTTAGTTTTGACATCAAATATACCTTCACGAGTCAAACAAAACAGCATCGTACTTAGATTTGGCCGTTTCATGGCAATAGCTTCAAGGTTGAGATTATGTCTATCATACAATAATTTTCTGAATTATCAATTATGCTGATCATTGATTGTTAGGGATTAAGTATAATATTCATTCCAATTTCAATAACTTATTGCACTGTGTATTTCATGGTTTGTTTTGTTGAGAAACATTATATTTCACTCGACATGGAATATCCTATTTATAATATACCTTTTCAGTAGTTGTCTACCGGAAAATTGAATTATTTCATGACAAATATAAAACCTTGAAACGTAAATTCTCCATACCTAACAGACAGGACAAAGTAACCAAAAATATTTAGTGTCACGAAATTCAGTATCATACATACAGATATGATTATATACAAAGTCAACTTTAACCAAAAATATTATTGAAAACTACGAGACCGCTGTTGGAAGCGAAAGAATACACGCTGGTCAAGTTACAAACATGGCGCTTTGCGAAACGGACATTTTCAAGAGAATAACAAACGACAAGAAGCGACATTAGCACCATAAATGACCATCTGTCGTTATGTTTCCTTGACAATGTGGAACTAACATTAAAAGGACGTCAACAGTTTGTGTTCGGGCCAGACAATTGGAGGGGAGATAACTCTTGTATGACAATAATTCCGTCAAAGTGTTCTGTCCACAGCAGTAAAGTATCAAGTGTTTTTGTTCACTGCAATGAAAAAATCACTTTTCTCAACTTCGGAAAACTCAACCTTTTACGCTGAAGTATAAAATAAAATTAAGTATTGCCCATAGGGTTAGAAATAACCGAGTTCATAAACATCCTATATGCACTAGGGCAAATACCACTTCTAGCGCACCAGTGTATTGTTTCCGTCATCAGGACGGCATTGTTGATGTCACACTAGAATCGATTTTGTTTGTTTGTTGTTTAACGCCGCACTCAGCAATATTCCAGCTATATGACGGCGGTCGGTAAATAATTGAGTCTAGAGACAATCCAGTGATTGACATCATGAGCATCGATCCACGTAATTGGTATACGATGACATGCATCAACCAAGTCAGCGAGCCTGACCAACCGATCCCGTTAGTCCAATCTTACAACAAGCATAGTCACCTGCTGCGGCAAGCATGGGTTGCTGAAGATCTATTCTACCCCTTATCTTCACGGGTCGCCTAGAAACGACGTCAAAGCTCAAGGTCGTTGCGGTCATTCGACAAATTGTTGTTTTCTGGGACAGCGGTGGTTAACACTGCATTTTTCTAAAGTGGAGGTCAAAGGGATTAAGTAACAATGGGCCGTATAAATGTAGACACTTAAATATACATTAAGAAGCATTTTACTGCTTCCAAGTGAACACGTGACTTCGGTATATGGATGTTGTTGCGTAATGGTAACGTCTTGCTCAATTACATATTTCAAATTATTAATTCATCTGTCCTGGAAATCTGAAACACCGTTTCATCCATACAGCTTACGGTTACCATCCGGGATAGCGGGTTTCTTCTATATTGTATACATTGAAAGAAGGAAGGAGTTACACAACTACAGAGTCTGGTGGATAACAGCGGATCCGGGCATGGGTGATGAATGAAGCTCTACATAGCGAAATAGATCACTTGGCTGCCCGTGTTAACATATCCCATGATAATGGAAGGCGAGAAATCATCTTTGTTATGATACTCCTACGCCGTCAAGGGAGATAAAAAAAGAGAAACGTTAAACGTACTAGCTTAAATATGAAAACAGAAAGTCACATTCGTTGTCCGTTGTTATAACATACAAATGAAGATAGGGATATTACTTTAACTTAAACTCAATTTCATAAAAAAATACTTTTTTGTCTAATTTGCCACTTTCTATGGCAATATATTATATTTCTACAAAATACCTAGAGATTCTCGAAAAGAATAGGTCCATACTTGTGTCGCCATGTTGACTCCAGGTAGAATTGGTCCGCAGTACCACAAGCCTCTCGTAAGAGACGATAAAAATGGGGATTATGTGGTATACATTCGAAACGTGTGTATTTTGGGGTAACTTTCAGAGAACGGGAAATAGCATACCTGCCTTTAAGATTAAACGATTATGGCTGAAGTTCCCGAAAGCGGAAAAACACAACACCCAAATCGATCATGAATTTGTCTTAACTCATAAGCTTGACAAAATAAAAACAATTAATCTCAACCCGAAAAACACGAAACTAAGACATGTCTTACCTTCGAAATATCCACAGCATGAATACCCAGAGACAAAATTGTTATTAAATAATCAGATTGAGGTTGTTCCCATAATGCTTTAGCCATAAGGCATGTTGGCTTGCCTACAACAGTCAAGATAAAGTTGTAAGTGCATCATGAGGTCTACCAACAGTGTATCATGACACATGTTCTTGGCATTTCACGAGAAAAGGCGAGTTTTTAAGTGAATTATGGAAACAACAGGTTCCATCAGTGACTTAGGAGAAATCACGTGACTCTCATTGCACGCTCTGGTCTTGGTATATAACACGACATTCACCTGACATTTAGAGGTAACGTAGTTATGAGCGGAGCTTTTCACAGTTTAGTCAGTGTGCGTTTGGTGGGAGGTTTCTCAAAGTATGGGGGCACTTTGAAGGTTGTAATAATTTGGGGAAACTTTTGAAGAAATTAGTAGCTGCTTTTGTCCAGTACCCCATGTCTGTGGTAATAGACGATTAAAATTGGGGTGGGTGGTGACAAGGGACACCTCACTGTGCCCTCACCAATTGTTCTGGGTAGAAAAGCAGCCAGTAGGGCTGGGACGAGTCCAAATTTATTATCCGGGTACCCACCACCCTATTACCCGACCCTACCCGGGTACCCACTGTAGATATTTTAGAGATAGGTACAAACTGTCCTATGGGAAATGGGAACATTAGTGACTTATAGTGTAACCAAAGCGTTTTAGATAATTTTTGTTATTAAACAATATATCACGTGACTAACCACGGGTCCGGGTAGTCCTGTGGGTACCCGAGTTACCCGTCCCAGCCTAAGCAGTCAGCCATGGTAAATTGGGAGACAACAGGGTGATTAACTATAGTTTGTTGCAGAATATCAGGTATACGTGTATTCTTGTATATAATACACAATAAGATACATCGCAAAAAACATATAAAGATACCTATTCAATCAAAATCATGTATATGAACATGGTTATTGATTTATTTAACATATTTAATAGTTAACGTCTACATACATCTTCAATCTTACAGAATACATATTCTGAAACATATATACTGGAAATCAAGTACACTGCATATGAAATGGTTTGTAATGATATACATGAACAGCCATATCCAAACACGTTTACAGGCCAACAAAGTAAGTGAGTGAGTGAGTTTGGTTTAACGCCGCTTTTAACAGTATTCCAGTTATATCACGGCGTGTCAGCTTATTGTGGGAGGAAAGCCCGAAGTGATGCAGGTCTCAGACGTTTACCACTTCGGTGAAACCCACGAGCACGGTATGGAGCTGACAAAACTAGAAACATAATCGGGGCGTACCGGGATTCGAACCCACAATCATAGGTTTCTGGCGTGCCCAAGGGACGTAACTCTGCACAGCGAATCGCGGCGCCTCAGACGACTGGGCCACCCGTGCCCCCCAGGCCAAAAAGTTGTTCATCTGGTCATACAGAACATGTAACCATAATTAACCGATTGAAACCGGTCGCTGATATACACTAAAGAAGGAACGTCGTGTATGTTTTTGGTTTGGTCTGTTGTTTAACCCCCTGGATGCCAGAGGGACATATATGTCCCTCCTCTACAACCCTCACTTTGAAGTCGAATAAAATTCAAAATACATCACCCACACAACAACACTTTACAGTTTTGAATAAGGTGGGAAATTCCCTGTCCTGTGATATCATCCACTGGCATTTTAGGCCAAGCAAAAGTACTAAACATGACCTCTGAAAATTAGGCACATCGTAAATGTCGCCATTTTTTACACATTACTAAATCACCACTCACGGCGTTATTTACAGCATGTTTTGAAATCTAAATTTCGGATATTTACTCGGAGAAATGAATTTCAAAAATAGCATATTAGTGATCACGGGTATCTGTCTTTTATGAAATCACCAATGATCATTCCAAAACGTCTCCGATAACCCTAGAATCGTTTAGAATGTTTTGGGAAAAACGAAAACACGAACGCCGAAGTGAACTTTCCGCCATATTGGATAGTGTTTACAAAATCACGTTTCAGGTACACCGGTTATGAGACGCCTGTAACATCACGTATTTTTCAAACTTATCTGCTATACCTACATCCTTGAATTCCTCATACATTTTAGAATCAAATGACCAGTGGTCTTTGTCACCAATACAAAGTGGCTAGATGAAATCAAGCAAAATAACTTAGGTGTGAAAACGAACGCTGTGCTCGAAAAACTGCACATGGTTGAAATGTAAACAAAGCAAAATTCAGATTTTACTCAGTGTAGCATATTCTCCTATTTTGAGCTATCCATTCGTCTATTCGTTCAATATATTGGCTCAACATTTTCAGAACATGCATGGGAAGAGAATCGTAGGAAGAAGTACGGAATTTCAAATAGATACATTGCAATGATTAGATATTTTCAACAGAAGTTGTCAAAGTTACCGTTCTGGTTGACTCCATGACTGACGCAAAATCACGCACAACGACAACGGTATTTATCGGAATTTCTGACTATTTCCGTTTGTTTCTATGAAAATTATGACAACAAATAACAGTACATAGATTGTCAGAATGTTTCTGATTACTTACATGTCACATTTATGTTTATACGATCCCTGAATCAACGAAAGTCCCCTCGTACAATCCCGCGTACTGTTGAAAGTGTACACGCCATTTTGTAAAAGTGGGTCACAGGTAGTGATGTCATACGTCAACATTGTTGTACATATTTGGTCATTTCTTTGAGGTGAAGGTCCTTATATGAGAGTGCACACGATCACTGTATCATGCTGTTTACAGTTTCAGTTATGGTGTATATTTTGCATGTCTTTTATACATTTTTTTCACACAATTAATTTCACTTTGGATATTTGTCAATGTTCAAAATGAAATCATACGTACATATAGGCCACAACATGTATGAAGGAATTTTTGATAATCTCCTGTTTGTTTGAACATTGTTTACATAACAAATTGATAGGTTTATAGTGTCGACTACGATATTTCTTTCCTTTGGACAAGTGTTACAAGATGAAGTGTAAATGTAACTGCAGCATGTACATATTTCTTGGGATGTGTAATAAGTCAATATTATAAGTTCATATAACCAATGTCCATGAACAGCCGTTTCATTTTATTTTATAACTAAAACTGAATATATTACTTTAACAAAATGGATAATATGTTTCGGTAAAATATATGCACACATTTCTGAAATGTCTTGGTCTTGGATTTGTCTTTTATGTCGTTGGATACAAAGAACAGTGATATCTAACGATTCACCAGGTGCGCGTTAGTCACAAACAATTTACGAATTATTCCTCTCGTTTTGCATTATATAATCAATGGTTACATTATTGTTTCAATATTGTGATCACAGGATAGTAAACAGTTTACTTTATTTCTCCAGGAATTGTAAAATGTATAAAAATAAAACCCATGCCAGGTACCCCGTTGGTTCAAACGTATACGATTACCCTGATAACTCTATACCAATAGAGCTTTCTTTGCATCTTTTATTGTGTAAGAAAATATAACATAATCATGAACAAGTATTTGTTCAATATTGAATATAATTCTGGTTGTTTTGAAATATTCTTTTGGGAATTTCTTTACGTAAATTGATGCCAAACAGGTGCGTGTCTTGTCCAGTTAAAATACACGATAAACGTTCTAATTGTTTACATATTCAAGACATTATTTACTTGGTGAGAGCAGTCATTTTATGTTGTGTCGAAAAAGCGTCAAATTCCGTTTCACACATCGAGATTTTCCATACCATGAACGAAAATTAGGGGAGATATATATTAATCAAAATACCAGTGTCGTCTATTTCCGACGTTATCGAAGACATAAAACCAGCCATGACGTCAAAAGGTATCGTGTTATTTTTAGGGTATTTCATAACATTTGGTGATAAGGCTTGTGCTCCGTTAATAATGATGCAACATTAGTCAAATTACACTTACACAATCAGGAGAATGTTGGAATCTAAGGACAAAGTTATAGGTTAGATAAGGCCATCCATTTCTCTATTACCTCCTTTTTATGAAGTACGATTTCATCATTTCTGATGGGTATATTTTATAACTAAACGTGTACAGTTTCAATATTGATATTTGTGTTGGAATAGTTTGGTTCCTCCTGAACAAAACACCACGAAAATATATTGTCCTTACCCACAGTTAATTCTCACCAAGTGACCTGAGTTACAACAAACTAGAGCTAAGCATAGCGGAGTTATGTCCCCTTTTCTTTGTACGTGTGTAACCTCTCTGTCACCTTTTGACGTCATAGAGAAAAATCAGTTTTCGTCATTTACGGCATGCTATTTTTGGAATTGAATGTATGTCGTTATACATACGCATATAACTCCATTTGAAATGTTATTATGTCGTTCAGATATTAGGCATTATTTTGTTCGCTCACAGTTTCCGTAAAGCTTCTTAATAAAAACAAATGTCGCACAGTACTTTTATCGGTGTACGATAAAAAGCGGAGAAATTTACTGTTTTTCAACGCAGAATAAATTCTCGGACAACACTTAGGAGCGTCTTTTTTAAAAACCGGTTTGATATTTACAGTTAAATTTACACTATTAAATAAGAAATTTCATATTCTCCACCTCTGGGTAATTTTATAGCCAGAGGTAGATCCAGTGTCGCGTGAGCGCAATTCTCGCACAAACTTCACTTTTCCGATCTTATGAAAATGTGCGTCAGAAAAAAAACTCGGCATCCAGAGGGTTAAAGCCGCGCTCAGCAATATTCCAGCTGTATGACGGCGGTCTGTAAATAATCGAGTCTGGACCAGACAATCCAGTGATTAACATCATGAGCATCGATCCACTCATTTGGGATCGATGACATGCATCAACCAAATATTCGCCTTTTACGGCAAGCACGGGTTGCTGAAGACCAATTCTACCCCGGATCTTCACGGGTCAGATCGTGTATGTGAATTGTGCAGCTCTCCTACAGTTGAAGACGAATGTCATTATCTGTTTAGATGTCAGGCTCTGTCAAAACATAGACTTGTATACTTACCAATTGCTTGCGAGAATAAATGGTCTAGTTGGTTTACATTGAAGAGGTTATTGTCAAGTGAAAACGCTAGAGATCTAAGAACCCATCGAGATTTATCGATGAAATATTTAAAGCAGTACGTAAAACACAACAAAAGATATAATATATCCATGAATGACACACTGTCAACTTGTCACATATTAATACTTTATCATATAATGGGTAGGTTTCTCGGCAGGATAAAGCCAACGGGTAAATACGATATCCGTTGGGGTCATATGCGGATAGAGATGCAAATATCAAAGGTCAAGTAGGGACTACTTTCAGTGTTCATAAACAAACATGGCGTCGTCACTCGGCAATCGAGTCAGAATTAACCATCGGGAATCTGGATAACTGCTATCATTATCAAATGAACACACTAATATACTTAAAATCAGTGTCTAGCTGTGACGTAGCTAAGGCATTTTATAAGTTTTGGCAACTTTGGAGATATAAATTTCGAAACAATTTTGCAAGGGCACTAGGCCCAGCCAAGGGGGATCAGTAGCCATATCTGTGCTTGTAGACCTCTGCGGCTTGAAACTTTCCCACAAATTATAATAGTTGGATTTTTGCCGAAATATGTTTGAACTGTTACCTTGTTTCGTTTTGTCGCTGTGTGTACATCTGATTGCACTTTTTAACGTTATGACAGGACAGGCCGACTGTCAACAGCGTCTGAACGTGGCCGTGACGTCTCATAGACTAGGGTAAGAGTAGCTTCCCTTTGACAAAGGGCAGTTACTCTAGCGGACAGACCGATGGATTGCCGCGAAATGCAAGTAAAAACAATTGTTGTTTTGCGTATATGTTGCTTCGCCACTGTATAACAAACAGATTTCAGTTGGAACTATATTGGCTACTGTCACTGTCCGACTGACACATCACTTACCCTCTGACGTAATGAATATTAATGCACGCATTCCAGGAAAACTTGCAATGTTTCGGTAATGTTTATGAGAGAGGGAAAGCAATTTTGAAGCACAGAGTTAAAGAATGACATTATATGATAAAGAGGTTATCACGCTTGTGTGTTAGGGGATGGTAAATATCCTGTATTAGGAATAAAGACTATGTATTTAGCTCGCCAAGGCTCGCTAAATACAATGTTTATTCCTAATGCAGGATATTTACCACCCCAAAACACGCTCGCATGATAACCTCTATGTGTATGCTTTTTCTTTTGAACTCTGTTATACCCCCTGCTGCTGGTTTGGAGAGAATACACTTTTACTGTTATTGTTATTGGTAACAATGTGAAACTTAAGCCTTTGGCACCTGGTTTACCTGACTGATTTGGATATTAACAAGCCCCTGGGGTGTAGCTGGAACCTTGCTGGTTGCGGCGTAAAACAACACTCTTGCGTACTGCTATAATTTTAACCAGACAAGAAGACAAGAAAGTCTGTTTAATATTTAGTTATGACAGGAACCTGTTAAACCTGAGTTTGTTTTATGTATATAATGTATTATTAATTACTTATCACGATATTTTTTCAAAGACAGTTTCACCCTGGCCAGCTTTCCCTGGAAGTTAAAATGACCCCTCCCGAACATCAAACGTATAGATTCGTAACGTTTTGAGCACATTTTAGTTAACGGGAAATGGCATCCCTGCCTTTAAGATTATACTATTGTGGCCAAATGTTCGCGAAAGCGGTAAAACACAAAACTCAAATCAGTCATGAATTTGTCTTAATTCATATTCTTCAAAAATTAAAAAAATTAATCGCAACCCGTAAAACACGAAACCAAGACAAGTCTTACCTTAGAAATATCCACACCATGAATATCCTGAGACAAGTTGCCTTAAAATAAACAGAGTGAGGTTGTTACTATAAAGCTTTAGCCACAAAAAATGTAGCCGTGCATGCATATCATAGTTGAGGTGAGGTTGTAAGTGCATCAACGTGTCTACCAACAGTGTATCATGACACATGGTCTTGGCATTTCACGAGAAAAATGCGAGTCTTAATGTGAGTCATGGAAACGACAGGTTCCACCAGTGACCTTGGAGAAATCACGTGACTCTCATTGTACTCTTGGTGTTTTTATAACACGACATTCACTTGACGTTTAGTGGTAAATGTACTTTATGAGAGGAACTTTTAACAGTTCAGTCAGTGTGCGTTTGGTGGGGTTTTTCTCAAAGTATGGGGGCGCCTTGGAAGATTGTAATAATTTGGGGACAATTTTGACATTACTAGCTGGCTTTGTACACATGCTAGGACACTACACGTTGTTACATACCGTTCATACGCATTATGGGGGCGGTCGGGTAGCTTAGTGGTTAAAGCGTTCGCTCGTCACACCGAAGACCCGGGTTCGATTCCCGACATGGGTATAATGTGTGGAGCCCATTTCTGGTGTCCCACGCCGTGATATTGCTGGAATATTGCTAAAAGCGGCGTAAAACCATACTCACTCACTCACTCATACGCGTTATGATATCATTTGCAATACCCCGAGGCCTCTCATTAACTGCCCGACGAAGGAGGGCAGCTGAAAAGAACGTATGTTCAAATGATAATGTCCTGAAAAATAGCGTTACCATTATTATAGTGAATGCATTTGCAGATCCGGGTTAGAATAGGTCTCCAGCAACACATGCTTGGTGTAAAAGGCGACTTTATTAGTTATGAGAGGCAAATTACGGGATGGGTGGTCATGTCATTGTATCCTAATTGCGTAGATCGATGATCATGTTGTTATCACTGGATTGTCTGGTCCAGACTCGATTATTATTCGAGTGCGGCGTTAACAACAAACATAAAAAACCGTACATGTTCTGATTGGACAATATAAGCAATGACTGTTATAAAATTTCATTTGAGTGGACATGTAATAATTGACTTTACCTGATTGACGTTGATACTTACGATGAAGCTGAGGTTTAGCATGCATGACAGATGGCATGTCGCTCGGGGTGTCAATCAGCAATCCTTAATTACAAATGACGAACACCGTCACAAAGGGCGGACAGGACAAGATGTCTAATGGTACCTTTATTGTGTGAGGTCAGTGCGCCAACTGTGCTAGACTATAATGTTTTACGGTAATGATTTAACTTCTAACTTTAAAAATATTTATGCTTATTAAATCTGTATCTACATTTTGTAAACGTATACACGTAAAAGTAGCTGTATGACAATATTAACACCTGGTTAATATGAGCGTGCGCATATGATACTATTAAACGAGAGAATTCACGAAAAGCATATATGTTGATTGATTTACATTAACGAAATGTGTTTTTTGTTTGGGATATACTCGGATGGTGTCGGGAGTTTGTGTATTGCATGGTGTATTTTATCGTCTCTCAGTGTACGTACGCGACGTCTCTCGGGGTACGTATCGCAACGTCTCTCGGGGTACGTATCGCAACGTCTCTCGAAGTACGTATCGCAACGGCTCTCGGTTACGTATCTCGACGTCATTTAGAGTACGCAACGCGACGTCTCTCATGATACGTATCGCGACGTCTCTCGGGGTACGTACGCGACGTCTCTAGAGGTACGTATCGCGACGTCTCTCGTATGGTGGTCGAGATGCTTTCCAGACGCATTTCAAATTATACCTATGGGGGAATGTTGAAACTATTTACTTAGACGTTATTTAACTGTACAGACGAAGGCGCTTTTTAAAAAAATGCACGGATTTCTACGTAAAGAGCAATTGATTTATATATGGCCCTATTAAAGAGTTTTATGTGACCATCACGCCGTCAGCGCGTGGCGCGTCATGGCAATTTGCTAAAATTATATCAGGTTAAAATCTAATATTATGGTGGCCGAGAGGGGACATCGCTTTCTCGCCTTCAGTTACGGCCGCGAGAAAGCGATAACGCGAGACGAGAAAGCGTCAACGGTAAAACAATATATCCTGTCTTGAATATACGGATATAAGGTGTGTGTGTGTGTGTGGGGGGGGGGGTTATCGCTTTCTCGTTTCGTGTTATCGCTTTCTCGTCTCGTGTTGTAGTTTTATCCCTTCCTCGCTGCCATAATTGGGGGCGAGAAAGCTATGTCTTTCTCGTACGTATCTCGACTATCTCTCGGGGTACGTATCGCGACGTCTCTCAGGGTACGTATCACGACTATCTCTCGGAGTACGTATCGCCACATCGCTTGGGGTACGTATCATGACTATCTCTCGGAGTACGTATCGCAACGTTTCTTAGGGTACGTATCACGACTACCTCTCGGGGTATGTATCGCGACGTCTTTCGGGTACGTATCGCGACGTCTCTCGGGGTATGTATCGCGACGTCTTTCGGGTACGTATCGCGACGTCTCTTGGGGTACGTATCGCGACGTCTCTCGGTGTACGTATCGCGATATCTCTCGGGGTACGTATCGCAACCTCTCTCGGGTACTATCTCGACGTCTCTCAGGGTACGTATCACGACTATCTCTCGTTGTACGTATCGCGACGTCTCTGGGGATACGTATCGCGACATCTCTCGGGTTACGTATCGCGACGTCTCTTAGGGTACGTATCACGACTATCTCTCGGGTACGTATCGCGACGTCTCTTGGGTACGTGTCTCGACGCCTCATGGAGGTTCATGGGGGCGACACATTTTCTTTTTGTGTTACAGATTCGTCAAATTGGAGATAACGTCAAAAATCAGAAAATGCAATTGACTCAAATATATTCTTATTTGCACGATCGCTACTTGCATGACTTGATAGATTTTGAATTATTTATTTTTTTAAACTAAAAATATCACATTTAACCTTTACATATATTTGATTAAATGCATCGTATATTGTCTCTGTTCTCTGCGAAACGTCTTCTAACGATAACGACCCATCTCAAATGATACTGTGCATGCTAATAAAAGTATCTTGCACACTTTTAAACAGTATTAGCATTAAATTTTTTCACACTATACCGACCAACCCAAACAACTACATGCGAAATAATGTAAACAAATACACAACAACACCAATCCTTAGCATCCTTATTGCGACCGAGCCAAGCTATCTGGTTACCAAACCCCGTAAACCATGAAATCGAAACGGGGGTAGCCGCAATGTGGCGAGATTCCAATGCAGTTTGCCTTCAGCAGGTACACATGTATGAACACGTCTAGCTACACATCCAGAAAGTGAAGCCTATAACGATAGGATATGATATCGTCTTCACACACCTACTTGGTAAGTTTGAAATATATTTCACTCCGAATGTATTTCTTTAGAAGGTTTCAAAAGAATTAATCACGCAGGTATGCGTGATGCTCTGATTATATTGTCATCTGAGATTTAGAAAAAAACATCTAGCATCTTTGAAAAGAGCACCCCGATTTTATGATCTATCTAAAGTTTGGAAAGATCTTCAATTATCAATAGTGTAAGTACTGATTGTTGTAGAAAAGTTTTGCCTTTACAGTAAACTACGGTTATAACGAACTCAAAGGTACCACTAATTTTAGTTCGTAATAACCGTAGTTCGTTATAAGCATATACACAGCATATATACAACAGTGGCTTGGACTAAAAAAAAAGTTCGTTATATCGATCAGTTCGTTATAAGCGTGTTCGTTACAAGCGTAGTTTACTGTAATACCTTCCAGGAAATTATCAACATTATAAGTTTTACGTAACGCTCACTATACATGATGACAATCATATATGGACGTGTAAATAGAAAAAAGCTATTTCAAACCAGAATCCTCTCCCACCCTGCACCCCCACCTCTCCCTTCTTTTGAAGACCGCCTCCGTGGTCTAGTGGTAGAGCGTCCGCCCGGAGAGCGGAAGGTCCGGGGTTCGATTCCCGGCCACGTCATACCAAAAGACGTTAAAAGGTGGTACTTTTTGTTACCCTGTCTGGCGCTCGGCATTAAGGGGCTAAAACAAGGATTAGTCGGCTCGGAGTCAGTATACTGCGTCTGAGTGGGGTATTCATGTTAAACTGCGGCATGGTATCTCAGTAGAGCGTCCGCCCGGAGAGCGGAAGGTCCGGGGTTCGATTCCCGGCCACGTCATACCAAAAGACGTTAAAAGGTGGTACTTTTTGTTACCCTGTCTGGCGCTCGGCATTAAGGGGCTAAAACAAGGATTAGTCGGCTCGGAGTCAGTATACTGCGTCTGAGTGGGGTATTCATGTTAAACTGCGGCATGGTATCTCAGTGAGCTAGCACTATAATCGGCATTAGTCCGAACTAGTACAAGCAGCCACACACACACACGTGCATGCACGTCGCTATATAAGTGCAACAATCTTGGACACGACGTTAAACCCAATTTCACCTCACCTCACCTTCTTTTGAAAACCAAATCTAGAATGTCGTTGGCAGTAAAGGTATCTGAGATAGGATTTTTATATATTGGACCCCTTCCTTTCAAAAATAATATGCTGGATCAGCCCTTGTAAGTTCAGCACGACCCGCTTGTGATAACACACGAGTGAAGCAACACAATACCATGCTACATGTACCTCATGCATTGACCTTATCAGTATCGCGCTTCCTGTGGAGATATCGTATTGTGTATGCCAACACACGCCAATACCGCTCAGACTATAGGACGACCTGAGGTCAGGTGGGGTGAAAAACGTCGCGTCCAAGATTATTGCACTTATGAAGCGACGTGCATGCACGTGTGTGTGTGGTGTGTGTGTGTTTGTGTGTGTGTGTGTGTGTGTGTGTGTGCTTGTACTGATGCCTATTTATAGTGCTAGCCCACTGAGATACCATGCCGCAGTTTAACATGAATACCCCACTCAGGCAACAACAAGTACCATCTTTTACGTTTTTTGGTATGACGCGGCCGGGCATCGTACCCCGGACCTTCCGCTCTCCAGGCGGACGCTCTACCACTAGACCACGGAGGCGGTCAGGACGACCGGAAGGACTTGATCAGCCCAAAACAGATTGTAATTCTTTGTGGCCCATGTAAAATTATAAGGCAGGACGATATTCTGATAAATTAATTTCAGAGAAATGTATGTTTTGAAGTATTGACTCAAAACAACTGTCTGTCTCTAAATGAAGGGTTGGAAGGTAAAACAACATACGTCAGACTTTGGTTGTTTTTGCATAATTGCACAAAATGAAGTAATTTTGAATTCTCTATTCTTTAATGTCAGTCTGGCCCATATTGTGTTGATACATTGGTTAAAAATAGCCTCTTCAAAAATGTTAAACTGTGCAAAAATGAGTTAAGTCAGACGAAGGTTGTTTTGGCGAGAAGAGTTTTGACTTAGGCTATTCTGGTTGGTCACCAACATTAAACTCCGCAATAAGAAGGCTTAACGTGACAACGCATAACAGCTGCACGTGTATTTATACAGGTAGATATATGCATACTATATAAATATAGTATATGCTATACATGGCGTGGATTAAGTCATAGGTATAAACAACAGTAATTAATCAGTGACATAGTTGCACAGCTTGTTCAGGATGGCATACAGTCAATGTACAATACATTTGGTATTAACAATGGGGACTAACTTCTTATGAAATAGTTGCAGTTAAGTGATTCAAGACATAGATGTCATGGCTACAGGAAAATTAGCCTTTGGAATTAAATGTTCATTGGTTATTGGTTGTCCCTGTCGGTGTCTTGTCAGCACAAGTGTTTGTTTGTATGTTTTTTAACGCCGCACTCAGGAATATTCCAGCTATGTGACGGCGGTCTCTAATAATCAAACCTAGACCCGACAATCCATTGATTGACATCATGAACATCGATCTACGCAATTTGGATGATGAGAAATGCAACCACGAAGAGGCATAAATTGATCGACCAGATAGAATAAAAGACGTGTTAGAATAATGGTTGCAGCATTACCTGTTTATACACATCGACTGAACCACCCCCTGCCGTCTTACATGACCTGTATATACACATCGACTGCGCCACTCCCTGCCGTCTTACGTGACCTGTATATACACATCGACTGCACCACTCCCTGCCGTCTTACGTGACCTGTATATACACATCGACTGCGCCACTCCCTGCCGTCTTACGTGACCTGTATATACACATCGACTGAACCACCCCCTGCCGTCTTACGTGACCTGTATATACACATCGACTGAACCATTCCCTGCCGTCTTACGTGACCTGTATATACACATCGACTGAACCACCCCCTGCCGTCTTACATGACCTGTATATACACATCGACTGAACCATTCCCTGCCGTCTTACGTGACCTGTATATACACATCGACTGAACCATTCCCTGCCGTCTTACGTGACCTGTATATACACATCGACTGAACCACCCCCTGCCGTCTTACATGACCTGTATATACACATCGACTGAACCACCCCCTCCCGTCTTACATGACCTGTATATACACATCGACTCAACCACCCCCTGCCGTCTTACGTGACCTGTATATACACATCGACTGCGCCACTCCTTGCCGTCTTACATGACCTGTATATACACATCGACTGAACCACCCCCTGCCGTCTTACATGACCTGTATATACACATCGACTGAACCACCCCTTGCCGTCTTACGTGACCTGTATATACACATCGACTGCGCCACTCCCTGCCGTCTTACGTGACCTGTATATACACATCGACTGCACCACTCCCTGCCGTCTTACGTGACCTGTATATACACATCGACTGAACCACTCCCTGTCGTCTTACATGACCTGTATATACACATCGACTGCGCCACTCCCTGCCGTCTTACGTGACCTGTATATACACATCGACTGAACCACCCCCTGCCGTCTTACATGACCTGTATATACACATCGACTGAACCACTCCCTGTCGTCTTACATGACCTGTATATACACATCGACTGAACCACCCCCTGCCGTCTTACGTGACCTGTATATACACATCGACTGAACCACCCCTTGCCGTCTTACATGACCTGTATATACACATCGACGGAACCACCCCCTGCCGTCTTACGTGACCTGTATATACACATCGACTGAACCACCCCCTGCCGTCTTACGTGACCTGTATATACACATCGACTGAACCACCCCCTGCCGTCTTACATGACCTGTATATACACATCGACTCAACCAACCCCTGTCGTCTTACGTGACCTGTATATACACATCGACTGAACCACCCCCTGCCGTCTTACGTGACCTGTATATACACATCGACTGAACCACCCCCTGCCGTCTTACATGACCTGTATATACACATCGACTGAACCACCCCCTGCCGTCTTACATGACCTGTATATACACATCGACTGAACCACCCCCTGCCGTCTTACGTGACCGTATATACACATCGACTGAACCACTCCCTGCCGTCTTACATGACCTGTATATACACATCGACTGAACCACTCCCTGCCGTCTTACATGACCTGTATATACACATCGACTGCGCCACTCCCTGCCGTCTTACGTGACCTGTATATACACATCGACTGCGCCACTCCCTGCCGTCTTACGTGACCTGTATATACACATCGACTGAACCACCCCCTGCCGTCTTACATGACCTGTATATACACATCGACTGAACCACTCCCTGCCGTCTTACATGACCTGTATATACACATCGACTGAACCACTCCCTGCCGTCTTACGT
Source organism: Haliotis rufescens (assembly GCF_023055435.1). Taxonomy (NCBI): domain Eukaryota; kingdom Metazoa; phylum Mollusca; class Gastropoda; order Lepetellida; family Haliotidae; genus Haliotis; species Haliotis rufescens. The sequence goes on from NW_025964223.1 coordinate 7,464,505, forward strand.
GACCTGTATATACACATCGACTGCGCCACTCCCTGCCGTCTTACGTGACCTGTATATACACATCGACTGCGCCACTCCCTGCCGTCTTACGTGACCTGTATATACACATCGACTGAACCACTCCCTGCCGTCTTACATGACCTGTATATACACATCGACTGCGCCACTCCCTGCCGTCTTACGTGACCTGTTTATACACATCGACTGCACCTCTCCCTGCCGTCTTACGTGACCTGTATATACACATCGACTGCACCCCTCCCTGCCGTCTTACGTGACCTGTATATACACATCGACTGAACCACTCCCTGCCGTCTTACGTGACCTGTATATACACATCGACTGAACCACCCCCTGCCGTCTTACGTGACCTGTATATACACATCGACTGAACCACTCCCTGCCGTCTTACGTGACCAGTATATACACATCGACTGCACCACTCCCTGCCGTCTTACGTGACCTGTATATACACATCGACTGCACCACTCCCTGTCGTCTTACGTGACCTGTATATACACATCGACTGCGCCACTCCCTGTCGTCTTACGTGACCTGTATATACACATCGACTTAACCACCCCCTGCCGTCTTACGTGACATGTATATACACATCGACTGCACCTCTCCCTGCCGTCTTACGTGACCTGTATATACACATCGACTGAACCACCCCCTGCCGTCTTACGTGATCTGTATATACACATCGACTGCGCCACTCCCTGCCGTCTTACGTGACCGTATATACACATCGACTGCGCCACTCCTTGCCGTCTTACGTGACCTGTATATACACATCGACTGCGCCACTCCCTGTCGTCTTGCGTGACCTGTATATACACATCGACTGAACCACCCCCTGCCGTCTTACATGACCTGTATATACACATCGACTGAACCACCCCCTGCCGTCTTACGTGACCTGTATATACACATCGACGGAACCACCCCCTGCCGTCTTACATGACCTGTATATACACATCGACTGCACCACTCCCTGCCGTCTTACGTGACCTGTTTATACACATCGACTGCACCACTCCCTGCCGTCTTACGTGACCTGTATATACACATCGACGGAACCATTCCCTGCCGTCTTACATGACCTGTATATACACATCGACTGCACCACTCCCTGCCGTCTTACGTGACCTGTATATACACATCGACGGAACCACCCCCTGTCGTCTTACGTGACCTGTATATACACATCGACGGAACCATTCCCTGCCGTCTTACATGACCTGTATATACACATCGACTGCACCACTCCCTGCCGTCTTACGTGACCTGTATATACACATCGACGGAACCACCCCCTGTCGTCTTACATGACCTGTATATACACATCGACGGAACCATTCCCTGCCGTCTTACGTGACCTGTATATACACATCGACTGCACCACTCCCTGTCGTCTTACGTGACCTGTATATACACATCGACTGCACCACTCCCTGCCGTCTTACGTGACCTGTATATACACATCGACGGAACCATTCCCTGCCGTCTTACATGACCTGTATATACACATCGACTGAACCACCCCTTGCCGTCTTACATGACCTGTATATACACATCGACTGAACCACCCCCTGTCGTCTTACGTGACCTGTATATACACATCGACTGAACCACCCCCTGCCGTCTTACGTGACCTGTATATACACATCGACTGAACCACCCCCTGTCGTCTTACATGACCTGTATATACACATCGACGGAACCACCCCCTGCCGTCTTACATGACCTGTATATACACATCGACTGAACCACTCCCTGCCGTCTTACGTGACCTGTATATACACATCGACTGAACCACTCCCTGCCGTCTTACGTGACCTGTATATACACATCGACTGAACCACCCCCTGCCGTCTTACGTGACCTGTATATACACATCGACTGAACCACTCCCTGCCGTCTTACATGACCTGTATATACACATCGACTGCACCACCCCCTGTCGTCTTACGTGACCTGTATATACACATCGACGGAACCACCCCCTGTCGTCTTACATGACCTGTATATACACATCGACGGAACCACCCCCTGCCGTCTTACGTGACCTGTATATACACATCGACTGAACCACCCCCTGCCGTCTTACGTGACCTGTATATACACATCGACTGAACCACCCCCTGCCGTCTTACGTGACCAGTATATACACATCGACGGAACCACCCCCTGCCGTCTTACGTGACCTGTATATACACATCGACTGCACCACTCCCTGTCGTCTTACGTGACCTGTATATACACATCGACTGCGCCACTCCCTGCCGTCTTACGTGACCTGTATATACACATCGACTGCGCCACTCCCTGTCGTCTTACGTGACCTGTATATACACATCGACTTAACCACCCCCTGCCGTCTTACGTGACCTGTATATACACATCGACTGAACCACTCCCTGCCGTCTTACGTGACCTGTATATACACATCGACTGAACCACCCCCTGCCGTCTTACGTGACCTGTATATACACATCGACTGAACCACTCCCTGTCGTCTTACGTGACCTGTATATACACATCGACGGAACCACCCCCTGCCGTCTTACGTGACCGTATATACACATCGACTGAACCACCCCCTGCCTTCTTATGTGACCTGTATATACACATCGACTGCACCATTCCCTGTCGTCTTACGTGACCTGTATATACACATCGACTGCACCACCCCCTGCCGTCTTACGTGACCGTATATACACATCGACTGAACCACTCCCTGTCGTCTTACGTGACCTGTATATACACATCGACTGCACCACTCCCTGTCGTCTTACGTGACCTGTATATACACATCGACTGAACCATTCCCTGCCGTCTTACGTGACCTGTATATACACATCGACTGAACCATTCCCTGCCGTCTTACGTGACCTGTATATACACATCGACTGAACCACTCCCTGTCGTCTTACGTGACCTGTATATACACATCGACTGAACCACCCCCTGCCGTCTTACGTGACCTGTATATACACATCGACTGAACCACCCCCTGCCGTCTTACGTGACCTGTATATACACATCGACTGAACCACTCCCTGCCGTCTTACATGACCTGTATATACACATCGACTGCACCACCCCCTGTCGTCTTACGTGACCTGTATATACACATCGACGGAACCACCCCCTGTCGTCTTACATGACCTGTATATACACATCGACGGAACCACCCCCTGCCGTCTTACGTGACCTGTATATACACATCGACTGAACCACCCCCTGCCGTCTTACGTGACCTGTATATACACATCGACTGAACCACCCCCTGCCGTCTTACGTGACCTGTATATACACATCGACTGAACCACCCCCTGCCGTCTTACGTGACCTGTATATACACATCGACTGAACCACTCCCTGCCGTCTTACGTGACCTGTATATACACATCGACTGAACCACCCCCTGCCGTCTTACGTGACCTGTATATACACATCGACGGAACCACTCCCTGCCGTCTTACGTGACCAGTATATACACATCGACGGAACCACCCCCTGCCGTCTTACGTGACCGTATATACACATCGACTGAACCACCCCCTGCCTTCTTATGTGACCTGTATATACACATCGACTGCACCATTCCCTGTCGTCTTACGTGACCTGTATATACACATCGACTGCACCACCCCCTGCCGTCTTACGTGACCGTATATACACATCGACTGAACCACTCCCTGCCGTCTTACGTGACCGTATATACACATCGACTGCACCACCCCCTGCCGTCTTACGTGACCGTATATACACATCGACTGAACCACTCCCTGTCGTCTTACGTGAGCTGTATATACACATCGACTGCACCACTCCCTGCCGTCTTACGTGACCTGTATATACACATCGACGGAACCACCCCCTGCCGTCTTACGTGACCTGTATATACACATCGACTGAACCATTCCCTGCCGTCTTACGTGACCTGTATATACACATCGACTGAACCATTCCCTGCCGTCTTACGTGACCTGTATATACACATCGACTGAACCACTCCCTGTCGTCTTACGTGACCTGTATATACACATCGACTGAACCACCCCCTGCCGTCTTACGTGACCTGTATATACACATCGACTGAACCATTCCCTGCCGTCTTACGTGACCTGTATATACACATCGACTGAACCATTCCCTGCCGTCTTACGTGACCTGTATATACACATCGACTGAACCATTCCCTGCCGTCTTACGTGACCTGTATATACACATCGACTGAACCATTCCCTGCCGTCTTACGTGACCTGTATATACACATCGACTGAACCACTCCCTGTCGTCTTACGTGACCTGTATATACACATCGACTGAACCATTCCCTGCCGTCTTACGTGACCTGTATATACACATCGACTGAACCATTCCCTGCCGTCTTACGTGACCTGTATATACACATCGACTGAACCATTCCCTGCCGTCTTACGTGACCTGTATATACACATCGACTGAACCATTCCCTGCCGTCTTACGTGACCTGTATATACACATCGACTGAACCATTCCCTGCCGTCTTACGTGACCTGTATATACACATCGACTGAACCATTCCCTGCCGTCTTACGTGACCTGTATATACACATCGACTGAACCACTCCCTGTCGTCTTACGTGACCTGTATATACACATCGACTGAACCATTCCCTGCCGTCTTACGTGACCTGTATATACACATCGACTGAACCATTCCCTGCCGTCTTACGTGACCTGTATATACACATCGACTGAACCATTCCCTGCCGTCTTACGTGACCTGTATATACACATCGACTGAACCACTCCCTGTCGTCTTACGTGACCTGTATATACACATCGACTGAACCACCCCCTGCCGTCTTACGTGACCTGTATATACACATCGACTGCGCCACTCCCTGTCGTCTTACGTGACCTGTATATACACATCGACTGCGCCACTCCCTGTCGTCTTACGTGACCTGTATATACACATCGACTGCACCACTCCCTGTCGTCTTACGTGACCTGTATATACACATCGACTGCACCACTCCCTGTCGTCTTACGTGACCTGTATATACACATCGACTGAACCACTCCCTGCCGTCTTACGTGACCTGTATATACACATCGACTGAACCACCCCCTGCCGTCTTACGTGACCTGTATATACACATCGACTGAACCACCCCCTGCCGTCTTACGTGACCTGTATATACACATCGACTGAACCACTCCCTGCCGTCTTACGTGACCAGTATATACACATCGACGGAACCACCCCCTGCCGTCTTACGTGACCTGTATATACACATCGACTGAACCACTCCCTGCCGTCTTACGTGACCTGTATATACACATCGACGGAACCACCCCCTGCCGTCTTACGTGACCGTATATACACATCGACTGAACCACTCCCTGCCGTCTTACGTGACCGTATATACACATCGACTGAACCACTCCCTGTCGTCTTACGTGACCTGTATATACACATCGACTGCACCACTCCCTGTCGTCTTACGTGACCTGTATATACACATCGACGGAACCACCCCCTGCCGTCTTACGTGACCTGTATATACACATCGACTGAACCATTCCCTGCCGTCTTACGTGACCTGTATATACACATCGACTGAACCATTCCCTGCCGTCTTACGTGACCTGTATATACACATCGACTGAACCACTCCCTGTCGTCTTACGTGACCTGTATATACACATCGACTGAACCACCCCCTGCCGTCTTACGTGACCTGTATATACACATCGACTGAACCATTCCCTGCCGTCTTACGTGACCTGTATATACACATCGACTGAACCATTCCCTGCCGTCTTACGTGACCTGTATATACACATCGACTGAACCACTCCCTGTCGTCTTACGTGACCTGTATATACACATCGACTGCACCACTCCCTGTCGTCTTACGTGACCTGTATATACACATCGACTGCACCACTCCCTGTCGTCTTACGTGACCTGTATATACACATCGACTGCGCCACTCCCTGTCGTCTTACGTGACCTGTATATACACATCGACTGCACCACTCCCTGTCGTCTTACGTGACCTGTATATACACATCGACTGAACCACTCCCTGCCGTCTTACGTGACCTGTATATACACATCGACTGAACCACCCCCTGCCGTCTTACGTGACCTGTATATACACATCGACTGAACCACTCCCTGCCGTCTTACGTGACCTGTATATACACATCGACTGCGCCACTCCCTGCCTTCTCACGTGACCTGTATATATACATCGACTGAACCACCCCCTGCCGTCTTACATGACCTGTATATACACATCGACTGAACCACCCCCTGCCGTCTTACGTGACCTGTATATACACATCGACTGAACCACTCCCTGCCGTCTTACGTGACCAGTATATACACATCGACGGAACCACCCCCTGCCGTCTTACGTGACCTGTATATACACATCGACTGAACCACTCCCTGCCGTCTTACGTGACCTGTATATACACATCGACGGAACCACCCCCTGCCGTCTTACGTGACCGTATATACACATCGACTGAACCACTCCCTGCCGTCTTACGTGACCGTATATACACATCGACGGAACCACTCCCTGCCGTCTTACGTGACCGTATATACACATCGACTGAACCACTCCCTGCCGTCTTACGTGACCGTATATACACATCGACTGAACCACTCCCTGCCGTCTTACGTGACCTGTATATACACATCGACGGAACCACCCCCTGCCGTCTTACGTGACCGTATATACACATCGACTGCGCCACTCCCTGCCTTCTCACAGGACGTATATATATATTGGTGGAAATTGACATGATACACATGTCTGCTGTCCCAAATACCCCATATTGACATGATACACATGTCTGCTGTCCCCTGTACCCCCTATTGACGTGATGCACGTGTCTGCTGTCCCCAGTACCCCCTATTGACGTGATGCACGTGTCTGCTGTCCCCAGTACCCTATATTGGCGTGATGCACATGTCTCCTGTCCCCTGTACCCCATTTTGACGTGATGCACGTGTCTGCTGTCCCCAGTACCACATATTGGCGTGATACACATGCCTGCTGTCCCCAGTACCCCATATTGATGTGATACACATGCCTGCTGTCCCCAGTAATCCATATTGACGTGATACACATGTCTGCTGTCCCCAGTACCCCCTATTGACATGATACACACGTCTGCTGTCCCCAGTACCCCCTATTGACGTGATGCACGTGTCTGCTGTCCCCAGTAATCCCTATTGACGTGATGCACATGTCTGCTGTCCCCAGTACCCCCTATTGGCGTGATACACATGTCTGCTGTCCCCAGTACCCCCTATTGACGTGATGCACGTGTCTGCTGTCCCCAGTAATCCCTATTGACGTGATACACATGCCTGCTGTCCCCAGTACCCCATATTGACGTGATACACATGCCTGCTGTCCCCAGTACCCCATTTTGGCGTGATACACATGTCTGCTGTCCCCAGTACCCCATATTGATGTGATACACATGTCTGCTGTCCCCAGTACCCCCTATTAAAGTGATACACGTGTCTGCTGTCCCCAGTAATCCATATTGACGTGATACACTTGTCTGCTGTCTCCAGTACCCCCTAGACGTGATACACATGTCTGCTGTCCCCTGTACCCCATATTGGCGTGATACACATGTCTGCTGTCCCCAGTAATCCATATTGACGTGATACACATGTCTGCTGTCCCCAGTACCCCATATTGGCGTGATACACATGTCTGCTGTCCCCAGTAATCCATATTGATGTGATACACATGTCTGCTGTCCCCTGTAATCCATATTGACGTGATACACGTCTGCTTTCCCCAGTACCCCCTATTGACGTGATGCACGTGTCTGCTGTCCCCAGTACCCCCTATTGACGTGATGCACGTGTCTGCTGTCCCCAGTACCCCCTATTGACGTGATGCACGTGCCTGCTGTCCCCAGTACCCCATATTGGCGTGATACACATGTCTGCTGTCCCCTGTACCCCATATTGACGTGATACACATGCCTGCTGTCCCCTGAATCCCATACTGGCGTGATACACATGCCTGCTGTCCCCAGTACCCCCTATTGACGTGATGCACGTGTCTGTTGTCCCCAATATTGGCGTGATACACTTGTCTGCTGTCCCCAGTACCCCCTATTGACGTGATGCACGTCTCCTGTCCCCAGTACCCCATATTGATCTGATACACATGCCTGCTGTCCCCAGTACCCCCTATTGACGTGATGCACATGCCTGCTGTACCCAGTACCCTATGCTCTGTTGACGTGATTCACATGTCTTCTGTTCCCTGTACCCGTGTGTGTGTGTGTGTGTGTGTGTGTGTGTGTGTGTTTGTTGATCAGCATGTTTTAAATGTGTTGTGCAATTAATTTTCCCCCAACATAAACCGGCGCTCCATCTAAAAAATATATTAATTAAATAAACTAAAGAACTGTGTTCTTTAATCATTGTTAGATAGTCTGCAAGATGAGAGCAGATGGTCTTTTTCCTACAATGCCAGTCATTTGTATCATTTGGTTTTCAGTAAAACGGGGACTTGGTTTTCAGGCAACATCCCTTGGTATATTATGTTTCAAAGTATCATCAATTCATGATTTTGCATTAAAACAAATTACATGCCAACACGTCGTTTAACCTGGGGCCGGTCTCCACGTGTGCTCGTGTTCGTGTGTTGCAGGACCAAAATAGACGCACAAAAGCCTTCATTGGAGACGCGTCATGTTTAGTTATTTTTACATGGTAAACCAATCTATCATTTCGATCACACGTGGACGAGTGTAGTTTCACATGCCGCCATATATAACTGTGACAATAAACTCAGTAAGTCGACCGCGGCAACCATGGGTGATTTCGCGACTTTCCATTAGTGACGAGCGCCTGCACACGTGATGTCTCAAACGCGGCCGCATGTGTGAATCAGGCTGTGAAAGAGCAGTAATAAAACCACGTCGGGATCGTCCTTCCTCTTCTTATCCAGACTTTATCTCGAAGAGAACAGACGTTATAGCTATGGCTTTCAAAGGCGAAATCAAGATCATAGTCAAAGTGACCTCAACTAAATTTATGTTGCCAGCAAGATTGACTCGGACACATAGGCCTATCGAGACTACGTTTTCTAAAACATGCCGTTCGGATGTCATCGGCGCCGGAGTTGAACGATTGAGACAGGAAGCGATAGAAGGCAAAATAAGGCCCTGTAAGCGAAGTCGAAATATCAGAGTACTGCCAAAAAGGGTTGGCAGTCATAAGCGGGACCCTAGGAAAATATGGTTGCAAAGACATCGTGGTGAATTATCAAACGAGAAGGTAAGGGGACAATTGCTTCTCCGTGTTCCGATAGGATATCACGTGATATGCTCACAAGTCATGTGACCTAGCATCAGTGATAGCATTAGTGTTGTGGTGTGGCAAACTACGTTTTCTGTATTGAATGAATGCATCGCTTTGTATCAAGCCCATGCAGTTGCATGTTTCACAAGAATATAACATAAACTAATTTTGTGCACACGTGTGAACATGTAAGAATTACAAATAGACAGATAGTATGTTGACTAAATGTTTTAAATATTGTATTTTGTCAGGAAAGTATTTCGTGGGTGAAGTTAAGAGATATCACGCGGAATTTATTACTCGAACATATTCAATGATCGTTAGTAATATTCAAACGTGTATGATCGCGACCAATTCCGTTGTTTAAAAATATTAAAACATAAAAGAAATATTTTCCTATGGTCAGCGTGTGACGTCACATAACACCCGGTGGTTGAGATGACGCTGCCACGTGAAAAATGACGTCACTCTCTGATCTCTTGTTGGTGAATAAATAAATATATTGAACTCTGATATACGTCCTGATGATATTAATGAACGTTGCCCCAGTACGATATAAGATGGTTTGGCTATGTGCCTTTTTATAGTGTACATACAGACACCGACACACTTGCTAATGAACACCGCATGTCTCAGTTGGTAGCGATATAATATATGCATGTTGATATTTTTATGAGTTGATATTTTACGTCACGTCAGCATTTTTCAGCTATAGTGCATGAGTGAGTTTCTTTCACCGTTGTTTGTATTGCAGATGTACAGTAGAGTGGCCAGTTGGCCTTTTGGAATAGCATGAGCTAAATAGCTTCACCGTTTAGGGAGTGAAACCTTTGCTTTCTATGTCATCAGGTTATCAATCAAGCTACCCGATCGCTTCCTGAGAGGGTAGAAATACATGGAAACGGAGGGTATACATTGATAATTAAGCCTAGATAACATTACGACATACGCTTCCTGGTTGGTTGATAGGTTTGTTGTTTAACGCCGCACTCAGCAATGTTCCAGCTATATGACGGCGGTCTGTAAATAATCGAGTCTGGACCAGACGATCCAGTGATTGACGTCATGAGCATCGATCCACGCAATTGGGATCGATGACATGTATCAACCAAGTCAGCGAGCCTGACCACCCGATCCCGTTAGTCGCCTTTTACGACAAGCATAGTCACCTTTTACGACAAGCATGGTCACCTTTTACGGCAAGCATGGGTTGCTGTTCTACCCCGGATCTTCACGGGCCTGGAACATAGTGTGCATATACATGCACGAGTAATGTTAGCGGGAAACGTATGGAATACATTCGGGTTTGGGAGGAAAGGAGGTGACTCTGGAATAAGAATAATACAGTTATAGCGAACGAGATAATTGGGAAGAGACGAAAATATTAATTTGTTGTGTTTTCATACATTTGTATATACTTATCAAGCATGATACAGATGTTAGGAAGTATTGCAAGAAATTTGGTGATTAGTGTTAAAATACCAATGGCCAAGTCATGAGATAATATCAACAAACATTAAAAATATCAAGCCACTATTTTTATAAAATATTATGTTTATTTTCCGAATCTAAAGGTATATCATTGAAACAAAGTTGTCATTAGCAATTAACCGTGGCGTTTATCTTGCGATCATGTGACAGTGACAGAGGTACTACAATTAGATAAGTATTATTTATGCCTCCAGACTTTCATTATAGCATTTTGAATCAATTTTTTTTATTTGAACATATTATGTTTTGAAATAAAAACAAATATTTCAAAGCGGTTTGTTGAAAAATATTTTAAGCAAATTTGCACTCGCGAATATGTTAAGAAAATAAATGTATTTCATTACAAATTACTTTCATTTGGTGAAATCCCGCCGGCTAGTTTTAATCAAAAACCTTGATTTTTCGGATTTTCGAAGGCAAAATGACAAAATATATAATTCAAAACTGTTTTCAAGATTGGTTAGACGTATAAAAGTTCTAATTATTCCTTTTGTAAAAAATGCAGTCTTTATATTTACTCATTTATTTATTTTTACTTTTGGTAATCCGTAAAAGATGAATAAGGTCTCTTAGGATAAAATTCTTCCCAATGAAGCATATCGACAGTTTTCGAAAAAAGTGGTGCATTGTGGGATGGATATGATATGAGGCGCCTACACAAGTGAACGCAACTCCCTCTACTATTACAAGCAAAGCATTGGAGCAGAATGTCGAGTGATCAGTACAACACTGATTTTCTGTTGCTTTCGCTGGAGGACGAATACCTCAGTTTTGGTGACGAGTTTATAGGAAAGTTACAGGTATTTCTTTTTGAATTCATCACTTATTAATTTCCGAAATATTTTTATGAATAATATTTTTGTGATGATTTTTTTTCTTTTGTTTTCCTAAACTGTGGCATTATTACCTATGTAGATGATTATGTTATGATGATTTGCTATTTGCAAAGTAGTGTTTATCATGGTTTGATTTTATACGAAATTTTTTATCGAATGGCGTTCTTATTATGTTGTCCGTGAACCGCCACATGTTGTATTGATTTCGTGCCCTTTGAGCTAACCAATGATTGAAAGGGATACACAGCTGCCAGCCAATCGGATTGCACGCTGGTGGGGGCGTGGGATTTGTAGTGAAGCGACATGAAACACGTGGATGATTCCCCGTTGCATCTAGTGAAGCACACTTTCTAGTGTGACATAAACTGCGAGACGATATCTCTTTGTAGAGTGATGGATGCTATGAGACTCGTTTGTAACTACCTACAACTTCCTTGACAGGTTTTTAAACCTTTCAATGTACAAATACATATACCTGTTCTTCTAAAACTTATTTAGACAAGTGTTGTATTAGGATGTTTAAGTTACGGGTTTTTATGAGTTGTTTTAAAACTTGGTAGTATACTTTATATTATCGTTCACTGATCTAAGTATCACGAACATTAAGCTTATTAAATTGTTTGATAGGCATTCCTTAGCTGACGGATGACAAAGTAGACGACTTGCTTGACAACCGTATAAGGATCTATACCGAAACGTCGCCTTTACAGTAATTAAAGAAGTTGTTATCCATAAATTGTGTCTACTTTGTCATAAATGTTATTAATCTTTCGTTTCAAAAGATGAATTTGCATTTAATTTTCAAGCTGTTCTAAATCAAAATTCATACCGAGGATTTAAAAAAATAAAATATTAAAGGACTTTTCTTTCATCCAGTAATTCCGGCGATACATTTTTCACAGGCTAATTTTCAAATTGAAAATACTTGAATTTAATCATAAATATTTTTTTCGTATTACAGTTACAACCAGAATCAACCACCGCACAATCGTTGTTCTCCGTCCCACCGTTACCGGATTGTCCCGCCGTCTCCTGCCCCTCTCCGACGTTGCCTGCCCCCTCCCTCTCCCCCGTGTCACCGAATCCCCGGGGTGGGAGACCAGTCAATCCGCTCCCTCGCCACAAGAGATCCTCTCACATTAACGCCGAGCATCGAAGGAGAAATAAGATACAGGTACGTTCAGTGATAGGATTTCCAGGATTTTCCCACTGTAAAATGTATGGTCAACATTTTTTCAAGTTACTATGTTTATGGGTATCATTTATACGACTTGCAAATGTACATGAACCTGTGCTTTTTTTACTTGTTATTTTGTGCAAAACAATATATTTATGTTTAACAGAATTTGTACACCAGGTTATATAATTATCCCTGCCACGAAGTAGCGTCCGTCCGTCCCTCCGGTTCTAAAAGGGGACAATTTTTTTCCAAAAAACTATTTAAGTCGGAGAAATGAAATTTTGCACCCACCCTGGTGTTACTGGTCATGCCTTTAAATGAGTTCGAAAAATGATGTCGTAAATTCAATTTTTACAAAGTTATGGCCCTTGCTCCGTGATTTTCAACAAAGTAGTTTCTATTTGAAATGGGGACAAGGTTTCTCAAAAACTACTGAAGTTAAATGAATGAAACTTTGCATGCTTATCTAAGAGATACTTGTCAAGACTGAGTTGGAACATTGGTCCCGGCAATTAATTTGTCTACAGAGTTACGGCCTTCGATCCAAGTTGTTTGTGCAATGGTAACACGTTTTCTCAGAAACAACTGATGTTAGCTTATCAAAGAGTAAGCTATACTTATCAACACTGAGTTATATTTTTCCTTTTGTGTGCATTAATTTCACATTTAATCATTTTTTTCTGATGACAAAATGCTGTCGAAGTGCCCATCTCTTCTTAAGGCTTTATGGGGCTCTTATTTATAGTTTATGTTCACTACTATATGAACAAACAAACTAATATGCGTCATGGCGGGGGATAGTGCATGATAACGTTGTTTTCTTGTTTAGACTAAACCGCTTTGTTGTTCAGCCATTGTGAAGGTTCACCTGCTGTAACATTACAGTGAGTTCAGAGTTACCTGCCCTTGTTTACAAAATGTTTGCTTCAAATGAAAGATGGCATTATCATTTTTCTATTTCAGACGGGGTTTGAAACCTTAAAAGAACTCGTGCCAGCTCTCGCAGAGGAAAAAAACATTTCAACCAAAGAAAGTAAATCCGCAAAGTTACACAAAGGTATTAATTCGAAACACTATTTATGCACATCAGTGCACAGGTTCATGTGATTGATAGGCTCCCTGAAACAAATTCGCAAAAACTCGTCTGCGAGTTTGTTTGTTATTAATATTAGTCACATGGTCCTGTGATCAGTGTATGAGAGGTTCGTCTGCGAGTTTGTTTGTTATTAATATTAGTCTCATGGTCCTGTGATCAGTGTATGAGTTAGTTCGCTTTCGTTACACGAAAGACCCGGGTTCGATTTCCCAGATGGGTACCCCGCCATTGTACCCGTGTATTGCGCATTGATTATTCAAGTGTATTCATGTACATTCATGTGACGAACGCCAACGTTCTCCCTCCAGGCAACCCCAGCTTGACATGGGCCAACCGATCTCCATGAACTCTCTTGGGAGCATACAATCAAAGCTACTTTAAGTTCATGGAGTGCTAGGTTCAGAGTCACATAACCATCTCATTCTACCGGGTATCCATTCTCTGCTGCTCAACAGAGGTGTACTTCGAACAAAGCCACTTGCCTAAACATACACAAAAGGTCATCCATCTACACATCTTCCCGAGGCAAGGGAGTTAACTGACTTTAAAAGTCAAGTTTCCACCCTTGACGAACAAGGCTGGAAATTCTGGGCTCGATCGTAATGCTGACAGTGGCAATTGCGAGTGATATCCCTTCTTTGTACCCCCTATTGACCAATCAGGATTCAGCCTTTCATGTCACGTGCATTTGCTTCAAGCAAAATGTGGACGCCCAGACAATCTGACCGATAAACAAGATCTGTAAAGTAATAAAACAGGTCTTTCCTCGCGAAGTGCTTCAAAACACCTTGATTAAAAACAGAAAAGGTTTGGAAAATAGCTGTTGGCGCCGATTTAACGGTACACCAGCTTTGCAAATCCTGCAATTGCCCGAATTCTGCACGGCAGTTAACGAACTGGATTTTGATTTCGTTACGCGATTTTGAATGGGATATGCATAGACTCGTTAGTCCAGCCAAAATATAACACCATAACTCCAGCCAAGTTCGGCAAGGGTGGAAACTGGACTTTAATGTCAGTTAACTCCCTTGCCTCGGGAAGATGCCATCTACACTCTGCGACCAAAGTTGCTTAATGATACTACCGAATAGAAGTTAAAAAACGGCCGATTTTTCCCTATGGTTATAGTTCATGGCAAGACAGATTAACTGTAAGTCATATGACAAAAAAATCGGATCTTCTTTTACTTCTTTGGAGTAGAATATATGATCTGTGCGCTGTACCACGTGTGACCTGTCACCATATTGATCACCATACTATAGGAGTAATTAATCAAGTCATTATCTTTCATTACAGCTGCCGAACATGTTCGTGGGCTGAAGTTTGATTTGAAGAGTCAACAAGACGAACTGCAAGCACTCAGACAGGAAATAGCAGACTTGAACGCGCAAATCATGACGTTTCATCAACAACTTCCGGCCACGGGCATTGCCGTTGTTGAAAAGCCAGCCTGCCACCTGGAAACGATGTACAGAGACTATCTCAAGTCAAGAACACAAGAAAACTGGAAGTTCTGGATCGTATCCTTTCACTGAAATGTATAGCCCAAACGCAACTTGTCGCCATGCATAACTGCGAACATTGTAATTGGTGAATAGGAAAGAGGTGTGTACTAATTTCAACCACAATATTTCAAGATGAGGTGAAATGGGGTTTAACTTCGCGTCAAGATTATCGCACTTTAATATATAGCGATACACATCCGTGTGGCTGTTTGTAATAGTAGCCCTAATGGGAGTTTCATATTGCTAGCCCACCATGATACCAAGCAGCAGTTTTAGCATGGATACCCCACTCAGTCACAGTATCTGACTCCGAGGATTCTGAGGTCACTTTTTTTTAAATTTTATGTTTCACGATTTATTCCAGCTTTTCCAAACAAGGTAAAAGGTAAAAATAAATAGCTATTTCAGTCATTAATTATTTATATGACAGTCATTCTGTCATGGAGTTAAAACTGCAGCTGGCTTCTTGAATCACTGTCGTGATGGAATAAATTTTAATTTTCATGTGAGGGTCTACATTACTAGCGGGGGACTTAATCAAAATAAATATATTTATGTTTCATGTATTTCTTTATCTGCTGCTTTACATAAGGAGCGACGGTCCCGTGAAACGAAAAATAAAAAATGTGTGACTAAACTGAAGTTAGCAAGCGAATTGTGTTCACATTGCGGTTATATACTGCAAAGCAAGTCTGCAGCTTGTGCGCACCAGCCCCGGGGTACCAGTTTAGCTAAATGTCTCAAAGCTTCTTCTTATTTTTGTCATCTCTTCCCACAAGGAAGGGAAATTGGGTTGTAGTTCACCCGAATTCTTTACATGGGTATTTTATCAAATGGAAGCAGTTTGTTCCTTGACTCGCGCCAGTTCAGTGTGATACTGCGTCCACTGTTCGAATCCTACAGCCGCGTAGTGACCAGCGTCACAACCACCTCCTTCCTCCAGACCGTGCGGGACTGGGCGCACGAACACCTAACTCTCGTCAATCTCAGGCCATGTGAGTACCTGCTTAACAGTTTCTTGTCTTCTATTTCTACCGAAAGCCCTAATTACGGCTGCATCCTCGATAACCCCTAGTCTCCATTTAATTATGATACCTCCTTGGACCCAATCGTTTCACAATGCTTCGACGTTACTGTCACCGTCTCTTGCATCAGTGTCTTCTCAAAGAATTTCTGTCCTGTAATTTGATTGATACAACAAACTAGATAATCATTATTTCACTTTTTGAACTCACTTTCTCACTCACGCAGTGTGTACTTAACTTAAGTATTTGCCACTCGTGTTTGTTGTTTAACGCCGCACTCAGCAATATTCCAGCTATATGAAGGCGGTCTGTAAATAATCGAGTCTGGGCGAAACAATTCAGTGATTGACACCATGAACATCGATCTACGCAAATGGGATACGATGACATGCATCAACCAAGTGAGCGAGCCTGAGCACCCGATCCCGTTTGTCGCCTCTTACGACACGCATGGGTACCTGAGGACCTATTCTAAAGAGGATCTTCACGGGGTTTTGTCTCTCGTAAAGAGCTTTGACATTAATTGTTTTAGTTGTCTTTTTCTGACTGAATTCTATAAAAATGCGTTTCATTTCAGGTGTTTTATCAGCACTGCGGCATATAAGTCTCAACTCAAGCATTCTCACAGAACCCGAAAAACTCCCCGAAGAAGCACCGCGGAGAGTTATGGAAATGCTATGCGACAAATCCGTTAAGTAGTGCCACAAGAGTTGTCTCCCCGTGTCCTTAGTCCATCCACAAGTCTTTCAATGGGAATCAAAACTTGACTTTGGCAGGCTACGGCCCAGTCGAACATTACATTACCAATGTTCTTGGTATTGAGACATTTTACTGACTGTTAGCAGACAATTGGTAAATGCGTGGGAATAAATTACACAAGGAATTCAATTCAGTTGGTCAAGAACGGAGATTGGCAAGGCTACTACACATATACATTGTGCGCTCTTCAGGAAAACCAGTCGTAGCCTTAATCCATGGTTTGCATAAGGCCTTAAGACAGTATCCATAATATACCAGACAGGCCTTACAGACAGCCATGTCTTCATGTGGAACTGAGCATAGCTAACAAACACCTGGGACCAATGTCGTCTGATCTCAAAGACATTATCACCCTCCTTGTTCCTGATCAAAACGTCAATACATCACGAAACTGGACGGCGCTAGAGAGTCTTTAAAAAAACTTTCATTTTGTTTTATTTTAATGTCCTCAGCTTTTCATCCATTTTGTCAGAGACCATATACCGATATATGGTCTCTGATTTTGTTTTGCTAAATATGTCTCAGACTTACGCATGCGCATGAGCGTACAGTTTGAACCAGAAATCCGAAGGCCTTTGGTTCGAAGTTTATTCTCGACTTGGCTTGCTTGCCCTGGGTCCATCAGTGTCACCATACATCCATATTTACGACCCCCACACGTGGTGTAACTGAATTATTGTTCCAAAGAGCGTTGAGCCCAACCACACACTCGCTCTCTCGTAAAGACATTCCTGGGCCCACTTGCACAGAGCGATCTTAGCGCTAAGACTATCGTAAGCCTATGTTAAAGTATGGGAGTTGCGGTCATCTTAGCACTAAGATCGTTTTGGGCAGGTCGCTATAAATGGCACAAATAGTCCCGATGTGACGTTGAATAATTATTCTTGCTCACGCCAATTATTTACGGAAACAAACCAGATGGTGATATTATTCGTATCCTACCAGTTATGCTGATTGTGATATTTTTATGATTATGTAACTTAGAAACGGAAAACAACGCAGTGATCCTCGACACAATGTGCAAGACACTGGGTAGATGACGTTATGTTGCGATGGTGTTGGTGATGATGATAATTTGAAGATGTCATCATTGATTGTCATGCATGTGTCCATAACACTTCATTTCCATCACAGCTCACGTGTCGTGTATGTATATTGTTTGTTGTTGATGAAACATAATAAATCGATGTGAAACTTCCTACTAGTTGTCCTGAACTGACCATAAACATAAAGGTGGCATTCGTCACTACTCGGTCTTTTTCGTATGACACGAAGGGTCACGTGTTACAAAGGCAAGTCATTATCGAAAATGAAGAAAACCTGAGCTCCGTTAGAAATGAACGAAGTAAGCCGTCACTTAAAGATAATGCATAATACCTATGCTTGCTTTGCAGGGGGGGGGGGGGGGGGGGGGGGTCCTATAGGTTGTTGTGTTCCTGAGATCTTCCCAATTGCGTGGATTGATGCTCATGATGTCAATCACTGGAATGTCTGGTCCAGACTCGATTATTTACAGACCGCCGCCATATGGCTGGAATATTGAGTGCGGCGTTAAACAACAAGCAAACAAAACAAACAAATCTTGTGAATATGGCGGTAACATTTGCTATTTATGAAATTTTGTATTGGTGCTTGAGCGTCATTAAGTACAAAGTGTCATTCTTCATTCTTCAAGTCAGGTGGTGAAGGGATCAGGTAGTTAGACTCGCTGGCATGGTTGATGCATGTCATCGTATCCCAACTGAGTGTTTCGATGCTCCTGATGTCAATCACTGGATTGTCTGGTCCAGACTCGATTATTTACAGACCCCCGTCATATAGCCGGAATATTGCTGTGTGCGGCGTTAAACAACAAACAATTACAAACAAATAAACATGCATGAATTCTCTTGTGAACCATGGCTTAAACGGGTAATATGAAGGCGATGTTATACCCCTTGATTCAGTGATCCGACGACCCTCATAATCAGGAATGATGGATAAAAGGAATTTTTATAGTTACCACCAAGCCTAATAATGTTAAGAAAAATGATATCACACACTGTTAAGTGATTAATGTTTGGACCCGCAAAGGTCAAAGCGCGAGATAAATCATATTCATAGCTTCACTGGTGTTTCTCTGCATAAATGCTAATAAATGGTCAGTCCCATTTCCCAAAAATGCCAGTGTTAAATATAGATTTACTGACTTGGTTGATACATGTCATCGTATCCAAATTGCGTGGACCGATGCTCACGATGGCAATCACTAAATTGTCTGATCCAGACTCACTCGATTATTTACAGACCGCCGTCATACCGCTGCAATATTGCTGAGTGCGGCGCTAAACAAAAAACAAACAAAGACATATTTCTTTTCACATCCTACCTTAGTTTTATTTATATTTCGACAGAGACCCATGGCTTTGAGAAACATTGTCCGTACACAAACTGATTACATTTCCTAATGCGATATAACCCGTCTAGAGGTTAAGACAACGGCGTTTGATAGCCGAGCCGTCCGCTGCGACGGGTCAACGAGGCTTCGTAGATAACAACACGACATGAATAATAATACAACTCAGTGGATAAATAACAAGCCTAAACAATATAATTATTAACATTACCATACTTTTTGGACGATTTTTGTCAGATGACCACACTCAACTCAGTCTGATATTGATACGTAGTATTAAACCTAATGGACAACGGTTAATCTGAATGACCCAGATGACCTATAGCTAAAACCGGTTGCTACCCTCTTATATATACGTTATGGTTGTACACATATATACAACTCATGGCCCTAATTAAAGGTGTATTTCGTTCGGTCAAATTGGCAGTCGCCAGCAAATTGTATTCAAGTTGTTCAAAAACTAATTTCTTTGTCTGCTCACTGAAATTTCATCATGAAATGTTTAATCATCAGTTAACAGTTTTACACAAGGCATTTACTGCAAAGTTTTGATCTGTGCTGAACATAGGCAATCCGACTGTGGAGCCTGTCTTTCACCCAACGCACTCATTCGCTTAAGGGTGGTAGTGTAGCCTTGCTGTTAAAGCGTTCCCTCGTCACGCCGAAGGCCCGGGTTCGATTTCCAACCTGGTTACAATGTGTGTAGTCCATTTCTGGTGTCCCCCGATGTGATATTGCGGTATATTGCACAAGGCGTAAAACCCAACATAATTTGGTGGTGAGTTCATTTCACTAAAGGGGTGGCGGTATAGCCTAGAGGTTGAAGCGTTCGCTTGTCACGCGGATGGCCCTGGCCTGATGCCCCCCATGTACAATGTGTGAAGCCCATTTCTTGTGTCCCCGGCCGTGATTAGAGCTCTTGAATAGTGCTAGCAGCAGCGTAAAACCCACTCACTCACTCACTCACCAAATTTGGTGGCGAGTTCATTTCAAACAAGCTGTAATGTATGAGGTGCATGCACGGGTGGTATGATTATTATTATTATGCAAATTTCTGTTTGTTATTTTAGATTTAGATACTTTTAGATAAGGCGGTGCATCGTCCACATGAGGCATTGTTCAGCTATCCGACACTCGGGTAAACTTAATTCTTTTGGCACCCTTCGCAATAATCTTATCTAACGAATCGTTCTTACATTGTCCCATTGTGTTGATCAGCACGGTGGTGTGGTGCGAGGTACGATACGAGTTGTAATTACTAAAGGGGCTCTCACACTTTGCCAAGTATGGACCCGAGCTGACTCGGGGGTACTCGTATGGTGCTCGTAGCGAGGTCGTACTAAACTCGGGGTGACTCGGGATACCTCGTACTGATCTACGAGAGTTTTGGAACTGCTCAAAACAGTCGGGCCGCCAGCCAACTCCTAACAAACTCCTAACACACTCGTCCTACTCGTAATACCCTCGTGGCGACCTCGTGGTGCTCGTACAGAACTCGTATGAGGATCGTCTGCAAAGTGTATTGCCCAGTTGACCGAGTCTAATACGAGCTATACGAGTGTGCCACCTCGTACCAAAGTCGTACCAAACTCGTACAGCTCGTATCGAGATCGTTGTGCTTGTATGCAACTCTTAAGAGACTCCTATTAGACTCCTCTTGGACTCCTATTGGACTCCTATTGGACTCCTGTGGGGCTCGTAACATACTCGTAGCGTACTCGTATGATACTCGTATATATGTAGTCTCTTCCCGCGAGGCCTAACCGAGTTAGGCTCGGGTGAGCTCGGCAACCACCTCGGCAACCACCTCGGCAACCACCTCGGCAAAGTGTGAGAGCTGCTTGAGCGTCTCCCGTCTTCTTCGATGTCACAAAATGACCAGGTCACCCTTGTTAAGAGTTAGTCTGACAATTTGGTTTCTGAATGAGAAGTTTAACGTATTGCAAGATTAAGAATTTTTAACAAAACATTATTAAACATATTTTATTGTGTGATTTGTAAACACAAAGGCAAAAGTGACACACTCACATTGTCTTCTCCGTTCTATATTTATACATATTTTCAAACGCGCATTCATACCTACTGGGCCCTAGTAAATGAAGCTCGTGACCTTCAGGTGATGATATATACTTGCCTACTGTTTACGTACAGTTCGTATCTGCGTGTCAGGTAAATTATAGCAGTGTCCTTCTGAACACGTTGTTCTCCCGTATTTTAGATTTTGGAAGCTCATTCTTCCCATCCTCATATACAGTGATATTAGATCACAATTGCAGGTGACCCGTGAAGATCCGGGGTAAAATAGGTCTTCAGCAACCCCTGCTTGCCGTAAAAGGCGATTATGCTTGTCGTAAGAGGCGACTAACGGGATCGGGTGGTCAGACTCGCTGACTTGGTTGATGCATGTCATCGATCCCAATTGCGTGGATCGATGCTTTTGGCGTCTATCACTGGATTGTCTGATCCAGACTCGATTATTTACAGACTGCCGTCATATAGTTGGGATATTGCTGAGTGCGGCGTTAAACAACAACAAACAACAGACAAACACAATTGTAGGTTCATTTATCGATGACTATATTAGACAGTGAACGCTGTGAATTGTCATCCTTTTTATGAAACGACCCGAGTTGTTTCTTATGGTAATTAAATATTAATGTACAAATATGTCCCTTTAATTATGATCCTTTAATTGTGAAAACTAAAATAATATTGAAAGGGTTTCCTTCACTAAGAAGTTACTGAACACGAAAAATGAATATTACATGCATTTGTTTGCCTTCAAATCGAGACTACTCCATGTACGATCGTTATTTCAATGCTACATGCTATGGAATTATAGAAGGTACATTGTCGCGTTGTCGTGCTTGGTTAATTTCACACTTTTTGGTTCTTTTTTAAGGGCGACAACACGATGATGCCCCTCCTAGGATTCCATGTAGCATTGGGCAAATTACTGGATCAAGGGAAGGCATCCATTGAATTCTGTCCGCTCTTACATTAATAAAGCGTCATAAAATCTAAGCTAAACCACTTGAATTATTATTCTTAGAATATATGTCACATTTCTGGTTGGCCGTGAAAATTAAATGTGCGTTCGGCGAAAGATTATCAGATACAAAAATATAAGCTCAGTCAGTCAGAAAGTAAATTTGGATTTACAATTCTTGTCTGAAGATGTTTGGTAAAATTGCTCTCCATGGAACGAGGATTCTGGTTTTGACAGAGTTACCCGCCCTTGATAATTTCCTCAAAATGGCTGCCGCAATGTTTTCATTTGGAATCTTTGGCTAACAAAAGAACGTGACCTTTAACTGCTGAGTTAGGAGAGAAAGGGGTATCGAATCAACTTTTGATAATTTCGGTTGGAATGTTTCCATCACTGCAGAGAAGACCATATGGATTTGAACCAAGAACAAAACTCTACGACGTTGCAAGAGGTTTGGCAAAATTGACATTTCCTCCAAATAGGGCATCTGCGCATTCGATCAGCTGATCGTTGCAATTTTTCATTTTCAAGTTTGTAGTAATGATATAAAGTTGATATCAACTACTATTTACAATAATTTAACATTATATAAGCTGTGTGAATTTTCACAAATCTACAAGCAATATGAGAATGTGTTAGAATATGTTCCCAGTTTGATGTTTGACATTTGTTTATCTTTGGTGGTGCCTACTCCCGATAGGATAAATGTTGGAGGTTGCCAGTGGGGTGTTTTCTTATTGCCCCCTGAAATGCCAAATTGCCATATTCCTGCCCAACTTGAGAATTGTGTGTACAATATTTCCATCTGTGTGTACATGAGAAAGTAAAATGGATATTAGTTTTCGAAGATTTATAATCTAGATGTTGATTAACACTTTAAACAGATTATAATTAATAAATCACGAATTATGATTAATGATAGTTATGGGGAACTCATTCTTATCAAATGGAGGCATTTGGGTAACTCATGAGACAATCAACAGGTATATTCACAGGCTACCTTGAAATAACTATCATTTTGCCAATATATATATATTATTTCTTGTTTCTTTTGATGCAGCAGCAAGTCTGTGAATGTTGCATGAAACTTGTCGAAGTGTTACTAAAATATGTCACTGGTCTGTAGAGTATTGTGAGAAATGTAGTTCAGTGGTAGAAACTAACAATGATCCCACGATAGATTATTACAGTCTCAGTGACTGTAGTGTTAGGCAACATTCACTCCATGCTCAGTGACTTATTGGGGCGGTCGATTAGCCTATTGGTTAAAGCGTTTGTTGGTCACGCCGAAGACCAATTCTTGACATGGGTACAATGTGTGAAGCCCATTTCTGGTGTTCCCCGCCATGATATTGCTGGAATATTGCTGAAAGCGGCGTAAAATCAAACTCACTCACTCAGAATATGAAGGGGTTATTTTTTTAAATTATAGTCCCTAATTTATCTTTATTGGATACAATTTTTTGTTTCTATTGTGTTTGTTATTTGTACAGGGAGTCGGGAATTCCTCCAGAGGTTGAAGTTGGACAGAAGACTGGAAGTACACAGTGGCTGTGTAAGTAGCGGGATGTTACGCCACGCACAAATGTGTGACCAGTACACACAAGTGTACATCATGGATGCAGAAAAAGAATACACTGCATCAAGAGGGATGCACAGATATATATTCATTTTGCCTACAGCTCATCAAGAGCAGTTATAGGTGCCTGTCATTTCATCCTTCAATCATGACCAGTGTCCATGATCATTGATTCATTCCAGGCTCTAAAGTAATTATCTTAACATACAGTACACTTCACAGTTTCAATACTTTACAGGACCCTCATATTGCCTGCAAGGACCTTTAAAATGAATTATTTAGAGTCCCTTGGACCCCCACTTTTGTAAGTCAAGGTAAAACCCTGAAGTAGTCATGTACACTGACTGATTCAGAATAGCTGATATGATGAGAAAACGCTGCCCCTCCCAAATGTTTATCACATCTGATTGTCTTGCTGCTTGGATAAATTATATGAACAATATAATGATGCTTGGTCCCCCGAGGTTGTACAGCTGACCTCCACTGCCCCACAAGCTACAGGTGATAGGCAGGTGTTTATATGGTTCCGGTTGATATAACATTGCATATGATGAGTGGAGAAGGGTTTTAGCATGTTTAGCCGAGTTAGCCATTATTAGCAAGATTGTGGCCAAATCACAACAGGGAACGCCCAGAATAGCTCCACACATTGGTCCCATGCAGAGAATGGAGCCAGGTGTTGGGAACACACATGTGACATCCACATGCTTGAGCCATATAGCTATCCAATATCCTGGTATGATAAAGGCAATCTGCAACAAAGTTTCTTTGAACATATTGAAATGCTTGTGGGGAGTCCAGGCTAGAATAGTCCCACAGCAACCTATACTGGTCTAAGAGGCGATTAAATGAATCGGATGGTCAGGCTAGGTGACCTGGTATTGGTCGTGTCTTTCATACCCAGACGGCGTGGATCGTTGTTCACAATATCAATCACTGGAATGACTGGTCCAGACTCAATTATTTCCAGGCTGCAGTGATATACCGGTACATGATATAGGTGGTGTATTCTGAGTGGGGTGTTATACAACAAACAAACAAATGTCAATTAAATAAAATATAATGATTCTTGTCCTATTTTTCAAATAATAGGTATGTTTCTGATGCTTTTACCTTGATTACGGAAAACAAATTAACTGCAATCCCCACTCGACTGGTCATTGCTGGTCATTGACAGTTTGTCTCGCCTGCCATGCCTGCTTACACTCTCATGAACCATCCATTATATTTGGAAGTGTTTCTTGTGAATATGATGACCAACAGAAGGCTGAAGGGCACAGATGCTGGACACACTGTCAGTCAAATGTTTGGCCATGTGGTTGTTCATGTTGTGAAAAGACTTTGTTCAGATTGTCACACATGTAAGTCAATGGATAGGCCCCTACCGTATTCGACGTAATAAGAGCCCCACTCTAATAAGCGCCCACGGTGATATTTGCTAATGTATTGGCTAGTGAACAATCCCAATTAGCACCCCTTTCGATTGAGCAATGTACACTTATTTATTCGTGTATAATACGCACTCGTGTGTTATATGCACCCTTAATTATGGGCAGTTAATTTCTGGAAAATATATCTGTCGTATATAATACGCACATACCTTTCATTTGTATTATTTCAGGCTGTCAGCATAAACCATGAAATTTACGATCTTTCAACTCTGTTTATTTTCACCAAAATTGTATTCTAATAAGAGCTCCCTATTTCCAAATTTGAGAGCGCCCTGGGCGCTTATTACGTCAAATATGGTAATATGTTTCTTGGTCTCTCAGCATGCCTTGCTCATGGATTACACCAAATGGTAAACGTCTGAGACCTGCATTACTTCAGGCTTTCCTCTCATATTAAGCCGACACGTTGTAATATAACTGGAATACTGTTAAAAGCGGTGTTAACCCCAACTCACTCACTTACTTGTAAACAGTAATAACCAGTGTCTTGAGTGTAAAAGTGCAGCTAACCAGCTTCAGTGGCAGGGAGATTATTGATGTTATTTGTCAGTGATGTCATGCTATCTGATCATGTTGATGATGTCACAATGGTCTGTAAAGCTTTGGACCCGTGAAGATTCCGGGGTAGAATAGGTCTTCAGCAACCCACGCTTGCCATAAAAGGTGACTATGCTTGTCGTAAAAGGCGACTAACGGGATCGGGTGGTCAGGCTCGCTGACTTTGTTGATACATGTCATCGATCCCAATTGCGTGGATCGATGCTCATGATATCAATCACTGGATTGTCTGGTCCAGACTCGATTATTTACAGACCGCCGTCATATAGCTGGAATATTGCTGAGTGCAGCGTTAAACAACAAACCAACCAACTGTAAAGCATTGTGACGCAATTTCACTGAAGTGATATCTCCTTTTAGTTATCTATTGATCTCTCTCAAACTATATCTGCTGTGGAAGCCAGTTTGGGAAGATAATACATATCATTAACCTCTATGCCTGTGTGCAATCATGCCTTGAAAGATTGTTCATTGTGTTATCAACCAGCGATAGAAACTAACAGTTTTAGTCCACTAGTCCTTCAATCTCATTAAAATAAGATCTTAGTTCTCGCTACCGCTAAACAAAGATCTGAGGACATCCCATTACGGGTCACGTCAGAACGACCTTTCATCCAACCAATCAGTGCGTCGCTTACAAGATCCTGAAAGTGACAGTCGGAATGTGTTTTCTAATCATGCAACCACGAAATATTTAACACGGGGTATTCCGAACGACAGTTACGGGTTTTATGATTATATCCATACGATCTAGGCCATCTAAAAGCCATTACAGATTGTTCTTCTGATCAGTTTTAATTTTTTTAATCAGGAACACGTCAAAATATCTTTCGAAGCGTAGTCGCCAGTTTGAAACTAGTGTCGTGAAGCTCGAGAAAGCTGCCTTCTGATTGGCTAATGTCGATTTCTCGTCAGTCATTTCATTGGTCGGTCAAATTTCTGACGTGACCCGTACTGGGATGTCCTCAGATCTTTGTTTAGCGGAAGCGAGAACTAAGATCTGATTTTAATGAGATTGCTAGTCCTTATACTTTTAATGATGACATATAGCAAAACCCTGAAAAAGGGTCCTTATGATACCTTTAGCTGTTGGGCAGTTTGGCAAGGACTACAGGACCAGTGTCAATTTCTAATGCTGTCAACTACAGGTGTACCTGACTCTGATCCTATCATTACAGTTCACTGTGAATATTGCTGTCTCCGACATAACACAAAATGCACTCACTCATGTATAGTTCACCTTTCTGAAATGCTTTTGATTTTCTTCTTGTTTGTGTCTTCATTATTTGACTGATTTGTTTCAGGTCAACACAATCTGCTGGAATGAACAGGGTCAATATCTCCTGTCTGGGTCCGATGACCAGCACCTTGTCATCACCAACCCCTTCACGCAGAGGGTGAGATAACTGGTGTACTTTACGCCATCTTACCAATACGTCTATCGTGAACCTATGTCAAAGTATAGGAGTTACGATCATCGTAGTGTCAACATGGCTTTGTGCAAGTGGTCCCAGGGCACTGTTCCACAAAGCGATCGTAGCGCTACGACTGTCGTAAGCCTATGCTAAAGAATGGGAGTTACGATCATCTTAGCGCTACGATCGCTTTGTGCAACGGGGCCCAGGACTGTAACCTGACACTTGACAGTCTGGGCCCCGTTCCACAAAGCGATTTTAGCGCTAAGGTGATCGTAACTCGCACAGTTTAATATAGACACGATTACTTACAGACGTCCATCATATAGCTGTAATATTGCTGTGTGCAACGTTAAACAGCAAACAAAAAACATGTAGACACGACAGAAGAATATTTGTTTTGGAATATAAACAACAAGAAATAGGGATAACATGGAAAATGAAAATTTCTGTTTGAGGTCAAGTTACAACAGTCACTGAAGCCATAAAGAGATTTCTCTATTGCTAAGACTGCTTTTATTGAGATATGTGTTTGCTCGGTATAGTCATGGCTGTTTGTTTGCCTCTGTATTTCAGACGGTGGTATCTATACGGTCAGGACACAGATCGAACATTTTCAGTGCCAAATTCCTGCCCAACTCCAGAGACAGACATGTGAGGATTGCATGTAGCCTTTATCCTTACTAACAGAATCTTCTGGAGAGCAGAATACCGGTGGTTTGATTCCCCAGTCTTGTCATACCACAAGATGTTAAATGATTGTACTTGTTGTACCCTGTCTTGTGCTTGGCATTCAACGGATAAAACAAGGATTGGTCGGCTCAGAATACTGTGCCTGATCGGGTATCCATGTCAGTGGGCTGGCACTTTAAAACTGCATAAGCTGACA
Organism: Haliotis rufescens; assembly: GCF_023055435.1. Classification (NCBI taxonomy): domain Eukaryota; kingdom Metazoa; phylum Mollusca; class Gastropoda; order Lepetellida; family Haliotidae; genus Haliotis; species Haliotis rufescens. The sequence goes on from NW_025964223.1 coordinate 7,493,034, forward strand.
CTTAGAAGCCGTTGCACACACGTGCATGCATTGCCACTACGTAAGTGAAATAATCTTGAAACCAGCAAACCCCCATTAAACCCCATTTAACCCAATTTAGCCCAATTTCATCTCACCACCTATCAGAATCACCCCTTTAAACACCATTTCATCTCACCACCTATTGAATCACGCATCAAACCCTATTTCATCTCGCCACCTATCAGAATCACCCATTAAACCCTATTTCATCTCACCACCTATCAGAATCACCCATTAAACCCTATTTCATCTCGCCACCTATCAGAATCACCCATTAAACCCTATTTCATCTCGCCACCTATCAGAATCACCCATTTAACCCTATTTCATCTCCCCACCTATCAGAATCACCCATTAAACCCTATTTCATCTCGCCACCTATCAGAATCACCCCATTAAACCCTATTTCACCTCACCATCTATCGGATATTTATCTTATCACGACCCCACCATTTTGTTACACTTCTAGCTAGTCATCTAGCTGATTGTGTCACCATTGATTATAGCTCTGGTGTGCCTAGATATGATTGTTTACAGGCAGCTGTGAAATAGCTGGAATACTGCTGAGTAAAAACATCCACTCACGAGGACACTGTAACATGACAACCTAAGATTGATACTTAGGACAAAGTCTAGTGGAAACTTAACATGTTTAATGATGCATGTGTCTGTCCCCAGGTGGTGTCCTGCTCAGGGGTGGGGAGAGTGTTCTTCACCGAGGTTGACCGGGAGGACACATACGGCAAGAACCGCTTCGACTGCCACAATGGAACCACATACGAGGTCAGCTGAATGAACATTACAGAACTTGATGTCAGAAGCTCAGCTTTGATTTGCAATGATTAAGGTCAAAAGATCAGAGATAGAAATATACTCTAGTTTTAGGGGGGTGGGGTCAAAAGTGTATTTCTATGTTTCAGTGTATTACATTAGTAAGACTGAAAAGATGAAACACAATGTTTTAAATGTTGCACCCCCATCTTCATCTCTGACTGCTTTTGTGGGATTGCACAAAGCCCCAGAAAACTTTGTTTTATTTCAGTGGTAGAAATTTACCTTAAATTCTACTAGCCCCCAAGATATGTTTATTAATACAGGAAGTGATTCTGCCTAGCTCTGTATTAGAACTGGGTAAAATGCATCAGGTCATGGTCAAGGGGAGATAATCTGAGATCTCGACCAAATGAAATATAAGTTGACCTATACCATGCACAAAAACAGAGACTAGAGTTCTTGTAAAGTTTGTTAACCCAGTTGTTTTGGGGTCTTTTTTGGTTTAAATATAAATGAAGTGTGACTTTCAATGTTGTTTTTGACCTGCTATTGGTTTTCAAAGATTTCACTATGTCATGCTGTATGAAACAATAGACATTTCCATTAACCATGCTCTGGCAATTTCATTTTGCTCTTCTTGAATAAAGAAGGATCTGGCTATCAGTCATGTTATACAGAAAGACTTTAGTAATCTAAATTTTAGTTTTGAGGAGTACCACGTGCACACGCACATGCACCGCACCGCACCGCACCGCACCGCACCCCACCGCACTAAAGTGACGACCCGAGATGTTTTGTTTTCTCCAGGTGATGGTGGTGCCGAACGAGGCTGCGACCTTCCTGACATGTGGTGAAGATGGCACCGTGCGGTGGTTCGATCTCCGCATGAAGACAAGCTGCAGCAAGGAGAGCTGTAAAGATGTGGGTTCCATTTCATTTCTGTTGCCATAGCTAATAAGGCTTGTTTTGTAATATCTTTAGGCTAGTCAAATTTTCCTAGTTTGTGATTGGTCGTTAAATTGGATTTAAGTCATAGTGACTTTTCACTGCATATGAATTCTTGTCTTGATGTGAAAGGTCATTAGAGGTCAACAGCACAGCTTAGTAGAAACATGAATATCAAATTCATTATGAACTGAGTTTTATTAATATTGATCTGACACAACTTGGCTTTTGTTACTTTTCCTCTCCACAGAGCTCCAGATAACATTTTGAGCAATTGAGTTTTTTCTCCAGGGTTTCTATTTTAATTGGGTTATTGCATTTTTCATTGGGTAACCAATATTTTTTCACTCACCTATTCATCACTCTATTGGGTATTTCCCCAAATTAGTGAACATTTTAAGGTTTAAAAAAATGAAATAATGTTTTCAATGTATATAACTGTAATTGTGTTTCGGAAATTAGCTCCTTTGTATGCATGCTGGAAAAGTTTAATTGGTTATTTACGTGTGCTGTTTTTATACATTTGAATTTTTTATTTAATGCATGCATTTCTGTACGCAAGTTAATTGGGTTTCGAATATTATTTTGGGGTATTTTACGTAAATACGCTGCTTATCTGTAGCTCTGCCTCCATTCTTGCAACCAGGTGGTTCGGTTGTCATCCAAGCATATGATGCTGTCCATTGTTCGTCATAAAAGTCCATGCTATGAAAGTACTACAGAATCTTACCAGTTTGCTGATAACATTATGTATTTACCAGTTGATAAGATTATGTATTTACCAGTTGATAAGATTATGTATTTACCAGGTGATAAAGTTATATATTTAACCAGTTGATGAGCATGATGTCTTCTGATTTTTGGGATAGTTATGAGTATTTGACAAGTAAATCTTCAAAATTTCAAATCTTCTAATACCTAGTTGCACCTGCAAATCTGAAAACAAATATGTTTATCTGCTCAATACTAATTTTCTCCCTCATATTGTTATATCACACAATACTCCACACATGTGCAAGCATGTATCAACACATGACATATTGTCCTATCAATGTGTATTCAGGTATTATGCTTCCTGGGAAGTATACCTGTACAAAGTGTCAAGATGAGGGAGAAGAACAATTGCAGCTGTCAATTCCTTTTGAACCAATCAGATTACTCCTTACATATGTTCTTTGTTGCAGGACATCCTCATCAACTGTAAGCAGGCAGTTACCTCCCTTGCCGTGGACCCCGTGATTCCGTACCACCTGGCCGTGGCGTGTTCCGATAGTTCTGTCCGAGTGTTTGACAGGAGGATGATGGGAACAAGAGCATCTGGTAAGTGAAAATGGGGGGTATGGAGGTTGGTAATAGGAATGGGTGCTGTCTGTGCATCCGTCCATCCTTCTGTCCGTATGTCATGAGAGATATCTTAGTGAGTGAGTATGGTTTTACGCCGCTTTTAGCAATATTCCAGCAATATCATGGCGGGGGCAACAGAAATGGGCTTCCCACATTGTACCCATGTCGGGAATCGAACCCATGTTTTCGTCATGAAGAGGGAACGCTTTTACCACTAGGCTACCCAACCGCCCGAGAGATATATCTTAATCACACTTGGCACAAAGATCATGTAGATAGGACTTGTTGTGAACTGGTGCCTTTTGATAGTTTAAAATTTAAAAAAAAATTATTTTCCAGTTTCCATGGCCACGACTTTGACAGCCTGAAAATGCTGGTATTAGTGGGAGATATGAGTATTTCATGCTTGTACATCTGGTTAGCTGGAACAGCAATTGAACGTATGTGTGTGTTCTATTTCAGGCAACTACACTGGTCGAGGTATAACAGGGATGATCTGTCGGTTCATGGCCCCGCTAGAACACAAGGCGTACCGCATCACGTCACTCAACTACAGCCCCGCCGGCCACGACATCCTCGTCAGCTACTCCTCCGAGAACATCTACCTGTTCAGTACTCAGGTAGGCACGATGCAGATGAAGATGCATTTGAAAAAAAACTTTTTGATTAGTGAAAAAGACAATTCGTAATTCTTAAGTGTGATTTTTTTGTTCTTTTTTTCAAGCATATGACATCTATGTTTGCTTGTGTTGGAAATTTAATGCCATTTAGATGTCTCTACTTAATAGTATGCTGTATTAAGATCAGGATACTAAGGTTATAATGGTTTAGTTGCTAGATTATCATCCCCCCCCAACGCACGACTATACCCCCCCGACAAATTAATTTTATTTGCCCGAGTGAAATGTTTAGAGCACTGTAATGAAATCAGCTGTCAAATGGCCATTTCATGTTTACGACATGCCATTAACTGGTCTACAACCGACTCTCGGTGTGTGCCTGCCTATCGTCTGCTTGATGTCAGCTGTCAAGATGGTGGGTGGAGGGTGTGTGTACAGGAGGGTTTGCAAACCATTACAGACTGGTATGCCTGTCCTTTGCCAGAGTCTATGACTCTTATGGAATTCTTCAACAAGTTGTCTTGTGGGGAACTTGACAAGTAACGTCAGTTGAGGATAAATTCATAAATGCACGTTGGGGCAGGGAAAACAAAAAAGGTATGACACAGATACATACAACTTCTACCTTTGAAAACAATGTTTATTTATTATCTTTGTTATTTCTGTCATCTACTGTTCATACCAAGGTGTCAAGTCTTCAACTTCAAAATAAAAAGCCTCCCTCCCAAACTTTTTTTTTTAAAAAGTGGATAATAATCTAGCAATTAATTTATTATGGCCTAACTTGTCCTTTGATTCTGTGCTAACATTTTGCCACATTGATTTGTTATTTAACAAATATGTATGATTATTATAATCCAAGCAACAGACAATATTTGGGGCCTGGTCAAGGGGAGATAATTATATGAACTGCTTAAACATTGTCAAACATACAGCAGATATCAAAACAAAAAGAGCTATAATTCAAGTCCTTGAGAACCTATAACATTGTGATGAAGACAGTTATGATGATTATGATGGCCCACTGACCAATAATATTTTGTTTGAAATTTCTGCGTTTGAATCCAGGTTATCTCTTTGTTAGAAGATGTGGATGCTGTTTTTCTGTTCTTTGTTGTGATATAATCAACCTGATACAAATGTACCATGCGTTTTCTGTAGTGGTCATTAATACTGAATATGCTACTTCACTTTTGATAGGGATATTTTCATTGTTCCATGATCTGACGATACACAAAACTGATTGTCATAATATGTCAAGTGTATATTTAAATAGAATGACATATCTGTTTACCCCTATCACAAGTGCAGTAGTGTAATTGTATGAATATACTCCCCAGGATGAGAGGAGGAGACAGGAGCTGTCCAAGCTGGCGTCTGCTCAGGTACGACTTGATTACACACTGTTCCACTTCGTCTCAGGTCTAGAACCAGAATTCACGTCTCGAACCAGAATTCAACTAGAATCTGGTTGTTGGAGACGAATATTGTTAATGGATAGGGTGGTCGGGTGACTTGGTTGCTTGTCATGATGCCCTGTCAATCTCATTAAAGTCAGATCTTAGTTCTTGCTGCAGCTCAACAAAGATCTGAGTCAGAACGACCTTTAGCGAACTTTGACTGACCAATGAAATGACTAACAAGATGACATTAGCCAATCAGAAAGCACCTTTCTCAACCTTTACAGCCTTTGTTTGAAACTGGTGACTTCCATTCCTGAAATGTGTAATAGACGGCTGATATTGTACGGCAGTACTTCCCGTGGGCTATGGAAAGTCTCTTCTGTTTCAAATTTGTATCCCCTTGCCCCTGTCGTTCAGAATACCCAGTGTTAATTTTTTTCGAGGTTGCATGACAAGAAAACACATTCCGGTTGTCACTTTCCCTATCTGGTAAGCAACGCTCTGATTGGTCAGATGGGATGTCCTCAGATCTTTGTCGAGCTGTTGCCAGAACTAAGATCTGAATTTTAATGATATTAAATACCCTGTCGGCGTGGATGACCGATATACACTGCAGTCAGCTATATTTTGTCCATCTAGGTGTCCTGTAATTAAATGTGTCTGTACCAGATATGCTCCTATCATCCTTATATGTGACCTCTTAAACAAGCAAAGGGTGAAAACAACTACTCTAACAGGTGTGCGTGTGAGTGTCAGTTATTTACCCAGGGGCAAGGTCCACAAAGCAATCTTGGTGTTGTGACCAGACCGCCTCCGTGGTCTAGTGGTAGAGCATCCGCCCGGAGAGCGGAAGGTCCGAGGTTCGATCCCCGGCCACGTCATACCAAAAGACGGTACTTGTTGTTACCCTGTCTGGCGCTCGGCATTAAGGGGCTAAAACAAGGACTGGTCGGCTCGGAGTCAGTATACTGTGTCTGAGTGGGGTATTCATGTTAAACTGCAGTATGGTATCTCAGTGTGCTAGCACTATAAATCGGCATCAGTCCGGACTAGTACAAGCAGCCACACACACACACACACACACACACACACACGTGCATGCACGTCGCTATATAAGTGCAATTATCTTGGACGCGACGTTAAACCCAATTTCACCACACCTCACCTGTTGTGACCTGTGTCAGATCTGAGTTAATGAATGCCTGTTGTGAAAGTCATAGTGCTTAGATCACCTTGTAGGATGGAGCTTGAGAAGAGAATTGCCGCTTAGGAAGACAAGTGCCGCTTGGGCAGACAAGTGTTGCTTGCTTTAATATTTTTAGTTTTCGACGTGTGATAATTGTTAGCTCTGACTACCATTTGCTGCTTTATCATTTTTGTGACAAAATCAGAAAAAAACATGTTACCAGCAATATTGAGGCTGAGCTCACAGATAGCGATCTTCAATACTTCACAGGCTTTGTACCTACTACATCCATCATCTGTGAATACATACAGCCGCCTTGCTGTGTAATTGATAATAAATCCAGTTGCATCAGCATCTGCATAAGAGGCGACTAACGGGGTCGGGTGGTCAGGCTCGCTGCCTTGGTTGATACATGTCGTCATATCCCAATTGCGTAGATCGATGCTCATGTCAATCACTGGAGTGTCTAGTCCAGACTTGATTATCTACAGACCGCCGTAATGTTGCTGGAATATTTTTGAGTGCAGTGTTAAACAACAAACAAACAAACAAACAAACAACAAGTAGGGCTTATTTGACTTCCATGAGGTTTTAAATGTCTCATTTAATTAGCTTACTAAAAAAATAGAAATGTAACTACAATATTTCAAAGCAGCTGTATTCACGGATGATGAACGTCATGTGTACAAAACTGTGAAGTAATGGCGACAATCGACTGCATTCCTGCTTCCATCATCACTACATATCAGGTCTTCATTAACCAGTCTACTTTCTGACCTGTCAGGGGGATTCTTCAGCCTCTGGGGGGATGTCAGAGTCCACTTCGAGTGACACAACGAGCCGCCAGCCTCCCATTAAGAGACTGAGACTGAGGGGAGACTGGTCGGACACGGGGCCCAACGCCCGCCCGGAGAGGGAGCGGATACAGGAAGAGACTGGTACACTGTTTTATCACCTTGGGTCTTTCCTGAATGCAAGGTTCCATGTATTATCATACAAAAACAAATCATGAAGTTGCACATTATCATCGTAATGGCTTTTCAGTGTTAGAAATTGGCACTAGTCCTGTAGACCTTGCCAAACTGACAAATAGTGAAGGGATCATAAGGACGAATAGAATTTTGCCATTTTTAAGGGAGTTTACTATATGCTATCGTTATAAGGACTAGTAGACAAAAAACGCTGCTTCATTGTTAAAAACTGAATTGTTGGATACGTCACTTTTCAGTCTTTTAAATGGGACCAAGTTTCACATAGAATTGATGTAGGTACATGATTCACTGCTGTTCTCCTGTAAAGTTTTCGTGTTAGATTTGGTCTTCAGCGTCCCATGTTTGCCATCAGTAATGGCATTGGGTGGTCAGGCTCGCTGACTTGATTGATGCATGTCATTATATCCCAATAGGGTAGATTGATGCCTGTGATGTCAATCACTGGATTGTCTGGTCCAGACTCCATCATACATACAGACCGCCATCATATACCGTATATCATGTACCAGTATATCAAGTTTTTCTCACTAAAATGAGGGTGTTAAGAAGGGGGGGTCGTCGTCTTATACACAGAGTCGAAGATCTCACATTTTTTTCCACTGGCGATGTCAACCAGCATCCGATAGCCAGCCCAGCATTTGACAATAAAACTTCGCATTTCGTCCTAAATAACTGTGCCAATAACTATTTCCATACATAAACATGATTTGTATCTCTTTTCCTTGAATAAAGTTTAATAATTTCTGCAAATAAAGTTGAAATGACCCTCGCCTCGATGCAGATTGTCAAACCAGCTGACACTGTAAAACAATCAACATCCGTGAGTAAAGAGCCGGAAGTACCTGTAAGCATTTGCATATTGCACATGTGACCTAACATGTGATAACCGGTGAAGCTGAAATCAATTCCCACTATTTTTACAGTTGTATTAACAACTCTTGGAGACGGCGTGTATAAGTGATTGTGGAATAAACACGCTGAATGTGAAGCAAACATAAGCCTAGTTAATTACAACACAGTTAATTGGCGATTAAATTACAACATTAAAATGGCAACATGTGCTGGAGTTACACACGCGACCAATCATCATAGAAAAAACAATGCAAGATAAACATATTTTTTTTGCAAATATAAGGTTTGTGTGCGCACTTGTGATGTGCTTCTTTCCAGGTCGCCTTATACACGGAATATAGCATTTTGGGTTGATTTTGAAGGCGTGTACTGGGGGGTTGTCTTATACTTGGAGTCGCCTTATACACAGCGATATACGGTAGCTGGAATATTGCTGAGTGTGGCATGTAACAACAAACTAACAATGAAACAAAATTGACTGCTGTTGTTGTTTACAGGTCGCCAAAGTCCACATGCAACTCTGATGCAGAGGATGTCTGAGATGCTGACACGGTGGTTGGATGGAACATTGCGGAACAGTGACGATGATCAGGCAGAAGGGGGACAGGAAGCAGGTCAAGGTCAACCGTTAGAAGGTCAAGGTCAGCCAGGAACGTCAAGGTCACAGCAAGGTGAAGGACAGGCAGCTGAATCAACTGTGTCAGGGGCACAAGAAAATAGTGATGGCGAATCTTTGTCTGTGTCCCAGGCAGCAGAAAGTGAACAAGTTTCCTCGCAGAGTATGTCATCATCAGGGCCGTTCGAAGTCAATACGTCTTCTTCAAAGACTAATTCAGGTGTGGAGGGAGCCTCGGGGGGTGAGAGCGAGGACCTGGGTTTAAGAAAACCATCTTCTAGTCAAGAAAGCTGCCCTAGTATCCCAGATCTCATAGACTCTTCTATAAAAGTGAGGCCAAAACGTTTAAACAGTGTTGAGGAGTCGAGCACGACCAGCATGTACTCTAGTCCCAGCACTGATGAACCTATGTCCACTCCTTCAGAGAGGTCCTCTTCCACAACAGATACCCTTTCTTCTTCTGTCAGGTCTGGATCTTCAGCAGGGATTGAACCAGACAGGTCATCAGGAGGGGCGGATGTTGATTGTAAAATAGTTCGGAGAAGCTCAGACTGTGATCCTACGTCTCTGTCTTCCAAGTCTGACTCCATGACAGCTGAGTTGAAGGAACAAGCAGAAGAAGAAACAAACCCCCAAGCAGTGAGGTGTGACGCCTCCAGTGTTGTTTCAGACTTTTCAAGCAAACAAACAGACCTCACATCTCAGTCACATGCCACTACCAGGCAGCAAACACTAAGTGCAATACCCACCAATAGTCTTTCATCGACAAGGCAATCTGACAGTGATCACATTTCGGGGTCTGGGGTTCCCCCATCCGTCCAGACTCTCCTTGAGCCTGTCATAAGCCTTCAGTATTCTAGCCAGGGAATGGCAGCCAGTACCATTCGGGTGGGATTTGCCCCATTTGATAGGCTGAGCACTGGAGAGTCGGCCATTACTCGACAAACAGGGGGAGACAACTATGGGAGCTCACCAGCAGAATCAGGGGCTGATAACTCTCAAGATTCTATAGATGCTACAGTATTAGAAGTTACCTCAACAATTCGTGATGAACTGAAAACCTCTTCAGATGCAGAATCCAGAATAGATCTTGATGACTCCAGTTCTTCATCCTTAGACAAACAAGTGGAAGCAATGGAAATTGACCCTTCTTCCAGGAATACCAGATCTGATATTACAGAAGTATCTCATGGGGATGACATCTCAAACTCACAGTCTCTGCTCCCGGAACTTGACCGCAAGTCCGTGGAGAGGCAACACCTGGCTGAAGCAGCTGTATCCCCAGAGTTGCCCACCGAGACAGCAGCAGGTGGGGCATGTGCTAGGGTGGTCATGGACAGAGCTGACTCCCGGGGCAAAGCTGGGAGGAAATCGGGGTCAGAGGATAAAGAGGAGAGCAGTGGTAACCAGGACGACGGGGTGGACTGTGGAGGGAGTGAGGAGATGGTCACCTACACAGAGAGTGAGAGTGGCGAGGACCGGCAGGGATCTGACAGAGCGGAGCATATTGAATCTACTGGCAGGCAGCCAGCAGGTGAGGATGTGGATGATAGGCTAGTCGGGCTAGTAGGGGTGTCGGGCTAGTAGGGGTGTCAGGCTAGTAGGGGTGTAGGGCAAGTAGGGGTGTCGGGCTAGTAGGGGTGTTGGGCTAGTAGGGGTGTCAGGCTAGTAGGGGTGTTGGGCTAGTAGGGGTGTCCGGCTAGTAGGGGTGTCGGGCTAGTGGGGGTGTTGGGCTAGTAGGGGTGTCGGGCTAGTAGGGGTGTAGGGCTAGTAGGGGTGTTGGGCTAGTAGGGGTGTCAGGCTAGTAGGGGTGTAGGGCAAGTAGGGGTGTCGGGCTAGTAGGGGTGTTGGGCTAGTAGGGGTGTCAGGCTAGTAGGGGTGTTGGGCTAGTAGGGGTGTCCGGCTAGTAGGGGTGTCGGGCTAGTGGGGGTGTTGGGCTAGTAGGGGTGTCGGGCTAGTAGGGGTGTAGGGCTAGTAGGGGTGTTGGGCTAGTAGGGGTGTCAGGCTAGTAGGGGTGTCCGGCTAGTAGGGGTGTTGGGCTAGTAGGGGTGTCCGGCTAGTAGGGGTGTCGGGCTAGTGGGGGTGTCGGGCTAGTAGGGGTGTAGGGCTAGTAGGGGTGTTGGGCTAGTAGGGGTGTCAGGCTAGTAGGGGTGTCGGGCTAGTAGGGGTGTCCGGCTAGTAGGGGTGTAGGGCTAGTAGGGGTGTTGGGCTAGTAGGGGTGTAGGGCTAGTAGGGGTGTTGGGCTAGTAGGGGTGTCCGGCTAGTAGGGGTGTCGGGCTAGTAGGGGTGTTGGGCTAGTAGGGGTGTCGGGTTAGTAGGGGTGTCGGGCTAGTAGGGGTGTTGGGCTAGTAGGGGTGACAGGCTAGTAGGGGTGTCCGGCTAGTAGGGGTGTCCGGCTAGTAGGGGTGTTGGGCTAGTAGGGGTGCTATTCAGGTATGTGTGGTAGAGTACTGTGGGTGGTAGCCTGGTAGGGGAGTTAGTCTGCATGTAAAATATGAGTGAAACCTTTTATGAAAAGAAACATTGCAGTAATAAGGCTAGTATCCAGTATCAATGGTTCTGTTTTGTCAGTTGGTCGTGGTGGTTCAACATCCGGCCGAGGTCAACAGAGAAGCGGGTCCCGCGAGGATGACTGGCTACACCTGGACAGCAGCAGCGAGGAGGACGACATCAATCCCCGGCCCTACCCCAGCAGGAGCCGGACCCGGCTGCTCAGGTACACCTCTCGCTGCACAAGGCAGGGCAATGTTAACATGCAGTGTGGACAAAGCCGGGATAGAGAGATGAAAGTTGAGATAGATTAAGTTGAGATGGCACGATTAAAGTTGAAATAGCGAGATTAAAGTTGAAATAGAGTCAAGACAAAGCCAGCGTAGAGTTGAGGTGTAGATGTGGACATATTCTAAGGGTGTCTGGTTTTGTGTGTTTGGTTTAACACTGCTTTGTCACGTGTGTGAAATAAACAGTCACTGGTATGGTGCTGACAAACCTAGAAACATTATCAGTGCAAATCTAGGATTAGAACCCTCATTTGGGTCAACTGCAGTATTTGGGTCCCCACTTCGGGGGTTTCCGTAAGGCAACCGCTGCCAAAGGCAGTTTCAGTACGGAAGCTGCCAAAGGCAGCTTCGCTTATATATAAGCGCGCACGCGCAAGCGTGCCGAAATCCGTTAGGAGGCATTTTTTAGCAAAAAGGACCCCAAAAATGAGCTGGACGTGAAAAGTATGGTCTAAAACTCCGCCCCTGTGGGGGTCGGGAGTTTTACGATAGAAAGTGAAGCCGAATTATTGTACTGTCAACTTCTTGTTGTTTGTGGGCGGGACATAAATGACGTAAGACGTCACGTGTCTGATCATGTGACTTTCCTTATATGGACTCGTTACTACGAAAGCAACTTCGCTCATAACTTGTAAATTCATAAAGTGTGGCTTGTACAAATAAAACAGAGTCGACTTGGCGTACAATGAAGACATCTTTGCATAGGTATGGGGCGAATGCGGGAATGTATGACAATTATTTTGTTCAAAACATTATCAGAAAAGAAATATTTCAGTTGTTCAATTGATCAGTTTCTAAGTTCACAGGCCGTGTTTACATTTATTAAACTTAGGAAGCAAAATGATCGTTTAAGAAAAAGATGAAAAAGAAGCAGAAAAAGAAATTGAACTAGGTCTAGATGGATCCACAGACTTAGGTCCTAGAATCTATATGACAGTCAAAACGAATTCAACGTTACAAATGATTTGTTTGAATGAGAAAGTATCTATCGATGATCATTTTCCTATGAAAATTCACATGCTTTCATGAATGAAGTTATACCATATTGCGATTTATTTGAAAAAGGGGGATCCTCCCCCTTTACCCCCCGTATTTTTCTTTTAAAATGTCATAAAGGTGGGGTTGTACCTGCCTTGAACCCCGCTGTGTTGTCCGCCCAACAAAATATATTGTTCAAGTAACAGAATGAACTTACCGTCGTGCGATTTATTTGAAAAAAGGGGGGTGTAACCCTTTACCCCCCATTTGTACTTTAATATTTCGACAAGGGGGACAAACCACCCTTGCACCCCCCGTGTGTTGTCTGTGTAAGAAAATACTGAACTGCAGACAGCGTTCCGTAGAAAAATGGCGGCCAACAAAACCTCTCGCTTCGACCGTAAATAACGAACTGCGCATGCGTGGAACGTTTTTCAATCGACAACTTCCGTAAACACGTAGAAACGTTCCTTCTGAAGTGGGAACCCAAATACTGCAGTCTACCCCCCTCATTTGGCATGACGTATGGACGCAACTTTGCACTAAAATTTTTGGGCATCTTGGACAATTGGGCCTCATGATCCCTCAATCACATGTTCTTGGTATACGTAATGGACGCAACTTTGCACTACGATTGCAGCCTTTTGGACAGAATGACCTCCTGTGCCCCCCTTATACACATGATACAATCCAGATAGAAAAGGGCTCCTATAAGTTGCTTTGTGGAGCTGGGGCGAGCAGTGTCCTGTCTGTGTTCTCCACCAGCTGACTGATGGAGAGGTGCTCACAGATTCTGTGTGTTGCAGAGATGATGATGAGCGTCACTTCGCGGCGCTGCGGCTGCAGACAGCGTACCGGAAGAGGCAGGAGGAGAAGGAGCAGCAGGAGATGAAGCATGTCTTCCAGCCCAAGACCAAGATCAAGTTCCGTGGACACAGAAACGCCAGAACAATGGTACGTACCACTTTCACTGATCTTTTACACTCCCTCTTTGATTGCTTGGAATTGCTAGAAATTTAGGGTCATTTGTTAAAATTAAAATAGTTTTGGTTTATGTGTTCTCATCATTGAGTGGAAATGAAATTGATAAATTAAAAATCTCAGTTCTTATAGTTGTACCTTCCCTGTATTGACAACGAATATAAACTTGTTATTTATGTTTATTTATCACCCGCCATGACGTGGAAGGGGATACAGGAATGGGTGCTGTCCTTCCATCCGTCCGTCACGTTTCGTTTCCAGAGCAGAACTCAAAAGCCATGAGAGATATCTTGACCAAACTTGGCACATAGATAGGTCTAGTGGTGAACTGGTGCCTTTTGATAGTTTTCGAGTTTCCATAGCAACAAACTTGACTTGGACTGAAAATGGCTGTAGTGCTCATTTCATGTCATATTGGCAGGGGATAATGAGTATTTCATGCTTATAATTATTGAAAACAAAACAATATGTTAATTCTCTGCTGTCCGCCCATCTGTCATTAACATTTGCATTATCAAGATCTCCTCTTAAACTACAAGACCTATGGAACTACAAATGTGCATAAATGATCCCAGCTTTGGTGTCTCTAAATGAAATAATGAAATTTGATATGCAGCAAGCATGCTTTTGCTTTCTGAATAACATACAATATTTGGCTTTCACGTATCCTTTCTTTTACTAGTGTTGCTTGCTGTCTGTCCAAGACAGGCTAGGAAACTGAAACTTGCATAATTAATCTTAGAAATGGTGTCCCTAAAGATGCTCACTGGTTGCCATGGGAACCAAACTTGACTCCATAAAGAATTGGTTGAGCAAGAGAGTGTGTCTGTAGGATGGTCCAGGGAGTTCACTGTCCTGCACCTTTTGCTAAAGGAGAAATACTAAAACATGCCCAAACTGTCCATGGATGACAATCTTCCCGAGGCAAGTGACTATAAAAGTCCAGTTTCCACCCTTGCCGAACTATGCTGGAATTCCTGGGCTCGATCGTAGCGCCACCACCAATGGCTGTTACAAGTTATGTCCCTTCAATGCCTCTCCTACGGACCAATCAGATTCCACATCTTGTATAACTTGCATTTGCTTCAAACAAAATGGCGGCGCCCAGTCAAGATGATCTGATTGATAATCAAGATCTATATTGTGATAAAACGGGTCTTACATCGCGAAGTGCCTGACCTTTGCCCTTTCAGCATGCTCTTAAATAGCTTTGATAGGGCTAACTGTTGAAGCTGAAATTTGATGTGCAGGTTCCTTCTTATGAACACACCTTATCTTGTTCAAGTTCACGTGATTTGATTGTTTGTTGTTTGTATTTTTTTTATAAATAGAAATATTTAATTTTACCAAAAGTTTTAAAATCTTATTCTCATGAACCACAGGACTCATGGCTTAAACTTTGTGTGAATGTAGTGTAATGGTCCAAGTTAGCTCAAGGCATCACTATTTGACCACAACATCACTGCAAACATATTTCTTTTCACATTTTCCTAGAATCTATTGCACCAGTTTTGCTTTGACTCTCTATAGATACACACACCAGTATGATGTTGAAGTGTCATACAATTATGTCTTTATAAGGCAGGTGAGCTACAGAGCCTTGTGACTCAATATTTTTTTTTTTTATTGTTTAGATATCTCTTCTAAATAATTATCTTGGATCAGTAGAAATTGAAATAAATTTGACTTGGTATGTTCACTGTACTTTTGCATGAAGTTGTTTGGGTCTGTCAGTTTAATGGGACGAAACAAATGCAAACTCTTAAAGTGTAAGATGTTTTGTGTTTTTATGTATATATATATCTGATATATTGGGGGTATTTAATTTGCGATGACATGTTTCTTTGTGACATGTGGCCCGAGACTATATTCTGTGCATTTGAATAAATGTTGAAAAAAAGTTCACGTCCCTTTAATTTGGTACATGTTGTATAAGTTTTGTGATTGTATCTATATTTTTGTCTAATCTTAAGAACGGTGAAGCGATAGGGGGAATAAATTTAAATTACTTTTTGTCTTTTCTTCTGATTATGGACTTCAGTTGGTCGAACCTGTGAGCGAAAATCCAACTGTGTCACCCTGAGAAGTGTACAGAAGACTCAAGGGTTGAATTTTGATCTGATTGGTTTCTTTCCTCGGTTGCAGATCAAGGAAGCCAACTTCTGGGGCGAGGACTTTGTGATGAGTGGGTCTGACTGTGGACACATCTTTGTGTGGGACCGACACACATCCGCCCTCGTGATGCTCCTGGAGGCAGATCGCCATGTGGTCAACTGCTTGCAGCCTCATCCATTTGATCCAAGTACGTTGTCACATTGTGTCTGATTTTGAGGGGATTTTTAAAAAAAATTGATGAATATAACAGAAAAATTCTCACTTAATTGAATGTACCAAATTATGATTCATTCTGACTATGATGCACTGTGGGTAATATTTGATTGTTCTGTTTGTCCCCAGTTCTGGCATCAAGTGGAATAGACTATGACGTGAAGGTTTGGTCCCCGATGGAAACGGAGCCAGCATTTGATGAGGAAAAGGCTCATGAGGTAGGGGATTGTCCTTGGAGCCAATGTCAGTCTCTACTAAGCTTATATATGTTCTCTTGGCTGACAGATTTGTAAAATCTGGGAGTAAGTTCTCCAATCTTGAGTGAGTGAGTTGGGTTTAACGCCAATTTTAACGGTATTCCAGTCATATCGCGGCGTGTCAGCTTAATGTGGGAGGAAAGCCCAAAATGATGCAGGTCTCAGACGTTTAACACTTCGGTGAAACCCAGGAGCACGGGTATGGTGCTGATAAACCTAGAAACATAATCGGGGCGAACCGGGATTCGAACCCACAGTCATAGGTTTCTGGCATGACAAGGGACGCAACTCTGCACAGCGAATCGAGACGACTGGGCCACCCGTGCCCCCTCTCTCCTATCATGAGAGTTTCAAGGCTTTGGTCCTACCCTACACTAAAGCATGTGTAACACATGTGGTGTCTCCTTGGGCAAGTGACTTTGTTCAAAATGTGCTCTGTTCACCCAGCAGTGAATGGGTACCTGGTAGGATGAGATGGTAATGTGGCTGTTAACCTTTTGTGCCTCACAGGCACCTTGGATTGTGTACTCCCCAGGGAGCTGAGAATGAAATCAAGTGTACACTGATCCATTGACCACGGTAATATTAATGTAGTGCCATGAGCAATTAGGGAATGGAATTTGGTTTATTATAAATGGACTATATTATACAGAGGTCTAAACCTTTCTAAACTATTATATACATAGATTTCATAGTTCAATTGATGTGTATCTACGGATGATGAAAATATGTTTTCTAAAAACAGATCCAGAGACGCAATGAGATCATGCTGGAGGAGACACGAGACACCATCACTGTTCCTGCTGCCTTCATGCTCCGTGTTCTAGCATCTCTCAACCAGATCCGAGCAGGAGGTCGGTACTCAGCGTACACTTACGACATAATCTCATAATCTCATAATAATTTGAACAGACAGGCTCTCTTTCATCTACTTCATTTTTCGACACTACTTCATCCTGCAGTAAAGTAGTTTTTGAGTTACGGCATAATGAACTGCCATTATCATGCTGTTCCAAGTACCTCCCTGTGAACTGTTATCAAGCGTCCACATGCTTTAACTTAGGGCAAAACTAAACTATTACACTACATATAGGAGTAGAGCAAACGTTATTTTTTAAATATAGTTTTATATAAATTTCAGTTATTTGTTTACAAGATTTGAGCAGTGATTCAAGAATTCAGGAAATGTGTCTTAGCATTCAGTGTTTATACGTGGCAGTGTAGGAATTCATAATTCAGGCTATTGAAGATTCATTTTGGGTCTGTAGACTTTTTATCCCCCTGGTGTGAAAAACAGGGAGATATGGCGATCAGCATGTCTGTCCGTCCGTCCGTCTGTCTGTCTGTCCTTCTTCAAATTTTCAAAATTGCCACCCTTGCCCTTGCCACATCTAACCTACTTTTCTTGGCTCGATAGTGGTGCCACCTCGTGTAGATCAAGAGTTGTGCCCCTTGTAATGAAAATGCGATATCCAATCAGATCACTGTTCTTAGCTCGTATGGCAACTACCATAGACGGCGACCTGGTCGATCAGATAATGAAAACATCCCCGATTTCTTCCCTGACAGACAAACAATAGCAACTTTTGAGGGGTTAAATGATGGAAAAGAAATATTTGTGTCAACATAGACAGGCAGGAAAATCACTGTGTACCAATCGTGTATAATGGCTGTTCTCATCATTCTACTGTTTACAAGCACAGTACTTGGGTGAACTGATTCAAACTTGAAAAGACCTTGATAATACTTGTCTTCACTTAATTGTTTAAAGCAATTTAGCGCAAATTCGACACTCTGTATGGCAGCGGACACGTTTCGGAACCTGTTTGTTGACTTTATAAAACATTATCTGATTGGACTATCGATTTGTGCTATAGTCCAATCATATTTAGTACAGGAAAGTGGGCTTGCTGTGGCAAGGGTGGAAACTAGACTTTGACAAATATGCTTGTGGGTTCTCTTGCCTCGGGAAGATGCAGACCGGACGTGTATGTGAGTGAGTGAGTGAGTTGGATTTAACGCCGCTTGTAACAGTTTTCCAGTTACATCACGGCGTGTCAGTTTAATGTGGGAGGAAAGCCCGAAGTGATGCAGGTCTCAGACGTTTACCACTTTGGTGAAACCCACGAGCACGTGTATGGTGCTGACAAACCTAGAAACATAATCGGGGCAAACCAGGATTCGAACCCACAATCATAGGTTTCTGGCGTGCCCAAGGGATGCAACTCTGCACAGCGAATCGCGGCGCCTTAGACGACTGGGCCACCCGTGCCCCCCGGACGTGTATGTCATCTCCATAGAGGGGAATGTCTAAGTAACTCTCCATTGCTTAAAAATAATGGAGCAGAGGCCCCACAGGGGCCGAGGCCCATTCTCGGCCCATTATATTTAAGGAATAGAGAGTTACGAGGATATTCCCCTACTTAAAACTCATCCCTACTTTTACACTTTGACAAAATATTCTGTTGTGGAAAATATTTGAAAAATAAATCAAATCTGTATTTATGTAAGTCTTAAGTCTGTATTTATGTATTTATACTGCATGAGTCGCCCTTGTGTGATGCCGCAGTTGCACGTGCACCAAGCTCCGTCGCGAGCTGACATTTACAATTCATGGTACACGGCTCTTCGTAATTTCATTGGATCCCAAATTAGAATTTATCAATCGCCTGCACATGGATAATACATGCTGACGGGAATAATAGGAAATATAGAGCCCTGGACAAGGATATATATATATATATATTTTACCTGATTTGTTTTTTCTCGTCAAAGGTTTTTCTTATTGCTATAAATATAAACATCGTTGTAGGTAACCTGCTCTAACAAAAATTATATACATATTATTTTGAGCTTTTAAGCATTATGCAAAATTATGAAAATATTTAATAGTTAATTTCACACCATACCATGTGCCGCCGTAGCTGAGGTTGACAGTTGCACGTTCTCAAGTCAAACGATGCGTGTTCGAATCCCGCTGGTGACACGTTTTCGAAAATAAAAATATGAAATTATTCACTGTAGTTCCGTCTATTCCAAGTGGAAATTGATTCAAATGTTGGTTCAAGATAATGTATAGTTGACAAAAAACTCTCCATTCCTGAGAAATAATGGAGTGTTCTAACAATAGAATGACGTCACAGATGTGTTTTAATGATTTACCTCTCATAATCACAGATAACCGAGAATGTTGACACCCCAGTACTCCACCATGAAGGAACAACTGTTCATGTTTTGAAAGTATGATTTGTTTATTTGTTTGTTGTTTAACGCTAAACGAAGAAATACATTCATTCTTAGTTAAATTTGCTTGGTTGCAGGAAACAGGGGAGGTAACCGTGATGCTGCTAACAGAGAGAGTTCGAGTGACAGTGATTAATGACGACTAGAGCTGTCTCCATTATTCAGCAACAAGAACAGTTTCATACAATGATTCCTGATATTCTATTTCTTTTTTATCATGTTTTTTCCATTAGATATTTATTTCTTCCTGTGAAAACTTCTTCCAGAGTAGCATGGCCGCCATTTTGATAGGTCAGTATGTTGCTAAAAATACATTTCATCATTTTCATTCTAATTTTGAGTGAATATGTTCGAGAATTAAGACACCTCATACATCAGTCTGTAAGTCCAGTCATCGACTGGATGTCATTTTCTGGGTAGACACATGGTACACACATGGTAGACACATGGTTAACACATGGTAGAGGCAACATTCATTCAAAGGCACAATAAAGCTTGAAAAATGAGGGCCTTCCTACTAGGGCTGGGACGGGTAACTCGGGTCGGGTGGGTACTGAGTAGGACCCGGGCACCCACAGGACTACCCGGACCTGTGGTTAGTCACGTGATATATTGTTTATTGACAAAAAATATCTAAAACTCTATGGTTATACTACAAGTCACTATTGTTTGCATTTCTTTCTGACTATGGACCCATTCCTTCTGACCTTTATAGGTTTGAATAAAGATAAAACTTCAGTCAACTTCAGTGTATGCATGCCCAGATCGTTTTATACATGTATGAAATACATTTTACCAGGGCTACGGTCGAACCTTTCCCAATCAGACTTTTTACGCCAAAGTCTTGAGACATATAGCGGGTATCCGGGTAGGGTCGGGTAATAGCGTTGTGGGTACCCGGGTAGTAAATTTGGATTTGTCCCAGCCCTACTACCTACATAAACAAGCATACAAACTCCTATTGCCGCCATGACCATAACATGACGTGCAGTAAAGCAATGCGCATGTAAAGGGAAGTAACTGCGTGCCATATTGGATCGTATTGTTTTTATTAAATACTTAAAGTATTAGGATTAATATTTTTTCAATTTTGAAAACAGAAATAAAACGAAATATGCGGCAGACTATAAGATGATGTGGCAGTGCCCGAGAACCGAGACTATTATGTTGTTTAACCGAAGGGTGATCATGGGAATTTATTAACACCTAAAGTCAATGAGGAAATGATGGTCTACTGGTATATGGTTTAACTGCCAGATCAATCTTCACAACAAATTTCTCTCACGACAAGCTGGGATAGCCGATGTCATATTATTTGTAATGGAGTCATTCCCTTTCAAAGTGCTGAAAACCAAACTGTTGGACCAATACGTTAGTCCGGTTTGGAGAGTGTCTGGATTAGAGCTCTTGATGGCAAATGAACAGGATATTTGGTGCCAAAAGTTTATTTCAGTACTGTCAGAGATTCAGATAGGTCAGAGTTTGTGTTTGATTGATTCTTCTTTACATTTCTAATAGGGATGAAGTTAACCAATCATAACTCGTGTCATTGACAAACTTTTAATTGGATGCATAATTTTGAATTTACTGTTACATTTGTTTAAATTTTAATTATGAAAATAGATAGCTTCAGCAAGCCTGTGGTATCTTTAGCCAAAATAAATTCTAGGACTGTTTAAGTCTTTGGAAAAAGATGCCTTTTGATTTAGCTGCTTCTAAATATTTTCATGATTTGCTGATTAGAACCTGATGACGTTTACTTTGAGTATATGACAGGGATGCAGTGATGGGGAAGACTTTGATACGATGCATATCTCGATACACTGGTCATGATACAATACATACCTCGATACACTGGTCATGATACAATACATATCTATATGCGCTGGTCATGATACAATATGTATCTCGATACACAGAATAAGAACACATAGGCCATAAACTGAATTATGTTTTTTTAATCTAAAATAAAGTCACTTGACCGGTTCATGTCATTCGCTTCAGCCATCACTGATAATCACAACTGACGAAGATTTTTCAATTCCTTCTCTAGGACGTCAAGTTTATATACAGAACACAGCTTGCGTCGTGTTTATATACAGAACACAGCTTGGGTAGCAAGATATTCTTTCTTTGAAGTAAAGTTGCATGTCATATCGTCATGTATGCTGGTACAGGTCCTTTGTATCATGTATCGTATCCAAGGCTACGTATCGTGGGGCATCCGTTTCATTGAATCGTTTCATATATTTGGTAATACCGTATTCGATATAATAAGCGCCCAGGGCGCTCTCAAAATTAGAAAAAGGGGGCTCTTATTAGAATGTTATTATAAAAACAGAGTTGAAAGATAAATTTCGTGGTTTATGCTGACAGCCTGAAATGTTTATATACGACAGATATATTTTTCCAGAATTTAATTGCCCATAATTAAGGGTGCATATAACACACGAGTGCATATTATACGCGAATAAATAAGTATTGTGTACATTGATCAATCAGCAAGGGTGCTAATTGGGATTGTTCCGAGCCCAAATATTAGCAAATATTGCCGTGGGCGCTTATTAGAGCGGGGCGCTTATGACGTTGAATACGGTACTTCTTGAATCTGCTGGATATGTATAACTACTTGTTTCTAGGTCTGATAATGTTAATAATGTATAACGTTATTCAAAGACTTTCTAACCATGCCAAAACAAAAGCATTTTCAGAAACAAAATACGGACTTGTACTAAAGTCTGGAAATTGATGCTGTTTTTGAACAGTAAGAGATGTAGATATGTTTGAAAATTAAGTTAAACTTTAGGATGTAAATAAGATTATTTATGTTTTAAATATTTAAAATGGAAGAGACTTTCATTTCATATTTCTCTTAATGCTTTAAACTATGAAGTCATATTAGACTTTGTACTTGTAACTTGATTTTATGTTTTCCGTGATACGCAATATTGTTGTAAAGCAAATAATGACTGAAACATACGATCTCCGTGAGTTGTGCAATAGAGAATTCATAGAAGTTCATAAACCCATTTCCTGTGCATGTAGCGTGATGGCTGTTATTATCCAAGTCTGTTTCTTTTCCCAGTTTAGTCTGTATATGAGCATTAGGAGGACATATTGTTATTGTTCTGCAGTTATTTTAAACTTTGTTATGATTTTCATTTGAGAACAAATCCTTACAAGGAGGAATTCAATACTGTGTTAGTCATGAAACTTGCGGGTAATACTATTGATAGAGAATGTGTAATGGGTATCTCCTAACCCTACTGAACCATACCATGTACAGCCTATATTGACGTGTATTATATAATGCAAAGATGTCTGCCATATTTATTGGCTGAGTAGCGATCATATGTTATTCGACAGATACGCTTATTGACTAAGTCAGGTCTGATAATTCATGGCATGACTTGAATTACTAAAAATAGAATGGGAATTACACGGAAGTGGTACATTCCAAACCTTAGCCAATCAGATGTCTCCGTTTGTTGCAACCTTCTAACGTTGTTGTAGCTAATAGAGTAAATAAACTTCGGTTGATAAACGTTCTGAAAAAGCAGGGCAAAAAATTAGAATGCACATCAAAAGACATAAGAGGTTACTAAACTCAGGATTGGGAGGGGGGCTCAAAACTTGAATTAAGTTTTTTTCAGACATAGAACCTTTGAACAGTCCTTTCATATCCTTCATAAAGGTTTCAGGTGTTTAAATTGCCATGGGACCAGTCTACTTGTGTATTAAACAGAGTCTCTTACTGCGCCAAGACATTCCTATCTCAGTTCTTCCCTTGTCGTGGGCTGGTTCAGTGGAGTTACGGGGTGTCCATGGGAGTCGTGTGCGAGGTCATAGTTCTTGGACTTCCGAGTCTTAGAAGGCTTCATCCCCACAACTACAACTGACGAAAGTTGGTTTGAGTCCAGGAACTGACAGTGAGTCACAGAAGGAGCAATCACAGACAGGCAAGGCCTGGTTCTGTTAGGCCTCGTGGATGCTGTATGAATGTACAAGTCTCAGGCCACACCTATTTTATCATATGGTTTACAGATGTTTGCTGACCTGTCAAAATAGAAATGAAACAATTGTGTGCCTAAAGATATTTGTAGGTGTATCTCTCTTTTCATTGTGGAGATGAGCAATCAGAAAATTTAAATAGGTAATTTTGATGTACCGCATTCGACGTAATAAGCGTCCCAGGGTGCTCTCAAAACTAGAAATAGAGGGCTCTTATTAGAATATAATTTTGGTGAGAAAAAACATTGTGAAAGATCGTAAATTTCGTGGTTTATGCTGACAGCCTGAAATGATACATTATACACGACAGATATATTTTCCAGAATTTAATTGCCCATAATTAAGGATGCATATAACACATGAGTGCGTATTATACAGGAATAAATAAGTCTTGTGTACATTGATCAGTCGGGATTGTTCACTAGCAAATACATCAGCAAATATCGCCTTGGGCGCTTATTACGTCGAGTACAGTATTTTAATTTCATTGCCGCTTTTGACATTGGTCAGTTGAATTCATAAACTGAAACAAAGTGTTGCCGCCAAGTGATGGCACTATAATGTGAGTGTGATGGGTTCCAGAGTTGGAGTGGTATTAGTAACACCATAACTCCTTGATTAAATGCCAGCCTTGATCAACACTACCTTGACACAATGCTGCCGGCATAACTAGTGTTGGACAGGCTTCTTTGAAGACCACTAGGTCCCTGTAGGCTTTCCAGGGGAGAAGTGGTCCTCAGCAACGGCTGGTCTGATCAGTGATTGGTTGATTGCATGTCTTCATGCTCTGACTTGGGGCGGTTGGGTAGCCTAGTGGTTAAAGCGTTCGCTCGTCACGCCGAAGACCCAGGTTCGATTCCCCACATGGGTATAATGTGGGAAGCCCATTTGTGGTGTCCCTTGCCGTGATATTGCTTGAATATTGCTAAAAGCGGCATAGAACCTCACTCACTCATGCTCTGACTATGTGGATCATTACTGATATCAGTCACTGGATTGTCTGGTCAAGGCTAGGTTATTTACATGCCTCCATCATATTGCTGGAATATTGCATTCTGGAGTTCGGCAACCAACACACAAATGCTGGTTTGATCCTTGCATGACAATGAGGTTTAGCCCCGTGGGGATGCTGGATTAGAATAGGCCCCCAACAACCTATGCTCGTAAGAGGCAACCAAATGAATCAGGTTCTCAGACGTGGTCCTTGGCGGATGATCTCATCGTACTTGGATGGTATGGATCGTTGCTCACTGTATCAATCACTGGATTGTCTTGTCCAGACTGATTTATTTACAGGCTGCTGTCATATAGTTGAAATATTTAGTGTGACATTAAACAAACTACACACACAATGAGGTTCAGGCACTGCATGGTCAGTTTTGAAAATATTTTTGAAAGGACCGTATTCGACGTAATAAGCGCCCAGGGCGCTCTCAAAATTTTAAATAGGGGGCTCTAATTGGAATATTATTTTGGTGAAATAAAGCAGAGTTGATAGATCGTAAATTTCGTGGTTTATGCTGACAGCCTGAAATGTTTATATACGACAGATATATTTTCCAGAATTCAATTACCCATAATTAAGGGTGCATATAACACATGGCTGCGTATTATAGACGAATAAAAAAAGTCTTGCGTACATTGATCAATTGGAAGGGGTGCTAATTGGGATTGTTCACTAGCCAATATATATTAGCAAATATTGCCATGGGCGCTTATTAGAGCAGGGCACTTATTACGTCGAATACGGTAATGTTTTTCTTGAGATAAAATAGACACCAAGGCATTGAATGAATGGCCACACTCTGTACATTGTGCTGTGTTGGAGTACATATGTAAAACAGTTATCATTGTTTCAGTGAACATTCTTAGGAAATAGACAAGGTGTTGTCGTGTGGAATAATATTTGCATATATCATTATATTAATACTACATGTTTAGGTTAGCTGTATAATCATGATAATATTGGTACAGTATCACGTGTTATACACAGTAAGGTTTACGACAGAATTGGAATGTTATTTTCAAATAGGGAATTATATTGGATATTCACCTTGTAGTTATCATTACCAGTAGTTAATGAAATGACTAAAGCTTTCCAGAGTCCCAAGCCCTTTTGAGGTTCAATGAAAGGTGCTGAAAATAAGGCCAAAAAATAGAATGTTTCTCATCAGAATCTTTTTCTATATCTCTGATGGTTTTGTGCTTATATCACCTCATAAGGTAGTATCGCAGAAAACGTGACAAGGAAAGATAACTCTTTGACGTTTACAATAATATTGGAACAAGATTTATTTTGATTGCCTTAGAAATTAGTTGTTCAGAAGGCATACTTTAAATGTCCTGATAATAAAAACATTTTTTCTATTTTTTTTTGTTTAAGAGATGGATAGTTGACATGACATATTACAATCGGAAACATAATCTGTCATCGGGATCAGCATCCGTTTATGATGTATTATTGTTATTTATGTTTCTGCAGTGTAATATTAATTTTGTATAGGTATGACAACGGAATCAATTGCCAAACATGAGTTATTTAGTTACATTGTTGTAGTTGTGATCATATATTCCTTGTAATAAGATTAGTGATGAAGGTACATCTCACAGCACGCTGCAACTTGGTAATGGGTTAGGAACTCTGGGTGGGACTTAACTCACTCTCAATCTCATTAAAATCAGATCTTTAACTCCGATATGATAGCTGTCTGAGTGAAAAGCTGAGTACACTTCCACCGGAGGTCGTGTCAGGTCGACTTTCCAGTCAGCCAATCAGCATCAAGGCTGAATTCTTGTGAGGAGGGTGTGAAGCATTCAGATCAGCATATCTGATTTCTGTATGTTGAAAATGAACTGAAGTGACAAGTTCCTTATGTAGTAACAGGGCTGTGCCATAGATTTGTGGTGGACATTTCAAACCTCTTGTGGGGGCACGGGTGGCCCAGTCGTCTAAGGTGCCGCAATTCGCTGTGCAGAGTTGCGTCCCTTGGGCAAGCCAGAAACCTATGATTGTGGGTTCGAATCCCGGTTCGCCCCGATTATGTTTCTAGGTTTGTCAGCACCATACCCGTGCTCATGGGTTTCACCGAAGTGGTAAACGTCTAAGACCTGCATCACTTCGGGCTTTCCTCCCACATTAAGCTGACACGCTGTGATATAACTGGAATACTGTTAAAAGCGGCATTAAACCAAACACACTCATTCACTCTCTCAAACATCTTGTTGTTTCTGAGCGCCATAGCTTCCACACCCCAGAGGGAGTACCATAAAAGGAATATTTGTTCTGTGGGGGTTTTCATTAATTTTCTACAAAAAAAGAAATGAAGCTGAATCGTTTAGGAAACTGCGCATCCTTCTTTTAAATTGGGCAGTCAAAGTTTACCTGTCAAAACCTCCTATGCAGGTGTCCTCTGATCACCACAACATAGTAAATAGCGGAGTTAAGATCCATTAAAAAAAGTCTATATCTTTTAAATATGCTGAAATTCTAGTTACCAAATGCATTTGGGATCACACTTTGATCCATAAGGTTTTTATTCAAATCACCACTCATCATAGTTCATAGTCCATTTTCATAGTTTAAAAAACATACTTTTCATTTGCAAAATGAAAAGTATTTCAAAATGGAGATTTTGCTTTTGTGATGTATTAAATGTGCCAATATTTATTGCCTTGAACTACAATGATACAGCTACCAATCATTGATAGACCCCGAGGAGAGTCTTTCAGTTACGAGTTTCTGTGGAGTTTGGGATTTTCCTTGTATTTATTTTTGTAGACTTCTCACTTGTCTGAGGCAGGATGTCAGCTCTGCAGCATGTATTTATAGAACGTGTGTGATAGGTGAAGGTGAGGTTTGCAACGCCAGGGGAACTAACTATATTGCTTGTATTTAAGACATATTGCAATGATAGTTATAATGGACATCTGGCACAGGGAAGGGGATTTATTTGAATTGATACTCAGGGATTTATAGTGAATTTTAATTAAATGTCCAAGGCAGGCATATCTGTTAAAGAAAAACGAATTTTGTCCAAAATTCAAATGGAGATTATTCTTAGCATTTCATTACAAGTCATTGTGTAAGATATTATTACAGCTTTTATAGCTTTGCTGGCCTTGTCAGTGAAATACAAATCACATTTTCAAAACTGATATATAATATTCAAAATATTATAATAAATGATAGATAACTTGATTTGTAAGATTACAATTGTGGAAAGTTCACCGACAATTGGTGCAGGTCTGGGCCAAATATTGGCCTTGGGGAACACCTTGATATATCCCTGTGACCATGTGCTTCATCTTGAAGCAAGAAATTTAGAACTTTATATTTTTTGGAGAAGTTTCACATTGCAGAGATAACAATTATGGGCAGGTCCCAGTAACATAAGTAAATCTTGCTAATACCTGTATGATATTAATAAAATAAAAGTTGGTTATCACAATGATTGAGTGCCAGTTACTGTAGCTTTTGAATCATACAAGTGCCTATTTCTATTATATAATCCCACTGAAGAATCACTAGGGTTGGTTTAGATGCACAGGGCGGCATTCACAGAACTAACATATCAGATTTCAGAACATGTTTGTGTGTGAAATGGTTACAAATGTTTTGATAGAATTAGATCCAATTTACTCCTTGGAATGGAGTGAGTTGGTTTTCATTTTTTTAACAGTATTTCAGTTGTCATGGTGTGTCAGTGGAGTGCAAGAAGATAGGCCTAAAGTGTGACACAAGTGTTGGACTTTTACCATCTTTGTGAAACCACGAAACACAGGTATGGAGACCATGGCTCAGTGTTGGGTGAATCTGGGTGAGGAACTGACATTATAACACACTCTAGTTACTGAGGGATTCAGGAACTGAACGTATGTGATTAATATCAATAGGGCAAAGCTACCAGTAAAGGGGCCACATGGTCGGTACCGACGTAAGCTTGGATTCATAATCGACAATATCATGCCTCCAAAATAACCCAAAAAATGAACTGAATGACTTTAAAACAACGATGTAGTGCCTTGTTAATTGTTTTTTTCACTCATTTAGCACTCAAAAATTAGTCATTCAATTGATGATATCTCCTAAAGTGATCGACCATGTGGTCCCTTTCCTGGTAGCCTTCCCTATATCAGGTATTCCTTGTTTATTGTAAACATGTTTATCCAGCTTTGACCTCATCTTCAGCTATCCCAACGCGTGTGGAGTGTAGAGGCGTGACACGTTAGACAACAACAGGAGACGGTACTGGAGACTGTCCTGAGTAGGGTCATTTTGTACATTATTTATTTTGTAAATAAACTGTGATTTTATGCAAAATACAACATTTGGTTTATGCATGAGACAAACAGATGCTACATCATGAGCCGAATAATACCAGCTATTTTTGTGTGATAATGTTGATGACATTAAATAAACATCTTGAAAGTCATCAGTGTTGTGTCATGTTGGAGCAGTTATCTCCCTTTACATACTCCGTCCTTGTTTGAGGGTATACTTCTCAACTCCGACATCAGTACTTACATGCACTACGTTCCTCCATCAACCTTGAATACATAGGGAAGATTCGTTGTGTAATAGGTATTTGTAACTAACAAATCAAGCCATGGCCTTGTACCAGCGTCAAGGAAACCATTGCTCAGAAAAATGAGCGCTCAGATCACATTGGCAATATTTCTTGTGCAGCATCTGCCATGTCTTGTGGCCATCTAGCTTCAATGTCAGGTAAAGCAGGGTGAATGGACTCCCATGATTTGTGCATGGCCTCATTTCATTAGCCTACAAAGGAAGATCCCAATTACAGGTACCTACAAAGGAAGATACCAAGTACCGGTACCTACAAAGGAAGATCCCAAGTACCGGTACCTACAAAGGAAGATCCCAAGTACCTTCAAAGGAAGATCCCAAGTACCTACAAAGGAAGATCCCAAGTACCGGTACCTACAAAGGAAGATCCCAAGTACCTTCAAAGGAAGATCCCAAGTACCTACAAAGGAAGATCCCAAGTACCTACAAAGGAAGATCCCAAGTACCTTCAAAGGAAGATCCCAAGTACCTACAAAGGAAGATCCCAAGTAACTACAAAGGAAGATCCCAAGTACCTACAAAGGAAGATTCCAAGTACCTACAAAGGAAGATCCCAAGTACCTACAAAGGAAGATCCCAAGTACCTTCAAAGGAAGATCCCAAGTACCTACAAAGGAAGATCCCAAGTACCTGCAAAGGAAGATCCCAAGTACCTTCAAAGGAAGATCCCAAGTACCGGTACCTACAAAGGAAGATCCCAAGTACAGGTACCTACAAAGGAAGATCCCAAGTACCTTCAAAGGAAGAAAATCCTGATGTGTGTTCTGTTCTTTCTTATGGAAAGAAAATGGATATGATTGTATTAACAATTAATTGTCACTAAACCTGAAACGGTTAAGATGAATTCACCAAGTTTCACAGTACACAATAACAACATCATAATTCTGTTTATAGAATGTATTATTTACAATAATGATAAATGCAGGAGACAATATAAGGAAATATGCTGCAAAGATTGAGAATCTTCAGTCTCTGCCGCACTCTCTACACAGTCATCTATGAACACACACACACACACATCCGGTTCAGTCAATTATCTGAACCAAGGGGGTAAACTGGCCCTGTCCCAGTACTTCCGCTCGGCTACTTGTTGATCTCGTTTAGTCTTCTTAAACTCATCCACTTCTTTCTCGGTCGGGGGCTTCGCATCCACAAAGAGGTCCGGGAAGTCAAATGTGTGACCATCTCCCTGTAAGAGATAAAACATTTTTAAGAGATAATTCAATTAGATTTTTATCACTTGTTCCTATATCTGAATTCGCTTAAGGGATACAATGCAGTTTTCTATTGCGCATAATACTTTAAAAATACTGAATCCCCTAGAGGAGTTGCGCATTGTGCTTCTGTGCGCACAATATTCAAAAAAATATAAAAAAATGTTCTTTTTGAATGCTTACTCAAGTGGTTAAAGTGGGACTAAATTTTTAAAAATATAATAATATCTTTGCATTATCGAAAATATGACAAATCGACCAGTATCTGCTGCCATCTGTGTCTCGTGTGACAACCCCCTACCCCCCACCCTCACTGAAGAGTTGACCATCCCAAAACACACTCACTGCAGCTAACAATTCAAAGTGTAATATTCCACAACTCATTCTAATATCTAATGTATATGACTCAATTTTTTATCAGGAAAATCAGTTATGTCAAACATACTGAAGAAAAAATGTTAGGGATTATGAAAGGTTTGTGGGGATATTAAATTTGTAGTGAAAACTGAGCCCAATTTCATGTAAATATCCTGAAAAATATTCATGATCCCTAACTTGTTTTGTTCAGTATATTTAAATATTCACTTGACATAAAAAATAGTTTTGTGTATCATGAAAAGATAAAAATATTCCTCTCAAAAGTGGAGTAGTATATAAACTTGAAGCACCCACTGAAGTTAAGAATATTAAATCTGACGACCTCCTCCTCCGACCCCCTTTGACCTAAAATGGATTGGCCCCTGTTCGCTGTACAGGCGGTCACCATCATGATATCTCGGCACACAGAAGACACTAAGTGACCATCACATCCTCCTACTGGTCATCCACAGGAACAATATCCCTGTAATTACACTGACTGGGAATAACAATGGACTTGATTACAGCACCCAACCCAGCACTGATGCTCTTACCCCAGAAGCAAGATGACCTTGACTGGCTTCCAGGGGTCAGTGTTGTTTTGATGTGGAAACATGAATTTACAAGGAAAATCTCAGTAGGGACCATATGCTAGGTCAATCACATCTATTGTAGGCTGTGCTGGATAAAACTTTTCTAAAACTGAGAATAACTGGGGTGGACCAGATTATGAAATGACTTCCTTCCTGGTTGCTAAGATGTAACATGCATAGGGCTTGTTCAGGCTATTCAGCTATGGAAACCAGACAAATAATGAAAATATGTTGTTGTGTTTTTGCTATTTATTGCCGCGCACGGCAATATTCAAGCTATATGACGGCGGTCTGTAAAAATATACTGGTACTTCTATGTTAGACAAGCAGGTTTTGGTTTGGTTTGTTTGTTGTTTAACGCCGCACTCAGCAATATTCCAGCTATATGACAGTGGTCTATAAATAATCGAGTCTGGACGAGTCAATCCAGTGATTGATATCATGAGCATCGATCCACGTAATCGGGATACGATGACGCGCATCAACCAAGTCAGCGAGCCTGACCACCCGATCCTGTTAGTCGCCTTTTACGAGAAGCATAGTCGCCTATTATGGCAAGCATGGGTTGCTGAAGACCTATTCTACCCCGGATGGACAAGCAGGACTACATTCCATGATGGATTGCTCATTTCAGTGGAGATTGTGACATACCTTGGTTATCACTGCTATGTTAAATCATTGACTGCTGGATCAAAATTCATATAAAGTTCACAAACAAGGGTTTTTCGAAATGACTCGAATCCAAAAGATCGGACAATCATTTGACTCCACTAACATGGCAAACATATATCATGTTTACAGAATGTAAAAAGTCTTGGTCAGTAAGTGGGAATAGAAAGTAAAATAGAAAAAGTACTTTCAGAACATAATTATTATTTAGTTTTTCAAAACCTGGAGCTGAATATAATGCAGTGAGTGTTTGTCCTATCATGAAACCTGATGTAACCTATGGTTTTGCCGTTAAAAGCAGTAATTGGTACAATATATGTGTGGTGAACACATTCATTGCATTGATGGAAAAATACAAGCAATTTTCAGTATATTTTTATCATTTTCAGTCCGTCACGTTTTGTTTCTGGAGCAGAACTAAAAAAACGCAAGAGATATCTTAACCAAACATGGCACATAGATAGGTCTAGTGGAGAAATGGTGATTTTTGAAAAAATTATTTCGAGACTCAGACTGAAAATGGTGGTAGTGCTTGTTCGCGGAGCAGATCTTGAAAACCATACAATATTTCTTGCCTTGCACACAACCAGACATGTCATATTGACAGGAAAATGAGTATTTCATGCTTGTTCTAATTTGTATGTAGGACTGCACTCACCAGCTGAACATAGGCCACCTTACTGTCCTCCTCCCGGGCCACGACGGTGCCCTTGGCCGGGTGCTTGATGTCCTCTCCTGTACAAGAAAACCAAACACTTGACAGACTGGCGACATGTTAGTCTGATAAACATCAGATACCTGACTGTAGACTGGCGACATGTTGGTCTGATAAACATCAGATACCTGACTGTAGACTGGCGACATGTTGGTCTGATAAACATCAGATACCTGACTGTAGACTGGCGACATGTTGGTCTGATAAACATCAGATACCTGACTGTAGACTGGCGACATGTTGGTCTGATAAACATCAGATACCTGACTGTAGACTGGCGACATGTTGGTCTGATAAACATCAGATACCTGACTGTAGACTGGCGACATGTTGGTCTGATAAACATCAGATACCTGACTGTAGACTGGCGACATGTTGGTCTGATAAACATCAGATACCTGACTGTAGACTGGCGACATGTTGGTCTGATAAACATCAGATACCTGACTGTAGACTGGCGACATGTTAGTCCGATACATGTCAGATACCTGACTGTAGACTGGCGACATGTTGGTCTGATAAACATCAGATACCTGACTGTAGACTGGCGACATGTTGGTCTGATAAACATCAGATACCTGACTGTAGACTGGCGACATGTTGGTCTGATAAACATCAGATACCTGACTGTAGACTGGCGACATGTTGGTCTGATAAACATCAGATACCTGACTGTAGACTGGCGACATGTTGGTCTGATAAACATCAGATACCTGACTGTAGACTGGCGACATGTTGGTCTGATAAACATCAGATACCTGACTGTAGACTGGCGACATATTAGTCTGATACATGTCAGATATCTGACTGTAGACTGGCGACATGTTAGTCCGATACATGTCAGATATCTGACTGTAGACTGGTGACATGTTAGTCCGATACATGTCAGATATCTGACTGTAGACTGGCGACATGTTAGTGTGATAAACATCAGATACCTGACTACAGACTGGCGACATGTTAGTCTGATAAACATCAGATACCTGACTACAGACTGGCGACATGTTAGTCTGATAAACATCAGATACCTGACTACAGACTGGCGACATGTTAGTCTGATAAACATCAGATACCTGACTACAGACTGGCGACATGTTAGTCTGATAAACATCAGATACCTGACTACAGACTGGCGACATGTTAGTCTGATAAACATCAGATACCTGACTACAGACTGGTGACATGTTAGTGTGATAAACATCAGATACCTGACTACAGACTGGCGACATGTTGGTCTGATACATGTCAGATACCTGACTACAGACTGGCGACATGTTAGTGTGATAAACATCAGATACCTGACTACAGACTGGCGACATGTTAGTCTGATAAACATCAGATACCTGACTACAGACTGGCGACATGTTAGTCTGATAAACATCAGATACCTGACTACAGACTGGTGACATGTTAGTGTGATAAACATCAGATACCTGACTACAGACTGGTGACATGTTGGTCTGATAAACATCAGATACCTGACTACAGACTGGCGACATGTTGGTCTGATACATGTCAGATACCTGACTACAGACTGGCGACATGTTAGTCTGATAAACATCAGATACCTGACTACAGACTGGCGACATGTTGGTCTGATAAACATCAGATACCTGACTACAGACTGGTGACATGTTGGTCTGATAAACATCAGATACCTGACTACAGACTGGCGACATGTTGGTCTGATACATGTCAGATACCTGACTACAGACTGGCGACATGTTAGTCTGATAAACATCAGATACCTCACTACAGACTGGCGACATGTTGGTCTGATACATGTCAGATACCTGACTACAGACTGGCGACATGTTAGTCTGATAAACATCAGATACCTGACTACAGACTGGCGACATATTAGAGTGATAAACATCAGATACCTGACTACAGACTGGCGACATGTTAGTGTGATAAACATCAGATACCTGACTACAGACTGGCGACATATTAGTCTGATAAACATCAGATACCTGACTACAGACTGGCGACATGTTAGTGTGATAAACATCAGATACCTGACTACAGACTGGCGACATATTAGTCTGATAAACATCAGATACCTGACTACAGACTGGCGACATGTTAGTGTGATAAACATCAGATACCTGACTACAGACTGGCGACATATTAGTCTGATACATGTCAGATACCTGACTGTAGACTGGCGACATGATAGTCCGATACATGTCAGATACCTGACTACAGACTGGCGACATATTAGTCCGATACATGTCAGATACCTGACTGTAGACTGGCGACATGTTAGTCTGATACATGTCAGATACCTGACTGTAGACTGGCGACATATTAGTCCGATACATGTCAGATACCTGACTGTAGACTGGCGACATGTTAGTCCGATACATGTCAGATACCTGACTGTAGACTGGCGACATGTTAGTCCGATACATGTCAGATACCTGACTGTAGACTGGCGACATGTTAGTCCGATACATGTCAGATACCTGACTGTAGACTGGCGACATGTTAGTCCGATACATGTCAGATACCTGACTGTAGACTGGCGACATGTTAGTCCGATACATGTCAGATATCTGACTGTGAGGCACACCCAGCACCATCACACTCTCACACCTTCTGGGGTAGAATAGATCTGTGTGTCCAAGGGAAGACTGCTGAGGATCCGGCGGTCGTAATGTTTAACCTGGATGAGTGTATGTCATCATGGCTTGAATATTGCTACTGGATGTTGAAGATAGTTTTTCATTTTGGGGATAACAGTCACAAATTGTAAAAAAAAATAGTAACAAAGATAACTACTTTCATAGCTGTTTTTGGCATGAACAATTTCTTTTAAACATCTGTTTTGTTTGTTTGTTTGTTTGTTTGTTTGTTTGTTTGTTTGTTTGTTGTTTAATGCTGCACTCAGCAATATTCCAGCTATATGCATGGCTATATGACGGCAGTCTGTAAATAATCGAGTTTGGACCAGACAATCCAGCGAGCCTGATCACCCGATCCTGTTAGTCGCCTCTTCAAAATGGCTATCAAGTGGGGCTGGGACGGGAAACTCAGGTATTCGGGTCGGGTGGTTCCTGAGTAAGACCCGGGTACCCACAGGACTACCTGGACCTTTGGTTAGTCACATGATTATATTGTTTAATGACAAAAATTAAATGTTCACATTTCTTTCCGACTATGCACACATTCCTTCTGACTTTATATGTTTGCATAATGATAAAACTTCAGTCAACTTCAGTGTATGCATGACCAGATCAGTTTATATGTGTATCTAAATACATTTTGACAGGAGTATGGTCAAACATTTCCCTATCAGACATTTTGTACCTATCCAAGAGACCTACAGTTGGTACCCGGTATGGTCGGGTAATAGGGGGGTGGGGTACCCAGGTAGGGTCGGGTAATAGGGGGGTAGGGTACCCAGGTAGTAAATTTGGACTCATCCCAGCCCTACTATCAAGGCTTAAAATACATGCTATGATCAATATGAAAATTTTCTAAAATTCACAATTTAATCTACAGGTAACCTAGCTCTAAATTGAAAACAGAGAACGTATATGAAACTTCTCATTATTGCATGACAGTAACGAGTGAGCGCCAACCCAATCTACCTGATCCAGGTGACAAACTCATTTTCTCCTAAAAACCATTAACACCTGTACCCTTGTCTGTCCTGACCAGTGGTTTGTTGTGTACACAGAGATTGATCAATCCATACAAGCCTTACACAAGTTATACATCATAATCATTCATTTTTACATTGTCACTAATCATCAATATCCTAAGTTTCTTAATAACATAGTATATCATGATTTTCATAAATATTAATTATCTTCAATATCATATGATGTAAAATGCATACTTGACAAAATCATAATTTTCTATTTTTAAAACCATGTATGACTCAGCATTATTTCTAAAAATCTATTTATCCCCTAACAAATAACATCTAGTGATTTGTCTTGTTCACAATCCAAAACATATAGACTAAAATCAGAAGTTTGCACAAGCCATTCTCTGTAAGCAGTGTTTGTTGTCCTGTATCTATTGTTGTGAACCACCATCAACGCCACGCACTGAGGCGCTCCTCATCTGTGACAACACAACCAGTGATTGCACTTTCTCGAGCGCCCGAGATCAATATGTGGGCGCCCGGTGAACCAGTCCATCCCTTGCCTACTTAGGTCCCAGCTCGTCATTTCCATGTCGTGAATTATACAACGTATTGACTCGACTGAACTCGCTGCCATCCTTACATAACCAGCCATTGATTGGTGGATGGGTACACTGATGCTGTGGGAGGCAGAGTGGTGGGCAGAGTGGTCTTGATGGCATCTGGGGACGCCATATTAAAGGGTATACAGATATGATGATTCCACAAATGTGGAATGGAAACTCAAATTTGAAAATCTGGTTTTTTTCCATGAGTCCATACACAGACCTCAGAAATTATATATATATACTGACGGAGGTCAGTAAATAACCGAGAGTCTGGACCAGACAATCCAGTGACTGACATCATGAGCATCAGTCCACACAATTGGGATACAATGATATGCCTCAACCAAGTCAGCGAGCCTGACCACCCGATCCCGTTAGTTGCCTCTTATGACAAGCATAGTCGCCTCTTACCACAAGCATAGTCGCCTGTTATGGCAAGCGTAGGTTGCTGAAGACCTATTCTACTCTGTATCTTCAAGGGTCTTATTCAGAAATGAGTGAATGTTGATTAAAGACACTTTTAGCAATATATAATATTCAATATTCTATCAAGGCGGCATGTCAATAATCGAGTCTAGACCAGGCAAACCAAAGACTGAAAACACGAGCAAGTATCCACATCATGGAGGTACGATGCACACAATCAGCCAGGAGCCTGATGGATGTCTTCACCTGATCACCTCCTTAACCCAGCCATGACGTGCTGGGCACCTGTCTCAACCAGGGTACATTGGGGCACATCATGGAGGTACGATGCACACAATCAGTCAGGAGCCTGATGGATGTCTTGACCTGATCACCTCCTTAACCCAGCCATGACGTGCTGGGCACCTGTCTCAACCAGGGTACATTGGGGCACATCATGGAGGTACGATGCACACAATCAGTCAGGAGCCTGATGGATGTCTTCACCTGATCACCTCCTAAACCCAGCCATGACGTGCTGGGCACCTGTCTCAACCAGGGTACATTGGGGCACATCATGGAGGTACGATGCACACAATCAGTCAGGAGCCTGATGGATGTCTTCACCTGATCACCTCCTAAGCCCAGCCATGACGTGCTGGGCACCTGTCTCAACCAGGGTACATTGGGGCACATCATGGAGGTACGATGCACACAATCAGTCAGGAGCCTGATGGATGTCTTCACCTGATCACCTCCTAAACCCAGCCATGACGTGCTGGGCACCTGTCTCAACCAGGGTACATTGGGGCACATCATGGAGGTACGATGCACACAATCAGTCAGGAGCCTGATGGATGTCTTGACCTGATCACCTCCTAAACCCAGCCATGACGTGCTGGGCACCTGTCTCAACCAGGGTACATTGGGGCACATCATGGAGGTACGATGCACACAATCAGTCAGGAGCCTGATGGATGTCTTGACCTGATCACCTCCTAAACCCAGCCATGACGTGCTGGGCACCTGTCTCAACCAGGGTACATTGGGGCACATCATGGAGGTACGATGCACACAATCAGTCAGGAGCCTGATGGATGTCTTCACCTGATCACCTCCTAAACCCAGCCATGACGTGCTGGGCACCTGTCTCAACCAGGGTACATTGGGGCACATCATGGAGGTACGATGCACACAATCAGTCAGGAGCCTGATGGATGTCTTCACCTGATCACCTCCTAAACCCAGCCATGACGTGCTGGGCACCTGTCTCCACCAGGGTACATTGGGGCACATCATGGAGGTACGATGCACACAATCAGTCAGGAGCCTGATGGATGTCTTGACCTGATCACCTCCTAAACCCAGCCATGACGTGCTGGGCACCTGTCTCAACCAGGGTACATTGGGGCACATCATGGAGGTACGATGCACACAATCAGTCAGGAGCCTGATGGATGTCTTCACCTGATCACCTCCTAAGCCCAGCCATGACGTGCTGGGCACCTGTCTCAACCAGGGTACATTGGGGCACATCATGGAGGTACGATGCACACAATCAGTCAGGAGCCTGATGGATGTCTTCACCTGATCACCTCCTGAAACCCAGCCATGACGTGCTGGGCACCTGTCTCAACCAGGGTACATTTGGGCACATCATGGAGGTACGATGCACACAATCAGTCAGGAGCCTGATGGATGTCTTCACCTGATCACCTCCTAAGCCCAGCCATGACGTGCTGGGCACCTGTCTCAACCAGGGTACATTGGGGCACATCATGGAGGTACGATGCACACAATCAGTCAGGAGCCTGATGGATGTCTTCACCTGATCACCTCAAACCCAGCCATGACGTGCTGGGCACCTGTCTCAACCAGGGTACATTGGGGCACATCATGGAGGTACGATGCACACAATCAGTCAGGAGCCTGATGGATGTCTTCACCTGATCACCTCCTAAGCCCAGCCATGACGTGCTGGGCACCTGTCTCAACCAGGGTACATTGGGGCACATCATGGAGGTACGATGCACACAATCAGTCAGGAGCCTGATGGATGTCTTGACCTGATCACCTCCTTAACCCAGCCATGACGTGCTGGGTACCTGTCTCAACCAGGGTACATTGGGGCACATCATGGAGGTACGATGCACACAATCAGTCAGGAGCCTGATGGATGTCTTCACCTGATCACCTCCTAAACCCAGCCATGACGTGCTGGGTACCTGTCTCAACCAGGGTACATTGGGGCACATCATGGAGGTACGATGCACACAATCAGTCAGGAGCCTGATGGATGTCTTGACCTGATCACCTCCTTAACCCAGCCATGACGTGCTGGGTACCTGTCTCAACCAGGGTACATTGGGGCACATCATGGAGGTACGATGCACACAATCAGTCAGGAGCCTGATGGATGTCTTCACCTGATCACCTCCTTAACCCAGCCATGACGTGCTGGGTACCTGTCTCAACCAGGGTACATTGGGGCACATCATGGAGGTACGATGCACACAATCAGTCAGGAGCCTGATGGATGTCTTGACCTGATCACCTCCTTAACCCAGCCATGACGTGCTGGGCACCTGTCTCAACCAGGGTACATTGGGGCACATCATGGAGGTACGATGCACACAATCAGTCAGGAGCCTGATGGATGTCTTCACCTGATCACCTCCTAAACCCAGCCATGACGTGCTGGGCACCTGTCTCAACCAGGGTACATTGGGGCACATCATGGAGGTACGATGCACACAATCAGTCAGGAGCCTGATGGATGTCTTGACCTGATCACCTCCTAAACCCAGCCATGACGTGCTGGGCACCTGTCTCAACCAGGGTACATTGGGGCACATCATGGAGGTACGATGCACACAATCAGTCAGGAGCCTGATGGATGTCTTGACCTGATCACCTCCTAAGCCCAGCCATGACGTGCTGGGTACCTGTCTCAACCAGGGTACATTGGGGCACATCATGGAGGTACGATGCACACAATCATCCAGGAGCCCGATGGATGTCTTCACCTGATCACCTCCTTAACCCAGCCATGACGTGCTGGGCATCTGTCTCAACCCGGGTACATTGGGGCACATCATGGAGGTACGATGCACACAATCAGTCAGGAGCCTGATGGATGTCTTCACCTGATCACCTCCTTAACCCAGCCATGACGTGCTGGGCACCTGTCTCAACCAGGGTACATTGGGGCACATCATGGAGGTACGTTGCACACAATCAGTCAGGAGCCTGATGGATGTCTTCACCTGATCACCTCCTAAGCCCAGCCATGACGTGCTGGGCACCTGTCTCAACCAGGGTACATTGGGGCACATCATGG
Organism: Haliotis rufescens; assembly: GCF_023055435.1. Classification (NCBI taxonomy): domain Eukaryota; kingdom Metazoa; phylum Mollusca; class Gastropoda; order Lepetellida; family Haliotidae; genus Haliotis; species Haliotis rufescens. The sequence goes on from NW_025964223.1 coordinate 7,533,451, forward strand.
AGGTACGATGCACACAATCAGTCAGGAGCCTGATGGATGTCTTCACCTGATCACCTCCTAAGCCCAGCCATGACGTGCTGGGCACCTGTCTCAACCAGGGTACATTGGGGCACATCATGGAGGTACGATGCACACAATCAGTCAGGAGCCTGATGGATGTCTTCACCTGATCACCTCCTAAGCCCAGCCATGACGTGCTGGGCACCTGTCTCAACCAGGGTACATTGGGGCACATCATGGAGGTACGATGCACACAATCAGTCAGGAGCCTGATGGATGTCTTCACCTGATCACCTCCTAAGCCCAGCCATGACGTGCTGGGCACCTGTCTCAACCAGGGTACATTGGGGCACATCATGGAGGTACGATGCACACAATCAGTCAGGAGCCTGATGGATGTCTTCACCTGATCACCTCCTTAACCCAGCCATGACGTGCTGGGTACCTGTCTCAACCAGGGTACATTGGGGCACATCATGGAGGTACGATGCACACAATCAGTCAGGAGCCTGATGGATGTCTTGACCTGATCACCTCCTAAGCCCAGCCATGACGTGCTGGGCACCTGTCTCAACCAGAGTACATTGGGGCACATCATGGAGGTACGATGCACACAATCAGTCAGGAGCCTGATGGATGTCTTCACCTGATCACCTCCTTAACCCAGCCATGACGTGCTGGGTACCTGTCTCAACCAGGGTACATTTGGGCACATCATGGAGGTACGATGCACACAATCAGTCAGGAGCCTGATGGATGTCTTCACCTGATCACCTCCTAAACCCAGCCACGACGTGCTGGGCACCTGTCTCAACCAGGGTACATTGGGGCACATCATGGAGGTACGATGCACACAATCAGTCAGGAGCCTGATGGATGTCTTCACCTGATCACCTCCTAAACCCAGCCATGACGTGCTGGGCACCTGTCTCAACCAGGGTACATTGGGGCACTTCATGGAGGTACGATGCACACAATCAGTCAGGAGCCTGATGGATGTCTTCACCTGATCACCTCCTAAACCCAGCCATGACGTGCTGGGCACCTGTCTCAACCAGGGTACATTGGGGCACATCATGGAGGTACGATGCACACAATCAGTCAGGAGCCTGATGGATGTCTTCACCTGATCACCTCCTAAACCCAGCCATGACGTGCTGGGCACCTGTCTCAACCAGGGTACAATGGGGCACATCATGGAGGTACGATGCACACAATCAGTCAGGAGCCTGATGGATGTCTTCACCTGATCACCTCAAACCCAGCCATGACGTGCTGGGCACCTGTCTCAACCAGGGTACATTGGGGCACATCATGGAGGTACGATGCACACAATCAGTCAGGAGCCTGATGGATGTCTTGACCTGATCACCTCCTAAACCCAGCCATGACGTGCTGGGCACCTGTCTCAACCAGGGTACATTGGGGCACATCATGGAGGTACGATGCACACAATCAGTCAGGAGCCTGATGGATGTCTTCACCTGATCACCTCCTTAACCCAGCCATGACGTGCTGGGCACCTGTCTCAACCAGGGTACATTGGGGCACATCATGGAGGTACGATGCACACAATCAGTCAGGAGCCTGATGGATGTCTTCACCTGATCACCTCCTAAACCCAGCCATGACGTGCTGGGCACCTGTCTCAACCAGGGTACATTGGGGCACATCATGGAGGTACGATGCACACAATCAGTCAGGAGCCTGATGGATGTCTTCACCTGATCACCTCCTAAACCCAGCCATGACGTGCTGGGCACCTGTCTCAACCAGGGTACATTGGGGCACATCATGGAGGTACGATGCACACAATCAGTCAGGAGCCTGATGGATGTCTTGACCTGATCACCTCCTAAACCCAGCCATGACGTGCTGGGCACCTGTCTCAACCAGGGTACATTGGGGCACATCATGGAGGTACGATGCACACAATCAGTCAGGAGCCTGATGGATGTCTTGACCTGATCACCTCCTAAGCCCAGCCACGACGTGCTGGGCACCTGTCTCAACCAGGGTACATTGGGGCACATCATGGAGGTACGATGCACACAATCAGTCAGGAGCCTGATGGATGTCTTCACCTGATCACCTCCTAAACCCAGCCACGACGTGCTGGGCACCTGTCTCAACCAGGGTACATTGGGGCACATCATGGAGGTACGATGCACACAATCAGTCAGGAGCCTGATGGATGTCTTCACCTGATCACCTCCTTAACCCAGCCATGACGTGCTGGGCACCTGTCTCAACCAGGGTACATTGGGGCACATCATGGAGGTACGATGCACACAATCAGTCAGGAGCCTGATGGATGTCTTCACCTGATCGCCTCAAACCCAGCCATGACGTGCTGGGCACCTCAACCAGGGTACATTGGGGCACACAGAAAATGATTTGTTAGTCATTGGGACAACTTCACTTGAATTAACAAATTTCTCTTATTTCATCTGTATTTTATTTAATATTTTTGTTATTTCTGCATACAACACTATTTTTAACAAAATAAATCCCCTCAAACATTTTGAAAAACAATGTTTTACAATTTTATTTAAAAACTAAGGGTGAAATTGAGTGAATCATGTATTACGCTATAACAGTATTCTCGCCATGTCACAGCAGCAATATTCCAGCCACATCACAGCAGAAATATTCTCGCCATATAACAGCAGCAATATTTTAGCCAAATCACAGCAGAAATATTCTCGCCATATAACAGCAGCAATATTCCAGCCACACCTCAACAGCAATATTCTCCCCATATAACAGCAGCAATATTCTCCCCATATAACAGCAATATTCCAGCCATACCTCAACAGCAATATTCTCCCCATATAACAGCAGCAATATTCTTGCAAAAAAACAGCAGCAATATACCAGCCATACCTCAACAGCAATATTCAAGCCAAATAACAGCAGCAATATTCTCCCCATATAACAGCAGCAATATTCCAGCCATACCTCAACAGCAATATTCTCCCCATATAACAGCAGCAATATTTTTGCCATATAACAGCAGCAATATTCCAGCGATACCTCAACAGCAATATTCCAGCCATATCTATAACAAATCTGTGGTGACTAAAATTCGCGGAAATTTGCAGATCCGCGGAAGATTCTCATCCCTGCATATAACAGCAGCAATATCTTGCCATATCACAGTTGCAATATTCTCCCCATATAACAGCAGCAATATTCCAGCCATACCTCAACAGCAATATTCCAGCAATATCTATAACAAATCTATGGTGACTAAAATTCGCGGAAATTCGCAGATCCGCGGAAGATTCTCATCCCTGCATATAACAGCAGCAATATCTTGCCATATCACAGTTGCAATATTCTCCCCATATAACAGCAGCAATATTCCAGCCATACCTCAACAGCAATATTCTCCCCATATAACAGCAGCAATTTTCCAGCCATACCTCAACAGCAATATTCTCCCTTTATAACAGCAGCAATATTCCAGCCATACCTCAACAGCAATATTCTCCCCATATAACAGCAGCAATTTTCCAGCCATACCTCAACAGCAATATTCCCGCCTTATCTTTAACAAATCTGTGGTGACTAAAATTAGCGGAAATTCACGGATCCGCGGAAGATTCTCATCCCTGCATATAACAACAGCAATATCTTGCCATATCACAGTAGCAATATCCTCGCCATATAACATCAGCAATATTCCAGCCATAGAACAGCAATCGCTTTGTTGCCGTCCCGAATGAAAATGTGGCAGGGTTTTACCATACATACTTTATGGGAATTGTCTCTTGTTTGGAATTTGTGTTGCTATTTCTTTCGAAAGCTCGTACATATTCCATAGTTTGGTTGTAGTAGTATATCATTTTGCATTAGGCCCATCTGTTTTTACGTCAGAATAAGTGGGTTTGCTTACAAACAAGAGAAAAGTCTGGTCATGTGATAAGACTACACCTGCAGTGTGGTCACTGGAGCAGAAACTTCCCTCGTGGAATAAGCTTGTGGGTTTAGAAACAATGCTTCAGAACAGTTAACAGTTTTCCCTTTCAATGCTGAGTGCAGGGCATTTTGCTATGAAGCGGGTGGGGATTGAACCACCAACCATCTGCTCTCCATGCACATGTTCTATTGACCCGTGAAGATCCGGGGTAGAACAGGTCTTCAGCAACCCATGCTTGCCGTAAAAGGCGACAATGCTTGTCGTAAAAGGCAACTAACAGGATTGGGTGGTCAGGCTCGCTGACTTGGTTGGTGCATGTCATCGATCCCAATTGCGTGGATTGATGCTCATGATATTAATCACTGGATTGTCTGGTCCAGACTCGATTATAAACAGACCGCCGTTATATAGCTGGAATATTGCTGAGTGCGGCGTTAAACAACAAACCACATATTCTATCCACTTGTCCACATAGGCCGTCCAACAAGAATCGGTGTGACGTCAATCCCAGCATGCTTCACTTCAGTTGTTGTGATGTTGAAGAGTTATCTTTCTTTAGTTATTGCAGCCATATCTCATCAACACAAACAACATAAAGAACAGGGAGAACAAGAATGGATCCCTCAACCGATCAGGGATCTGAATAGTGGTGGGACAATACACCCATGCATCGGTGGATCGCGATATTTTACTTCCCAATGCAAGAATCGATCATAGTCCCACACCACATAAGTAAAAAATATCGATTCATACCTGATAGCTGGAATATTGCTGAGTGCGGTGTTAAACAACAAACAAACAATAATAGCCGTTACACCAAACACTAATTAGTAGTAAGAAATAGTAGTGAAAAAGTAAATATTTTCATCCACTGAGCCATACTTGACTGTAAATCGTCAGTGTGCCAGGTATTTGACTATCCTGTCTGTGAAAAATATGTATTGGATCGCAGTTGGTGTAAGGTCCCAGCCCTAGATCAGAACCAGGTCTCCAGTGTGGCAAATGGACACTTCAACCACTAGACTACCTAAGTATCAATCAAAAGCCCAGCTGCAAGCTTGATCAGACAAACCACAGCAAATTTATCAAAATGAAACGTGGCATGCATAATACTTTTCATCTCGACTTCGCGTCTCTGCCTCCATTGACAGTACTTATTATTAACAGTGCTCAGCTTTGTTTAAAAAAACATGTACCAAGGCAACCTGTTCTTGAAAAATTAAAAAAACTCAACCTAATATTTATGTCAACATGCACCTGGTGGAAGTTGAATCAAGTTCCTTAAGTCGAGCCTGATTACGTGAGTGTGACTCACCTTGTTTGACTGCTGTTCTGACACACAGCACAGGGACGCTGTAGATCTTCTCCAGGTACTGCTTGATGTCCAGGATACTCATCCTGAAGAGGCAAAGTAAGACTGGTTAACACAACAGTTTTGTTATCAGAATACCGTATTCGTTGAATAAGCGCCCCGCTCTAATAAGCGCCCTCGGCGATATTTGCTAATATATTGGCAAGTAAACAATCCCAATTAGCACCCCTTCCGATTGATCAATGTACGCAAGACTTATTTATTCGTCTATAATATGCACTCGTGTGTTATATGCACCCTTAATTATGGGCAATTAAATTCTGGAAAAATACATCTGTCATATTTAAACAGTCAGGCCGTCAGCATAAACCACAAAATTTATCTTTCAACTCTGTTTTTCCACCAAAATAATATTCTAATAAGAGCCCCCTATTTCTAATTTTGAGAGCGCCCTGGGCGCTTATTACGTCAAATACGGTACCTCTAATGTTATGTGAGGAAACAGTTGGGTAAGTACGGCTGGCTAGAAAGATTGACAATCAGAATTATCGTCGATGGGAAGAAATATGAACAATTATCAATATGTAATTGTTGTCATCGATAATAACTTACATAAACTATAGCGATGAAATAAAGTTTAGATTTACCGAAACAGACTTGTTATTGTCAATTGTCAAAGATGGAAACTGTTCTTGTTATATCTCAAATGTCCACAAAGAAATTTATGTATAAATGTGTCACTGAACACCAGTAGCGGGATATCTGTTGATTTCTTATGAGACTTTCTTGCATATTTGCTTAAAGTTACTTCTCTACAATTGATATATAGTTAGCGATTATCGATCTCTATAGCACATCTCCCTGAAACAGCATAGCTTGCTGTAGACCTATTCTAACTTGTTATCACACATGTTGTTCTATCAGCATTATCTCACCCTTATTGTATAATGCAGTAAAGTGATCATTCCTTCACTGGCTCTGTAATTTGCCACAGCTGGTCGGCTGTTCTTGGAATCCATGCATACTTGACACCTTGCCTGTTTGACAGCCTCAGTATACACTAGTGACTAGTGTTGGGAACCAACCTCTGAAGTGGATCATGCGTTCAGGTTGTGTTACCTTAGTAGTTGGTTGGTTTGTTGTTTTACGCTGCACTCAGCAATATTCCAGCTATATGACAGCGGTCTGTAATTAATCGAGTCTGGACCAGATAATCCAGTGATTGAGATCATGAGCATCGATCCACGCAATTGGGATCGATGGCATGCATCAACCAAGTCAGCGAGCCTGACCATCTGATCCCGTTAGTCGCCTCTTACGACAAGCATTGTCGCCTTTTAAGGCAAGCATGGGTTGCTGATGACCTATTCTACCCCGGAGTGAGTGAGTGAGTGAGTGAGTGAGTGAGTATGGTTTTATGCCGCTTTTAGCAATATTCCAGCAATATCATGGCAGGGGACACCAGAAATGGGCTTCACACATTGTACCCGTGTCGGGAATCGAACCCGGGTTTATGGCGTGACGAGCGAACGCTTTAACCACTATCTCCATGAGTTTATCAGTTTGCAAGTGGGGACAGAAGTTACATTTATCTGTTTACAACTTACCCAAACCACATATTTTCTGTCTTTCAGTTTTTAAACCCTGCCAATCCAATACTCCCATGGTTGCAAAATGAATTTTTCAAGGAATATACAGCGCTCCAGATAATTTTTTGAGCAATTGAGTTTTTACTTGATGGTTTCTATTTTAATTGGGTTATTACATTTTTCATTGGGTAACCAATATTTTTTCACTCATCTATTCATCACTCTATTGGGGTTTTCCCAAAATGAGTAAACATTTTGAGATATTTAATAAAATGAAATAATGTTTTAGATGTATATAACGGTTCTAAATATAGGCTTGACTCGGAAAGTAAATTAGCTCGTAATTGTGTTTTGGAAATTATCTCTGCATGCATGCTCATGTTGTATGCATGCTGAAAAAGCTCTGTTGGGTATTTACGCGGGCTGTTTTAAACATTTGAGCTTTTCATTGAATGCATGCATTTCTGTACGCGAGTTATTTGAAAGTAATTGGGTTTTGAATATTTTGGGGGGATATTTTACGCAAATACGCAGCTTATCTGTAGCTCTGAATATATGCTGATAAAATACATAACTTGTTATTTCATTATCAATTTTCTGTGATGTATAATCAGGTTTTGGTCAACAGTTAAGCTAATAATACAATTGATCCCTAAACAAATATTACCAAAGAAGGCAACACAACAAACAATATTAAAAAAATGGAATGCAAAATGAAATCCCAACATAGTTCCTCTGAACCCAGGACAATAATCCTCCAACGCTGCAACCCGACTACCAGCTCCTATTACACATGATCAGCTTCCTACATCGTTAACGAATGACCTGACCAGGTGTCAATGACGGCCTCACAGTCCCACCTGAGCCGCTAATGAGTGCTGGCTTTGTTACTGTACTCGGGTCATCGTCAGTCTCATGAGTTGTCTTACTCAGTCAACCCAGGTGTATACACTGTCATCTCACCTTTTGAACAGCAAGACAAAAACACAACCCAATGCCTGTGCAGGTCAGGCTATAGGACCTGATCAAACAATGGGGAGAGAGTGAGATGGACTTAGTGCCACTTAACTGGCTAAATCCATAAATCCAAATTACAAAATTGTTGAATAAAATTTTAAACTTTTAAAAGGGCTCTTCCACGTCTGTTAAGTTGATAATTTCATAACTTCAAACATCCACACCTCCCCCCCAACCCCCAGCCCCTTTGAAATTTACCAGTAAAAAATCATTCTTATTCTTTATTCACCCAACATACAAATATTTTCTGTAATCATCAAGAAACTTAAAAAAAATCATGTTTTAATACTTGTATTCATAGTTTTATTTCCACTCAATCTGTTGACCTGGTGATTAAAAGTAAAGGTGCCTTGTTAGCCTATGTGATAGGACAGCCAATCGTGCTGGTGTAGCACGTTTCAGAAGCAATCCATTTTGGTGAAACTCATAATCAAGGCAAAGTTGGGATCAGGCCCTAACCGGCAGATCCTGGCATGTCTAAGGAGCACAACTCTGTACAACAAACCACAAAGCCTAATTCACTGGGTCACTCTTGTAGACAATGAGGTGAGGTAAGGTTTAAAGGGGCTTAATGTCATGTTCAAGATGATTGCACATATATAACGATGTCTGTCTGTGTGTGTGTGTCTGTCTGTGTATCTGCTTGTACTAGTCTGGACTAATGCCTATTTTATAGTTCTAACCCACTGAGATACCATGCCACATTTTAACATGAATATCCCACTCAGATACAGTATACTGACTCTGAGCCGACCAGTCCTTGTTTTAGCCCCATAATGCTGAGCGTCGGGGAGAGTAACAACAAGCACCATCTTTTAGTATGACACGGCCACCTCCCCCCCCCACCCCGATCTTCCGCTCTCCAGGCAGACACTCACTCCACCACTAGACAACAGTGGTGGTCTTGTTGACTGAAGTACAGAAGTAATATATACAGCTTTAGTCACCAAGTAAATCTGATTTCATACATTACGCTAGATTACAGTCTAAAACAAATGGGGATAATGAAATCCATTTAAGTTAACCACTGGCAAATTATTGCAGAAACTGTTTTATCCAATATGACAAAGCTACCAATAAAACATCCAAATCATATTACCTGTTATGATAACATTTGGCATGAACTCACTTACTGCCATGAATCATAGCCAAACAGCCTGAAGGTGCAGCTGAATTACATTCAAGCAGTGTTCCCGTCTACTGGTAATAACCAGTTTAATACCAATAAAATTAGGCCTAGTTCATGTGACTGTCAGTCCCTGTGGACTGGCAAATAAAGTACCTTATAAATCTTTGTTGTTAAACAAAACATCTGCGATATTCATATAAATATATTTTCTGAATCAAGTCTTCTTGTCTGTTACCAAGGGTTCCCCTTGTCTATTTATTTTTAGAGAGAGAGAGAGAGAGAGAGAGAGAGAGAGAGGGAGAGGGAGAGAGAGAGTTGTGACTGATGTGTAGATTTAACAAAGTTAACTTCAGAGATGATGTTATTGCTTCAGCAAAATTAGGGGGGGCTGGTAATTTTTAGAGTTTCCAGTCCACAAGGACTGGCAGTTTGAAAAGCAAGGCTGAATACTGCATTCAAGCCCAATCATCGGTCATATACCGGCAGTCATCCGGAGACACCTGTTATTAGTCATTTCATAAGATGTATGACGTTAATTCTAATACTCCCAGACATGTAACAGAAACAGAGTTAATTGCACAGAGCTCTTTCTCCGTGGTTTCAGTTACTCGAATCACGACACAATGACGTGTGATAATTGGATTTTCGTTAATAATCCGGACCCAACACCAGCTGAACAAAACCTTCAATTCCAACCACACGAGATGAGATCCTGGCATTCATGCAACCCATCTCTACCTTCAAGTGTGGAGAGGTCAGAATAAGGGCAGAGAACTCCCATCACCAATCAATGGTCAGTGTATGTGGCCAAACCCCATTACATAACCCCAAACTGCCCAGTAATGTAATTACACGGTAGTCAGGGGGATTATATCAGCTTGATCAAGTTATCAGTAAGAGAGGGATCGTACGGAATACAATGAAATCATATGTCAGAGGCTTGATAATTTGTGCTAATGTCTCAAACACGGTATTTTCTCGGGTGGTGACCTCAGCTGACTAGCCATGTTGTGACGTTGGCATTAAAGTCGGTTAATATTGCCTACACCTCTAGGTATGGACATTGCAGGTACGGTCGCTGAACGCTACAGACAGGGAAACATCTCGGGGAGTTGGTCTTAGTGGTGTTAGATTCGGAGCCAAATTCAGGATTTTCTTGGACTTGTTTGGATATCTCTGCCATGATGCAACGAAGGAGGCTGACGATGATGAATGAAGATGCGGCACGGGATCGAAGTCAAACTGTGGCCACGTCCCAAAACAAGCATTACACCATGGTCATCAACTACAAGAAGGTACTGCTGTGTGTAGAATCTGTAGCTTTAAACTAACAGCCTTTCTTAATCACGATATAGTATTTTAAACTAAGAGCCTTTCTTAATCACGATATATTATTTTAAACTTACAGCTTTTCTTAATCATGATATATATTCTTTTAAACTAAGAGCGTTTAACCATGACATATTCTTTTAAACTAATAGCCTTTATTAACCATGACACATCCTTTAAACTAATGGCCTTTATTAACCATGACATATTCTTTTAAATTAATAGCCTTTATTAACCATGACATATTCTTTTAAACTAATAGCCTTTATTAACCATGACATATTCTTTTAAACTAAAAGCCTTTATTAACCATGACATATTCTTTTAAAACTAATAGCCTTTATTAACCATGACATATTCTTTTAAACTAATAGCTTTTATTAACCATGACATATTCTTTTAAACTAATAGCCTTTATTTACCATGACATATTCTTTTAAACTAAGAATATTTAGTAAGGATCAGATTATGGATTTATGGATGAACAACTTCTTTATTACAATTAAGACCGATGTTTCGCTGTAGATTCTAACACTGTTATCAAGTCTAACCTACACTGAAACTTCACTCTTAATTGTAATAAAGAAGATGTTCATCCATAAATCCTATCCTGTCTAAATGCCTATCAAAGAAGTTAAGAGTATTTATTAAAATTCCATATTCTTTTAAACTAACAGCCTTTCTTAACTATGACATATTATTAGAGCCTTACCAAACATGACACATTTCTTTCTGACTGAACACTGTTGAAGGTGTGAATTCACCTTATGCTGAATTGGAAAATTTCATTAATTAACCTTTAGCCTGCTGAATTGTTTTCACACTTCTTAGCCCTGCCTGCTGGATTAATTTTAGCATAAGGCGCCGTAAGGAGGGTGGGTGATTTCAAACAGTTGGTGCTTCATTATACAAGGGCCAATTGAAGAAATATTTTGCACATTTATTCCTGATAGAAAAATACACATTGCTATATAAAAAAATCCTGATGTTTTCAATCATACCAAGGTTAAGACCAAAACGAACACAAAATTTGTAAATTTTCTTGAACTTACCTGAATTACGTTATTGAAGGTGGTTTATGTTTCATGTTAGGAACCTTTCTAAATCGTTAAATTTGTGCAAATTGATTTCAATAATCAGATCTCCGATATCTTAATTTTAACTGAGTATAAATTCGATGTTTTTAACTGGTAAATAACAGCGCGGTGGTAAATTATGAACCATTTATGTAATTTATTATCAAAACGTTAAACACAAAAAAAACTAAATTTTCGAGGTCGCCATGTCAGTTGCGGAAATACGAACATTCGAGTTAATCTAACATGTCACGTTATCAAATTTGCAGGAAACAATAAATGACTCATAAATATTCACCAATCCTTATTTCAAGTGTTTTGGTTGAATATTTACAATATACGAAAATACAAATACCATGTCATGATGTTAGCAGAAGTTCGAACATCAAACATGGCGCGCTTCGCCCGACCTCGGCATAACTTATTGCTATTTTAATGTCAACAAAGTTTACACTGTCTTCATGTATATGCCTTGGCGAAAGTTGACGATCTTCTTAATCGAAGATTGTTTCATTTGTCATTTTCCGTTTAATATGACGAAAGAAAAATGAAAATAAAGATCGTAAATTCTGACAGCAATATTTCAGTTTGAGCAAAGGTCACCGGATGTGATGTCACAGACAGGGGTAGTCTGCTGATAATTTTTCGAAACAAAACAATTACAGTCAATTTTAAAATATTTCGCCTGTATTATACAGAATAAACACAAATCACAACATATTATCAGTAATCACCACTAACATGAAATTACAAAGTGATTTTCACAATATAATTGGCGTATTTTTTTAATCCGTTGGAACTTGCATGCTCCCGTGACCCGGAAACGGGAGACGATGAATCAACACGCCACATGCAAGTTTCTCGGTATCTTTTATTTGAACTTTTGTTGATATATAAGGATCACCATTCCATGTTACGTTGAATATAAAGTGATATGATTCATGTATCTGCGATGTACATGCTGATGACTTTGTTTTCACTATAATAATTATGTGTGTGAAGCAATGTCAATAGAAATCGTCGATCGGCAACGATCACACCCAACAACAGGTGCGCGAAAATAGGCGTGACAAAACGTGTTTCAAAATAGCATTCATGCGATGCCGAATATGATAGGATATACGCAGGTGGGTGATGTATATATATATAAAAATACGATATACATATTTTCAGTGTTAGTTTCTAATTAAATGTGGGATATTTAAATATTTTTTCCTTTTATATTACATTTATCGATTCTAGCATGATTTTACAACAATTCACGGATCATCTTAAAATTTATTCCATCAATATAGAGACTTCCATGATTGCGTATTGATGATAGATTTGTTAATGTTTAACTATTTACATCTGTTCACAGCTTCTAAAATATTAAGTTATATTTAGTATCTATTTTTTCCACAATAATTATGTGTATGGATACTAAATATTGATCAACAGGTCAATGCATCAGCACAGTGTAACTGATCAGACTTTAATTATTATCTTTAGTTTAAACATATTTTATTCAACAATTGTTATCTTTCACCTGAACATAAATTATGTGAATAAGTAACTATTTGATGTCAAGACATTAATGTGTATGAAGTTGTTTGTTTCCAAAAAACTAATTCTTAAATATAATTGTAATATGAATACGATACATTAATTTCCTGTAACAGAACATGATATTTTTGATTGTTTAATCACAAGAACCAGGGTGGCACCTAAGCTGGTGAGTTAGCCATATATTTATAAGAGAATGTTATCTTTTGAAAAAGGAAAAGGGCACATATACATACATTGACAATTCTTGCAGTTCTGTTCTGTTGGAGAAATGTACATGGAAATATCCTACCTTATGTATTTTTTCAGGGTTCTCACCAATGAAATAATGTGTAATTAGTGTGGCAGGACTTTATAGGTTTGTTGCAGTATGCTCTTGTGTGCTTGACAGTGACACTCATGCATGTCCCCTGAAGGAACATGAACCATTGTGAAATGTGATCAACAGGTTTTTGTCTTCAGTCAATATAATGTACAAAAATTCAAAATAAATGCAGATCATCACCAGCTTTGGATCTGACATCCTTGGTCATTTGATGGGTTTCTGAATATACAGTCAGTAGAGGTCCTTATGTTCTGCGTGTTTCAGCCTTCTGGGTGGAATGAAAAGAAATGTCCCTGTATACATAATTACCTTTGTCAGAGGTATTTTGTCCTGTCAGCCACACCCCCTGACTTTATGTCACCTTATGTGGTTAATTTTCACATACATGTACTGCTGCAAACCTGTTTTTCCCTTGTATATGCAATCACAGATCAAACTTCATCAGCTGGTGTGTCACAAGTTCCTCAGTTGGTGTGTATAAAAGTACCTTGCCATCATGAAACAAGAAATGCCAAAAACAAAAGCATTTGCAATAACAAAAAACCCACATTTGTCCTTCCTTGAATAATCTTAGGATTAGTGCTTGAAATTGTTAGTGTCATAAATTACTTTTTAAATTTCATAAGGATTTTTCTTTGATGGACCAGCGTCAAACCATCTGACAAGTTAGATAGAATTATAACTTTAAAAGCCCTCATTTCTGAGGTGTCCATATTTTTTTTTGACTTTTAGGACAAAACATGAGCCGTCTACCTGAGCTTGAAATGGAATTTCACTGATTAGATATCTTTTTTTTATCCCATTGTTCTACGAAATCCATGTCAAATGTGTTTTTTTGTACGTAAAATGTCTTGAGAGTTTGCACCCAAACAGGTATGTGTTTCTGTGCCAAGAATATTTTTGTATTACAGTTTTGTAGTTTCAAACTTACACATTGCTTTTTGTATGAAAAAAGTTAATTTATTATCACTTTTCTGTCAAAACAAAAGATCTACAATTACCTTATGGTTCACCAATTTACTGGCCTCTTCTCCAGTGACAAGAATTTATTACTTTCCTATCACAATCAGTCAATTTGAGTTGTGCCAATGTGGACTGACTACACTCAAGGACCACGTACATTTAGGTTAGTCATATTATGAACTTGATGAAATGTTTTACAATAATGTTCAGTTCATTGTTTGCAATAAACATGAAAAAATAAATATGATCAAACAGATTTAGTTTAGTTTTTTAGGGTACAAAATCATCAAGCGCTTTGGGTACAATTTTGTTTAATGTACAAAATCACATAGGCCCTACATTCATCCAGTCGACGTGTGTATCTACTTTCATCCGTTCTGAAGATTGGGGAGGGGGAGTAAATGTTTTAAAAACAATCCTTAATATTCTAAATTGTCCTTCTTTCAATGACAGACCAATAACAATATTCTGTTGTTATTATTATGGCTTATCAATATGTTATATCGCTCTCCGCTGCCGTCGTTTTCAGAAAATAATTTTCAAATCATCGAGCGTGGAAACCTTTACGGTTTCGGATTTAGACTTACAAATTTGATGTTACGCACCGGCGGCAATCACGAATAAATATGAAACAAATAGGAGTGAAGACTGCTATCCAGATGAATAAATAGTAAACAGTTGTAGAAAAAAAGTAAACTATGTATTTTCTTTTGAATTTGAATCTATTTCGGAATTTGTTTTATGATCGCTTACCAACTTTTGCATATTTTGCTTCGATGTGTCATGCGGTACGGTGCTTCCGGTTTCAGAAATGATAGCTAAAATTGCAAGTATTTTCGATTATTTTCCGTAAACTGCATTGTATTGCTATTGTATGATTTACCTAGAATGTATATCAGTTCAGGTTTTGCGTATCATCCAATATTTGTCATTATTTTCAGTGTTTGTTGACTTTGTTCAACTAAACAAATCGCGAGTTAGGCCACGCCCAAACGTATCACTGACATTTGTCGGCTTGTCAATGTGTCCGAAAGTTTATCAAACGAAATCATTTGAAAACTCTATAAAAATGATATTTTTTTACACAGATTTATACATGCGTGTCAATAATTTTAGAAAATTAAGTTAGATGTAACAAAATTATTGTAATAGTCTTACGGGATCACTATGCATGTGGAGTTGTTTGTTTACCGCCGTTGCCATGATCGTACAAGTTTCATCCAATCGATGATGTTACGATTCAGATTGTTTTTGTTTATAATTAATTACTTCGAAAATTGCTAATTTTTAGAAATTAAGAAACTTGAGTGATCTCCCTTCGTCAGCAAACAATAAATTATGATCGAATGTGAAAAATAATAACATTATAAAGAAAATATCGGACTGCATGCCGCTCAACGTGAAGTGCCAAAAGTCGACAATGGCCGTTTCTGGTCGTTGTGTGCCGCGAAGTTTGGCTGAAACATTTTAAACTCGCGATATTTTCTTTTTGAGGTAAATACACTACTGAAAGTTTTGATATTGAGCAAGCTGAGCATTTATGCGTGTCATACGTAATTTAAATGTAATGCAAAGCCTTCTTGGTAAATAGATATGGTGAGGTTTGTTTGTGGGTGTCCTTATGCTATTCGCCTGTCGAACTGGTTCAACAGTAGCAACACGGGTAGTGACAAACTCTGTCGAACTGGTTCGACAGTAGCATTGAGAGCTTTAATATCTCAAGATATTCAGGAATCATGCAGAAGGGTGGATGAGACTGAGATCACACCAGCTATAAATATCTGACATTTTACTGCGACATATTTACTAACTGATGTTTTTCAGTTTATATATTTTTTGGGGAAAATTGAAAACTGATCAGCTGTGTTATCTAAACTGATTATAATGGTTATTTTAAAAAGACTATTGTACAAGCAAGAGTGTGAGAACTTAGATGAACTTGTACATAAAACATTTGCATTATTTTTTTCATAAATGTCTTGTACATTGGTTCATTGGCTAACATGTTAGTTACGATCCTAGCTATATTCCTATTTGAATAGTTTAAACACAGCAGAGTTTGGAATTAATTGTATTAGAGTGACAATGGCTAAAATCAAAATGGCAAGGTTAAAATAAGTTTAACTGGCTGAAGGCACACTTAGAATCATTTATTTTTAAAACATGATACTTTTTGACAATGTGTCTCATACCATGTGTATTAAGCTAGTGATAAATGTACTTTCACACAGGTAAACTGGATTAACATGGAACATGAGCATATGAATACACTTCATGAACAGTACAACTTAACACACCTGGGATTCAGAAATTGAAGATGGTATTATCAATCTCAATGAAAATGAAGGGGGCAAACTTCATAAATTACAAATGCTTACTATCAGCCTTCGGGTTTAATAAAATTCAATGTTTCGAGAATGAATCAAAAGTATTCTCTTTTTCCGCACACTTAATTTCTACAGGAATGGCGCACTTGAAATTAGTTGAAAACAATTACATTTCTATACCAGCATGGTGACATTTGTAAAAAAATATTCTTTAATCTTAGCTATGAGGAGTTAGCATTCCACCATATTCATGACAAGTGTCAAGGTGGTTACTCTGAAGATATTCTTAACTAAGTGAAGCAACTTAAATACATGATTACTTCACACTATTGATATCCAGCTATACCTGTACCCGTCACGTCAACATGACTCACGACATGCCAACTAACTATAGGCCCAGCTCAATACCAAGCTGTCATCAGCTGAAATACTCTCACTCCCAGTATGGGTGTGGCCTGTGTTATCTCACAGTCACTGGCAGCTATCAACAACATCCTATACCAGTCATATTGTACACAAACTATATCAAGCAAATAGACTTGATAAATAAATCTGGAATGGTAGTGACAGAGTGAAACTACCTTATTCCAAGGATCTGTTTCCCTGGTAATTTTCCAGCTTATTTGGTGATTAAATAATCAAATTGTCATTAAGGTGACACTTTTGTATATAGAACTGACAGCCAGCCACACACACATCAACAAGACGAGGCAAGGAAGGCCCTTGCACAAGATGTCGAGTCATCCACGTACCAATGCAGACAATATCAAATAACAAAGAGGACATCAACAGTGCAATGTTGCTTATCTTATGAAGTATCAAGTATGCTTTTATGGAGTCTCAAGCAGAACATATGGGTCAGGTACTCATGGCTTAATAGATGGGTGGTTAAATGTGTGGTTAAATGTATGGAAGGATGGTTGAATTTATGGGTAGATGGATGGTTGGTTGAATGTGTGGGTAGATGGATGGTTGGTTGAATGGGTGGGTAGATGGGTGGGTGGTTGAATCTGTGGGTAGATGGATGGGTGGTTGAATGGGTGGGTAGATGGATGGGTGGTTGAATGTGTGAGTAGATGGGTGGGTGGTTGAATGTGTGGGTAGATGGGTGGGTGGTTGAATGTGTGGGTAGATGGGTGGTTGGTTGAATGTGTGGGTAGATGGATGGGTGGTTGAATGTGTGGGTAGATGGATGGGTGGTTGAATGTGTGGGTAGATGGATGGGTGGTTGAATGTGTGGGTAGATGGATGGGTGGGTGTTGAATGTGTGGGTAGATGGATGGTTGGTTGAATGTGTGGGTAGATGGGTGGGTGGTTGAATTTGTGGGCAGATGGATGGTTGGTTGAATGTGTGGGTAGATGGATGGTTGGTTGAATGTGTGGGTAGATGGATGGTTGGTTGAATGTGTGGGTAGATGGATGGGTGGTTGAATGTGTGGGTAGATGGATGGGTGGTTGAATGGGTGGATAGATGGATGTGTGGATGAATGGGTGGTTGAATGTGTGGGTAGATGGATGGTTGGTTGAATGTGTGGGTGGTTGAATGTGTGGGTAGATGGATGGTTGGTTGAATGTGTGGGTAGATAGGTGGGTGGTTGAATTTGTGGGTAGATGGATCAGGGTGGGTAGATGGGTGAGTGGTTGAATTTGTGGGTAGATGGGTGTTGAATGGGTGGGTGGATGGAAGCGTGTTGAAATGGTGGGTAGATTGATGGATGTGTGGGTAGATGGATGTGTGGATGGATGGGTGGATAGATGGATGATCGGTTATATGTGTGGGTAGATCGATGGATGTGTGGGTAGATGGACGTGTGGTATCTGGTTGAATGGATGGGTAGAAGAATGAACGGGTTAACAGCGTTAGAAATTGGCACTAACCCCTTTGCCAAACTGCCCAATAGATCAGATATCCTAAGGACTAGTAGAAATTTGCGTTTTTTAGGGGTTTTGCCATATGTTATCATTATACAGACTAGTGGACTAAAACTTTTAGTTTCTACTGCTGGTAAATGGACCCAGGACTTCAACAGGGGTTCGAACCCACAATCACAGGTTCCTGGGGTGTCCAAGGAACGCAACTCTGCACAGAAAATTGTGGTGACTGGGCCACACATGCCCTGAATGGTAGGGTGGATGGATTGGTTTCTTTGTTTGTTTGTTTAACACCGCACTCAGAGGTAGTTGAATGGGTGTGTATATAGGTGGATCAGTGGGTAGAGATGAGACTAATAACTAACCAGTAGGTAATTCTATATATAACACATCAGTATAAAGATAAGGTTATACTTCTTGGCATGATGAGTACGTTGTATATTCCTGGTGGCTGTGCCCCTGGTTATTTTGATACAGGAAGCATCATGTGTTTTGGGGATAGGTTTGGGAAAACTGGATCTATAAATAGCACCCAACACAATTTATAGAACTGGGTGGAACAACTGCACAAGTTGGGTTGAGCAGTACAACAGGTGTATTAATACACCTTACACATGGAAAACAAGGGTAGAAGATCATGATCAGGAGCATAACACAATACAACAGTCATGGATGCTGACACCACAAAGGTACTGTTCTCTTCCAATATCTCAGTTACCATGGTTATATCAGGGTTAGAAACTAACAGTTTTTGGCCACTAGTCCATATAAAGATAACATATAGCATTGTATAGCAAAACCCCTAAAATGGGCCAATCTACTAGTCCTTAGGATACCTTTACTATTGGGCAGTTAGGTAAGGACTACAGGACTAGTGCCAATTTCTAACGCGGTTATATGCATTGTCAAAAGATGAAGAATGTCGGCATCCTATTGTCAAACTAAAAGTTACTACAAAACTAATATTGTAACGAAAATATGGTCATGTTCATGACTGACAATTACTGAATTAACCTTTTTTTTAATCTGTATAACACATATACACAAGTAGAGCAAACTACGGTTATAACGAAGTCAAGGGGACCACTAATTTTAGTTTGTAATAACCGTAGTTCGTTATAAGCATATAAACAGCATATATACAACAAATGGCTGGGACTAAAAAATAAGTTTGTTATATTGGTCAGTTCGTTATAAGCGTGTTCGTTATAAACGTAGTTTACTCAATTACTGTATGTCAAATATAAATGGAATAGGCTTAAATTTCAAATTTTTGGAGAATTATTTTTTCTACTATGAACAAATCTGTGATCCAAGATGAATTTTTACGATATGTTTGTACAATCCATAACTATATGACCTCAGAAATCAGCTTGAGTAAGGCCCGTGAAGATCCGGGGTAAAATAGGTCTTCAGCAACCCATGCTTGCCGTAAAAGGCGACTATGCTTGTCGTAAAAGGCGGCTAACGGGATCAGGTGGTCAGGCTCGCTGACTTGGTTGATGTATGTCATCGGTCCGAATTGTGTGAAGCAAAGCTCATTTTGTCAATCACTGGATTGTCTGGTCCAGACTCGATTATTTACAGACCGCCGTCATATAGCTGGAATATAGCTGGAATGCTGAGTGCGGCGTTAAACAACAAACCAAAACCAGCTTGAGTCAAATACCACTTTACACTGTTTTGCCTCAGCCACACATTACATGCTGTCGTAAGTCCAAAACATGCAAATGTTGAAATGAAAAAGTCTACTTCCCATTCACATGTGAACACATCTGACGACTCTCTACATGATTTCTGAACAGTTTGCTGATTGTAAACAATAAACATGGTAAATTATGTGTCAAAAAGATGCTGCAGCACTTGTCTGAATGAAGATACTCAGTCAAACAATCAACATGAAGACATGCCACTCGCCCATCATGGGACAGACTACTCCAGAGAGTTGTATTCAAACAATAGATTATAGCCCAGCTTTTTGATAAATAAAATCAGACAATGGCAACCGATACCATTCAGGACACAAACTTATCATTCTCATTCCAACCTCCAGCCAGCATCAAGTTAAAATGGCTTGGGCATGAAAACTTTCAATTTTTAAAGTTCTTATGTTTAGCATAAAATCTAGCCAAAGCTAATTTGGGCTGTGAAGATTAAAGATTTTGAATACTATTCTTCAACTTCATACAATTACCATGGCACAAGCAAACCCCCAAAATTTGTAATTAATTGGAATCAATTAACTTTTACACTGTTAAATGTTACTCTTCTGTTACTGTTACTACATGCGAGCTCTCTGCTAAAGATTAATACTCGTCTCTATAATCTGTGGTCCATGTGTATTTCAATCTTTTTAAAAAAATAAACATATTTCTTAGCAAACAGTTTGAGTAAATATTTGTGAAACACATTTAGTCATGAAATCCATCTCAAACCAATAAGGGCGGTCAGGTAGCCTAGTGGTTAAAGCGTTCGCTCGTCACGCCGAAGACCCAGGTTCGATTCCCGACATGGGTACAATGTGTGAAGCCCATTTCTGGTGTCCCCCGCCGTGATATTGCTGGAATATTGCTAAAAGTGGTGTAAAACCATACTCACTCACTCACTCACTCATTCAAACCAATAAAATAATGTTTTCTTCAGTGCTGTCAGTTTCAGTTAAACAATTTCTCACACCAAATTCCCATTTCAAGATATGTAACAGGAGTAGTTCCACAGCCTTCCAAACGCCAACCACATGACCAACCCTCCCTCCTCTATAGATGTACAGAAGTATTGACGGATATGTTGACTAAACAAGGTTAAGCTGTAGGTAATGAAATAACCAAATACTTGTGGGCCCATTTCCAGTGTTGTTGCTGGCCCTTAAGCTCCACTGAACAATTCTTCAAGCATGTAACACTCTCTCTAGGCTCATAAGCTTCAGCTTGAGGGACTTAGCATTCATAACAGGCTTAGGTAAATATCAGCACTGGGGTCATTACGACTGGTCATTACGACTGGTCATTACGACTGGTCATTGGTCAGTCATGTGACTTATTCACAGCATTAGAAACTGGCACTAGTCCTGTAGTCCTTGCCAAACTGCCCAATAGTTAAGGTATCCTAAGGACCAGTAGAAATTTGCCCTTTTTAGGGGTCTTGCTATATAAGTAAACTATAAAGTAAACTATAAAGGACCAGTTTACTAAAACTGTAAGTTTCTATCGCTGCATTCACTCACTGCATGGGGAAACATAGATACAGTTGAACCACGTTCTGTCAAACTCGAAGGGACCTGGTAAAAAGTTCGAGACAACCAACAAATTGATTTCCGAAACCAAACATAGTGTTATGACAAATAATTACATGTAATCTAGTCGTTGGATTCATACTTTGTCTCAACATCTGCAACTATGTTGCAACAAATAATCTACATGTATCATGTAATATTGTTTTATATTGAACATATGATGATAAATATTGAAGGAATTCACATGGGCAGAAAGGTGAGTTCGACACGTTCAAGTTTGACACGAGATTTAACTGTATAGAGTGAAATCTGTCTGAACACAACTTGTATGAGAACGAATGTTTAGTCTGGTTTAGACAGTGGTCTTGATTAGTGAAATCATTGCAATAGTTGTTTCCCTTGCTGTTGCAAGCGTGAAGATATTTGTTTCAAATTATACAAAAATCAGTTCTCATTATCAACAATGTTTACACATTCTATGAAGGAAGCATATTTAACCTTAGATAAAACTTATGATCTACTCTTTTGGACACATTTTTTCAAGAACAGAGTATTGTTACACGAGCTGGTACAAATTACAACAATACAATTCTAGCAGGAACAGATCATGTATAACCTGTCAATTCAGGATGGAAATTTGGTCTGGTGTTGACAGAGGTCCAGAGTAGTCCGACCCAATGACCTCGGACCCCCTGAACTGCGAACACTGATAAGGAATAAACAAATGCATGCTAATATTTCTGGACACATGTTAATCGTGTCTTGGTAATAAGATGATCTATAGAAGGGCTGGGACGAGTCCAAATTTCCTATCCGGGTACCCACCTCCCTATTACCCGACCCTACCCGGGTACCTGCTGTAGGTCTCAAGAGATAGGTATAACATGTCCGATTGGGAATAGATTGATGGTACTTCTGTCAAAATAAATTTAGATACACGTATAAACCGATCTGGTCATGCATACACTGAAGTTGACTGATAATTTATCTCTATGCAAACATATAAAGTCAGAAGAAATGTGTGCAAAGTCAGAAAGAAATGTGAACATTTATCACTCATAGTGTAACCATAGAGTTCTAGATAATTTTTGCCATTAAACAATATAATCAGGTGACTAACCACGAGTCTGGGTAGTCCTGTGGGTACCCGGGTCCTACTCAGTACCCACCTGACATGGGTACCCGAGTTACCTGTCCTAGCAGGGGCACAGGTGTCCCAGTCGTCTAAGGCGCCGCGATTCGCCGTGCAGAGTTGCGTCCCTTGGGCATGCCAGAAACCTGTGATTGTGGGTTCTAATCCTGGTTCGCCCTGATTATGTTTCTAGGTTTGTCAGCACCATACCCGTGCTCGTGGGTTTCACCGAAGTGGTAAACGTCTGAGACCTGCATCACTTCGGGTTTTCCTCCCACATTAAGCTGACACGCTGCGATATGACTGGAATACTGTTAAAAGCGGCATTAAACCCAACTCACTCACTCACTACCTGTCCTAGCCCTAATCTGTAGATGTCCAGTGAAAATCCAAATGACTTACTGTGGATGCACTTCAAACTGTGCCAGGTGTGGAGGCGTCTTCCGTTCTGGTTTGATGAGCTTCATCCAGAACTGAGGTAGGAAGACTCTATGCTGAGGATTTCCTTTCCAGTGAATTGGTGTCTGAGGGATGCGTCTCTTCCATAACGGTCTGTAACAATAAGTTAAATCACAACGGTAAAAGCCAGTTACAAAATTAATTGTGACCGGCCATGAGATAAGGGACCTCATGGGTGAAAAATCACATTTTGACTTCTCATTATATATCAAAACTACAGCATCTTCAGAACACAAGAATATAATTCACAAGCTTCAATTCAAATTTATTACTGGTGGTTTGGTTGGTTGGTTGGTTGGTTGTTTAACACCGCACTCAGCAATATTTCAGCTATATGACGGCGGTCTGTAAATAATCGAGTCTGGAACAGACAATCCAGTGATTGATATCAAGAGCATCGAACCATGCAATTAGGATCGATGACATGCATCAACCAAGTCAGCAAGCCTGACCACCCGACCCCGTTAGTCGCCTCTTACGACAAACATAGTCACCTTTTACGGCAAGCAAGCGTTGCTGAAGACCTATTATACCCCGGATCTTCACGGGTCATTTATTACAGAGATACATGACATCACACATGGCAATCTTCACTGAAGTAAGTGGACGTCAAACTTCTTCAAGGTGTCATAGCACAATAAGCCACAATTTTATCCTGGGACCCATAAGGTTCCTTTTCTCCCGGTGGGTCAGACTGCCAATCATTGTTTTTCAAAATTGAGTGGGTTTGGGAGAGAACATCTTATTAAGTTCTCCTATTTTACTTCTTTAGATGGTTACAAATCTATAGAAGCAGACTTGATTCTAATCAATCACTTGACTTCTCGCCACGCCCCGAGACTCGGGTATGAAGAGAAGGGCGAGGCCATGTGCCCTTGGCTTGGGCCCCCTGCAAATCTGACACACTATGATGACCTATATCATGATGCATGGCATGTGCAAACAAAATAAACAGTCAGGGTGGCCTCTTTGGGATGTGGATTTTCAATTCCTACTGCTGGACCCGGTTTTTCGCGTGCGTGGGCAAAGGACTTTTAATATCCTGTGTATTGGTGTCACTTCACCGTTAGCACTTGGTTGATTCCCGGCCTTCATTACCACCAGGAGGCTCGTTTAGGTGTCCGCGGCCTGTGCGGTTAGCGGGTGATAAACAAAAGAGTAGGAATCTAGTGAAATTTATAAAATTTGAAAAAGACCATGTCCATTAACAGGGCTTAAAACTAAAATTAAAACATCAGGGGCAATTTTGGGGGCAGGATGATCATTAAAAACAACTTTATTTCAATGAGCAGTGTTATGTGTGCTCACCACGACCATTATTGCTGTACTGGACAGGCTCAAATAAACTACAAAAATCATGCACCAGTACAACCTATTATTAAAAAATACAACCTAATATTTATGTCTACATGTACATGCATAAGTATTTGTCCTCAAATGCAAATTTGTATCTGACTAAACCCTTATTTGTCCATACAACATCAATCATTGAACAAACTCTGTACGTTTTATTTACCATACTATGTCACAAATCCTGGTTTCATGACACAGTCATCGTGTTCACGCATCTGTGTTGCAACTTTGATAAATTTATGGGACCAACCTGGTTTAGTCTGGTGCAACTGAGGTTTCATCTCAACATGCACATGGTGCAGTTAAATCAAGTTCCTTAAATCGAGACCTACTGGACTTTTCACTACATGGGTGAGCAGTGTTTTGCTTGTAATATTGGATTATTTGACAAGGTCATATTTGGGTGACGACTGCCATAACTGCTTGATCAATTTGTGAAAACAAACTGACTAGGTGAAAAGCACTAAATCAGATGTTGTGCTCAATTACATGATAATAACCTCCAATACATGTATGTCCAGTTACAATGATTATTATTAATGTGAGCATGGGAGACTCGCATTTTTCGCATTGATTTCATAACTTACAGTATATGTAGCCACTGTTCGGATTTCAAGGGACAGTACGTTGACGGTTCTGCGTGTTTTTAATTCATGCATGAAATAGTTTCCGAGCGTGACGTCACATGCTCGATACTGTTCTCAAACCAAAACAAGAGAGTTCTGCACAGTGAAGCCGACAACATAAGCGCTGCGCAGAGTAAACTTGTCTTCAGTAACGTTATTTAATAGAGGCAAATTGGTGAGAAAGCTTGTGTGTTTTTCTTAGAGATGCGTAACAAAATACTAATTGCCAGCTTGATTAGATTAGAAGCCAGTGTTTATCAAAGCCTAGATTACAATATAGATATTCCTCGGCCATATAAAGTTAATCGCTCTCCTACCCAGGGTTCCTTGCCGTCAGCCTAGAACTTCTGTCACATCGTCACATCTTGCACAGTTCATTCATGTGTTTTTCATTTTGGATGAGTCCACACATTTAGATTTAACTTTTACGGAGGAAATATCCTAAAAACTATTTCCATTTACATATTTATCCTCCACGTCTAGTCATCACAGAACAAGCGGTACAGTAACTTTGATGTGTAAAGCCATATTGTCATGCACCTCACTGTCGCAGTTGTAGTAGTATATCTACATACTTATGCAAAACAGTATGCATGGTGCACTGAAAGGTCTACTTTAGACATGTCTGTTCTTATTTCAGACCAAGTGCATTTGTTAACAAACCTGAGAAAAGTCTGGTCATGTGATAACCGTGATAACCATGATAACCTGTCATCATTGTGGTCACTGGCGCAGAAACGGAATAAGTTGAGCAGAGTCGAGAAAACTCGGGGGTTATCAGCCACTGTTTACAAACGAAGCTTCAGAACAGTCGATGCCCTGTCCCTTTAAGCATTAAAGTCAAGAGATCTTTGTCACAAACAGAATTGGAAATTAAAGGGGGTGTGGGGGTGCAAAGGACCTTAAGGTACGCTCCCACAGTACTTAAATCAATGGACTCCACAAATCTTTAACTTTTAACATTGGAAAAGGACCCCTTGACTTTCATAGTTAATTCTGAACACTGCATAATATAAACCAATGTTAACAGTTAAAGACTTAGGGACATTCAAATATCATAGGACCAGGACCAAACTTAATTGCCAACACTGCACATGACAGGATGCTGCTGATGAAACCGCTACAGAGATACCACCACATACACTGAGTTTGTACAGAAGACGCACTGGAAAATGACAAGCTTAACTAAGCAGTAACCACGGCCAAGAGTCCACCAGTGATGAAGTGTTCATTTTAATAATCAGATTATTCCTCATGAAAGCCAGGATTTACCAGAGCTCCAGATAAATTTTAGATAAGTCATTGAGTATTTTACTAAAATGTTATCATTCAAATATTGGATATTGTAGCCTCTTATTATTGACTGAATGGTCGCATAAGCAACTGAATTTTAACATTGGCGCCCTTATCTTAATTTTGGCTGCCGATTTGGCTCCCTAATTATCATCATTTTTATTGTAGAATTAACTGATATATAGCTGGAAGTTATTTGCAAGACCTTCAGAAAACAATACCAACATTCCATCTTACATCTTTGGCATGTAAACACAGCAATAGCAAAACAATTCTCAGTCTTAATAGTTTTTCAAATACAAGTCATGATATCGCTAGCACGTTTTTACCTAAAGTCCAGTTTCGTATGACATGCATCCAATGGAAAGCGTTTGTGTAGTAAGCTCTGTACATACAGCATCCTAATTGTGTAGATCGATGCGCATGATGTCAATCATTGGATTGTCTGGTCCAGACTTGATTATTAACAGACTGCCATCACATAGCTGGAATATTGCTGAGTGTGGCGTTCAAAAACAAACAAACAAAACAAATAAACACCATTGTACTTTTTAAAATTTTATGCGTATATCTATTCATATTTTAGCACATATGGGGAATGTTTTATGTCAATCTGGAGCATTTTCAATTAAATTCATTATTTCCTCTATTAGATGCTTGACCTCCACTACACCTCTAACTGCACTGGATCATATGCTCTGACCAGAAATTAGAAGTCTGGCCTCTATTATCTATTAGACGCAGGGTCTCTAATACTGTGATATGTTGGGGATTGATAATGAATGTTTCCTGCAAATGTGTATACACTTTTAATGACTGGAGAATTTGAGATTTGGTAAGATAGTGAGTTGCCACTGTGCCAACATTAAACAGAATAGGCACAAGGCTCTGGGTCAACTTTCGGGTTGCCCAACGACTAATAGTGTAAATACAGTATTTGAACCATTGCCTGCTTGTGTCATGAGGCATCACCCAAGGCAAGAACATTTAACTGACAATAAAGTCCACTTTTCACCCTTGCCAAATGAGGCTGGAATTTCAAGGTTCAATCATAGCGCCACCAGTGGCTATTACAATTTATGTCCCTTCACTGTCGCTCCTACTGACCAATCAGATTCCATCTCTCATGTAACTTGCAATTGGTTCAAACAAAATGGTGGCGCCTATTCAAGACGATCTGATCGATAATCAAGATCAATATTGTAATAAAACAGGTATTACCCCCGCGAGGTGCATCAAATCACTTGAGCACCTTGATTAATAACATGTAAAGATTTGCAAAATATCTGACAACGCCCAGTTGACAGTACATGTACACATGCTTTGCAAATCCTGCAGTCAACCAAAATCTGCATGTTGAAATCCATGCTGTTAATGAATCAGATGTCTAGTTCATTACGCGATTTAAATTTGACTATGCATAGTCACTTGTTAGTCCAGCCCAAATACTGGAATTCCAGCCTAGTTTAGCAAGGGTGGAAACTGGACTTTTAATTGTATAGTCAGTTAAGGGAAGATGGTCATGAGAGTTTGTACGGACAATTCTTTGAGAAAAATACTCATGTTCATGAAACAATGTAATTGATATATTACCATTATCATATGGGTATGAAGTTAGTTATGATTATTCATATCATATTTAGACTATAACTTGTTTTTCCCTGGCCAAACAGTATATACCGGTAACCCTTGTATTGAATATCATCACACTGAATGTAATTTGCGTATCCTATGTAGATTTCTCAAAGACACAGTCACAAGACATCCTTTTTTTAATTTAAATATTTAACTGATTGAAATTGGGTGAACGGTGTTAAGTTTTGACTAAGCCTATTTTGACTAAAAAGAAATCACAAGAAGCATAGATCGATCGGTCATTGAAATTGAAAATCAGCCATGCCAACAGGGGAAAACCCGAGGAGAGCTTTCGTGACAAACGTTTAAAAATCTGAGGTAGGACCCAGATATAGACTCAGCAAACGTGACGTGACACATCTATGTCATTGAACTTGAAAAAGAAAAACCCCACACGCGTGTTAGGCCTACTGTCGTATCATCACTTGGAATCTTATCTGTTGTTACCCGGCAACAGTCAGACAGATTCTTGAATTTTCAGATCAGCATTAGGACAAATGCGTGACAGCAAACCAGTACGCTGTTGACAGATTAAAAGTAGAAAAGTGATGTCGTTTCATCGACTTACATTAATCGTCCAACCCCTCTTGTGGACGCCGCCATTTTAGGTTTTTCGTTCTGAAGGTAGAAATGCTGCAAGGTGAAGGTCATATGTCATTTCCTGATTTAGACAGGATTCCCCCGTAATGTGAGTTACGTCGTAGATTGATATATTTTGAATGATGATGACGATGATGATGACATTGTATGTTTTGTTCGATGTAGCTCTAGTCATATAGAAGAATGCAAGGAAAAGACGCTGCTGAATGATCTCAAATTATTATTTAATAAGTCAGTGAGTGAGTTATAAGCTAGAATCTAGAATTTTAGATTTTTCATCATAACTGATCATTGACACCGGTAAGGTTATAACAGTCGCAGAAGAGAGTTATATTTGACTGTTATATCTTTCACAGTTCCATCTTATTATTCAAAGTAGCATCTAAATTCATGTGCCATTCACATTAATGTATTGTTACTTCTTTGTGGTTTACGGGGGCACGGGTGGCCCAGACGTCTAAGGCACCGCGATTAGTTATGCAGAGTTGCGTCCCTTCGGCACACCAGAAACCTATGATTGTGGGTTCGAATCCCGGTTCGCCCCAATTATGTTTCTAGGTTTGTCAGCACCATACCCCTGCTCGTGGGTTTCACCGAAGTGGTAAACGTCTGAGACCTGCATCACTTCGGGCTTTCCTCCCACATTAAGCTGACACGCCGCGATATGACTGGAATACTGTTAAAAGCGGCGTTAAACCCAACTCACTCACTCACTCACTTTGTGGTTTACCATGGTGCACTAAGTATTTTTAAAGAGGCATAGTCGGTTGCACATGTTTTTTTGAAAAAAACTCAACATAGCAACTTTACAGATATGGACACTTTAGGGCATACTTGAACACAAATTTGAAAAAAACGTGAAACAGTTTTAAAACGATAAAAAATGACATGTGAAATAATCCCCCAAACAAAAAAAACGCCACTGGGGTTCAAACAGGTTCCCGGTGTTTGATGTGATGAGCAATTTCACCGATAAGGCTGGCACCAAGTCTGCCTTACAGGGCTTTTTCCGTCTTCTGATCCATTTGATTATCAATAAATTTGACAGCTGTATGTATAGAATGTTGGTTTGATTGTGTTGTGTGTTAAGTGTTTCAGGAATTATTTTGTGTTCGGAAATGATCGTTTGTCAGTGACCATGTTTTCTGAGTATACTGCATATTTGTTTAAAAAAAGACCCACAGCTATGTAGAGGGGGTTGCGCATAACACACGCCATAATGAGTTTTGATGTTTTTTCCCCATCACAAGGACATTACCATGAGCTCATTTCACCCTAAATACCATGACAACAAATCGTTATGCAATTGAAGTATGCAATTTAATCCTGTTGTTACACTACCTGGTTATAAAAAGGGTTCATTGTATATCCAGATTTATGTTTTTAATCTATTTTATTAATTTTATTCAAAATTTCATTCAATATTGTTTACATTGATTTCAGCGAAATCGTGTCAGAAGTAATCAGCAGATCGTACCATCCCAGATAACCATGGTCAGATTACTGCTATTGACACCTTGAAACAAATTTTAGTTGACAGAGAATGGATACATATATCATAAATGCCATACTTTAACCAGTTAAAAGTCATTTTTGTTGTAGTTTGACTGTTATATGTCAACATATTGTTTTCGCGATCAAG
The DNA here is from genome assembly GCF_023055435.1 of Haliotis rufescens. Taxonomy (NCBI): domain Eukaryota; kingdom Metazoa; phylum Mollusca; class Gastropoda; order Lepetellida; family Haliotidae; genus Haliotis; species Haliotis rufescens. The sequence continues at coordinate 7,563,832 of NW_025964223.1, forward strand.
ACCATGGAAAGCCTCAACGGTGACTGGTTACATTGCACCATACATAAAAATATCCAGCAATAGTGTTCAGCTGTACCAAACTGCTATGCTTATGGTTAATGTTCTTTTAAAGAAAAGAAAATAACACAATAATGAAATATATTATTCCTGATTAATAATAGTTTCAGATGCATTTCCTCAGCTCATTGCATCAAAATACTTTGAAGTTATATTATTGGGTATATGTTTAAAGTGCAAATCTTGTGGGTATATACAATTTTGCAAATATGGATAGATCGTAAAATCATTAATGCTAAAATCCCATTCAAAACATTTAAAACGTCCAGTGGGACGAGTGTGAGGCTCAACCATCCTGTGGATCATGAGTGATTGATGGGCACAGTTTTATTAGGATAGTTAGATTGTAGCTCACACTCCCATCCATTTTAAAATTGACAGTGATGAAAGGAAATGCTGATTACCTATTTTAGTATTATTGTGTGTTTATCTTCAGGAAAAAAGACACAGAATGTCAGATCACAGTCATCACCACACGAAACCCACGAGTGAGGAGGTCTATCAAGATGCCAAGAGAATCTTGGAAGAATACCTGAAACGCAAGCTGAAGGACACGGAACCACGTCCCTCAAAGTATGGGAGGAGTGAGAGCTACAAGGCCGCTTCAAGGGCTGCTGAAGGTGAGGATGAACGCCAGGAGGACTTGCATGGTTCTCAGAATGGTATTGGACGTTCCAAAACCATGCCTTCCAGTTTTAAAGTGGAAAAGGATGGCCACATAAAAAACAAAAGTATAAAAGGAACTAAAAAAGTCAGTCTTGGGTATTCTTCGCCTGACACTGATTTGGATGAACCACATGACGACAGTTCACCACGACGACAAAAGAAAAGTTTTTTCAAACGGGCCACGGAAAGGCTGATGCATGCTTTCCATCGAGACAATAGATCTGGAGAAGATGATGTGTATGTTTATGAGTCAAAGACAAACAAAAGGAAGAAGATTAAACGAAAGAGTAAAAATAAGGATTTACGCGATTCACCTGATATGAACACTAGACATGAGAAAGACACTCACGTACATATTGACACGTACATATCGACTACCGGTAATTGGCGTGCTAAAGGTGACACTTTGGATATTCCAGACGATAAGTCGTCACATCATGACAGTCACTCATCCTCTTCTAGAAGAAATTCGGCAGGGAAAAGATTCTTTGATTCCATAAGAAAGTCTTTCAGGAAGGTCAAAAAGGGTGATATACCAGGTATGCATATTATCATAATTCACGATTATTATATTTTTCTTTTAACCATGGTAAAAGATGAATTACAGTTTGATCAGTATTTTTTCTAACTTACTTATCTCCCAAAGTTTTCTCTTCCAAATATTGTCACTTCTGTTTGTCAATGCTTGTCGTAAGAGGCGACTAACGGGACCAGGTGATCAGGCTCGCTGACTTGGTTGATGCATGTCATCGTATCCCAATTGCGTGGAGCGATGCTCATGATGTCAATCACTGGATTGTCTGGTCCAGACTCAATTATTTACAGACCGCCGTCATATAGCTTGAATAGTGCTGAGTGCTGCGGTAAACAATATACAAACAAACAAATTGTTTGTCCAGGTGATTATTAGAACTTAATTGCTCTTATTGAAGCACAGTACTCCAGGATGTACTATATTCATTAATTGAAGTATGACCCAGTATCACAGTATGTCTTGATGCAAGAGGTACATTAATAAAGAATGGTTTGGTCACATTGTTATGTTTGGCTGATGCTGTGTTGTCATATTCCAGTGGCATAGATGGTTGTTCATGCTATCAACCACTGGTTTCTTTCAACTTGATCATGTTGATGTGATTGTTTACAGACTGCCATCATGTATCTTGAATATTGTTGGCTGGGGTCGCCATGATATTTAGTCAGATTCATTCACTGTATGTGTACTTCCTTCAGGGAATATTTCCTCAAGCTGTTTTTGCTAAATGGCAAGCATTTTCCCGAGGCAACAGGGTAGAAAATGCTTAATTTTGTAAATAAGTTCAGTGCAATTTTGACAGGCAATGGCTGTGGTCAAAGCGATTACGTTTTTGGGACCCAGATGTTGATTGTGTAAAACATGATTGGACTATCGTTATGTGGTATAGTCCTTTCATGATTCAGCACATAAAAGTAGGCTTGGGATAGCAAGGGTGAAAACTAGACTTGATATTGGCTATTGGACACGCTTGCCGAGGGACGAAGCATGACAAGATCTATGCGTTTCTTTTTGACATGTCTGAACCAATATTTGTTGTATCACAAAGAGAAAGATCATGAAAAATTCTATTTCCACCCTTTTGTAATTCTTAATTTCTTTTGGTATTTCATGGTTACTATGGTGATACTTTCAGCAATTATTTGACAATTATTACAAGTATCATTGCTTTAAGCTGCATATCTTTTTGCCAGAATCAAAATCTGCTGAGCCAGTTGATACAAGTGAACGAGAACGATCCTACTCACGGAGCATTTCAACCCCGGACAGGAACCTAGCAGAGGAGGGAGGTCAAGGAGGTCATAGGTCAAGAAGCAGTTCCAAAACACCAGAACCCAAAGAAAAGAAAGCTAATGGCAGCAAGCATGGAGACTCTGCAGGTCAGCGAAAAACGAAATCAAGGACTGATATTTTGGTATCGCAGAGTACAGATCACTCGGCACCAAGAACAATCCAAGTTCACGGTGCCCATATTGACAAAGGTTTATTTCCAAATATGGTGCCTCAGAGAGGTGTAATTGAATCCAGTGTTGACATAGATAGGAAGTGTGTGACAATCGCCGATGACGGATTATGGGAGTGTAATGTGACTACGCACTCCCATCAAAGGACAAGGTTCCTGCCACAGACTTCTATTGAAATAGATGGCAGTACAGACCTCCACGATGAAATGGGTGAGAATCTGTTGGTATCATGTCTCCCTGTATGCCATAGCATACAGGGTTTGAAATTGGCACAGAATAATGAGTGAGTGAGTTGGGTTTAATGCCGCTTTTAACAGTATTCCAGTTATATGTCAGCTTAATGTGGGAGGAAAGCCCGAAGTGATGCAGGTCTCAGACGTTTACCACTTCGGTGAGCCCACGAGCATGTGTATGGTGCTGACAAAACTAGAAACAAAATTGGGGCGAACCGGGATTCGAACCCACAATCATAGGTTTCTCGTGTGTCCAAGGGACACAACTCTGCACAGCGACATTTTTCTTAAATAATTGATATTTATGGCATATGACATCATATGTTTTTGTTCTGCTGATCCAGATGAGGTTGATTCTCCGACCGACTCACCGGCTGACAAGGACGAGGCTATTGACAAGATCGTGAAGAAGCTGATAGAGATCGGTGACAACTTGTCATCGGAGTCCGAGTCTCATCGGTCACAAGAAGCAGAGGGCGCTGTAGGGGGCGCTCCAGGCAGAGGTGAGGTTGTCGTCTGGTTTTTCTTTATTCAGTGCACAACTTTTTAGGGAACAACCATTTTATCATCTGGGGGCCTGAAATTCAAGACAATAATAATTCGTTAAAAAAAAAAAAACTTGAAAAAATTATTCTACCTCAGGTTTTATGATAAACTAAAAAAAAGGTCTCCTGAACATGCTGGATGTCCTAAAAAAAATTGGGTTGTTAAAGTTTCTTATATTGTTAAATTCTTCAATTAAAATAGTGAAAAATATCCTGGCACTGTTTCAGTACTTGTTAATATGGACCACCTCCATTTTCTAATGGATAGAGTACAGGGTCGGGGTTCCACCTCCATGTTCTAGTGGATAGAGTACAAGGTCAGGGGTTCCACCTCCATGTTCTAGTGGATAGAGTACAATGTCGGGGGTTCCACCTCCATGTTCTAGTGGATAGAGTACTAGGTCGGGGTTCCACCTTCATGTTCTAGTGGATAGAGTACAGGGTCGGGGGTTCCACCTTCATGTTCTAGTGGATAGAGTACAGGGTCGGGGTTCCACCTCCATGTTCTAGTGGAAAGAGTACAAGGTCGGGGGTTCCACCTCCATGTTCTAGTGGATAGAGTACAAGGTCGGGGGTTCCACCTCCATGTTCTAGTGGATAGAGTACAAGGTCTGGGGTTCCACCTCCATGTTCTAGTGGATAGAGTACAAGGTCGGGGGTTCCACCTCCATGTTCTAGTGGATAGAGTACAGGGTCTGGGGTTCCACCTCCATGTTCTTGTGGATAGAGTACAAGGTCGGGGGTTCCACCTCCATGTTCTAGTGGATAGAGTACAAGGTCGGGGGTTCCACCTCCATGTTCTAGTGGATAGAGTACAAGGTCGGGGGTTCCACCTCCATGTTCTAGTGGATAGAGTACAAGGTCGGGGGTTCAATCCCCGGTCACGTCATACCAAAAGTCGTTAAAGATGGTACTGGTTGTTTCCCTACCTGCGCTCGGCATTAAGGGGCTAAAACACGGACTGGTCGGCTCGGAGTCAGTATGCTGTGTCTGAGTGGGGTATTCATGTTAAACTGTGGCATGGTATCTCAGCGGGCTAGCACTATATAATTGGCATTAGCCCGGACTAGTACAATCAGCAACACACACATGCACATAGACGCACACATACACACGTTCATGCATGTCGTTCTAAAAGTGCAATAATCTTGAACATGCCATTGAACCTCATTGAACCTCTCCTCAGTTATCAATATAGTGTGTAAAGATGCACTGCAGAGGCGTCATGGACTTCTTTTCTGTTCTGGCATTTCTAATAGGTTTTATAATTATTAGCAAATCACTTTTAACTAAATGCATATGTGCACCATGTTGTTATCTTGATAGTGTTACCATCGGATGTCTTGTTGACCAATTATTTTGAGTTGTGTTGTCACCATGGTTACAGGAGATGGGAAGTTGTCATCCTTGGAGCAGCAGATCCTGGAGTGCCTGAGAGAAGGAGGAGACCGGATGTCCCACAATGTGAGTCTCCTAGCAACATGACACGACCACACAGGTCACAGACAGAACAGGTCCCCAGTACCCCATGCTTGTCTCCCCCCAGTGTTCCAGACACAACAGGTCCCCAGTACCCCATGCTTGTCTCCCCCCAGTGTTCCAGACACAACAGGTCCCCAGTACCCCATGCTTGTCTCCCCACAGTGTTCCAGACACAACAGGTCCCCAGTACCCCATGCTTGTCTCCCCACAGTGTTCCAGACACAACAGGTCCCCAGTACCCCATGCTTGTCTCCCCACAGTGTTCCAGACACAACAGGTCCCCAGTACCCCATGCTTGTCTCCCCACAGTGTTCCAGACAGAACAGGTCCCCTGTATGCCATGCTTGTCTCCCCACAATGTTCTAGACGCAACATTCCTCAGTACCCATGCTTGTCTCCCCCCAGTGTTCCAGACAGAACAGGTCCCCAGTATGCCATGCTTGTCTCCCCCCAGTGTTCCAGATAGAACAGGTCCCCAGTACCCCATGCTTGTCTCCCCACAGTGTTCCAGACAGAACAGGTCCCCAGTACCCCATGCTTGTCTCCCCCCAGTGTTCCAGACAGAACAGGTCCCCAGTACCCATGCTTGTCTCCCCCCAGTGTTCCAGACACAACAGGTCCCCAGTACCCCATGCTTGTCTCCCCCAAGTGTTCCAGACACAACAGGTCCCCAGTACCCCATGCTTGTCTCCCCACAGTGTTCCAGACACAACAGGTCCCCAGTACCCCATGCTTGTCTCCCCACAGTGTTCCAGACACAACAGGTCCCCAGTACCCCATGCTTGTCTCCCCACAGTGTTCCAGACAGAACAGGTCCCCTGTATGCCATGCTTGTCTCCCCACAATGTTCTAGACGCAACATTCCTCAGTACCCATGCTTGTCTCCCCCCAGTGTTCCAGACAGAACAGGTCCCCAGTATGCCATGCTTGTCTCCCCCCAGTGTTCCAGATAGAACAGGTCCCCAGTACCCCATGCTTGTCTCCCCACAGTGTTCCAGACAGAACAGGTCCCCAGTACCCCATGCTTGTCTCCCCCCAGTGTTCCAGACAGAACAGGTCCCCAGTACCCATGCTTGTCTCCCCACAGTGTTCCAGACACAACAGGTCCCCAGTACCCCATGCTTGTCTCCCCCAAGTGTTCCAGACACAACAGGTCCCCAGTACCCCATGCTTGTCTCCCCCCAAGTGTTCCAGACACAACAGGTCCTCAGTACTCCATGCTTGTCTCCCCCCAGTGTTCCAGACACAACAGGTCCCCAGTACCCCATGCTTGTCTCCCCCCAGTGTTCCAGACACAACAGGTCCCAAGTACCCCATGCTTGTCTCCCCACAGTGTTCCAGACAGAACAGGTCCCCAGTACCCCATGCTTGTCTCCCCCCAGTGTTCCAGACACAACAGGTCCCCAGTACCCCATGCTTGTCTCCCCATAGTGTTCCAGACACAACAGGTCCCCAGTACCCCATGCTTGTCTCCCCACAGTGTTCCAGACACAGCAGGTCCCCAGTACCCCATGCTTGTCTCCCCCCAGTGTTCCAGACAGAACAGGTCCCCAGTACCCCATGCTTGTCTCCCCACAGTGTTCCAGACACAACAGGTCCTCAGTACCCATGCTTGTCTCCCCCCAAGTGTTCCAGACACAACAGGTCCCCAGTACCCCATGCTTGTCTCCCCCAAGTGTTCCAGACACAACAGGTCCCCAGTATGCCATGCTTGTCTCCCCACAGTGTTCCAGACAGAACAGGTCCCCAGTACCCCATGCTTGTCTCCCCACAGTGTTCCAGACAGAACAGGTCCCTAGTACCCCATGCTTGTCTCCCCACAGTGTTCCAGACAGAACAGGTCCCGAGTACGCAATGCTTGTCTCCCCACAGTGTTCCAGACAGAACAGGTCCCCAGTACCCCATGCTTGTCTCCCCCCAGTGTTCCAGACAGAACAGGTCCCCAGTACCCCATGCTTGTCTCCCCCCAGTGTTCCAGACAGAACAGGTCCCCAGTACCCCATGCTTGTCTCCCCCCAGTGTTCCAGACAGAACAGGTCCCCAGTACCCCATGCTTGTCTCCCCACAGTGTTCCAGACAGAACAGGTCCCCAGTACCCCATGCTTGTCTCCCCCCAGTGTTCCAGACAGAACAGGTCCCCAGTACCCCATGCTTGTCTCCCCCCAGTGTTCCAGACAGAACAGGTCCCCAGTACCCCATGCTTGTCTCCCCACAGTGTTCCAGACAGAACAGGTCCCCAGTACCCCATGCTTGTCTCCCCACAGTGTTCCAGACAGAACAGGTCCCCAGTACCCCATGCTTGTCTCCCCACAGTGTTCCAGACACAATAGGTCCCCAGTACGCCATGCTTGTCTCCCCCCAGTGTTCCAGACACAACAGGTCCCCAGTACCCCATGCTTGTCTCCCCACAGTGTTCCAGACAGAACAGGTCCCCAGTACGCCATGCTTGTCTCCCCACAGTGTTCCAGACACAATAGGTCCCCAGTATGCCATGCTTGTCTCCCCACAGTGTTCCAGACAGAATAGGTCCCCAGTACCCCATGCTTGTCTCCCCCCAGTGTTCCAGACAGAACAGGTCCCAAGTACCCCATGCTTGTCTCCCCACAGTGTTCCAGACAGAACAGGTCCCCAGTACCCCATGCTTGTCTCCCCCCAGTGTTCCAGACACAACAGGTCCCCAGTACCCCATGCTTGTCTCCCCATAGTGTTCCAGACACAACAGGTCCCCAGTACCCCATGCTTGTCTCCCCACAGTGTTCCAGACACAGCAGGTCCCCAGTACCCCATGCTTGTCTCCCCCCAGTGTTCCAGACAGAACAGGTCCCCAGTACCCCATGCTTGTCTCCCCACAGTGTTCCAGACAGAACAGGTCCCCAGTATGCCATGCTTGTCTCCCCCCAAGTGTTCCAGACACAACAGGTCCCCAGTACCCCATGCTTGTCTCCCCACAGTGTTCCAGACACAGCAGGTCCCCAGTACCCCATGCTTGTCTCCCCACAGTGTTCCAGACAGAACAGGTCCCCAGTACCCCATGCTTGTCTCCCCCCAGTGTTCCAGACAGAACAGGTCCCCAGTACCCCATGCTTGTCTCCCCCCAGTGTTCCAGACAGAACAGGTCCCCAGTACCCCATGCTTGTCTCCCCCCAGTGTTCCAGACAGAACAGGTCCCCAGTACCCCATGCTTGTCTCCCCACAGTGTTCCAGACAGAACAGGTCCCCAGTACCCCATGCTTGTCTCCCCCCAGTGTTCCAGACAGAACAGGTCCCCAGTACCCCATGCTTGTCTCCCCCCAGTGTTCCAGACAGAACAGGTCCCCAGTACCCCATGCTTGTCTCCCCACAGTGTTCCAGACAGAACAGGTCCCCAGTACCCCATGCTTGTCTCCCCACAGTGTTCCAGACAGAACAGGTCCCCAGTACCCCATGCTTGTCTCCCCACAGTGTTCCAGACACAATAGGTCCCCAGTACGCCATGCTTGTCTCCCCCCAGTGTTCCAGACACAACAGGTCCCCAGTACCCCATGCTTGTCTCCCCACAGTGTTCCAGACAGAACAGGTCCCCAGTACGCCATGCTTGTCTCCCCACAGTGTTCCAGACACAATAGGTCCCCAGTATGCCATGCTTGTCTCCCCACAGTGTTCCAGACAGAATAGGTCCCCAGTACCCCATGCTTGTCTCCCCCCAGTGTTCCAGACAGAACAGGTCCCAAGTACCCCATGCTTGTCTCCCCACAGTGTTCCAGACAGAACAGGTCCCCAGTACCCCATGCTTGTCTCCCCCCAGTGTTCCAGACACAACAGGTCCCCAGTACCCCATGCTTGTCTCCCCATAGTGTTCCAGACACAACAGGTCCCCAGTACCCCATGCTTGTCTCCCCACAGTGTTCCAGACACAGCAGGTCCCCAGTACCCCATGCTTGTCTCCCCCCAGTGTTCCAGACAGAACAGGTCCCCAGTACCCCATGCTTGTCTCCCCACAGTGTTCCAGACAGAACAGGTCCCCAGTACCCCATGCTTGTCTCCCCCCAGTGTTCCAGACAGAACAGGTCCCCAGTACCCATGCTTGTCTCCCCACAGTGTTCCAGACACAACAGGTCCCCAGTACCCCATGCTTGTCTCCCCCAAGTGTTCCAGACACAACAGGTCCCCAGTACCCCATGCTTGTCTCCCCCCAAGTGTTCCAGACACAACAGGTCCTCAGTACTCCATGCTTGTCTCCCCACAGTGTTCCAGACACAGCAGGTCCCCAGTACCCCATGCTTGTCTCCCCCCAGTGTTCCAGACACAACAGGTCCCCAGTACCCCATGCTTGTCTCCCCACAGTGTTCCAGACACAGCAGGTCCCCAGTACCCCATGCTTGTCTCCCCCCAGTGTTCCAGACAGAACAGGTCCCCAGTACCCCATGCTTGTCTCCCCACAGTGTTCCAGACACAACAGGTCCTCAGTACCCATGCTTGTCTCCCCCCAAGTGTTCCAGACACAACAGGTCCCCAGTACCCCATGCTTGTCTCCCCCAAGTGTTCCAGACACAACAGGTCCCCAGTATGCCATGCTTGTCTCCCCACAGTGTTCCAGACAGAACAGGTCCCCAGTACCCCATGCTTGTCTCCCCACAGTGTTCCAGACAGAACAGGTCCCTAGTACCCCATGCTTGTCTCCCCACAGTGTTCCAGACAGAACAGGTCCCGAGTACGCAATGCTTGTCTCCCCACAGTGTTCCAGACAGAACAGGTCCCCAGTACCCCATGCTTGTCTCCCCCCAGTGTTCCAGACAGAACAGGTCCCCAGTACCCCATGCTTGTCTCCCCCCAGTGTTCCAGACACAACAGGTCCCCAGTACCCCATGCTTGTCTCCCCCCAGTGTTCCAGACAGAACAGGTCCCCAGTACCCCATGCTTGTCTCCCCACAGTGTTCCAGACAGAACAGGTCCCCAGTACCCCATGCTTGTCTCCCCCCAGTGTTCCAGACAGAACAGGTCCCCAGTACCCCATGCTTGTCTCCCCACAGTGTTCCAGACAGAACAGGTCCCCAGTACCCCATGCTTGTCTCCCCACAGTGTTCCAGACAGAACAGGTCCCCAGTACCCCATGCTTGTCTCCCCACAGTGTTCCAGACACAATAGGTCCCCAGTACGCCATGCTTGTCTCCCCCCAGTGTTCCAGACACAACAGGTCCCCAGTACCCCATGCTTGTCTCCCCACAGTGTTCCAGACAGAACAGGTCCCCAGTACGCCATGCTTGTCTCCCCACAGTGTTCCAGACACAATAGGTCCCCAGTATGCCATGCTTGTCTCCCCACAGTGTTCCAGACAGAATAGGTCCCCAGTACCCCATGCTTGTCTCCCCCCAGTGTTCCAGACAGAACAGGTCCCCAGTACACCATGCTTGTCTCCCCCCAGTGTTCCAGACAGAACAGGTCCCCAGTACCCCATGCTTGTCTCCCCCCAGTGTTCCAGACAGAGCAGGTCCCCAGTACCCCATGCTTGTCTCCCCCCAGTGTTCCAGACAGAACAGGGCCCCAGTACCCCATGCTTGTCTCCCCACAGTGTTCCAGACAGAACAGGTCCCCAGTACCCCATGCTTGTCTCCCCCCAGTGTTCCAGACACAACAGGTCCCCAGTATGCCATGCTTGTCTCCCCCCAAGTGTTCCAGACACAACAGGTCCCCAGTACCCCATGCTTGTCTCCCCCCAGTGTTCCAGACACAACAGGTCCCCAGTATGCCATGCTTGTCTCCCCCCAGTGTTCCAGACACAACAGGTCCCCAGTATGCCATGCTTGTCTCCCCCAAGTGTTCCAGACACAACAGGTCCTCAGTACCCCATGCTTGTCTCCCCCCAGTGTTCCAGACAGACCAGGTCCCCAGTATGCCATGCTTGTCTCCCCCCAAGTGTTCCAGACACAACAGGTCCCCAGTACCCCATGCTTGTCTCCCCCCAGTGTTCCAGACACAACAGGTCCCCAGTATGCCATGCTTGTCTCCCCCCAAGTGTTCCAGACACAACAGGTCCCCAGTACCCCATGCTTGTCTCCCCACAGTGTTCCAGACACAGCAGGTCCCCAGTACCCCATGCTTGTCTCCCCACAGTGTTCCAGACAGAACAGGTCCCAAGTACCCCATGCTTGTCTCCCCACAGTGTTCCAGACACAACAGGTCCCCAGTACCCCATGCTTGTCTCCCCACAGTGTTCCAGACAGAACAGGTCCCCAGTACCCCATGCTTGTCTCCCCACAGTGTTCCAGACAACAGGTCCCCAGTACCCCATGCTTGTCTCCCCTAGATTGGATTATTATCGCAAACTGTGGTGTAGATATAATTCACTAACTCACACAGTTTGGCACTCTGATACTTTCAAATTTACAACAATGCATTCATTTGTAAACAATTTTTTTTATATAAACATCAGAAATGTTTATTTCCAAAGACCAACTTTGCCCAAATCTCCAGATTGACGAGCACGCTACTGAATTCATTGACGGGGCAGTCAGGCAGACAGTGTACCAGAAGTTCTGCTCAACACTCCGGCAGTCTGTGGGCGATGAAGTCAACTGGAACCAGATGGCGCTGGTGTTCCATGCCACAAAGAGCGCGCTGAAGGTAGCAGGGGTCGGGAGCAAGAAGGCCAACGAGCTGAAGGACCTGACTCTGAAGTATGTGACGGAGAGGTGTGCATCCTGGATAGTGGACCAGGGAGGATGGGTGAGAATCATCGTTTTTAGCATGGACATTCATGATAATGTTGACCTGTTAGTATCCAAAGTAGGGCTCTGACGTGTACTCATTTACTTGTTGCCGACAGAGAATCATCGTTTCAGCGTGGACATTCATGATAATGTTGACCTGTTAGTATCCAAAGTAGGGCTCTGACGTGTACTCATTGACTTGTTGCCGACAGAGAATCATCGTTTCAGCATGGACATTCATGATAATGTTGACCTGTTAGTATCCAAAGTAGGGCTCTGACGTGTACTCATTTACTTGTTGCCAACAGAGAATCATCGTTTTTAGCATGGACATTCATGATAATGTTGACCTGTTAGTATCCAAAGTAGGGCTCTGACGTGTACTCATTGACTTGTTGCCGACAGAGAATCATCGTTTCAGCGTGGACATTCATGATAATGTTGACCTGTTAGTATCCAAAGTAGGGCTCTGACGTGTACTCATTTACTTGTTGCCGACAGAGAATCATCGTTTCAGCATGGACATTCATGATAATGTTGACCTGTTAGTATCCAAAGTAGGGCTCTGACGTGTACTCATTTACTTGTTGCCGACAGAGAATCATCGTTTCAGCGTGGACATTCATGATAATGTTGACCTGTTAGTATCCAAAGTAGGGCTCTGACGTGTACTCATTTACTTGTTGCCGACAGAGAATCATAGTTTCAGCGTGGACATTCATGATAATGTTGACCTGTTAGTATCCAAAGTAGGGCTCTGACGTGTACTCATTTACTTGTTGCCGACAGAGAATCATAGTTTCAGCATGGACATTCATGCGTGTCCTACAAAGGATTTATCCCAGGCTTTCCTGGCAGGCAAATTGGGGGAATACAGTTACTATTTTTTTAGATTCCGAGGTATTTTAACATTATTAACAGGTATGTTTAGATTGCAATCAATGCAGTAACATAAAACTAAGCATTGAAACCTCTCACTATTTATTGGTCATGTTTTCAGTGAATTACAAGATAGCTCTGCAAAGACTTACGACCATCATAGCGCTAAGGTTGTTTGTACAATGGTGCCCAGAATGGGTTTTTAGACACGGGCACTTGAGTCCATTTTTGTCCTGCCATTAGGATGTGATTTCTAAATTGAAATACAAAGGTTAACCTAGAAATCAGTACAGACAGAACTAAATTGTGAATCAGTATATGACCACACAAGATCACTGAATTCTCAGCAAATTATGTTCAGACACACAGTTTTAGATTTACAACAAACAAGGCCTTACAATTGGTCGGCACAAGCAATACCGGTAAGTAACAGGCACCATAATATATGTCAGTGCACTCACGAATGTCCAGAATATTTCACTGTCAAATGTCTTGATGCAGGGCTGTCTCTTGTCTTGAATTTGGAATAGTGTTAGAAGCTGGCAGGAATTTTTGTTTTCAGATAAGAATCCAATCCGCACTTGGCAAGTACATCAGCCTTATGTCACTCTTACGTAGATTCAGACAGCCAGACTGTCCCATCCCAAAACTTCTTGGAAATGAAACTTGCAATGTTTGTTGTTTACGCAAACTGCTCAAATCTGGCCAAGGAAGCACTCTATATTTTACGAGTGCTTCAATCATTTGCTTCAACTTCTACAATACAAATAGTCTTAGAACAGTCGCTTCTTCCACATACCACTAGCCTCCCTAATTCAAAGACATTGGTGCGATTCTGTGTGATATACACAGTTTACACTTAGAGCAAAAGAGGTATGATGAAGGGGGCATAACTCTGTTTTGACCCGAGGCTTTTACACTTTATATTTGGTTTATTTTGTTTGTCGTTTAACGTCACACTCGGCAATATTGCAGTTATATGACGGCTGTTTGTAAATAATCGAGTCTAGACCAGACAACCCAGTGATTTATATCATGAGCATCGATCTACGCAATTGGGATATGATGACATGCATCAACCAAGTCAGCGAGCCTGACAACCTGATCCCGTAACACGCCTCTTACAACAAGGATAGTCGCTGCTTACCTTTATATTTGACCTTCAGACATGGATACATTGCAGACTTTTTAGCAGTGACTGCACTACACAAAATGTATCCATGGCTGAAAGTTCAAACATAAAGATCCATATCTGAAAGTTCTTTATATTTGAACTTTCAGATATGGATCCATTTTGTGTCTACTAACCTAAATAGTTCATTAAGCATTGCTTTCTATAGACTTTATTACCTTTTTCATAAACCTTATTAAATGTTTTGCTCTTGTTTTGGATCAGTGGCTAGAATCGCAGACTGTGATGTGGATTGATGCTGACACTACTGTCCACTGTCCATCCCAATTATACATTATAGTCCACCATGTCCAATGTGGGTTTTTTTTAACTACAACATAAAATCCGAAATCATCAAATGTTTCAAGAATCGATATCAATCATAAATATGTGAGTAGAATGTGTATTTATTTACTTTATTCTTTGTTTCAGGAAAGTATTGTCAGTGACAGTGATTCAGAGCTTGATTGAGAAAGGACCAGTTTCCATAGCAACACAAGAGATCTCAGGCTCCGGGAGCCACTGCAACTTTGAACGACAGTCAACATTCTCAATGGCATCAGTCTTTCCAACAAACTTTTCAGGTGCCTATATGGTCAGTAACATGAATGTCTGTATTCCCAATCTCATTAAGATCAGACATATTTCCTTTGATAAGATACCTCTGTGCATCAAGATCTGACAACCTGCTGATGGAAGTCGTGTCAGGGGAACTCGGAACAACCTTTGACCTCCCAATCTAAATGAAGGATGAGTGGTTTCTTGAACCAACAACTTTCTGACATAATTTTACTGTAGTGCTTTGACTCCTCAATTCAGAAATTTTAATTAAAGACAAGATAACCCACACAGAACACAAATATTCTTTCGATGGGCCTCCTATTTGGGTGTCCAGTAGATGCAGTGCTCACAAATGACAGGAGGTGTAACATACCCACAGGAATATAATGGCGCAGCCTTTACTATTTTAATTCCGAATTGGCCATTTATGTTTATTTTCAAGACACTGAAATCACATATTCTATTCTGAATGATTCACTCGCTTGTGCTGAGAATTTAGAAGCTTCAGTGCTGTTTGGCTGTTAGGAGAATTTACATGCTGCAGCCTCCTATTGGGGATGTGAAGATCAGATTTTAATGAGATTGCTATATTCCCTCGTCTACTTCTTGGTGTAGGGTGTTGGGAAGTCAGTGTAAATGTCTCCAAACACCACCATCTTGCAATTTGATCAGCTCCTGCAGAACATCAGATGTAGAGTTTCACCTTGATTCCTGAATGTTGTCTGTGCACCACAATGATGAATTGGCTTTCCCCTGCTGAACCGAGAACATTCATCACCAAAACGTTTGTTTCATGTCAAATTAGTTTTTTATGTGTAAATAGTTTTATGTTCACCAGATGATGTTGCTATTTGGCATTAAGATGAACATTGTAATGATTATCAAGATAATGGTTGGGTAAGGGATTTTAGATCTCTGATTATGTTTGAATGACATACTAAAAATACAAATAATTTGGACTAATACGACTTCTAGAAAACCTGTGATAAGGTTACCAAGATAAATGTTGAAATTTTGATTTTCAAAGATTTGGGGTCATGTTGGTTTTTTTTACATAACTCTATGAATGCTGAAATATTTGTCATGTTTCAAAATGTAAAAAGCCATGTATGTTTTATTTGTTATCAAAAGCTGTCAAATCAATAAATACTAACACATAAATATTGAATGGTTCATTATGTTGCATTTTACATGTTTTAATATTGATAGAAAATGTTAAAAAACATACAATGAAAATACTGTAAATCATGTAATTAATGCATCGCCAAAGTAATGTGAGTGACGACCCCTGGGTTAAAATGCAATGAAATTAATGTGAGTACTCTACCTTTAAACAAAGATGCCGTCGTCTGGATGACAACTGTTATAAAGTCAACATGTGCAGACTTGACGCGGTCCTCAGTGATAAACCGTGAATTTAGCACTAATTTACAGTATTTATTACTAAATAATGTTTAAGTTTGTTTAAATTTGTTTAAGCAAGGGGTACTTGCATTTTTTCCATTACTTTCATGACCTATAGTGATTATGTCAACGTTATGATGGATTTGACAGAGATATTACAATGTTATAATGTGTGCTACCACAGTTTGTGTTTTCAGGAGGAGTTCTTTGACGAAAAGAATGAAATCCGGTGTATGAAATTTGCTCATACCTCATGTTAATCAGTGATATTTTCTAGATGATTATTTTATAGAATGTTTAATATCGTTTTTCTATAATGGAGTAAAAATTTATAAATATAGCACCTTGTCTGTGATGAGTTGCTCAGTCAGCATACACAAAGCCCATAGTGTATTTTGTGGTTGATTGCTGTAATTCGGTTTTTGAGATGAGAGACTGAGAATTTTGGTGGAGGGAAGAGAAAACAAGTATACATCATATTATATGTTATCAGTCAATCAAAACAATTAGATTGATTATTTTCAGCCCTTTTTCAAACTCTGGACTCAGTTGGTCAATAATGAAAAGATTAAGGCATTACAATGTGAAATGATAATTAGAATACCATATTCTACCAAATAAACAATCACTAATTATTAGCACTCCTTGTAATGAATAATTTGAGGTCCACTGTAGATATGATATTAAATGTCACTGTCACCATCAGCATCCTCTTCACCACCTCCCTCCCCTTGCATTTATTTGGTTGAATATGGTATTTTTACTGTCTAGTCTTAGTGATCTAATGATATGATTGAATTTAAAAGTCATGATCAAAAGGCACTTGTCGGCATTAGGTGCTGTTTAGAAGAAGCATGCATTTTTTTAAACGGAATAGCATTCATTCCTCTATTCCTAAATGATGATTCAATGCCTAAGGAAATGATTCTATCTGTTAACTAATAAGTCTGTATTAACAAATGATTCTGTATGTTAAATCTTTAATGTGTTATTCTCATCTGTGTTAACAAATGATTCAATGTGTTAAATGATTCAAGGTGTTATATGATTCAATGTGTTAACAAATGATTCAAGGTGTTAACAAATGATTCAAGGTGTTAAATGATTCAAGGTGTTATATGATTCAAGGTGTTAAATGATTCAAGGTGTTAATTGATTCAAGGTGTTAACAAATAATTCAAGGTGATGACAAATGATTCTATGTTGATTATTCTGTTAACAATGATTCTCTCAGTTTACAAATGATTCTCTATGTTACCAAATGAATCTTTATGTTAACAAGATTGTATGTCTTAACAAATGATTCAGCGTGTAAACAAATGATTCAGTGTGTTAACAAATGGTTCTGTGTGTTAATGAAAGTGACAATATTCCATATTCATAAGAAATCTCTGCCAAAAGCAGAGTCAATTGTACATTTCCAACTATATCATAAGCATGTGTTTATGAATCAGTATTAAATAGTGATGATACCAGGTGTTAGCGAAAAGGGGAGCGTATCCTGCCCCACTGGTTGCAAATTATTCTCTGTGTTAACAAATAAACTGGAATCGTCGTGGTGCAGGTGTATGAGATGTTCACAATATGATACAGGAAATCTGGTTGCATTGATGCGACTGTCAAGTGTTCCCACAAATATGAAATTTGTACTGTGTCAAATGTTGCTATTTGTGAAAATTAGTGTGAATTAATTCTTAAATTTTCATCCAAATCTTTGAAACAGATGTGAGACTGAAAGCATGTGTTTTTACCAAACTGTTCGCGGCATCTGAGTACATGAACTGTCGATGGATGTGATTCACATGATGACGTCTGGTACAGGCAGTGGCTGCAAAGTTCAGAGTCTTTGATGGTCAGCGTTTAGAGAGTTTGTTCCTAATTTCTTTCTGAACAATCTCCTCCAAGCTCCTCACCAATAGCAGCGGTCAAGGAAGGAGCATCGTCCCCTAAAGCTGACATGGATAGTTGTTGGAGTCAGCGGAGATGTTTGGTGACAGTGTGGTAACCAATTTTGTTTATTTACACCATCATAAAATACCTAGGCACCTTGATGAACTGCAGAAATATGATGCTACTTGTGTACTTGGGTCAAATGCAATCTGTAGGCATGGAAAGTATCGTACTTCATTCAAGAAAACTGTACCAGGTGTAATATACATCCTTCGTAGTTAGTCTCATAACTGTTGTCCACCACAATAATACAGCCGAGTACACACAAAATGATTTGTTAAATCTGTTGGAAGTGGTGTTGGTGTTGGTGGGGGGGGGGGTAAAATTATGTGGGACGGGGGTTTGGTAGGGGTGAATATTAAATAGATAATTTATAGCCATGCAGTCATAACATAGTGACTGATCTGACGTCGGATTTGAATTACCGACCTCCTCACTTCTCCATGACCTAAATGGCAGAGCATTCCGTGTGCCGCTGTAAACACTGTTTCAAACACTGACCGTTAAATTCAAACAAGCAACATTTGTTTCACATATCTTTTCTTCAAGCTTATGACTGTCCAAAATTAGTTTTATGAAAGAAACCTGTTTATTAGCCACCAGACACAACAACAAAATTAGTTCTTTTATTACTTTTCAAAAATAAGGATCAGTAAGATCTGTGTCCAGAGAAGTTATAAAGCTTGCCTTGAATGCATTACACTGATTTATCCTCGCCAAATACTGATTAACTAAGACTTGGTTGATATTTCCCATATTAAAAAAACACTCGTGATGAATCCTCTGTGTATGCATGGATGGTTGACGGTCCATTAAAAGGTAATCTGAATGTTTTCACAAAACAGTTTCTAATGTGTTTAGATAAGTATGTCTTTTTAACAAGTTTCCACATGAACGCTCCTGTAATTATGGAGATGCATACGAATGTTAGTTTCACACTCAACTGTTCCACCCAGCGTGTATTGTGTGATACTGTGTTTCACATATGTAGTGTTCTCACTGGCCTTCCTCTGGTGATCTGGTCTGTTGTATAACGTCAGCCATGTTTCAGTTATAATTGTGTATGTGAAAACTGTTTTTATGACAAACTTTACTGTATTTCATTGACTTCCATCACCAGAGACAACTCAGTGAAATCCTTCTATGACAGCTCATGTAGTTGTGATCAACCATACTCTGATACTGCAATCTGTTTTGTTAACATCCCTCATTTATAAGTGCCCTCTGTTTGGCATTTTGTTTTTTATTTATTGTTTTATGAAACCAAAAATAATGAAATAATGAAAAAAAATAAAGGGGGCCTTTTGACAAATGTTTGGGAGGGTTCCCCGTTTCACAATTGTTTGTCCTCCCAGGAACATGTGATGTGATATCTGTCTGGAGGCGGAAACCATACATATCTGAGTTGCCTCCCTTAGCAGTGCAAGGATCCTCTGATCATGGGTTTCAATTTTATATTTGCCATGATTATTACACTTTCTCTGTGGGCATTCATCGGTTGCATCAGAATCAGAATGGTAAATGACTACTACCCCTGGGACTTGTTGCTACACTCCGCGGACATGCCTGATATGATCTCCCTTGTCACTTGTGTTTAGCATGGTGTGTGTCTACAGTGCTGTCTCTTCCTGTTGTTAACAGAGCTCTCTGAAACTGCTGTTCAAACAGTGTAATTATTTGGGCATCAATAGTTATTGACATGAAGTCAGCTATTACCTGTGCTTGTCATGTATGTGTTCCATGTTTGAAACAAATTTACATGAGTGCTGGTTTGTAGGGTGTTATTTTTTCCAATAAAAATGTTATTATCTAAAGTTAATTCAAGCATTCGAAAGTCATCATCATCCTTTCATATGTACATGTTATGTTATGTCATATTGTTTGGGGGGGGGGAGTGGCCCAGTCGTCTATGGCAGGGCAATTAACTGTGCAGAGTTGCGTCCCTTGGGCACGCCGGAAACCTGTGATTGTTGGTTCGAATCCCGGTTCGCCCTGATTATGTTTCTAGGTTTGTCAGCACCATACCCATGCTCATGGGTTTCACCAAAGTGGTAAACGTCTCAGACCTGCATCACTTCGGGCTTTCCTCTCACATGAAGGTGATACGTTGTGATATAACTGGAATAATGTTCAAAGCAGAGTTAAACCCAACTCACTCACTCATATTGTGTGGTGCACGTTGTACCGGCTGGAAGGAGAAAATATATATCAGATAGGCATTAAAAGTAAACTACATCACTTTTTTATTACGATATTTTGATTTGTGCCTTGTGGAGATTTATAAACCATAAATATTCTTACTTATGCAATTTTTATATGAACTTTTAAAAATATCTTTGAAAGTATAAGTTTTCTACTTAATGAATTGGAACTTACCTTCGTACTGTTCCTATTTTACATGATGACAACTTTAGCCAGTCAGACACTACGCCAGTTAATGTCTGCAGCAAAGTGAAATAACACTTAGTTCATCCTTATGTTAAACAAAGTCATGACAATTTGTAGACTATATTAGTTCATTTTAGCCATTCGGAAATGATCATAAGTGTTTTATAACAGATTAGGGAAATAATATCTTAATCATCAAAGATTACAATTAACAACCCCTAGAGGGAGAATATGGTCATAATTTTGTGATATTCACCGCCACAATATGCATTTGATTTTGTGAGAATTTACATTGGCAGTGGTCGAATATTAAAACACCATACTTTGTTATTTACATATTGTCAGACCTTTGTCAATGAAATAAAGATGTTTGTCAATTTTATGCACATTCGAAGAAGCATGGTTATGATGTGTTAATATACATGTATGTATGATTATGAATTGTTTTATAAGAAAAGTGCTTTGAATGTTTTATTATTATGTTATTATTGTGCTAGATATTTATGTATATCTGTATGTCTTGAAGGTGTAAGTGTTCAAGTGAGAGAATATGTGCTGCGCAGCATTTGATTTGGATAGCAGGGATAATTATATTACCAGTATATATTTACAGGCCACAAAGTTAAAAAAAATTCAAAGGAGCCACTTGGCTCCTAAATTATTTTTTCAAGGAGCCAAATAGAATTTCAAGGAGCCAAGGCAAAATGTAAGGAGCCAAAAGTAATGACTTGTAATTTAACTGAGCTTCTGCACAACAAAACGCACAAAAATCCATTGGTTTGAATAATCAGTGTTATATCATGAACAACAACTGTTGTTGAAGCTTTTGAGTTTTTCAGACAAACAAGCTTTAGAACATTGTGTCAGTAACATCATCTGACAAGCTTTAGGACATCTGTCAGTAAATCCATCAGACAAGCTTAAGAACATTGTGTCAGTAACATCATCTGACAAGCTTTAGGACATCTGTCAGTAAATCCATCAGACAAGCTTTAGAACATTGTGTCAGTAACATCATCAGACAAGCTTTAGGACATCTGTCAGTAAATCCATCAGACAAGCTTAAGAACATTGTGTCAGTAACATCATCTGACAAGCTTTAGGACATCTGTCAGTAAATCCATCAGACAAGCTTAAGAACATTGTGTCAGTAACATCATCAGACAAGCTTTAGGACATCTGTCAGTAAATCCATCAGACAAGCTTAAGAACATTGTGTCAGTAACATCATCAGACAAGCTTTAGGACATCTGTCAGTAAATCCATCAGACAAGCTTTAGAACATTGTGTCAGTAACATCATCTGAAAGTTTACTGGTGCCAGTTGCAGGTTTTGGTTCATCGAACGTGTCGACAGACGATGAAACTTCCGTGTCAGCTTCGCCATTCAAAGCATTCCGTATTTTCTTGAGTATACTGCGCATTTTTTTCCAAAAAAAACCACAGCTGTGTAGAAGGGGGTGCGCATAATAGTCACCAAACTTAATTAAAGACAAGGAGCCAGTTGGCAACTGACATGAAAATACCAGTCGCAAAATACAAAACTAGATCGCCATGGCGACCAATTTAGTCGCAACTTTGTGGCCTGATTTAGGAGATAACTTTATGTGTTTTCAGATTTCTTTTCTTCCATGATAACTAAACATGCCTAGTTGACAGAATGCGGTAAATATAATATTGATCCAATTTAATATTTAATTGAACGTATCCATTTCACCATTCTCAATGGCATTTTTTTATTCAAAGTTGTGACTGAGATAAAAAAGATATTTATCAAGAAATTGATTCATGTGCAGGAGATTTCAGGCTTCAAATCCTATTTAATCAATCATGTTTTCTAACCAATTAGATTGCAGCACACACTTCCAGTTGTTTTATAAGGGGAGAATAAGTAACGAGGCATTATGGGTTATCTGTCTGGAGTGAGTGAGTGAATGAATGAATGAATAGTGTCACCTCCAAGCTTTTGGCAAGATGCTTATTGTATTAATTCATTCATGAAGGAATTCTGAGTTTTGAGTTGGTTATTCTATATATTACTCATATTTTTGTCACTTTAACGAAAAAATTACACACAAAAAAAGTATTTTAATGTCAACTCAACAAAGACACTTTTGATACTGAAGTCCGCTTATTGTGCAGATGACATAAAGTTGTTGGTTTTGGTGTGTTTTTTCAGGCATGACATGACATTATCATTTTGTCGCGTCACGACCATCGAAATAATGTGATGTCATATCGCACTAACTGTCCAATCAGCTTAGAGAAACACTAAAATACACAAGTGTAAATATCCGAAAGTTTCACTCAAGCTTTCTACCCAGGGTAACATACAGCATCTTTGTCTCCTACCATTGTTTATCCTTGACATGATGTGAGAAGTACACATTCTTGTTATGATGCCTTGCAATGCATGAACTAATTCAAATACATGTTGAAACCTTTTCTTCCAGATACATAAGGATGGGACATTTTAGGGTTAAAACCTTATGGATCTAGGCTGATTAACAACCTTGTTGCCATAGTAACTCTTTGAGCCATGTTGACGGTATTTATTGGTTTATTAATTGATAAAATCAGAGCAGATGTATCATCCCCTGCCTGCAAGAACGTTCAGTGCCAAATGACGCTGAAAGCTCATTCTTTGTAATTTTCATCAGTGGTTTGTGGGGTCAATGTCAGATTTCCCATTATAATCTGTGATTCATCTTGATTCTTACATGATTGTTTCGTGAAGCTCCGGGGTAGAATAGGTTTTCAGCAACCTATACTTGCCGTAAAAGGCAACTATGCCTGTTGTAAGAGGCGACTAAACGGGATTGGGTGGTCAGGCTCGCTGACTTGGTTGATGCATATCATTGATCCCAATTGCGTGGATCGATGCTCATGATGTCAATCACTGGATTGTCTGGTCCAGACTCAGTTATTTACAGACCACCGTCATATAGCTGGAATATTGCTGAGTGCGGCATTAAACAACAAACGAACAAAACAAACATGTGATTGAAGGTTAGCTCTGTCACATTCAGGTCAGATATACCATGACTGAAATATCAGCTCACCCTCTCTCAATGAACTTGAAATAAAATAGAAAATTATTAAAAAGTTAAATGAATTTTTAAAGTATTGCCAGACAAGTGAAAAAATGACATGAAAGGCAAAGAGCATTTATTGGCATACTTTAAAAAAAACACCACTGTGTTTACTTAACAAAACTTGAAAGTAAAAATATTGTTTTTAATTATAATCTTATTGCACATATGTGAAATTTTAACCCCAAAAATACACACAAAAAAGTATTTTAATGTCAACTCAACAAAGATACTGAAGTCCGCTTATTGTGCAGATGACATAAAGTTGGGTTTTGGGGGTTTTTTTTTCAGGCATGACATGACATTATCATTTTGTGGCGTCACGAATCTTATTGTGAAAAATGCCTTAAATGTCATATTCTTACCTTTTGACATTGACAATATATGTTCAGATCAGATTTTTTTTTTTTTTTATAGAAATTAGTTGTTCAACCTTAAAATAAATGTGCCACTAGTGGAGGGGCATTGCCAGAATGTTTCACAATGAATCGAATCATTTCAGTGAGAATAGTATTTGTTTAGAGAAGCAGATTGGTACAGTGTGATGAAAGGAATTAGATAGAGCCCTTAGGCCAGTATGTTTGTGATCCCAGGTTGATGTTGATTGTCTGACGGTGTCAATGTGTCGGGGAGGTGTGGTCATGTCAGTCTGTTCGGCCTGACACTAACAGAAATACATGTCGAAATAAACCAGTTTCCTAAACACTGAAAGTATAGTTTCTTTCTTTGTCAGTTTCAAGGGCATGGGTGGTCTTTAGGGTGGCACAGTGCCAGAAACCTATCATCCTGGATTCGAATTCTGGTTCATTCTGATTATTGTTCTAGGTTTGTCAGCACTATACCCATATGTTTCACCAAACATCAGGGACCCGTGAAGATTCCAGGGTAGAATAGGTCTTCAGCAACCCATGATTGGCGTAAAAGGCGACTATGCTTGTCGTAAAAGGCATCTAACGGGATCAGGTGGTCAGGCTCGCTGACTTGGTTGATACATGTCATCGATCCCAATTGCGTGGATCGATGTTCATGATGTCAATCATTGGATTGTCTGGTCCAGACTCGATTATTTACAGACCGCCGGAATATTGCTGAGTGCAGCGTTAAACAACAAACCAACCAACCAACCAAACATCTAAAACCTGGATCACTTTGAGCATTCCTGCAACACCAAGCTGACAGGCTGTGATATAACTGAACTGAACAGACTTGCTGATCTGGTTGATGCATGTCATCGTATCCCAATTGCGTAGATTGATTCTCATGATATCAATCACTGGATTGTCTGTTCCGGGTTGATTAATTACAGACCGGCATCATATAGCTGGAATATTGATGACTGCGGTGTTAAACAACAAACAAATATGTTGACCTATTCTGACCTGGAGAAGATGGAAACCGAACTCAGTCAAGTGTCTGAGTGAGTTGAGTTTAGAACTACTTTCAGCAGTATTAGATTATATCAGGACATGTCTGCATAAAGATATCCGGGATAATGCTTTGGTGAAACCCATCACTACTTGTGTGGTGCTGACAGTGTGATTGGATTGAAACCCCGATACCTCTTAGGTGAAACCCATCACTACTTGTGTGGTGCTGACAGTGTGATTGGATTGAAACCCAGATACCTCTTAGGTGAAACCCATCAACACTTGTGTGGTGTTGACAGTGTGATTGGATTGAAACCCCGATACCTCTTAGGTGAAACCCATCAACACTTGTGTGGTGCTGACAGTGTGATTGGATTGAAACCCCGATACCTCTTAGGTGAAACCCATCAACACTTGTGTGGTGATTACAGTGTGATTGGATTGAAACCCCGATATTTCTTAGGTGAAACCCATCACCACTTGTGTGGCGCTGACAGTGTGATTGGATTGAAACCCCTTAGGTGCGGTCGGGAAGCCTAATGGTAAAAGCGTTCGCTTGTCACACCGAAGACCCCGGGTTCGATTCCCGACATGGGTACAATCTGTGAAGCCCATTTCTGGTGTCCCCTGCCGTGATATTGCTCGAATATTGATAAAAGCGGCGTAAAACCATACTCACTCACTCACTCACTCACTCACTCACAATCTAGTTCAAATATCAGCTGAAATCATTACACACATATTTTTAAGATATCAAATCAGTTCAAGTATCAGAAGATGGTTTAAGACGACATAATACATAGTCATTCAAGTGTCTTACTGTGGTTTTAATACGCCCATACATTGAAATTCACTCCTGGAAATTGTCCTATTATATGTTGCATTTTCTCTTTATATAACCCGATGAGATCCCTGGTTAGGAAAAGTCCCGTGAAGATTCCGGGGTAGAATTGGTCTTCAGCAACCCGTGCTTGTCGTAAGAGGCGACTGACCCGTGAAGATCCGGGGTACAATAGGTCTTCAGCAACCCATGCTTGCCGTAAAAGGCGACTATGCTTGCCCTAAGAGGCGACTAACGGGATCGGGTGGTCAGACACGCTGACTTGGTTGATGCATGTCATCGATCCCAATTGCGTGGATCGATGCTCATGGTGTCAAGCACTGGATTGTCCGATCCAGACTCGATTATTTACAGACCGCCGTCATAAAGCTGGAATATTGCTGAGTGCGGCGTTAAACAACAAACAAACAAACCTGGTCAGAATAGGTTCCAGAGGTGCCGAGGGCCAGCGACAGGGGAGATTAAGAAGGATCTGATGGTCAGCCTTGGTGACTTCACAGGTCGCCTTGATAGAGCTGGAATACTGTTGACTGCGGCTTAAAACAACAACACAATTTATAATAACGTATTCGACGCTAATATATTGGCTAGTGATCAATTCCAATTAGCATCCCTTCCAATTGATCAATGTACGCAAGACTTATTTATTCGCGTATAACACGCACTCGTGTGTTATATGCATCCTTAATCTTAATTATTGGCAATTAAATTCTGGAAAAATATATCTGTCGTATATAAACATTTCAGGCTGTCAGCATAAAGCACGAAATTTATCTTTTAACTCTGTTTTTTTTCACCAAAATAATATTCTAATAAGACCCCCCTATTTCTAATTTTGAGAGCGCCTTTGGCACTTATTACGTCGAATACGGTATGCGCATTATCTGGAGAAAAATGTCCCGTTGGGGATGCTCTTGTATTGTTAGCATGACAGCTGATCTGCATGTATTTGCTGATTATTTCTTTTTTTTGACAATATTTGGTGTTTGGGTACAGTAGAATCTCCGATTACGTGTATCGACGAAAACTATGTTTTCAAGTACTTTCAGTTTTCCCCGATGAAAATAGTATGAAAATATCGGAGTAAGGTGACTTCAATAAAATGTTTCGATATTCGAGCAATATCACGGTGGGGGACACGAGAAATTGTCTTTAGACATTGGGCCCTTGATCGATCCAACGCTTTAACCATTAGGCGCCTTCATGCATGTACAAGATAAGCACTGCGAACAGTGCAGTGCTATGTAAGTAGGACATGAATTCAGTTTTTAGTTCAATTGCGAATTTAAAAAAATATAAACCGCCAACGACAGAGAATAGGCAATCTGGATCACCTGCCGAAGCAGATTCCACTGGGCGCAAAAGGCATGACAGTGATAAAAAACATATGGATGAATCAGTGAAAATCAACTTAATACCTGTCACATGTCTCAATGTTATAGAGGTGACCAACACAATGGTGCACTGTAGAAACATAATAGTTCACCTCATTGTATCTGTCGCACGCCGAAACTCCATAACTGCCTGTATTTTCTAAATATATCCAGATTGTTTTTATAAAAATACTTTCACAGCATTGTCAAGTTTACAGGTTAATATGAAATGGTAACCATTTTGAATTTCTTCTTTTATAAGGACAAAATTATCACCTTCTGAATCGATTGCGCTCTCTGACCTCAAACATTTTCACAATAACAGACATTTCAAAGTAAATGTCGACAATGCATTGTTGAAGATGTAGAGGGTGACAGTAAAGCGTTCTTTGTTTTCTTCATAGCTTTGGCCGAGGTGAGCTAACGATGGATCCGAGTTTCTACCAATCAATCCTTGTTTTCTAGGGTGTCTTTGTAGGACGTAACTATGGACACGTGTGCAGTAGAGAGTGGCATGGGGTCGCATGCATCTGTACGGCAGACGTCAGAATGACTTGGTGATGACCTAGGCATCAAACTATTGGATCTGCTGAAGGACTCCGAACCTCAGATCAGATACCCTCGACATGTTTGGAGACAAATTCGTTTTTGTGTTATGACTTAAAAAACTCTGCATACAAATCTGTCACTCAGCACATTTTTCTCAAAAGTGATGTTTAGTGATATTTTATATTTATCCCTCAAAGAGTTCTTATAAATAGAGCTGTCCACATGCTTCAGTTGGCTCTTCAACACAATGTCAGTTGAGAAGCTTGTCATTTTATGGATAACTGAGAATGACGCAGGCAATTTGGAAACGATTTTGTACTGGCAGTAAAAATAACTCAAAATGCCTCAAAGTGATGCACCAATGCCCCAGAACGATTTCCTTTATAAGCCTAGCTTGTATTTTACAAGTATCTATACATTCTATTCTGTTTGCACAGCTTCTGGTAGTAAAACAAATAAAAATCCTCGTATAAGGTGCCAGATTCCTTACGAAATAGCGTTGGATAACTTCAGAAAACGATGTGCTTTGTCACCTGTATATATATAACATGCTTAGACTTGTCAAAAAATACAAATCTCTATGCAGAAATAGAAGATTAGCTAATTAAATGTAACTTCCCAAGTAAAAAGGCATGGTCTGATATTGTTAAGGAAAGGATTATTTTAGCAGACCAGGAAGCTGTATGCTCTAAGCTGCTATCTAGACTTAACTTAAATAGAAATGTTTCGCTACGTAATGATAAAGAACACAGACTCTGGCTACTTGCACTTGAACGTCCTGAACAGTTCCCAAACCTGTCTCATCTTGTACGGCTGGGATGCCTAAATATAGAATCTAGGGAATGTCGATGTAGAATTGTAGCTCATGATATTATTAAGCATGTCTTTTTGTATTGTACATTGAATATGAATGACAGAAATGAACTATTTGAAATCATTTGTGATGTGATAGATGTCTCTACATTTGCAAGACTATGTAGTGAGGAGGATGATATAATCCTGTCTGTACTACTTGGCGGTATGCCTGAGTGTGTTAGCTCTTTATCTCAAAGTCTATGGGGTGACCTTATGGTTATTGTGTCAAGATACTGTAGGAAATGTCTGTGTCTGTTACAAAACAGTTATAAGAATGCTTGATTGTCATGCATTTTGTAGTTATCATTTCTCATAATATTGTTAAATTGTACTACTGTACAGCTCTGTAATGATACATAATATCATATATGATATGTATCTTCAATATCTGGAGGAAATCAAGAATATCTATCTATGAAGCCCTGGAATGTTTAACAGTAACATTACTAATTGATCATTGTTTTCTATGGTGCCCTTGAAGAAAGTCTACATGGACAGGCGTCAGAATAATTTGGATCGTATTTTACTCTGTAGAAACCAGCGAGCGAAGGTTTGTGATGACAAACCAAGGCTTCTAAATGTGCAAAAGGACTCTGCGCCTAAGACCACCGTATCCTTGACATGTTTGTAGACATCTATTATGTGCCCGATTCCATTCACCAAGTGAATGCTGATGGTGTTACATTATTATTACGATCGTTGAATCAGTGTGCGCTCCATGGGGAGTATACCAACCAAGCTGTCGTATGAAGCGCTTGAAGCTTTAAAGGTAACATTACCATCTCATCCTACCGGGTATCCATACACTGCTGGGCGAACAGAAGCTGTACTTTAGTAACAACTTGTATAACAACTGCAAACATTTATTACTATATAGGTGGTGTTTTCAACAATTCACAAAACATACTTCTAGATTTCCCTTTAAAGAAAGTCCAGCCTTACAATTCGTCAGAGCTGTTAGTTCGCTGAATGGTCGCCTGACTGTTGAGTGATATGCTCGTGGTAGAACGAGGTACGTCCCGTTCTATCTGGCGTAAGCAGGCAGCAGGTACGAGAATGACCTTGACCTCATGTCGGAAGGCTTCGTACACGGCGGAGTAGATGATGACGTTCATGAAACTGTTGCTGTTGGCCAACCACAGAAACGTAAACTGAAGCTCCTTCGGGATGTGTATGCTGGGGTCAAACGCCGACATTATAACTGAGGCAGAGTAGGGGCCCCAACACATGAAGAACATCCCTGCGGTGATGCTGAGAATCTTGACAGCCTTGACGTCCCTCCTGGTTCGTTGCCTGGATATGGAACTCCCTGCAGTCACAAATTCAGATGTTTTGATCCTCACAACTATACTGACTGTTGTGAACAAGATTATACTTCCTGACAAACACGGAATGGCCATCCCAGTGATTATGCAAAATAGGGGGTACTCCCAGTATAAACCACACATGCCCTCATTAAAGTTGAACCTGTAGTAGATGAAGTCTGGCTTGGTGAGGATGACAGACGAGAAGGTTGCAATCGCAAGCACCCAACATGATACAAGTCCAACATAGCATCTTCTGGTTGTGACGAGCGAGGGGTAGTGCAGCGGTTTCATGAGAGCAATGTATCGGTCAATACTCACGATCGAGAGACTCCATATTGATACAGTGACCGAGGTGCCATGGGTCACTCCCGCGATCTGACACCACACGTCTCCGTAGGGCCAGTAGCCTAGAACTGCAGACACAACACACGGGGCACACGTCACCAGACCCACGGACAGATCTGCAATACTTAAGTTGGTCAAACACAGTTTGGAAATGTGAGGTATGGTCCTGGTTCTTCGGAGGATGGATATGTTCAGAATATTGGACGTAATCACGAAGAATGACACAGAGAAGATTATTGGAGTTCGAATCCAAACTGACACGGAGAAACCCTCTTGAACAGATGATATGCCTTCGGAGACATTCGTCAAGTCGTTTACTGTTAACATTTCATCCATCACTGACCACGAAACCTTTTTTTCTTGAAATCAACTTGAAATAAATAGAGTCCAGATAATGATCCTGCCACCAAAACCCCTATGAAATGTTTTTCAACTGTACAGCTTATTGCTGGAGATGATTAACAGCAACCTCCAAGATTATGGTTAAATCCCTGAACAGATAACAACGAATAAGCTATACATCCATTGGACATGTGTGATTGGATATGTCTTGATAGCGGATAATTAACTTCCGTGGGAAACAATCTTCAAGAAAAGTAATTACGATATACAAGGCTTAAACAAAATACTTTCTCCGCGATATCAGCTAGATGTATTTCAGACGAGCCTAATTGCATCTTTGTTGGAATTAAGAAGGCTAAGCTTTTTCCGGATCCATGCAAGTATGAATGAAGCAGATCACCCTTTCTGAGAGTTCTATTTCTAGCTTCAGAGAATTCAATGTAGATATTTTTAAAGACAAAATGAAAGAAACTACGGCAAATTTGATAATTTTCACTGTTATATTTCGAACAAAGCTGGTTAAATATGCAATATATTATTAAATGTATTTTTTATCCACACGTGTATGAGAAGGCGTGAAAATATACATTGAATGCAAAAAAATGGTTTATCTTTTTGTAATCATTCAAAGCGAAGTTGTTTATCATTGTGAATGGTAACATAAACTTGTTCAGTTTTATATCATACCGCATACAAATATATTTACATGAAATTATAATACTGGCAAATAAAACATGTATGTATTGTCAAATTAATATTAGAGATATCGACGAAATTTCAGATTTCACGCTCAAATATCAAAAAGAAATTCTTACGTTTTCAAGTTGTTTGTTTATACAGAACTGTTCCTTTGTTGACTAATATAATATGTCATTCACAGGTCTTGTTAGTTGGCG
This sequence comes from Haliotis rufescens, assembly GCF_023055435.1. Lineage (NCBI taxonomy): Eukaryota > Metazoa > Mollusca > Gastropoda > Lepetellida > Haliotidae > Haliotis > Haliotis rufescens. Next base: position 7,594,818 of record NW_025964223.1, read on the forward strand.
TCCTTTCTGTGAAATGGGAAACGAGTGGCAGTGATGGTACTATACACTATATCTCGGTCAGGAGTTTCACTGGTTTCACGCTAAATGTCTCCACAGAACACACATAAAATCGATATTTCTCTGATTTCAGACGCCTTGGTAACAGCAGCATTCTGTTTCCATCCACTCCAAAACTCTATATTTTATACTTTAAACATCACAAGCACGAGACATCCATAAAGAAACTTGATAAAAACTTGTTTCCTTTTGTTTCACGTTTCACACCCGACCTGCAATCTTGACACCCTCTTCTCTGATGATGAACACTGTCATTACAAACTTGTATCTGTAGAATTGTCAACTCAGATCAAACGTCAACAACCAAATATATAATTTATGAATATTTCACTATCTTGTCCAGTGACATCAGTGTCTAATCAAGTGTCCAAGTGTCAACGACTCCGATGACAATAAAATCAGAATGAAAGTTTATTCAAACAGCCATTACTGAGTATTTAAACAACTACATCCACCCGGCTTCCTCATGCCAGCCTTCTGTCGAGGTCATCGGAATTATTCAACGGTTAGTTACAACTTTCACTATGATTTCTTTTAAACTGAGTGGTTATTATACAACACATTCTTTTGGTAATCTTTCTCCTTTGCATCCACCGAGTCAATACTTGTTCGTACAAGAAACCGAGTCCATTCAATCTCTCTGAAGGTCTGCAAGAACTAGTTCACCAATCCTCACAGAAATATACATGACAGAGTGTCAAATTGTTCTGTTTCAGGGCTCGGCCATGGACTGTTTAGCATAGTAAACACATTCAGGTTTTCTTACTTGAAATGTCGGAGGATCAGAACAGCCACGGAGTGTCACAATAATGAGTGCGTTTGAACCGCTGCGCCGACTTGTATTTCTTCCTGGCGATTGTCGCCACTGTGTATTTTTGAGGCTTCCCGATCACCTTCAGAACTGCTGTCACAACGGAAGTCCATGTGCGAACAATCGATGTATTGTGCGTACTGAACAAAAACCACTCCGCTAGGAAAACAAAATAATTATCTCCAGTATTGTTATTCCATCCCGTTGTCTGTTTCCCGCGAGATATTACACCTGATACACCTTCACCACTTGAAAATGGTATCCAGTATTTAAACAACTGTTTTTCTGACAAATATATTTCCGCACTAGTGGTTGTTTGTTGTTTGTACAGGTTTTTTTCAGGACGATTGGAACTCGTTGTAAACAAAGGCTGTTCGTTTTATGACATTAGTCATTGAAATGTTCTTTGAAATGATAGTCTCTTATTCTGGATTGAAGATTTCGTTTGATTGCTTTCTCTATTACATTAATTAGAAAACAAAACGCATCTTTCACAATATCGGCACTCTGTGATGTGACAGTTTCATAAGAGATAATACACTGTAGTGAGCCGACAGTATCTTGCTGTGCTTGGTTAGCAGTGTGTGGAGTCATAAGACCGTCAGCTGCTAGTCAGGTACCCTTTCTCACTAATAATAACATCTATTATTCACTTTGATAGAAGTGTAGAAGAATATTGCAATCATTGAGTATATTGCCAAACATATTAGCAGCTCATCTGCGGAAACCAGGGACCTGTTCGATTTAGTGATTTAGTGATTCGGCAATGGTGTGGGGGATGAGTAGGGCTGTAAAGCAATAAGATCGCTTCGTTGAACGCGCTTTGGAAGTCTTGAGGGAAAACGAAAGGTTACCAAGATTCGTCCTATATATTATGAGGGATTGTTGTTAAAATCAATAGTAGTTAATCAGTATTATTTAGCCACAGTTGTATTACCGTTGTATAAAAAATAAAAGCGACAAAACCCCTTCCATAATCATAAGAAGACTATACCATGAGCATGTGTTTATGAATCACTATCGAAAAGTAAAGATACCAGACGTTCGCATAAGGTGAGCGAATCCTACCCCACCTGAGCACTCGTCACAAACACATGCAAAGGCAAGGCAAGTATTTACCTTGCTAGAAAACACGGAACATATGGTACAAGTCCCGGTTACAAATTTAGAAAAAGATCGATTAAAAGGATGGTATTCTGTTGAATAGTAAGGTCTTAAAGTGGCCCTTGCGAGGCCAGATACCAGGTGTTCGCGAAAAGGTGGGCGTATTCTATCCCACCGGAGCACCCATAATAAACACATGCAAAGGCAAGACAATTGTTCACCTGAAAAAAAAGACCAAGAATATATGGTACAAGTCACCATAATCTGGACAGGAGAAATAGGTGACTGGCATTATGATCACGTCGTTAGGTTAACATGCGAACAGTCAGGGATACGCATTTGGTACGGTCGACCTCTTCTGTCTTAGAAGATCAAAGAGGGTTTATCCTCAGTAAAGCTTTCAAAACGTTTTATGGTAGGCATATGGAGGACATTTCCAAATTTGATGCATCAGTGACAAAAATAATGCAATGCAATTCCTTATTTTGACTTGAACCATAAGTTTTAGGGGAACACTTGACTTTCCATTGCATGTGTTTGTGACGGGTGCCACTGGTGGGCAGGATATGCTCACCTTTTCGTGAACGCTTGGTTTCATCACTATTTGATAGTGATTCATGAACACATCCATTTGAAATTGACGGATTCGTATAATGGACTACTTTTATCAAAGATTTCATCTGAATATGAAAATGATTTTGTCGCTTCGATTATATTGTTTGGTTCCTCCCGTCGCAGAAATACATTGCGTGTTTTGAGGCAGTAACCGAACAACTATCCTGTCACTTACAAAAACATCAATGTCACAATCCATCAACGAGACTGCATCGACATTCCTCATGCAAAATCCACATAAAATAAAATGTAGTAATTACAAGTACGAGTCAGGAGATGAAATTGCTTCAAAGTAAAGGGTGAACTTAAAATAAGACATTGATTAATGTAGTAATGTCCGCAGGAAAAACACTTATGAAAGATACGACTCATTTTAGCATTTATGTTACAGTGAATGTAGATACAAAATCAGCGACAAAGCCCTTTCTATAATCATAAGAGATATCTGCTTCTAATATAGTCCATGGTCCATTCCGACAATATCATAAGCATCACTAAATAATCATGCTACCAGGCGAGGGTTTCCTGCCCCAAACGTGGCACTGTCACAAACACATGCAAAGGCAAACCAAGGGTCTAAACCATCAAATTAATGCGAGTTCCGACCATTAAACTAAAATGTGTTATGAAATTATGCTGTTGCAACACCTATGAAGTATAAAAACCAAAACGATCTCATGTATTGGAAAAACACCGAGAATGTTACCCCACCATATAGGATGGGGTATAAATAAGCTTGTTTAAAAAAACGGTTTTTTTCACGTCTCCCGTTTAAGATAATAGCAGGAAATGTCAAATGAAGAACAATCACATTTATATGTCTGGTCAACCGAAGAAGATTGTAATGGGTCCAAGTGTTTTTTACACGAGTTTATGTGATCTTTGGGGAGTAAATGGAGCGTGCTGTGAAGAACATTATTTAATCGCGGATGAACGGCAGTGTATTGTCTTTATTTGACAGTTGCAAAGAACCAAAACGTCTTATTAGGATACTTATATACTCTAGCCATAAACACAAACAAGGGCCATTCTGGAGCCCCGCAAAGGCCACTTTAAGACTATTCAACGGAATATCATACTTTTAATTGATCTTTTCCTAAATTTGTAAATGGGTCTTGTACCATATGTTCCGTGTGTTTTTAATCATGTGAATACTTGACTTGCCTTTGCATGTGTTTGTCACATGTGATCCGGTCGGGTAGGAAACGCTCACCCTTCCATGAACACCTGCTAAAGTGCAATTTATCAAAACATACAAGGGGGCCACGGGTGGCCCAGTCGTCTAAGGCGCTGCGATTCGCTGTGCAGCGTTGCGTCCCTTGGGCAAGCCAGAAACCTATGATAGTGGGTTCGAATCCCGGTTCGCCCCGATTATGTTTTTAGGTTTGTCAGCACCATACCCGTGCTCGTGGGTTTCACCGAAGTGATAAACGTCTAAGACCTGCATCACTTCGGGCTTTCCTCCCACATTAAGCTGACACGCCACGATATAACTGGAATACTGTTAAAAGCGGCGTCACACCCAACTCACTCACTCACTCAAAACATTATCACCATGAAATAACCATTTCTTGTTTGTTTCATTTTAATCCAAAATAAATAATCGGTGTATACTTTCTTTTTCCCGGCAGTTTACATGACTGAGTGAGTGAGTGAGTGAGTATGGTTTTACGCCGCTTTTTGCAAAAGTCGAGCAATATCACGGCGGAGGACACCATTAATGGGGTTGACACATTGTACCACCGCCCCTCAGTTTATATGAGTGAGTGAGTGAGTATGGTTTTACGCCGCTTTTAGCAATATTCCAGCAATATCACGGCGGGGGACACCAGAAATGGGCTTCACACATTGTACCCATGTCGGGATTCGAACCCGGGTCTTCGGCGTGACGAGCTAACGCTTTAACCACTAGGCTACCCGACCGCCCCTGAGTTTATATGAAATGCATCTACATAATAAACATATCGCCCACACATCCACATTGACCATGGGTCGTTTGAAATGGTTAGAATTTCATTTAAGAGTAGCAATGCTCCTTTGGCCAAAACAACGGTTATTGACCAGTGAATGCTACCTGTTGAGTATTTCTTGTTTTTGTCGTCACCTAGCACCTTTATTTATAGCTCCCTATTTAATCATCGTGTCTTGCCGTCTCGGACAGACAGACCAAGGTTAAAAAAATAAAATATTTGCTCCATTAATTAATCCTTACTAGTGAGTGAGTGAGTGCGTTTGATTTTACGCCGCTTATAGCAATATTCAAGCAATAAAACGGGTTTCACACAATATACCCACGTCGGGAATCGAACCCGGTCTTCGGCGTGACGAGCGAACGCTTTTACCACTAGGCTACCCGACCGCCCTATTCCTAATTGTCACTATGGATTCAGACGTCCTCAATTTGTTGCGGCCTTACTGGTTATATATGGTTGGTATGGTAAACTCTTGTACTCTGGTACTCGCTCAGGTACTGCTACAACTGACAGCTATGTTAGCTGTGCCCTTTGCTTTAGAATCAATAAATTCTATATAAAGAAAGGTAGCGGTTCCGCGACTGTATCGATTTTACAACCTTTAGGTGTTCACTTCTTTCTTGTATGAACGACCCAGATCAGCAACAGTAGGACACGGCGTGATACGGGCTCGTTTTGGCGTAACTCTTGTCATATATTTTTTCTAGGTACATTGTATCATGACTTACACATTTGCCTTTTTCATTTCTTATGCTTGCAATCTGCGTAAAAAGTCGGTTTTTAAACTGAAAGAGAAAATATATGAAGAGTCCGTTTCCCCAAATATCTTAACATTAGTTTGTTGTGTCTTCACCTGCATCTCCTTTGAAACAGTTTCTGTTAAAGACTTGCTTGTGTTTAAGTCTTACAAAAAAACTCTTCCTGAAAATATGATTAATTTTAGCCTTACCTCAACATTCATTACGATTACAAGTCCAAAAACATACATGTTTTAGCGAATACATCGTATAGTGACAATTTGCTTGTGATGAAGCGGGAATCGTTCAATGAACTCCGAGTTTAGCTGATTTTCCATATAATTGGACAATGGACTCCGCTTTTAGCTGATATTCCATATAATCGGACAATGGACTCCGCTTTTAGCTGATATTCCATATAATCGGACAATGGACTCCGCTTTTAGCAGATATTCCATATAATCGGACAATGAACTCCGCTTAAAGCAGATATTCCATATAATCGGACAATGGACTCCGCTTTTAGCAGATATTCCATATAATCGGACAATGGAGTCCGCTTTTAGCAGATATTCAATATAATCGTTCAATGAACTCCGCTTAAAGCAGATATTCCATATAATCGGACAATGGACTCTGCTTTTATCAGATATTCCATATAATCGGACAATGGAGTCTGCTTTCAGCAGATATTCCATATAATCGGACAATGGACTCCGCTTTTAGCAGATATTCCATATAATCGGACAAATGGAGTCCGCTTTTAGCAGATATTCCATATAATCGGACAATGTACTCCGCTTTTATCAGATATTCCATATAATCGGACAATGGACTCCGCTTTTATCAGATATTCCATATAATCGGACAATGGACTCCGCTTTTAGCAGATATTCCATATAATCGGACAATGGAGTCTGCTTTTAGCAGACATTCCATATAATCGGACAATGGAGTCTGCTTTTAGCAGATATTCCATATAATCGGACAATGGACTCTGCTTAAAGCAGATATTCCATATAATCGGACAACGGACTCTGCTTAAAGCAGATATTCCATATAATCGGACAATGGACTCTGCTTAAAGCAGATATTCCATATAATCGGACAACGGACTCTGCTTAAAGCAGATATTCCATATAATCGGACAATGGACTCTGCTTAAAGCAGATATTCCATATAATCGGACAACGGACTCTGCTTTTGAAAGATATTTCGTAATATAAATACATATGAACATATCTGATAATTTTAAAGGATTCCAGAAGTTCTTGCTATCATACATCGGTAGTGTGCTTTGTCAGTGAAACGTTGTTAGACAACGCGACAGGTGTGAAAATAGTGTCAAGTAAGTCCAAATGAAGACAATCTACAATGTAATTAATTATGTAATTAAAAATGAAGAATTTCCAATAAATTCATGAAAGAAGATGCTTTTGATATCTAATATATTGGGCAGCAAAATTGACCGAAATATAAGTTTTTTTTAAATTAAATCCATTTAGGGCCCCTTATGCATCTTGATCTCATTCAGTTTACTTGAACACTGTGCAGGCCCAAGGTATCCTTCAGGTGAGGTGAGGTGAGGTGAGATGGGTTAAACGTGGCGTCCAAGATAATTGCACTTAATTTAGTGTGCGTGTGTGTGCGTGCGTGCGCGCTTGTACGAGTCCTTACCGATTTTATAGTGCTAGCCCACTGAGATACCATACCGCTGTTTAGCATGAATACCCCAGTCAGGCATACTGACAGCATACTGACTCCGAGCCGACCAGTCTTTGTTTTATCCCCTTAATGACGAGCGCCGGGTAACAACAAGTACCATCTTTTAACGTCTTTTCGTATGACGCGGCCGGGGATCGGACCTTCCGCTCTCCACCACTAGACCACGGAGGCGCTCGTATCTTTCAGGTGATATCTATCCCTTTGGATGTTTTGTGGAGGGGAATGTCCGAGTAACTCGCCATTCCTAAAAAAATAATGGAGCAGAGGACCAACTAGGGCCGAGACCCATTATTTTTAAGGAATGGAGAATTACGAGGATATTCCCCTACTTAAAACTCATCCCTACTTTTACATTTTGACAAAATATTCAGTTGTGGAAAATATTTGAAAAATAAATCAGAACTCTTTGTTTTCTGTATTTATACTGCGTGAGTCGACCTTGTGTGGTGCACGAGGAATGCGTTCTATGCAGCTGTTGCACGTGCGCCAAGCTTCGTCGCGAGCTGACATTTACAATGCATGGTACACGGCTTTTCATAATTTCGTTGGGTCCTAATGAGTGAGTAAGTATCGTTTTACGCCGCTTTTAGCAATATTCCAGCAATATCACGGCGGGGGACACCAGAAATGGGCTTCACACATTGTACCCATGTCGGGAATCGAACCCGGGTCTTCGGCGTGACGAGCTAACGCTTTAACCACCAGGCTACCCGACCGCCCCCGTTGCGCCCTAAACTAGTAGTTATCAATCGCTTGCATATTGTCAATACATGCTGACGGGGGTAATATATATCTTACCTGATTTCTATTTCTCGTCAAAGGTTTATCTAATTGCTGTAAATATGAACATTGTTGTAGGTAACCTGCTTTAACATAATATTATATACATATTATTTTGAGCTTTAAAGGATGATGCAAAATTATGAAAATACTTAATAGTTAATTCACACGATTCCTTCATGTGCCGCCGTAGCTGAGGCTGACAATTACACGTTTTTAAATCAAACGATGCGGACTCGAAGCCCGCTGGCTACACATGTTTTCAGAAAAAAAATATAAAAAAAATATTTACTTGTCAAAAAATGTAAAAAATAGTTCCGTCCATTCCAAGAGGACATTAATTCAAATGCTTGTTCAAGATAATGTATAGTTGACAAACAACTCTCCATTCCTTAAAAAAGTAATGGATCGTTCAAACAATAGAATGACGTCACAGATGTGTTTTAAGCCCGGAGAATAAACGTCAGTTATATAGGCAACAATGAGATTCAAATCCTATCAAATATTTTTTTTTTAAAATGCGAAATCATTCACAATAAATTCAGTTATTTTAGTTTCATTTTTCCACCTGTTTATGACAGCCTCCAGCCTCCATCGTGTTTGAAGAACTACAAGTGTGAGAACATTATATATAGCTCAGACGTCACATTCAGTGGAGTCGATAGGGAAATCACAGCTACGGGATTAAAAAACACAGCTGTAAAGAACAGATATAACAATTACTATTCGAGTGTCTGTCACATACCATTTATCTTACAGCCAGTTGTTTCAAAACGTATCTAACGAGCGAAAGCGAGTACACGAGCGCTGGCGTTGGTATTAAACACTGTGTAATACCAGTTTATTATTATTATTAAACAGTGGTATCTTCAACGGGTGTGTATTAATATAAAATACTAAACTCGCCTCGGTGTCATACGAATTTTATGAAACTCGTGAACAGTTCTGGTATCTGATGAGCAAAAGCGAGTAATTTTTTTTGGTTATATTTGTTACTTGACGTTTATACGGTTTTTCAAATTTCACTGTCGTGTGTCGTGTGAAGCAGGCATCTACGCGATCCAGAGTATAATTCATTTGAGATTAACAGAATAAAACTTCAAACATTCAAATTGACACGTATTAATTATTTGTAATGTAACAATGATTTGATATGGATTACAGTCCGGAATATGAAATTGTTTGCAAGTCTCACTAGGACCATTTGACCCATGGCATACAATTAGTAAATGCAAGCGATTGGTAAATCGAAACTTCATTAAGTTTTCCCCTACTGTCCATTCATTCTGTGAGATTAACTACTAACTGGGTACTTAGATATTGCTAATGGCCCGTATAAACTTGTACTTGACCTTCTTAAAGGAGATTTCAGTAATTCCCTCTGTTGAATTCAGAAGGGCAGGGGACCCGTGAAGATCCGGAGTAGAATAGGTCTTCAGCAACCCATGCTTGCCGTAAAAGGCGACTGTGCTTGTCGTAAGAAGCGACTAACGGGTTCGGGTGGTCAGGCTCACTGACTTGGTTGATGCATGTCATCGATCCCAATTGCGTGTATCGATGCTCGTGATATCAATCACTGGATTGTCTGGTCCAAACTCGATTATTTACAGACCGCCGTCATATAGCTGGAATATTGCTGAGTGCGGCGTTAAACAACAAACAAACAAACCAAAGAAGAGCAGGGACAGAGTGGATGTAAACAGACATATTTCCCAATATTTTGATTTATCACATTTATTTTACATAATTAACGTTTCAAATTACAAAGACATACCTAAATGTTTGATAAACAATTGAAAATTGAAATTGACCTACTGGACATATCTTATTCCGCTTCGGGGTACGAGTGGTGTCGCAAATCGCTGTGCAGAGTTACTACCCCTAGGCGTTCCAGCTTCCTACAGTCGTAGGTTTGAATCCTGGTTCGCCCTGATCATGTTTGTTAGTTTGTCAGCACTATACTCGTGCTCGAGGATTTCAGTAAAGTGGTAAACGTTTACGAACTAAGCTACTTCGGGCTTTCTTCGGTTTTCTTCCCACATTAAACGGACATCCGTGAATACTGTTGAATCTGGTGTTAAATCCGTAATATATATATTTGTCATGGGACGCTGGTTATTGTTATTTCAAATTATTGTATTTTGGCAGGACATGCTTACCCTTTTCGCGATCACCTGGTGTCATCACTGATTTTCACTGCTATTTTTCCTATTACGTCCAAAGGAATATAATCGAGACTGGTTATTCTCTGGCGTTGACGTTTTATATGCATTTTACTAAAATATATATATCTGTCTGTCAGGAGCCTCGTATAGCGTTGGTTCGCCACCTCAAAGACCCCATCCTCGCCGGGATATGGCTGAAATATTGCTAAACGCAGCGTAAATAATAGCTCAAGCTCCCCACTTGTTCGCACTCTATACTTATTTACGAAGCATTAAGAACTATTGGGTCAACTATATCTCGTCGACCTGTTGGTGCAGTATTAAACTGAAAGGCCAGCGTTGTATATTTACTGTAGGGCGCTGGGGTAGCCTTGTGGTTAAAGCGTTCGTTCGTCTCGCCGCAGACCTAGGTTCCAATCCTCACATGGGTACAATGTGTGATACCCATTTCTGGTGTCCCCCGCTGTGATATTGCTGGAATATTGCGAAAAGCGGCGCAAAACCAAACTCACTCACTTATCATTACTAATGGATAGTTATTCGGAAGCACATGCTTGTGAAATAGTCATACTTATGGTTTTTGTCGCTTTTATTCAGATATATGTGTCATCCTGGTATATTCCGGTATCACTGCCAGGTTTAAAATGTTTCACGATAATCGACTTTGGTGCCGCCGAAGTAATTTCTTCGGATGTTCATTTATCACAACCGAAAATTATACCCTGCCCACAGCATGATAGGCATGAAGTTATTAAAAACAAAACCAGATAGATGGTGAGGTGAGGTGAGGTGAGGTGAAATGGGGTTTAACGTCGCGTCCAAGATTATTGCACTTATATAGCGACGTGCATGTACGTGTGTGTGTTTGTGTGGCTGCTTGTACTAGTCCGGACTGATGCCGATTTATAGTGCTAGCTCATTGAGATACCATGCCGCAGTTTAACATGAATACCCCACTCAGACACAGTATACTGACTCCGAACCGACCAGTCCTTGTTTTAGCCCCTTAATGCCGAGCGCCAGACAGGGTAACAACAAGTACCATCTTTTAACGTCTTTTGGTATGACGCGGCCGGGGATCGAACCCCGGACCTTCCGCTCTCCGGGCGGACGCTCTACCACAAGACCACGGAGGCGGTACCAGATAGATAATGCGAATGCCATTATTGATGTTCTAACAAACTAGTTGGTATGGAAATACACACTGCCTTTGTGCCAATGTGTAAAGTTACAAAATAAATCTATTGAAGAGACGAAAAGACCTTTTTTTCTGTTGATTTATAAAGCAGAGTTGCCCATTAGGACCCTTCTACGATCGAGCTTCTGTTGTAATTGAACACTGGGAGCTCAGGATGATCTGTAAGTGAACAGTAACGAGGAGCCAGATCGTTTTCCACGCAGTAGATGGCTTATTAGAACTGGAGTAAATCAGAGGTTTCTCCATCCTAATATATTATTTGTCATACGAATGCAATGGTTTAATGTTTGATTTCAATGTGCCCGGTGTGACGTGGTGGCTAAGGAATTGATGACTTTAGATCTCCAGAGAGAAGGTGCATTAATAAATATTAATTGATAGCTCGTACCAATAAGAGTCGGAGCCAGATCCTTTAGGGGTAGATGGGAAGGTGTATTTGTTTACCGATGGTGCAGTATTTAGCAACCTGACACCCAAGACACTCTACGTCCAGGCACTATGACAATGATGAAACTGAGACAATATTACCAGTTATTACTCTTTTCATAAACACGTCATTCAGATGATTCTTGGAGGACATATTCACCTATCGCTTGGCTGCTTGGTTCGTTTGTTTGTTGTTTAACGCCACACTGAGCAATATTCCAGCTACATGAAAGCGGTCTTGGCCAGACAATCCAGTGATTGACATCAAGAGCATCGATCTACGCCGTTGGAATACGATGACATGCATCAACCATCCATTCCTGTAACAGAAGGCCTGGACACAGATGCTATAACGGTCATTCATTGTTCCCCACTTTACCATCTTTATTATATATTTTCATTACCTTTGAAGTTGGATGTAAGGGTCAATGGAAGTGCAGTATTAAATGAGTATTTATTTAATTAGGTACAACTGCTTTCATGGAGCAAGGATTTAGGAATAATGCAAAATAACAATTTGGTGTCTGAATGACCTGGATAACATCACTTGATTCAAACTTTTCAATGAATGAATCGAACCTTACTGGGATTAATACACTGTTGATTGTCTCCGTTGTCAATGTTGACAGACACGCCATGTCCAATGTTAAACTTACAATGAGTTCATACATGATTTACACATCAAAAGCATTGCGGATTGAATAATATATGTTCAAACAGAGATTAGCCTAGCTATTAAGCCTGGAACTGATGGGAAAATGAGTGAAACCAAATGCTTTTAGTGTTGCATTTTCCGTCTTAACAACAGGAGGCACTTACGCTGTGATGGATGAACAGGTTTCAGTGACAGATTTGAAGAACATTTCTGGATATATATCTCCTCGAAACAATTCAGCCCCAGCAGAATTCTATGTTTCAGTTTGGATTCGAACTCCAATAATCTTCTCTGTGTCATTCTTCGTGATTACGTCCAATATTCTGAACATATCCATCCTCCGAAGAACCAGGACCATACCTCACATTTCCAAACTGTGTTTGACCAACTTAAGTATTGCAGATCTGTCCGTGGGTCTGGTGACGTGTGCCCAGTGTGTTGTGTCTGCAGCTCTAGGCTACTGGCCCTACGGAGACGTGTGGTGTCAGATCGCGGGAGTGTCTCATGGGGCTTCAGGATGTGTCTCAATATGGAATCTGTCGTATGTCAGTATCGATCGCTACATTGCCCTTGTCAAACCGCTGCAATACCCCTCAATGGTGACAACCAAGAGATGCTACACTGTCCTGGCATCATGCTGGGTGTTTGCAGTAACAACCTTCGCGTCTGTCATCTTCACCAAACCAGACTTCATCTACTACAGGTTCAGCTTCACTGAAGGTATTTGTGGTTTACACTGGGAGTACCCCCTGTTTTGCATAATCACTGGGATGGCCATTCCGTTTTCATCTGGCAGTGTCATCGTGTTCACAACAGTCAGTATATTGAGAACGCTCAAAACGTCTGAATTTGTGACTGCTGGGAGTTCTACATCCAGGCAACGAACCAGGAGGGACGTCAAGGCTGTCAAAATTCTCAGCATCACCGCAGGGATGTTCTTCATGTGTTGGGGCCCCTACACTGCCTCAGTTATAATGTCTGCGTTTGACCCCAGCATACACACCCCGAAGGAGCTTCAGTTTACGTTTCTGTGGTTGGCCAACAGCAACAGTTTCATGAACGTCATCATCTACTCCGCCGTCTACGAAGCCTTCCGACATGAGGTCAAGGTTATTCTCGTACCTGCTGCCTGCTTCCGGCGGAGAGACCCGGATGCACACTCATCTATGACGAGTATAGCATTAAGCAGTCAGACCACAATTCAACGAACGGACAGGTCTGACACATTCTGATTATATCATTCCAAGGAATAAAGGATTCATTGACATGATGATAATCACAGGTTGTATGTGTCTTTTTTAAGTACAGTAAACTACGTTTATAACGAACACGCTTATAACGAACTGACGGATATAACGAACTTACTTTTTGGTCCCGACTACTTGCTGTAGTCATGCTGTATATGTACTTATAACGAACTACGGTTATAATTAACTAAAATTAGTAGTCCCTTAGAGTTCGTTATAACCGTAGTTTACTGTATGCCAGTACTTATGATACAGTAACAATATTGTCATCCAAGAAGGAAGCCATCAGGATCTTAGTAGGCCATACATGTGCTTTATATAAGTGATGACATGTAAACAATATGCATGCTCTATGTTTACAATAAAACACTGCAGGGAGAATAAAGCCCCGAGTGGTTTATTAACCCCGCAGCGTTTTATTGTACGATACACAACGACCACGAGTCGTTTATTTCTTATAGGTGATATCAACATTATGGACTGCCTCTATAAGGATGTTGGTCAAATGTACAAACTTTAAATATATTTACCCAAAATTTAAATAATAATGACTCTTTGAATAGAATCCGACCCCAGAAATGTCGGACAAGTCCATTCTAACAGGTGGGTTAGGTTTCCTGCATATTCTCACAATTTATAGCGTAGATATCTTTTATTATACTTATGTATTATACTTATTATCATTTATTATACTTATGTAACTCTGTCTGTTTGCCTCACACACAATAAACTCCTTGAAATCGTGTAATACTGTTTTGAAAGTTTTCCATGAGATGACTTTGAAAGTAAATTTTACTAATGTTCAGTGCCTGCCTATGTATGGTTCCTAAAACAAGGTGAGGTGAGGTGAAATGGGGTTTAACATCGCGTCCAAGATTATTGCACTCATATAGCGACGTGCATGTACGTGTGTGTGTGTGTTTGTGTGGCTGCTTGTACTAGTCCGGACTGATGCCGATTTATAGTGCTAGCTCACTGAGATACTATGCCGCAGTTTAACATGAATACCCCACTCAGACACAGTATACTGACTCCGAACCGACCAGTCCTTGTTTTAGCCCCTTAATGCCGAGCGCCAGACAGGGTAACAACAAGTACCATCTTTTAACGTCTTTTGGTATGACGCGGTCGGGGATCGAACACCGGACCTTCCGCTCTCCGGGCGGACGCTCTACCACTAGACCACGGAGGCGGTCCCTAAAGCACGGTTGATACTAGCTGTTAATTCGTGAAGGGACCAAATATTATATGGCCTGCATGTTTACACGCATTCCGTTGCTGAACATGGATAAAGGCACTTTTCAATCATGAATTGTCATCTCAATGAAAATCTGTCATCTTCCCCAATCCCTCCGTGTAGCGTGAACACTGTGATTCTCCATGTACCTTAAGACCCGTGAAGATCCGGGGTAGAATAGGTCTTCAGCAACCCATGCTTGCCGTAAAAGGCGACTGTGCTTGTCGAAAGAGGCGAGTAACGGGATCGGGTGGTCAGGCTCGCTGACTTGATTGATGCATGTCATTGTGTCCCAATTGTGTGGATCGATGCTCATGATGTCAATCACTGGATTGTCTCGTCCATACTCGATTATTAAGTGACCGCCGTCATAGAGGTGGAATACTTCTGAGTGCGGCGTAAACAACAAACAAACAAAGCAAAAAGCATATAAGATCATGTATCAGATCTATTGCAGAATACACCACACATGGGTATATTATAGGACGCGGCAGTCACCCTCCAGGTGAATAGAGTCTGGGTAAGAATATACGAGGGGTGTTCATTAAAGAATTCCCCCAAACCACGTAGGGTTATCATATTTTGTTGAAATTTGACATGTTTAATGATACAAGTATCTATGGGTTATGACTGAATTTGCAGCACCGAACTATTAATCTTACCACTTTTACAGGTGTTATGATCGAGTAGGGTGTGACAATGGAGCCAGTAGAATACCGAGCAGTGATTAGGTTTTTATATTTGAAAGGTCGCACACCAAAAGAAACTTTCGATGAAATGAAAGCAACTTATGGGGAAGATGCCCCATCATATGACGTTGTTAAACACTGGCATCGCCAGTTCAATTTTGGTCGGACATCTGTGGAAACAGCTGCCATTCCTGGTCGCCCCCATTCAGCCATTGATGAGGACACTATCCATCAAGTGGAGACCGCCATTTTGGCAGACCGATGTATAACTGTTCGCCAGTTAGCACAAGATGTCAAGATCAGTGTAGACAATTTGAACATGCATAAGGTGTCTGCACGATGGATTCCCAGGTTGCTCACACCTTTCCAAAAGCAGGAACGAGTCAATTGCTCAAAGGGATCTTTTGGACATGTGCCCAAAAAAACAGGCAAATTTTTTTGACAGACTTATCACACAGGATGAAACATGGGTCCATCACTATGATCCTGAGACTAAAGTTCAGTCGATGCAATGGAAGCATGTGGAGTCACCACCCCTAAAGAAGGCACGTGTCCAACCCTCTGCAGGCAAGGTCATGCTCACGGTGTTTTGGGACCAGCACAGAGTAGTGATGATGGATATCTTGGCAAAGGGTACCACAATTACAGGAGCTTATTATGCTTCACTGCTGCGGAAATTGCGGGACGCTATCAAGCTTAAGAGGCGTGGCATGCTGACCAAGGGTGTCCGTCTCCTGCTCTCATGTTGCCCAGACAGAAGCGCGGTCCTGTGGCTATGAAATCCTTCCACATCCTCCTTACTCTCCTGACCTTGCACCATCTGACTTCCACCTCTTTCCAACCATGAAGTCATTTTTGAAGGTAAACGTTTCACAGATGATGAAACACTGATTTCTGAAGTCAAGTCCTGGTTTGAGACGCAAAATGAGGATTTTTACAAGCGAGGTCTCCATAGTTGCATAAAACGATGGGAGAAATGTGTAACTCTTGGTGGTTCCTATGTGGAGAAAGACTAATACCTATGCCAAGTTTCATTCCACTAGGTCCATCGGAAGTGGGTCAGGGGAAATCTTTAATGAACACCCCTCGTAGGTCCCCAGGAGCCTGGTCGGAAGAGGCGACTTAAATAGATAGGGTGGTCAGGTTGGTCGATTTGCATGTCACCCTAGCCCAGTTGCATGGCTCGATGCTCATCATGTCAGTAACCGGATTGTCTGGTCCAGACTTGAATATTAACAGACCGCCGTTATCCAGCTGGAATACTGCGGCGTTTAACAAACAAACAAAATCAATACATTGGTAAATGCATCCTGCGACTATAAGTTCTCATGACAGATATTGAGAATGAAATCATTTCTTCCGAAAAGGAAAGTTCAGCTCGTTCCTAGCATTTGAAGGAACAACAGATAAATAAATAATGTGGCAATATCAACCTTCGTATTGGGTGTACAAACATTAAATATTGGGTGCGTCAGCGATAGATGTTGGGTGTGTAAACGTTACTTATTGAACCACATGCCATGGTCGACGTGAAGTGTGATCTACGTCATGTGTGGTCTACGTCATGTGTGGTCTACGTAATGTGTGGTCTCCGTCATGTGTGATCTACGTCATGTGTGGTCTCCGTATTGTGTGATCTACGTCATGTGTGGTCTATGTCATGTGTGGTCTACGTCAGATTCCGTAACTTAACATTCCAGATCAAGTTTACTGAAAAACTTAAACACACAAACGAAAAATGAAATCGGCCTATATCCTCTTGATTTATCCTGTTGATATTATCAACTTCTCAAGATAACACGAGGAGTTGTTTCGCTGATATGGCCTAGTTGTGTACCTGCGCACAGTGTACCGTAATGCAGCGTTTAGTGTGTTAACATTTAATGTCGCAAATATACCTTGTCCAACATGAAGGTAAAATACGTTTTACACTGCTGGTAGATTTCTTTGAAAATGTCAAAAAGAGTGTATTCGTCGTGAGAAATCTTCTCTATTTAACAGAGATATTGAACTGTAACACATGTTATATATGGGATATCACTTTCTTAGTAAAGTGCAGATTCTCGTACTTTTTTTGGAGTTGAGTCCCGTCCGGGATTCGAACCTACACTGCCAGAGCGGGGAACTCTATGTAAAGTCAGCGACCTAACCCACTCAGCCACCGAGGCTTCCACAAAAATGAAAGTCCGACAACTGGAAGTCTAGATCACGTACTTTGTGTACCCCTCTGACAAGTGTAAATTGGCAAGGCTCCCATGGCCGAAAGCTTTGAACACACAATGCCATTTAGAAAGTGGTCACATGTAACAAATGTTATATTAGGGATAACACTTACTTACTAAAGTACAGATTCTCGAACACTTTTTTATTATTATTTTTATTTTTATACGTGATCTAGACTACCAGTTGTGGGTTAGATCGCTGCTGGCGATTAGGCGCGGTGGGTTCTCAATAGCCACACACACACACACACACACACACACACTCACACACACACACACACACACACAAACACACAAAAGTAGGAGAATCTGTACTTTACTAAGATAGATAATGAAATGCATCCACCGCCGCGGTTGTTTCTGACATAAAGGGTATACTGTGGTATCTAGGTGATGATAACATTCAAACCTTTCACGTTGACCCACATACACGTTATTGCCAAACGAACTCATTATTGACCTACATACTCATTCACGATAGTCAACAGCTACGTTTCTAAGAATTAAAGTACCATCCTAATTCCAGGAAGGCAAGAAAGGGAAAGTACAGTTGCCCGTACCATGCCTATTTTACAAGGCCACGCTATCGATTTAAGTTCATAACAGTTTGAGAGTTAACACTGGGGCACCACAGGCCCTTGGGACGTTGCTTAAATATTTCAAGATAAAAATTATATACCGGACGTTAAACATGCACTGTGTGTAAAGATATAATAGGTCAGTGTATTTGACAATATTATTCGAATCATTAAGGAGCTGGAATTGATTTTATTGATACCTAGAAACGAACAAATCGTCACGTTTAATGCACTGTTTCAAAAAGGGAGCTTACTGTAAAACGGCACCAGATATAATAGGTCAGTGTATTTGACACTCGTGATATTTATTGATCTAGAAACATTTAAGCAGCGACACAAAGGCCTGTGTCGGGGCTAGTGAAGTGATATAACACTCGATCTATTGTTGTCGGGGAAACACAAACTCTCACTATTCTGTGAGTTTCTACAAATGGATAATCTATACAAAACAGTAAGTGTAATTCAACATTTTTGCATAATTACTACTTAACACAATGTGTCTACGCAAAACAGTATTTTGTTTTCAACATCTTTCAATATTACCAATTAACAAATTGTGTCCATATAAAACAGTAAGTAGTTTTCAACATATGTGCATAATTACTAATTAACACAATGTTTCCATTACAAAACAGTAATTAGTTTTTAAATTTCAAATTTCAAATTTATTAACTCGTGGGTGTAACACGTGGGTGTGACACGTGTTCAGTGAAATGACGTGCGCCTGGCGTCGTAGCAGGTTTGAATTGAAAATGTGGCATTCATTAACAAGAGAATATTATTCGAATCATTAAGGTTTTTCAATTGATTTTATTGATACCTAGAAACGAACAAATCGTCACGTTTAATGCACTGTTTCAAAAAGGGAGCTTACTGTAAAACGGCACCACGATATCACAGATTCATCATTAGTCAGCCATGCATATGGTAAACAGTCATGGAAATGATATTAATCTGTATCAGGAGTTCCTGACCAGGCTTCTCCGGAACCTGTTGCTAAGGACACCACCATCCATCACTGGTTGCAGAATCCAGGACACCTGAATCCCTGATGCATTTCACCACGGAACAAATAGGGTGAGATATTCAGTACTAATACAGGGTCAGCGTCGTACAGTGTAATTAATGAGCTTGCAAATAACACAGGTAAATATATCATCATTATTCTACTTTGTCCTCAACTGTCAATGTGCACGAAGGAACATATTCCTCTTCCTTACGTTCCTACATGCCCTACATCATTCAAATAAATAAAGGGAAAAATCCTTTTCATATTCATAAGAACTCTGAGTGAGTGGGTTTAACGCCGCTTTTAACGGTATTCCAGTTATATCACAGCGTGTCAGCTTAATGTGGGAGGAAAGCCCGAAGTGATGCAGGACTAAGACGTTTACCACTTCAGTGAAACCCACGAGCACGGGTATGGTGTTGACAAACCTAGAAACATAATCGGGGCGAACCGGGATTCGAACCCACAATCATAGGTTTCTGGAGTGCCCAAGGGACGCAACTCTGCACAGCGAATCGTGGCGCCTTAGACAACTGGGCCACCCGTGCCCCCCTCTGTTAAAAGAGTTATTTAACAGATTATATGATATTATACGATTCGACTATATCATAGCATGTGTCTATGAATTACTATCAAGTAGTGGTGATACCAGGTGTTCGCGGAAAGGTCAGCGCATCCTTCCCCAACGGTGGCACCTGTCACAAACACATGCATAGGCAAGTCACATTTTTACCTGAAAAGAATCAACGCTTGATAGGAGAACAACCGCGATCTATAAAGTAAGGGTTTAGTTTTAGGTTTGGATACTTTAAAATTAAGTGAATAAACATATCAAATAATATTACGACAAATCACAAAGCCTTCACATTAACCTGTGTTGTCATGACAGTATACGTGAGTAAACAACTGGTCCGGCAACCTAATCTAGTCGTAATGTATTGGCCGGTCAGGTTCGATGACTAAGTTGATTGGTTGTCATAGTACCGAGACAGCATGGATGCTTGCTCATAATATTAATCACTTTATTGTCTGGTTCAGCCTCGATTATTTACAGGCCGCTGTTTTATAGCTGGAATATTGCTGCGTTAAACAACAAACACACATACACTTCAAGTTAGTCAAACATACCTGTGCGTAAATGAATATACCTTACAATAAGTTAATAAATCATCATTAACCTGCTTCATCCTCAGCTGACAATTGAAAATAGGTTCTGGAAAATAACCTACTTACTCCCCTACACTACGGCCATCTATCAAATTTATCATTGGATGTGAGGATAATGATACTCTTTAGCAGACACAGTAACAGCCTGGGGGTGGATATGTTTATATAATAAGATTCTGAATACCAAAGACTGCGAATGCCGAGCAATGTTTTGTTTAACTTCATGTTTAATAGAAATTTATAAATGTTCTGCTTACGGTATTGACTGAATGGTTAAAGCTTTTTAAGCTAACCATTGAGTCTGAGGTGGTGTATTTCAAAAACGACCCTCGCGACACCAGAACAACAGATGTGAACTTTTATCCTATTTCTGTGTGTTTAATAGCTGCCAATTAACTGTTTTTCCGTGAGTTTGGTTTAACATTGTTTTCATAAAGACATGCTTATGGTGGGGCAGGATATTCTCACCTTTTCGTGAACACCTGCTATCATTACTATTTGATAGTGATTCATAAACACATGCTCATGATATAGTCGGAATCGTACAATCCACTCTGCTTTATGCAGAGATTTCTGTTGGATATGGAAAGGGTTCCGTCGCGTTATTTATTATCATAGTCGGAATAGAACAATGGACACTGTTTTAAGCAGACATTTTTCGGATTCGGGAAAGGTTTTTGTTTGTTATATTTAAACCGTATTTAAGCTCTTAACTCCTCCACCTTAGTTTGAGACTTATCTAATATCATAGTTACATGTTATATGTCCAGGGAAGTGTTTGTTCCAATGAGTTCAGAACGTCAGTGCTATTTGTTCCATTCCTCAACATTCAGAACTATTTTAAAGAAAAGATAAGCCGCGGCTCTGGTGAAGTATTTCATTTCAAACCTGTAATGTAAAGTTCTGTCAGCATCAAGAATGTATTTGCAGACATCATGCAAATGAAATTTGTTCTTTTGACGAGGATCGGAATATCAAGGATTTTTTTTTATAATGAGCGCTTTCAAGTGAAATCAAGTGAAGTCGTTGCACAAACGGAATGTAGAATAAGTGTATTTGAGTCACCCATTTTGAAATCAATGTGTGTTTATGAAATTCATTTTGATGCCAAGACTCTGAAGATCTAAAGACTCTTAGGGGTGTTATAGTTGTTAAAGAAGTTAATACCCATTAAATTCCATGTCACAATCTCAAGTTTCAAATTAAAAAATTGTATGTATAAGCATACAATACTGTTGACGTGAATATGGTAAATGTGGAATTTTGAAGCAAAGGCTCTCAGAAGGTTACAGAAGCCTTTACACATTATTGCCAAACGAACTCATTATTGACCTACATACTCATTCACGATAGTCAACAGCTACGTTTCTAAGAATTATAGTACCATCCTAATTCCAGGAAAGCAAGGGAGGGAAAGTACAGTTGCCCGTACCATGCCTATTTTACAAGGTCACGCTGTCGATTTAAGTTTATAACAGTTTGAAATATAACACTGGGGCACCACAGGCCCTTGGGACGTTGCTTAAATATTTCAAGATAAAAATTATATACCGGACGTTAAACATGCACTGTGTGTAAAGATATAATAGGTCAGTGTATTTGACAATATTATTCGAATCATAAAGGAGCTGGAATTGATTTTATTGATACCTAGAAACGATCAAATCGTCACGTTTAATGCACTGTTTCAAAAAGGGAGCTTACTGTAAAACGGCATCAGATATAATAGGTCAGTGCATTTGACACTCGTGATATTTATTGATCTAGAAACATTTAAGCAGCGACACAAAGGCCTGTGTCGGGGCTAGGGAAGTGATATAACACTCTATTGTTGTCGGGAAACACAAACTCTCACTATTCTGTGAGTTTCTACAAATTGATAATCTATACAAAACAGTAAGTGTAATTCAACATTTTTGCATAATTACTGCTTAACACAATGTGTCTACGCAAAACAGTATTTAGTTTTCAACATCTTTCAATATTACCAATTAACAAATTGTGTCCATATAAAACAGTAAGTAGTTTTCAACATATGTGCATAATTACTAATTAACACAATGTTTCCATTACAAAACAGTAATTAGTTTTTAAATTTCAAATTTCAAATTTATTAACTCGTGGGTGTAACACGTGGGTGTAACACGTGTTCAGTGAAATGACGTGCGCCTGGCGTGGTAGCAGGTTTGAATTGAAAATGTGGCATTCATTAACAAGAGAATATTATTCGAATCATTAAGGTGTTTGAATTAATTTTATTGATACCTAGAAACGAACAAATCGTCACGTTTAATGCACTGTTTCAAAAAGGGAGCTTACTGTAAAACGGCACCACGATATCACAGATTCATCATTAGTCAGCCATGCATATGGTAAACAGTCATGGAAATGATATTAATCTGTATCAGGAGTTCCTGACCAGGCTTCTCCGGAACCTGTTGCTAAGGACACCACCATCCATCACTGATTGCAGAATCCAGGACACCTGAATCCCTGATGCATTTCACCACGGAACAAATAGGGTGAGATATTCAGTACTTATGCAGGGTCAGCGGCGTACAGAGTAATTAATGAGCTTGCAAATAACACAGGTAAATATATCATCATTATTCTGCCTTGTCCTCAACTGTCAATGTGCACGAAGAAACATATTCGCCTTCCTTACGTTCCTACATGCCCTACTTCATTCAAATAATTAAAAGCGACAAATCCTTTTCATATTTATAAGAACTCTCTGTTAAAAGTGAGTGAGCGAGTGAGTTGGGTTTAACGCCGCTTTTAACGGTATTCACAGCCTGTCAGCTAATGAGGTAGGAGAGCTCGAAGTGATGCAGGTCTCAGACGTTTACCACTTCGGTGAAACCCACGAGCACGGTATGGTGCTGACAAACCTAATCATAATCCTGGTGAACCGGGATTCGAACCCACAATCTTAAGTTTCTGGTGTGCCAAAGGGACGCAACTCTGCACAGCGAATCGCGGCGCCTTAGATGATTGGGCTAACCGTGCCCCCCTCTGTTAAAAGAGTCATTTAACAGATTATATGATACTATACGATTCGACTTAGGAGATAAACCTACTGTGCTAAAGCGCTCCGTTCAAAATTATAATAAAAAGGTATCTATTCTACAGTGGGACTACATCAAATTTCAAAACACAGTAGGTTTATCTCCATTCTACCATGACGGCAACAACGCTTTAAAAACGGCGCTCTCTTGCATCGCGTAATAACACAGGCGCAAAGGTCGCAATCTTAGAACATTCCGAAAAGTGGTCACAGGTAGTCATACATGTAACAAATATTACTGAAGGTCATACATGTAACAAATATCACTGAAGGTCAAGATTAAAAAAACACCAAAGTCGTGAGTAGTTCATAATAAGTGTTCAAAACACATAGTTTTTCGAACGAAGTTGACAAATAACACTCCTAACTTAATCCAAAGAGAGATGTTTTAATTTCTATCAAACTGTTGCACACTGTTGAACACTGTGGACTGGCTGTCGTTTCTCGGAAATTTGTGCGAGAGGTCATTTCTTGGAAATCGAACATGCCATCATTTCGGTTGTAGGGGTGACGGGTAATAGAAAAAGGTTTTAAAATGTTAAACGATTATATTTCTACAGCAAACTTTATGAATTAACATTCTAATATACATTTAACTTGTCTAAGAGTTATTAGTTAGATAGCAATTATCCCCAGTAAACAATAATAACATCAAAGTAAATGCCTCTCGACCCCGAACTTGGATGTGGCAGAACTTGACCTAAATCACGGTTACTCACACCTCACAGCTTGATCTAGTTAAAAGAAGCAAGATGACAACCCCGATCTATGATGTGGTTCAACATTCACCTGTAGATTTACTGGGATTGATCGAGCCTGCTGGTACAGGGTCAACTGCAGTATTTGGGTCCCCACTTCGGGGGTTTCCGTAAGGCAACCACTGCCTTCGGCAGTTTCAGTACGGAAGCTGCCGAGGGCAGCTTCGCTTATATATAAGCGCGCACGCGCAAGCCTGCCGAAATCCGTTAGGAGGCATTTTTTAGCAAAAAGGACCCCAGAAATGAGCTGGACGTGAAAAGTATGGTCTAAACCCCACCCCTGTGGGGGTCGAGAGTTTTACGATAGAAAGTGAAGCCGAATTATTGTACTGTCAACTTCTTGTTGTTTGTGGGCGGGACATAAATGACGTAAGACGTCACGTGTCTGATGATGTGACTTTCCTTATATGGACTCGTTACTACGAAAGCAACTTTGCTCATAACTTGTAAATCATAAAGTGTGACTTGTACAAATAAAACAGAGTCGACTTGGCGTACAGTGAAGACATCTTTGCATAGGTATGGGGCGAATGCGGGAATGTATGACAATTATTTTGTTCAAAACATTATCAGAAAAGAAATATTTCAGTTGTTCAATTGATCAGTTTCTACGTTCACAGGCCGTGTTTACATTTATTAAACTTAGGAAGCAAAATGATCGTTTAAGAAAAAGATGAAAAAGAAGCAGAAAAAGAAATTGAACTAGGTCTAGATGGATCCACAGACTTAGGTCCTAGAATCTATATGACAGTCAAAACGAATTCAACGTTTCAAATGATTTGTTTGAATGAGAAAGTATCTATCGATGATCATTTTCCTATGAAAATTCACATGCTTTTATGAATGAAGTTATACCATATTGCGATTTATTTGAAAAAGGGGGATCCTCCCCCTTTACCCCCCGTATTTTCCTTTAAAAATGTCACCTGCCTTGAACCCCGCTGTGTTTGTCCGCCCAACAAAATATATTGTTCAAGTAACAGAATGAACTTACCGTCGTGCCATTTATTTGAAAAAAGGGGGGTGTAACCCCCCTTTACCCCCCATTTTTACTTTAATATTTCGACAAGGGGGGACAAACCACCCTTGCACCCCCCGTGTGTTGTCTGTGTAAGAAAATACTGAACTGCAGACAGCGTTCCGTAGAAAAATGGCGGCCAACAAATCCTCTCGCTTCGACCGTAAATAACGAACTGCGCATGCGTGGAACGTTTTTCAATCGACAACTTCCGTAAACACGTAAAAACGTTCCTTCCGAAGTGGGGACCCAAATACTGCAGTTTACCCGATATTTTGAAACGAGGAATCACGGATCCAAAGCCAAATATTGACAGAACTTAGACATTTCTGGTCCAGAAATAGTAGGTCGTGTATAATTTTCATAACTGTGCGTGTTCTGAAATGAATTTCATCAAGTTTGATAAGCTGTCACTTCAGTTTGGACATTGTTTTCGTGGACTTTCGAAAGGGAGTGTTTTGTGATGCACTTTCAAATCCCCTCCTGCCAAATTCTAACGGTGGTGGTTGACGTAGATGGTAATTGATATCGATCAGAAAAAGGTTTGTAAACACCTTGTTTTCATGAATAAAATGTCTTCAAACACATTTTATTATGTCATATTTCACTTTCATTGTCGGTTGTTTCAATTATGAAATTAGATCTACCTGTTCGTTGGTTTCAGAAAAAATTACCAAAAATGAACAATTATTATTTTCTCAACAAATTTTATTAGATATCACTCTTTCACTTATTTTGAATGTGTGAATCTTTGAATTATACCTCCCCACCCTGAAATGAGAACCGTCCTAACGTGTCCCGGTAAATTGTCACTGTATCTGCACTGCACTCTCAGTTATGGCTGCCAAAGAAATTGTTAACAGTAACAGTGCTGTTAAAGAATTGCAGGAAACCAGAAGACGACCCAGTACTGATGCACAGTGTGATGCTGTTTAACATTAACACGTTGACTAACTATCCCTGCTGATGTGATGTTGTTTTTTCAAACAACTTTTATAATGTTATATTTTACTTTCATTGTCGGTTGTTTCAATGAGGAAATAGCCTAAATTGTTCCGATTGTGGTCACCATAGAAAATTTCTCTAACAGTTTCATAAACATTTCATTTGTATGCAAAAGATATGCCTTCGTTACATCTTTAAATGTCATCATCGAAGCAGTCAGGGTTGCGGCCTACAACGCCCCAAACATCCCATATCAAACTACCGTATTTCCTCTATTTGACACTATACGCCGTCTATTAATTTCGCGAGAGCCCTTGACTCAGCGTGTATTAGAGACCTGTCTGGTATTAGAGACCCAGCGTGTATTAGAGGAAATATAGATATGTTTTACAGTTCATATGGGGGTGATCGATCGGCAGCCATTTTCTCTGAATCGATATGAGTAGTATAAAAGTAATACCTTCAGCGCCTTCTGCGGAAGGCGCCCTATGAATATTCATGAGCCTATTGCTATGCTAATAGACATGCATGACGTCACAATGAGAACGGAGTCATTATGCATGCATGTTAAGAATGTCAAGAATGCGGCCTTTGTTAAAAATGTCAAGAGGGCGGCCTTTGTTAAAATGTCATGGTTGAAGTGAGTGAGTGAGTGAGTATGGTTTTACGCCGCTTTTAGCAATATTCCAGCAATATCACGGCGGGGGACACCAGAAATGGGTTTCACACATTGTACCCATGTCGGGAATCGAACCCTGGTCTTCGGCGTGACGAGCGAACGCTTTAACCACTAGGCTACCAGGACCGCCCCTCATGGTTGAAGAATTCTTTAGGAATCCAAGCTATGTGGAATGTAGTCGGGGTTGATATCTTCACATGTATACTAGAATGAGCGTCATCAAACGGAATGTCACCCTATCGTGTAACAGTCTTCGATCTCTTGATATAGCTAGTCAATGAATAAGTAGAATGTATGAATGAATATTGTTTTACGCCGCATCAGCAATTTTCCAGCTATTCACGGCAAGAACCAGTTAAAATTTCAAACATGTATTAATAAAGAACAACCATAAAAGTATGATATCAAAGATAATAAACCAGAACCAATCATTTTAAATGTTAATTATAGACATGATGCCAAAAGGTTATCTTACCAATCAGCTCATTTTTCCCTTTCAACAGCCAATGAGTTTAAAACTTATTTCTAGATATAATGCATGCGTACATTCGTTTGTCCTTCCATTTTCAACTGTCGAGTTGAGTTGGGAAAACGTCTATGTGTGTGTGTGTGTGTGTGTGTGTGTATGTGTGTGTGTGTGTGGTGTGTGTTTCTTGTGTAAAAGGTGCCCTTTTACAATATGGCACGTACAATCGTTATTGTGAACGAAGCCTTTATTGAAACCAAGAGCAACTTCCTTCTTGTCTCTGTCATCAACAGAATAAACAGAAGGGTTGCTTCTTGCAAGCGTCATTTACATTCAAGTATTGCTGCTGGTCGGACATCACTGTAAGAAAACATGAAGACGAATAGGAAAAATCAGAGACGTTCAGTGGATATCTTCGAGTCTGGTGACCTATTAACAGGAAGGTGCGTTCCTCCACTGGTAAAGAAAAGAAAACGCACCAAATCAAAAAGATGAATGTCAAGACAAAAGCCTATCGACAGGTTAAACCTAAGCTACAAACAAAAATACTGTCTCAGATGGAAGCTATAATCAAACGAGAAAAGGCAAGAGTAAAGGCTGAACGTTACAGGAAGAACCCAAACCACCACGTAAGAAATGGAGACAACTCTGATGAACTGAACTGATGTAGTGCTTTGTTGTCGTAATACATCTTCAGTCACACATAGTGTGGGAACATGACTCTTTTGACACTGTTTTTCACATCAGCAAGCTGACGACTTCAACGCCTGTATGAAGGAGTGTGTATAAAATAAGTGTTGCAGCTGTTTCATAGGACAGATGACAATTCTTACTCATGATGAAAGGGAGGGTATCTTGCAAGGAATGTGGTAAAACATTGTCCAGAAAGGATGCTCTGTTCAGACACAAGAGGCTTATTCATAGCAGGAAAGATGTGAATAGTCTACCCATAAGGCAGATAACACTATCAGAAGCTCGTATGACATCATCTACACCGTCGCTGCCGCCGCCACCGCCACCGTCGTCTTCATCCCTTCCGGAGTCATCGACCCTGGTATTTCCACAAAAGCCAACACTTCCGACACAAAAGCCAACACTTCTATCGCCACCGCCGCCGCAGCAGCAGCAGCAAAGTTCAAATGAAGCCTTCACGTTTACAATCCCGGCTAATGCAGTGATCGTTGGTCCAAGTGGGAGTGGCAAGAGTGTGTTTGTCTATAAGATACTTCAGAGAGGACGGATCAATCCACGACCCAACGATATCATATGGTGTTACACTGTGTGGCAACCCCTTTACGATACCATTCTTAAAACTCTACCCCAAGTACAGTTTGTGAAAGGGATACCTTACAATCTCGAAGATGACGAGTACTTTGATGCCAGTAACCAGAACATGATGGTGTTGGATGATTTTTTATCTGAGGCCAAGAATGGCAAGTGGATTTCCCGACTGTTTACTCAAACCTCACACCACAAAAATGTCATTATCTTCTTGTTATTGCAAAACCTGTTCCCGAGAGGCAAGGAATCACATGACATTGCTTTGAATGCCCATTACGTGACACTTTTCAATTCACCCGTGGATAGACAGCAGGTGAAATGTTTTGGCAGAAGAATTTTTCCTGAAGACATGAGTAAATTTATGACTCTTTATGAAAAGGCTGTTGAAACGCCTTATGGACATTTGACAGTAGATCTTAAACCTGGCACGAGTGAGAAGAACAGATTGCATGCCAATATATTGACAACGGTCAATCATGACTCTGAGTGTGATTCACATCAGCAGGAGTTAAAAGGGAGCTCTCCATCAACAGAGCAGCAAATGGTCCAAGAACTTCCATCCAAGCAGTACACACCAGAAGAAAGATCTTCTGTAGGAGAAACACCTTACGATCTTGACGAGGAGACAGCATCCACTTCCAGTGAGGACTCGGGACCTTTCACCATGGCCACTGCTTGCGCTGACTGTGGCATCTTGACAGATAACATGCATGATTTACAGAAACATATCAAAACATGGTGCCCTGAAAACGAGTTTAAGCCTAAGAGAAAACGTGTACGATACGATGATGATGATAGTGACGAAGAGCTGCCCATGCAGAAAGGGGGTGGTGATGTTAATACTAAATCAAAATGGCATGACCTCGAGGCCAACGAGTAGCAAAACGTGGGTTTACAGCGTATATGGAATAGGGTGTATGACAGGAACCTACACGACATGAAGCTCAAGAAGAAAAACTACAGGCAACAAGGAAAATCGGAGGAATGGGTCGAAAGAAAAGTACATACTGTGTGGAAAAATGATTTGGCAAACACGTTGAACTGTGTCATTGAGTTTACCCGTTATTTTGCAGAGGCACCCTTGTTCCAACCCATCCTAGAAAGCTTGAAGGAAATGGATCCGAGCACTGAACAAACGGTCATCAAAGATCAAATGTTTCATGAAACCCATCATGAACGATGTTCTGACTCGCGTAGACATGACTGAAGCAGACAGTGACATGGAATCTGATGCTTCTCAAGAGGAGGATGAACTGAGTGAACAAGAATGATGAAAACCCCTCACTTCAAGTGTCACGCCTTTAGTTGACCTCTGTCAGTCTCAGCGATCACATATAAACCTCAATGACAATGCCGAGTTACAACAAGAAAACAGGACTTGTTCACATAGTGAAAACATACACCAAGAAATTGCACACCACTAAACCGAAACAGCGTCATCCCACTGACACCAAAAGCTCAACACTAAAGAAACACCTCGTGTTGTATATGAGGACTCCAGCCAAATATGGACCTCTAGGACGAAAATCCCTTTCTGCGCGATGACACTTGCAATCTTTCTCATCAGACTATGCCATGTAACTATCCCTGTATTT